>NC_138830.1:4353656-5033656 GCF_965183815.1 Platalea leucorodia | reverse complement strand
AAATCTAACAGTAGGACCTCAATGATAGAAATGAAAAAGCGTTGTTTAAACAAATCACTAAGTGATGTTATCGTGCAGTTAAACATAAGTTGTGATTTTTTTTTTTTTCTTTTAGTCTTATTTTTTTAAACCCAGAGAAAGCGTAAGATACGCATGCAATCGTGGTCAAAATACCACGGAAGCTACATGCCGCAGCAGGATGCCTGTCGGATAGACAATTAAAGTGGCCCAGGAATGACATATCCCCTCTTGCCAACATAATTAAGGTGTATTATTTGTCAGGGAGGTCAACGGTGAACAAATGTCCTAGCAAAGTGAGACTGAAAGACAGGGAAGGAGCAGATAATGAAATTCAGGGATGACAAATGGCTTTGAGCCTGACACTGTGGCATCTGACAGAAAGAGACATCCAGCGAGTCTGAAACTTCTGCTTGTGCTGTGCTCCGTGCTGTTTCATTCCAGCTTTTCCATAAAGAAGCCCTTAGCATAGCATTTATGAGCTTTCCCTTAGACATGGTAAAAATGCAGATAACAGGTGAGAAAAAGGGATGTCGCAAATGCAGAGTTTAGCATGTTCTGTACATTTTTATTTCCCAACCAGAAGAGCCTCCCTATCTTCATTAACCTGTATTTTTTGGGTGCCTCCCCCCGAGTGCCTTGCCCAGGGAGGGGTGCTGGGAGGACCAGAAGGTGCCTGTGGAGCAGCAGAGGCGGCTTTGTTCCAGCCTGCAAAGGGAGAGCTGCATCCTCAGCTCACATCCTCACCATCACCCTACCTGTCCTGAAGTCGATTTGTGCTGGAAGATGTGAGCCCTGAGGTCTTTCCCCTGGCGTTTTTTTTCTGTTTCTTGTTTCTGCTTTGTCTGTACAAACGTAAAAATTGACCATTACTTTTTCACCTGAAAAACCGTACTTAACGGACAAAGGCGAGTGCCTTTTTTCTGCCTACCAATAGCTGAAATTTTGGCTGCTTCATCCTCTCTAAAACTGATTTCTAGCAGCATGCAAGCTAAGATGCACTTGCACACATTGCTGGTTGTTATCTCTGCAATAAAATGTTTATAAGAGTTGGCAGACTGGTGCAATTAAATTTCTTGTTCTTACTAAGCAATTATCTTAAAATCTTTTACACTCATGTATTAGAGATTGATGAGTAGAGCAAAAAATCCCAAATGTTACTTTTGCCTTTCAACTAGAGGTGAACAAAGGTTGCCAGTTGTTTTTACCAGATTTCCAACCCTGGCATGCTCCTTACATGCATATCAGGGTTCACCATTTACAAAAACTACATTAATTTCGGTTCTGAAAACCAGACATATTAGGTCTGAGCCCTTCACTTGAGAGGAATTAGGGTCTTTTAAGGTCACTGATTCTAGTTGGGTCAAGGAAATATCCACACGTGTATTTTATAGGTTGGCTATGTATTGGCTCAGTGCTGCGCATATGTTACACTTCTCATGTAATCCTGAACTGATACGCAAGGGCTAGGGGCAAAATACCGCCAGAGGAGAAAGGACCTTACATACTGCCACCACAGCAGTCCCAATACCTTTTAAATAGACAGGCGCAATAACATGGTTGGTGTATTGGGTTTGCGTGGCAAGGTTTTGGTAGCGGAGGGGCTACGGGGTGGCTTCTGTGCGAAGCTGCCAGAAGCTTCCCCTCTGTCTGATAGAGCCAATGCCGGCCGGCTCCAAGACGGACCCACCGCTGGCCAAGGCCAAGCCCATCAGCGACGGCAGTAGCACCTCTGGGATAACACAGCTAAGAAGGGGGAAAAAATACCTGCACAACTGCAGTCAGAAGAGAGGAGTGAGACTATGTGAGAGGAGCAGCCCTGCAGACACCAAGGTCAGTGAAGACGGAGGGGGAGGATGTGCTCCAGGCGCCGGAGCAGAGATTCCCCTGCAGCCCCTGGGTAAGCCCATGGTGAGGCAGGCTGTGCCCCTGCAGCCCATGGAGGTCCACGCTGGAGCAGATCTCCACCTGCAGCCCGGGGAGGACCCCACGCCGGAGCAGGGGGATGCCCGAAGGAGGCTGTGACCCTGTGGGAAGCCTGCGCTGGAGCAGGCTCCTGGCAGGAGCTGTGGCCCCATGGAGAGAGGAGCCCAGGCTGGAGCAGGTTTGCTGGCAGGGCTTGTGACCCCACAGGGGACCCACGCTGGAGCAGTCGTTCCTGAAGGGCTGCACCCGTGGAAGGGACCCCCGCTGGAGCAGTTCGTGAAGCACTGCAGCCCGTGGGAAGGGCTCACGATGGAGAAGTTTGGACTGTCTGCTGCGGGAGGGACCCCAGGCTGGAGCAGGGGCAGAGTGTGAGGAGTCCAGAGGAGGAAGGAGTGGCAGAGACAGCGTGTGATGAACTGACCCCAACCCCCATTCCCCGTCCCCCTGCGCCGCTGGGTGGGGAGGAGGTAGAGAAATCAGGAGTGAAGTTAAGCCTGGTAAGAAGGGAGGGGTGGGGGGGAAGGTGTTTCAAGATTTGGTTTTATTTCTCATTACCTTACTCTGATTTGATTGGTAATAAATTAAGCTAATGTCCCCAAGTCGAGCCTGTTTTGCCTGTGACAGTAATTTGTGAATGATCTCTCCCTGTCCTTATCTCAATCCACAAGCCTTTTGTTATACTTTCTCTCCCCTGAGCAGCTGAGGAGGGGAGCGATAGAGCGGCTTTGGTGGGCACCTGGCATCCAGCCAGGGTCAACCCACCACAGCTGGCAAAACTAATATAACCTGACTACTACTTTTATGGCATTTTAGGGATGGTGAAATTACTTCAGTCCATTTTACCATACCACAGAAAATCATAAGCAGTATTACAGGAGGCTGAAAATCTCCATATTTATGAATGAGGGATGGATGATTAAGATAAAAGCATCCCTGCTATTGATCACAGGCCTCTCTCATCTATTAAAATAATAAAACTACATAATGCTGCAGCACTTAAAACTCAGCACTTGAAGAAGGTGACCGAATGCAAACGCTGGTGGTCGTGTCTCCCCGTGTGGCAGAGCACTCCGGCTGCTACCCATCCTTCGGTGCCAAAACCTGCCGGAGAGCACAGGCACCAGTACCCATCACGGACCTGGTGTAGCCCAAGTCACAACGTGGTTGTCTTTGCTGTTGCCCACTGAAACTCAGTGCTGGGCTCAGGGGCACTCAGCAGGTCTTCACCGCACCAAACCCTGTGTATAGCTTGCTGCATTGGGGTGACCCAACACCATAATCATCCGAATTTCCATGGGGACGGATTTTGGTGCAGCAAAAATATGTTCTGGAGGACATTTCCTTCAGCAGGGTGCCCAAAGAGGTATTTAGGGCCATGGTCTCCCTCAGTACTAAGCACCCCAGTCCCACGTAGGAGTTACTTGCCTCCTAGCAGTACTGGTTTCATAAGCTTTCTGAGCCTCTCTTACCCTCTTTTGCAGCATCGATGAGGGACCAACACCACAGTCCCATGGCATCAAGAGCTCCCACTGACGTGGACCAGCACTGGGCTCACACGCGGCTGCTGGGTTTGTGCGCAGAGCTGTTAGCACCAAAAAAACCTACCGGTGACCAGAAACTGGTCTAGCAAAGCACCATTCGCAAACTATCAAAATACAGCCCTGTATAAAATATTTTTATTACATATATTTTTCTGGTTTTCTTAAGAAAAAAAAGGCATTTTTTTCCAAGCGAAAATCATGGGGGTTTTAAGGCAAAAAGTGTGTCTTTTTGCTTGGCAGAAGGTGGAATATCCCAGTCACGCTGGAAAACCACTGCATGCTGGCCTGATATTAGCCTGGATCCAATTAGAAACACTTTTCAGTTTTAACCCAGGTGGAATTGCACGATTATAACAGCAAAAGCCTGTGCTTGAGAGGAAATGGAGAAAGTTGTTCTCGCTGAAGAAAGGAATAAATGTCTGTTCAGTGCTCCACAAAAATCTCACACAAAGCCAGAGAGCCGAGCACAGCCCTAAAACTGAAGATCAAAACCAATTTTGTGCTCGATGGTTAGTACCAAGTACTGAGGACTCATTTGTCCCTGCAGGAGGGGAGGAAGCACACTGGTTTTCCGTCAGGGAGAAAGCCAGCTTCTCCAGACCATGATGGACACCGTCCATCCAAAACTGCTCCACCTAAGCACCTCTCCTCAATGCTTGCCTGTACCCAAACCAACCTTGTAAGAAAAGCCCACCAGTTCAACATGGTTCCTTCCAAGAACTCAGCCAGTTTGCACCAGTCTGAATAAGGGAAATACCAGCAGTTGCTCAAAGCCACCCTCCATCACACCGAAAAGGATGCGGCCATGGACACTGTGCAGCACCCAAGCTCAGGAGCAGCCCACACAGACATGGGTTTGCGTGTGTGTGTGCAGCACCAACAGCCCCAGATCCTCGTGAGGGTCCCTGGGGACTCTGACAGTGCCAACAAGTACACGGTAATGACTTGCTCCAACAGGTGCCTAAATCCTGCCAGACTTAAATGACTTCAACAGACATGCTTCCACAAACTGGGGTAAAAAGCCTAAAACTCCATGCTGGATATAATTTCTTCTGAATGAAGAAAAATATGCTCACACAAGCCTAATGACACTGAAAGTTTCCTTTAAACTACCTTACTGGTAATTACTTTACTACACGAGTAAGGTAATTACCTTACTACACGAGACAAATAAATTGCATGCATCCCCACACGTATACAAAACACCTACAAAAAAAAGGCGTACTGCTCTAGAACCTTTCTGTCTTCTGCTTCCAAGACACAAAGATGCTTTCAAGACCTTTCACAAATGTAAGCTTCCTTTATTCAATGGAAATTGTAATTTTAACAACCGTGGAACACATAGAATCATAGAATACCAGGTTGGAAGGGACCTCAAGGATCATCTGGCCCAACCTTTCCACATGAAGCAGCAGCACCAAGAGAGGTACCAAGTGAGGTGCCATTTGTGATAAAATTAAGGGAGTTGGCAATACGATACAGGGAAATGCCCTATTCCACCCTCTGGTTCCTAGTTCCCACTTTTCTCATATAGTATCAGAGAGGAAAAATATAGTATTTGGATTTTTCTGCATCAGAATGCTACCCTATCCATGACCAAGACTCGATTTGCAGAATCTGAATTAACAGATACCTATAGTAGGACATTATTACATAGCATAAACTGCAAACTGAACCAGGTTACTAAGGGTTAACAGCTAAGGGATACAAATAGCTTCTTTTTAATTAGTTGCTACAAACTTTTTGAACTCTTTTCCTGGCTGCTTTTTCCAGGTCATATTCAGAAGCAGCTATACCAAAATACTCTACCATGTGTCTGACCCAAACACGAGGAGGACAGGAACCTTCACAAAAGAGAAGAAAAAGGAAAGGAAAAGATAAAAAGAAAAATAAAAGCCTACCCTCAGAAGATATGCAGACCCATATTAGAAATGCAGGAGGTTGAGATAGTTTGGATAAATGCCCAAACTTCTGAGAGTTTAATCAAAACTAAACCAACCAATCCTCTTCCCCTTTTGAGATTTGCCCAGCAACAATTACGATCAGTTTTAAAAACCACAAGTACTTAATAAAAACTAGAATATTATAAATTTTCGGCCACATGAAGCTAATAAAAATAAATAATAATAATAAATTTTAATGTTTAAGGCACCCAGGCCCAAAGGCACTAACCTGTATTTGTGCCTCAAGTCAATGATATTAATAGTTCGAGAAATATTTGAATAAATATAGTCTTTGCAAAAGGGTATTTTTTCTATATACTTGCCAGGTTTTAGACTGATTATATTGACTGCACTAGGACTTGTAATGAGATTGTTTAAGACATTATTCCATTTACATGTTCATCTGACATTATTAAATCTCTATTTGTTTCTATCACAGAGAATTTAGAAATACGTTCCAGAGAGCGTATTGTTGGCCGTAGGGGCCATCATCAACCTCATTCTTTCCAGTTCTATATTAAAGTTAACAGCATCAATGCTGGCTTGCACCAACTGTTCAGCCTGGGATGCCTATTGCCAAACAGCCTCAGACATCTCTTTTGGACCACAAGAAGTCATTTATTTTGCTAGCCCTGGAAGTGATACTTTTTGTTTCTCCCTGCCTCATCCCATCGACTTTACATGTTCATTTAAATGCAGACTGTCCCGTAACGCTGTGGTTGCTATCACCCCAAACCAAGCGGGTGTATAACATTTCTGCATCACCTATGCACTACAGAAATCATTCATTTTTAAGGGAAAGTGTTTGGTTTAGCTGGCCTGGTTCTAGCAGGAAGAGCAGAGGTAAAACATCAATCATCACTTTGAAAAGTTTGGAGATGATGGTTAACTGCAGCATGATTTCAGTGCCATGATCCCACAGGCAGCAGTTTGTCCCGGAGCCCCAAATCTGAGCTCTTTTCCTACTTCTATCCAAGAAAAATTCCCATATAAATCTTCCAGTGGCTTTTGCTGGCAATAGGGATAAGTAAAAGCTAAGCAAAGATACTTTAATTGCCCCAGTTAATAAAAATAACGCACTATGGAGTGAGCGGTGCATATTAATGTTCAGGAAATACACTGTCGTGCCTGTCGTCCTCAGGGGCTGGGCCACAGCACCCTGGTGAAAGTGGCAGACAGTGTGTTTTCACTTACCATCATTCATTTGTAAAAAAAAAATTGAAAGCAAACACACATGCAAAAAAAATCCTATTTTGGGAATATGTTGGAGCACTTCTAGAAATCGCTGAAACTGTTTTCATAATCCTTCCACTTGTAAGGCCAAATGCCTTAATTACCATGAGACCAACTAGCTACAGAGGGCTCAGAAAGAGCCATAAAAACATTTTAGAGTGGCCCAAAATAGCTTTTCCTCCTCCTAAAAATAGAACAATGTACAGAGAAAACACTTCGACCCCTTTTCAAGGCGACTGAGAAGCATGAGGCCAGGCCCAGGGGGGAGGCAGGGATCCCCCAGCCCCGGCACCACGGCGTTCTCCACTGCTGCTCTCCCAGGCCAGGATACTCTGCCAAAAGCATGATGCTGTCCTGTATCAAAACCCACTTCTAGCCTGGACTGAGTCTGACCAGCCTCGGGTCTTGAGCCAGAATGATTTTTTTGGGAGGAAATTCCACATTTGGGAGGGAAAGGATGAAGCATTTAAAAAGGTCAGCTTGCCAGCAAAAAAAGGCAGTTATAGGAATAAAGGGGAGGAAAACATTTCCTGGGTCACTGAGTTTTGTCCAGAGCTACCAGAAGGAACTAATTCATATATCGTCTTTCACAGACTGACCCAGCTCTTACAACAGGCGGAAATGTTGGGATCCACCTTGAAAACAGAGCACGAGCCCCTGCGACGGCCGGCGGTGCCTCTGCGGCTCCCGTCCCCCGCCGCTGCAACCTTTGCAAAGGTGCAAAGAGCAATATAACACTGCCAAAATGCGTGCTTACCCCAGAAGTCACGCTCTTTTTTTTTTTTTTCCCCCCAAAGCATCTGCTGCTGCAGAGGCCCCTCTATAGCACCATTTCATTAGTTCAAAAAGCAGAGGGAAGACCTAGGAGAAACACAAACTCTCCTGGCCGATGGGGATGAGCCTCCAACCCTGGGGCTGAGGACCCAGAGACTGGCACCATGAAAGGAGAGTTGGATCCTCTCCTGCAGGAGGACGGGCTTCAGCATAGTCTCGACACTGATGGCTGATTGAAATTTGGCAAGTCCCTCAACTTCTCTGCCTCAGTTTTCCAGTCTGCAGTATGAACGTTATTATTTACCTGTCCTTGTAAAGGGCTTTGTCATCTGTAGATGTACCACTGGGACAGTCCTGACACTAATTTCTGCTTCATATCAGATTATGCGATCGTTATTAACCTTCCAGCTTTCAGTACTGAAGGGTCAAATCCATCTCAGTTTAGCAGATGAAGCTCTACTGACTTCGCTTAAGTCGCAACCACTTACTCCAGGACTGGATTTAGTCCTGGGCATTTTTCAATTTAAAATACACTGGCAAGGCAAAGCCAGCCCTGTTCCTTCCAGGGGTGGTCTGATTTCATTTACAAGTATTTGTGCTGGCAAGTCCTACATAATGTTCAGATGCAATTGTGCCTGAGTATTAAATATAATGGGCTAGATGTTATGAATAGGAAAATGAGATAACTTGGTAAAGGAGGTTTGACAGCAAGAGTGAAAGAATGAAGATTCAACTTAAGCTGCTGAAAGCCTAACAAGATAAAGACAGGCAGGGGAGAGTTCCCTTAAATGTGATGAAAATAAGGCCTGAAGGGGTGGAATGATAGAGAGGCTGAGGAGTACATGCTTCAAGACAGAAGATGAATGTGCCCAACATGACAGTAACATGTAGCTAAATTAATCAAAGTACCCACGGCACTAAATAGAACCAAAACATATAGATTTATGCAGAAATCCCAGAACAGCAGATGCGAGACACACAGAAGGATGCATCTTTTCTATCTAAATTAATTTTCCATATTTTGGGTTATTGGCTTTTATCATTCTGTGTCACTAGAAACATTATAAATCTCCGTTTTACATTTTAAATGCGTGCTGCCTGCTTCAGCGTTGAACCCACAGTTCCCACAGCACATGCTATTACGTCTCCCCATTAAAGACATCACGGCATATACCATATATCCTAAAGCTAAATTACCAGGAAAAGTTTCCTAAAAATCACAGCCGCTCACGACCGTGTGACAAAAACAAACTGTTACAACCACTAATATTTCACCTTGAAAGTATAATTTTAAGTTAATTCCATTTCCATGATTCACGCTGGATTTACAGCCTTTGTTGAGCCCTGTGTTTTTGCCGGGCAGCCGCGGCCCGGCTCGCAGCCGCTCTGCTCGCCCTCCACTGCCTCCCCACGCTGCTGTGGTGCCCCCGGCTTCTCCGGGGACTTCTCCGGACGCTCTTCTGCTCCTGCAGCCTTTGCAGAGGTTGGGAGTTTGACTTCTAGACCCTCTCAACTGCCAAAGGGCAGGCAGTAAATTTGGGGTTGTTGCCCCCCTGACTTGGGTTTTAATCAGTGGCTGCTCAGAAAGTAAACTCCCAATCAAGTCAGCTGCTAAAGATTAAGTAAATTCAGATCAGATCCTGATTTCACTTGCGCTCAGTGCAAATTTCAGTATAATTTGAGTTTGGAGCAGAATTTGGCCCCAGCGATTCAAACGAGCACCCCAAGCCTGCACTGCGAGCCCAGTGAAGGGAAAGCAAAGTAATGTTTTTAGGATGGAAGACCCCCTCCACAACCAGGAGCCGTATGAACTCGATGCATTCGTCATCACAGCCCAGACACGTGCTGGATGCCAACTTGTTACCCCGCGTCCTGCCTTTAAGCATCCTCTTCCCTCTCAAACGCCCTGGGACAGAGGTCCCGTGATTTATCTACAGAAGGGTGATGCCCCGGTGCATCCCACCTCCCCAGAGAGCGGCTGAGCGGTGCGAGGCTCAGAGCGGAGGGGCTTGGGGCGATGGGGCTCGGAGCGGAGGGGCTCCCATGGTTCACAGCCCAGCTGCTGCTCCTGGATGGGCAGCGCCTTCCCAGGCTTTGTCTGATGTACGAGGGGCTTAGACCAGTTTTGTTCTGAGAGCCGGGGCTGCTCTCCTCCTCCCCATCCCGCACCAACCCCAGCCCTCTCAATGGAAGGTGACAGGGATTAGAGGTTTGAATTCCTCGCTTTATTTTTTGCCTTTTTTTTTTTTTAAAGAACTTCTGGATGCCAACATGACTTTTTTGTCCGCGAGAGATTAGGCAAACGAATGCGAAGGGTGACAGAGAGGAGGACTCAGCCCTGCTATCCAGAGGCAAGTTTCTGGGAGGACCAGCTTTGACCTCGCTCTGCTGTTATGAATAGATTGATCTTTTTTGTGTGTGCCTTGGCTCAGAGAAGCCAGTTAGCTAACGCAGAGCGGGGAGCAAACTCAGTCCAAATAGCACCAAGCCACCAATGCACACTTTATTTGCTTATAAGTAGGTTTACAAGATGCAAAGAGAGTGAGAAAGAAGGGCATTGCCTGGCACTAACACTCCCTCTATTGGAAAAAGAGTATTTTCCTAGGAATGTGCATTACATTCCCTAGAACAATGGAAAATAAAATGATCAGCATGCAAACAAAAAGTCTCTTAATTTACTGGGAAAGGGGCTGGGCAACCAGGGCATTATTTTCTACTTCACAGAGAGCAAGGAAAAATCATACACTACAAAATAAACTGTGCTTTAAAAGCCACCATGCTACATAAAATTCAGACTGGCAAAAAACAAGGCCCATTACACAAAAACTCAATTTATTTACAGTCCGCTGCGTGATCTCCATTATTCTGTGGTTATGCCCTGGCACGGCACCCAGCAGCTCCCCGGACAATTAGCACAGGTAACTCCCGCTGCTACCAAATACGTGGTTTTCTAAACAGAGGGGCTCCTTCAGCCTTCTGCTGCCCCTAACAGAAAACAAGGCTATGATGACACAGCACAAACATGTTCTCCAACTGACATCATTTCTATGTAATTCGTTAAATGAGCCAGAAAGAGCTGTCAAAGATTTAAATCCCGTAGGAAGAAGCAAAAGTGAAAATGAGCTTTCTATGCCCCTTCCCCTCCTCTTCCCCTTTCTCCTATAGCTAAATGGGGAACAGGGTTTTCCCTGGCAGGGCGTTGTGGCAGGACCACACACAGAAGCTCCTGGGGATGAGACAGGGACCAAGGACTGAAGCCTAACCTCAGCTCCAGCCTCCCTCACAAACAAGGTTTTTACCTCTAAAAAGTACAGAGGATCTAATACTGTTCCATCTATACAAAATGGATGTTTTGGAGACAAACATATTACTGGTCTAAATCAGGAATGTTCCCTAGAATTCAACAGAAATGTGGATTTATGCCTACTGAAGATTTATTGTTTGTAGGAAGATGATGAGGGCAAGGCAGCCAGGACCTCAGTATACTCACAAAATACATTCGCATCGCTTTTTTTCACCAGCCAGCTCCAAAGACAAATCTCGGTTGAGGATACAGCACCTGACCCCGCTAAAAGTGAAGGCTCCCAAAACTGGGAACTGATTTGTCTCAGACATTTATCTCACAGATAGCAAAGAGGAACTTTTCAAGCAGCCTGGATCTAGCCGAGGAGGCCACGCACCCTTTCACCTTGCTCTCCTCCACACTTCAGGGCATATTTAAAGCAATCTGCCAGGGGAGATGGCATTAGCAGGTAACTTCAGAGGTACAATCTCAAAACTTGTAGCTAAATGCAAAATGCTTCGTGCCTGGTCACACTCTGCATCGCTAGCGGCGTTGGGAAGGCTTCAGGACGCACTCCCACCTTTGGGTGCGGACAGCTGTAAAAGCCAGCTCTGAGCATTTAACGTGAGTTTAACAGGTTTAAGCCTGTTTCCCCGCATTAAGTATGGATGCATACACTGGAAGAACAAGAGATTAGCACATGGTGCTCACTGGAGGAGATACATCCGCAAAGCTGGAGTATTAAGTGGGGATTTAGTAACTATTAGCTCCATCCAGAAAAACAATCCATGTGGAGTCCTGTTACTGTTTTCCAGTACAGACCATGAAGGTCTGAGCCCCTCTTTGTGTGACACCCATAATGGACAGAGGGATGGAGGACCCTGATTACGGGGAGAATGTTCAAAACCTGAAGGAAATCTAAGCAAAAGCAATGAAAAAAAAAAAAATTGTTAATATGGGATTAGATTTGTGAAGAAAGGGTACAAAACAACAACTAGGTTGAAGATAAGAGTCCAAACGCTTTGGAGGATCTTTGCAAAATTTTTTTTACACATCTATTAAAAGTCAAGGTGTTTCACAAAACATGTGAAGGATATTAGAGCTTTTTAAAGATAATTTTTCATTTTCTTTTGAAAAACTGAACTTTTCAAAAATGTCTGAAGAAACTTCCTTTGTTTCTGTTGAGAAAAAAATACGATTCTTGAAGGAACGTTGCCACAACATTGCCATTTTTCAGTAATCTCTGCAGACAATTTTAAAATACCTCTGTACTGAGAAATACCATGCTTAACCCAGGTACTGCCATACCCCAGCAGGAGATGGCCGTGGGCAGGAGAGCTGCCTGGCTCTTGCAAACAGGACCAGACAAAACCCTAGAGAAAACTGGGGCAAAACCTTGCACAGGAGAACAGGCCCGCTGAACTTGAGCAGAGCTCTTCTCACTAAAATCTACAGATTGCAATTTATAATTTAAAATTATATTACCTTCTTCTTTAGCAATATAGTGATTTGTACCTCAATTCCCTTCAAGCCCCTCACGGAGCCTTGCTCTGCTCTGCTCAGCTGTGAGAGCATCACAGGACAAGGCAGAAAAGATGAAAGTTAAATTGATCACACTTTTTTTTTTTTTTTTGGTGAATACATATATTCTTTCACTCCAGGCCTCACATAAAACAGCACTGCTACTATTGGGTTTTTCTGAGACTCCAAAATAAATACACATCCAGAAGACTTATTCTCATATTTCCAGCTACAGCAGAGGCATCCAGGGTTTTGCTTCTGCCTTGGATGTACTTGCCTGTGTTGATTCAGAAGCAGACTAACATATAGGACCTTAAATTCTGTATGACTCTGTGTAATGTAATGAACACCAACAGACTTTAAATTTCCTGTATCTCATGGGTGCATTTTATTGCATTATATGGCAAAAATCCAAGAAAAAATTTGCAGGGAGGAAAAAAAATTTAAAAATGAAAAATACATTGCTACTGAATTTTCCAACAATATCACGGGAATGTGATCTCCCCTTAATATACATACTGATGATCTATTTGGAATTTTTATCCGCAGTTATGAAGAAAAAGAAAATGTTATTCCCTCAGAGGCCAATTTTCATCTTGCTCTGGAATTCTCATTTAAACATCTCAGAGAACACTTTGCCTTCTCTAGATATTAACGACTATTTGTCTCTGGCTCGAGGCTCATGTCTGTTACTGTATGAGCTACATGGAAACAAATTCCTAATCATATTTCTGACAAGAGTCCTCACAATCTAGTTGGCTGCCGTCATCCCATTTCCAGTATTTCACTAGTAAAAATGTAGGAAAGGTTTAGTCTCCCCTTACCCAGCATGTGTAACTCCCATTAACGGGAGTTACCATATGTGTGCAGATCAAGAGAATATATTGTTTAAGGAGGTGAACTGCACGGCAAGCGCTGCTGCCATGGCTCGCTTTCAGATTCCAAGATGTAGATATATGGTGAAGAATTTGCCATAATTGAAGCAAATGCCTGGATCCTCCTCTCATGCCGATATCCATCAGGATAAGCTGGGCTGAAGTCAGGCTGAGGATCCGGAGGCATTGCACAAGTCAGGCAAAGGGCTGGAGAGCATTCCCTGGTTTTACAAAACGAATGGCTTTGACGCTAATAACCACGATTCAGAAATCCTCAGCGCCTTTCGCCGCTGTGAAGAGCAGCACTGCCAGTGATGAAACATTTGTCCCATTTGTTCCTACTCAACATGGCCCCTAAGCACACCGGTGTTTCAGGTTTCGTTTTCCATTGCCTTGCACCCTGCGTAGGCAATTATATCTGTGCCCGTTGGGTGTCATCCTGATCTGGCAGCGTTTAACATACATGCCTCTGCCCTGTGGGCTTATGTGTAAATGGCCACAGTCAAGTTCATATTGATATTGTATTAGATATTACAAATGTCCAAGATCAAGCCACGGCAATTATCTCAATGATTTTGCCAATTCCTTTTACCTGCATTTTCATTAATCCCCTCAGGATGTTATTAGATACAGAATTATATCCGATCAGTGGCATACTGCAGGTGACAAATTAGATAATAGGCAAAGTTACCACGGAACGGGAACTTGGTCTTGGGTACAGAAAAAATCACCACCAGCAACAGTCAGTGAAAACTACTAATTACCCATGTGTGTGTACACAACGTAACCACTCTCAGATTAGGAAATAAGAGAGGTAACCCTCTCCGTGGGAGCAGTTACTTGTTATGGGTGTTCCTGGAGGTGCATACACCTCACCTCTCCTAGGCAGCCTGGGACCCAAGGAATGCGTTGCCTTGCTGAAATCAAAGGAAAATTTAGAAGGCTTTTAGCATATGTCTCCAGAAAGTCTGCCTCAGGGGTGTTCTGCTCTCTGGTCTTCTCCCGACACCATCTTCCTAAATTTTCAGGGTTTGAGTCTTTACTCCCTTCTATGCATTTTCCCCAGCGTGACTCCAGTTCATTTCAGTGGCTCAGAGATACTGTGTCCATCTTAGCCTTCTCCACACATCTCCAAAAGAAACCCCAGCATGTTGTGAATTAAGAAAACAAAGGGCAGCTACTATGAACCACTTCAAATGACTATTTGAATGACAGATAATGGAAAATGCAACCCTAATACTTCCTCCACATCCCTGCAATATAGATGAGCATCGCATTGGTGACATCTCAGCCCATGGAAATTATTACCGCGATGGGTCGCATACTGCTCAGAACAAAGAGCACACATTTATCTTCAAACTTGGAACCACTTGGGAGGAAATACTCTACACAGTGAACCAAAACAGCCCATGATCCTTAACAAACCTGTAATTGAAAAGTCAACATTTGTCCCATATAGCAAAACAGTTTCCTCTAAAGAGACATAAACTTTCAAGCACCTTAAATATTTTTTTCAAGTTGTATGTATGCATATTGTCCCTATTCCTGCTTGAAATATTTTTATTCAGCCTCTTTATTCTCCTGTTCTCCAACTCCTTTCCCCTCCCAGGCCCTGTGTGTGGGTTCAGTCCCAAACTCTTCACTGGCCAAAATTTTTTCAGTGAAGCTTTGCTCAAGTCAGGGCATGGGAACTGACTCTCGATGTACATTTTCAAGAGCTCAGCTTGCAGGTATCCATCAGACCATAAGCCATGTAACCAGCTTGGCACACTGGTTGCAGAGCCTTTTTTTCAAAATCTTAATTAAAGTATCATACTCCAGCTCAGGGTTTAGGTGGACACTTGAAAACATGATCCAAACACTTTTAAGAACCTGTTTTTTCAGTGTCTGTTGAGGAATACAAATTTGATTGGAACTCCAACGAAATAACAGTACATGTCTCTCCTACAGGAGCAACTGAGAGACTAAAGAAAAGGTCTATCTATGTTCTATCATACCGACAGTTATTCGTGTAATTAATGACTGTGTTTAGTGAAGGAATAGCTAAATCAATGGATGTGAAGAAATTTAAACACAGATCATCTTGTTTCAGCTGTCCATAAAACGAGTCTTATGTTTTATTCATCACTCTGAAGATACCTACTTTTTTCACAACATCTGTAATTTGTCTGTTAAATGGGGTCCGTGGTTTTGTTAAGCTGTGCAGATACGCATGATCCAGACACGCGCAGCAAAAGTAAGTGCCAAATTCTTAATCTACTCAGGAGGCGTCAGAGTTGACTTCTTCCAAAAATTCAGGGTAGTTGAGACTAGAGCAAACCTTATCTGTATTTGTACACAAAAAAGTAACACCAGGGCAACAGTTTAAAAAAATCAAATGCGAAGACCACAACCGGTGTAAGTCAGCATAGCACCACTTAGCCGATTGCAACAGCTCCGATCAAAAGAGCGGAGATCTGCCCTAATAACAGTATTATTGATCTTTTCTTTAAAACACACACTCCTATATACCCGACATATTCAACATGTCTATCCTCTAGGATTATTATAGAGCCATAATCAACAGCAACAATTATAATTTCTATTTAAGAGATGCAAATCAATATTAATTAAAATTAGACAACTGTTTGTGATGTAAGGGGTCCTTGTACTCAAAGGGCACAGTAGCCATTAAATTTATTAAGACTTATTACTTAAAAGATTTTAGACAAAGTCAATGCATCCTGTGTCCTAAGGGACAGTTCAACGCCTCAGTAATGTTGTACAACATTTAACTATAGGTGCCACAATCAAAGGCAAACACAATTAAGTATCAAACGGTTACATACTATGTGTCACTCTCTAAAGAATCTATATTGAAATGCTTAATTAAACTTTTTTTTTATTTAAAAAAAAAAAAAGAAAAAAGAATTCCATAGCACTTGCTAGCACCAAAACGAGCGCTTATTTAGTTCGTATTAAATAACCTGCATATTAAGTTGCCTGTGTTTCTCCTGTTCATTATCATGAAGGCAGCATTTGCATTTCTTGATAGACTGTTCCTGTTTCCTTCCCCTTTTTTTCTTGTCTTACATCAGTCAGTGGAAAGAGTGCCACCACAGGCCATCATTAACCTTCCAAATCTGCCTCAAAACAAATAGTACAAGAGCTCACTAATTTGAAGATCAAAAAGCCACTTGTCCATTATATAATTGGAATGAAAGGCAAAATGTTGCAGTTCTGAAGAGCACAGTAATTACTAGCTGTTAATTGCTCTCTCGTGGTGGCTCACTTTTAATTAAAAAGAACAGCTCGTCGCAGGCCGATAAGCAATGGTGGAGACCACTGGTTTAATCAACAAAGCAGAAAAATTTGTTTCTGCCGCAGCCAACAACAGCTTGAGAAATCTTCAGATGTCCAATTGAGATTAAAAACTGTCTATTTAGTGCAGTCAGATTTTATTTTAACCAAGGAAATGACTATTTGAAGTCTTCCAATGTGAGTGTCCCCACCACATCCCCGCTGGTGCTGCAGGGACTAATCACTGGCTTGTGGTTGTGATCATTCAAGTAAAGAAATTTAGCTACTTTCCTCTTGACTCCATCATTCTTGGGTAATTGGCCTGTCTGAGGTGAGCAGTTGTGTTAGGTTTTTTTTTAAGAAAGAGCTTTTAAGTATGGAAGGCCCACAGACTGTGCATTTAATTACTGTTCATATTTCATGCAGTCAAACAGAATTTCATTTAAAAAGAAAATGATTTACCTACCAAAAAAATACCCAACCCACCCCCCCCCAAAAAAAAACATATTCACCGCATTGGGTATTTCCCTTTTTTCCTTTGGCAGTTGTATTTACATGCCAAAAAATATATTCGAACATCAAAGTTAATTCTTTCAGAGCTTTCTGTCTTTAACTCTTTCATCTGATTACAGTTGTCTATAAGGGAAACCCCACTACATGTTGCAGTAATGGTTTATTTAGTTAAGCAGGTTAGGTAGGTTAAGCGGAACCATTTTGCCCTGGTTTGCCTCATCTCTCTCTAGCCATGAGCCAGTTTGCATCTCTCCACGGCTTTCGTCCGTCCTCCCCTTCTCTCCTGCCCTGTTCCGCTCCCAGAGGCGTTGTACTTAGCCCTTTGCTTTCTTGTATTTATTTGCTCCTGTTGAGTGAAGGGCTCTGCTTCATATTGCGCTCTGCAGACGAGACACACATGTACATAAAACCAAACCTGGCAAACCTTCTAACACCGCCGCGCTCCCTCCCTGTCTTACTAGCGCTGGGATATGAATGTCTGACAATTATGTACGATCTAATATAGGAAAAAAGGCATTTCCATTCAACGGGCTCCAGGCGTTATTGTTCTTTTCTACCTTATTTCCATTAACATCTGGAAACAAATGTGGCTATCTGCAGCTATAAGCAGCTTTGCAGTATTGGTCAACTTTGGTTTGAACTTTGAGACATATTTCTGAGCTGAGTAAACTATGACTCTCGACGCTGCCAAAGAATATTTTTCTGTTTTCCTTCTCATATTGAGGAAAAAAATATTCATTCGTTTGTCTTCTTACATACACACACACAGATAAATATATATATATATATATATTTTTTTTTAGTCTCTTTGTAGGCTGCTGGGAACCACTTCTCTCCCCTGGGAACAGGTGAATTTTTGGTTAGTGTTTCTTTTATTTTTAAGGCTTCCCTCTTGGGCAGACCAAAATAAGTGGGAAAAAGTTACCGGAGACCTTTTTTCTCCTAGTTCCCCTAAAAGTCACTGTCATTTGGATGTACAGCCACTCCCAACACAGCGGCTACCTTCTCATCTTCCTTTCGACACAGCGGAGCTCTTGGGCTCGGGGTATCAGAACTCCCCCTCCTATCGCTCACCTCTCCTTGAAGCAAAGTAGGCCAAGAATTTGACTATTGATTTCAATAGCAGCACGATCTGGCTCCTCCAGCCCTAAATTACAGGGTTTCAAATGTTCAGTGAATGGTCTGTGCTTGGATGCTGTGGAGGATGTTATCCTGGGAAACTGCCATAGTGTTATTTGAATTTCCAAAGCATCTGCTCTATATATTTAAGACAGACCTTGTCATATGCCTTTTCATATGTTCACTGATTCACATTCATGGGCGCTTCTTTATTTCTCATATAAAAATGGCAATTTTGAAATTCCTAATGAGTATGGAATCCAGTGTGTTGCGTTAAACTCTTAAGTGAATAAACCTGAAGTATTAGTGCAATCAGTACAATCCTTAAGCTGATGATATAATTTAAAACCTACAAGAAAAACCTACCATAACATTTTTAGGCACATGCATACCAAAAAAGCGAGAATGCTTTACATTTTCTTAAATCAGTGTGCACCCTTGAAACTTTACCTAGCTTACAGGTTAGCATGGACAGACGTCTGTCAGTCTGTAAAAATGAAAAATTGAAAAAAAATGCTTGAAATACACTTGCTTGCTTTAGGTAATGAAAAATAAAAATATTTTCAGGTCAAACTTCTTTCTCATCCTTGGACAAGCAGTGGACAAACAACATGGGATACTCAGTTTCAGTCTTACTTGCAGTCAATTCTACTCCCAGTTATTCATGCACCAGTTTAGGGCTACAAAATGAGCTATAAAACCTGATTGGGATATTTAAAAAAAGAAAATAAACAAACAAAAAAGCCAGAAAAACACTTTTGCTTCTATTATGAGTTTTAGTTTTTATATATATAGGTGTGCATGTACACGTGTGTGCATATATACGTGCTTTGTACTTATGCATATAAATGTATGCGTATGTGTATATGTATTTATATGTATTTTAAACTTTGTCCAGGGCCAAATCTGGGACTAAACTGTTGCTCTAACCCTGCCGCGGGCTCCTGCTCCTGCAGCCCCCAGCCAGCGCTACCCCGCAGATGGCATTTATCCGCAGCCCTTCTGCACGCTCATCTTCCTGCGCTCCCTCCAGCTGCCCCAAAAGGCGATAAACCCACGACCTCTCCTGCTCTCCCGGCCGATAAGGCGAGCTGCGAAGACGTCTTGTCTTTACTGGTTTTTCTCCCCCCACACCTTTCCTGTTCCCAGTTTTTGGTGGGCACCTGTCACCACGGTCTCGACTTTCACAGCTTTCTCCCGGCTCCCTCCACCCCGCTCCGAGAGGCCGGAGGGGTTTATCGGAGGAAACACTTGCGCTCGCGGGGATGGCCTCCGCACCGCGGCAGATTAATCCGAGTTGAGTGCACTTCCTTCGGCCAGAGGACACCAATTACCGCGACGGCACCGGCAGCACAATGCGGGCGGACATCTGACAGCCCGGGTCCCGCCAGCTCCGCATTGTCCTCCCATCAGGCGCTGTCAGTTCCCAGCCTTAATTGCATCCTGTTTACAAACACTCGGCCGGACTTCAGATGGAGCCTTAACAAAGGTTGACAAAGGTCAGGGCCGCGTCACGAGGATGTTATCTGTCTGTGTGCTCTGGCTGATAAACGAGGAGGAGGAGGCGCGCGGCTGATTTCGGAGATAGCGCGGAAAAATGCGCACCGGGGCCATGCAAAATACCTAAGCTCCGGCCCCTCGGCCCAAGAGGAGTTCGGCGGCACTGAGGGATGCGCTCATACCCAGGATCACGCACGACTTACATGTACACGTACAAAGGGAGGACAGAAAACAGCCATCACCCACCTGAAATGGCAGCAGCTGGAGCTGACCAATAAACTGACAAAAATAATAATTACAAAAACCTTCTAAATGTATTTGCTTGTCTCAGATTCTTGCTTTAACAGCAGAAACTGCCACTTAAAAAATAAATCCTGCCATTTTGCCCACAGGCATCACTAAGACCCTCCATCCTGCTTCCCGGAGCACGTGGCAGGGATGGAGACATCCTTCGCATCTCCTCCAGCCACAGGGAAACAAGGGCTGAGTGGGGGGTCGAGATGGACTTGCCCCAAATCCTTATGTCCCTCTGCTCTACCCTCTCGTATTTTCCTTGCACGATGGTTATGGGCTCTCGTGCTCTCTTTGGCACCAGGACAGAAAATTTTTTGTAGGAAGGAGAAAGCTTCCCTTTTTGCACAGCTTTCTAGGTACACAATTAAGTTAACCAGGGTTAAATTTAACCACAGTTAAATTAACTCCTACCTTACGTTTTCACAGTTTGCATAACTAATTTGTTCACTGTAACTTGTTGATGTCCAGTGCAGATAAGACCCAAAAGATAAAACACTGGGAGTATTTCACGTTTACAGTTGGGTTTGTATGTATGGGAGCAAGGAAACCAGGCATCTCTGTAAGCCAAGGTTGCCCATTTGACATCATGTCCCTCCTCTGATATCTGCTTTCTCCATATTGAGAAAGATGAGCACAGACATTAATTCAATCTCATCTACAACTCAAGGTGGAGGAGTGTATAATAAGTATAATAAAGTTAATAATACAGGAGCTTGTCACCCTGACCCATCCCTTTATCTGCTTTCAGTTATTCACACATCCTAATTAATGCACCCCAAACTGCACTGGATCATTAACATTAACATTAACAGCCAATAAAATTAAAACCCCGGTCTGTTATCATATCACCCCTCTCAGTGGAAGTACTGGATTAACAACATGTTAACAGTCAGCAGCTGGTGCCTGGCATCGGAGCTTCATATTTCTGTGGCATTACGCTCGTGAGCTCTGTGAAACGATGGGCAGAAGTCGCCGTGTCGGTGGCCGAGTTCAATACAGAGCACCGAGCATCGGGGAACCAGCCCAGCATCCTCAGTCTGAACAGCAAAACATCTCTGATGACGGCGCCCCTGCCTGCACAAGGAAGGAGAGGGCCTTACTTGTTTTCATTACTTTTTTTTTTTTTTTTTTTTTCAGGTCAGATTTTGATTGTTCTTGGTGAAAAACGTAAACACGAGATAACAGCAAAGCTTACCCTGACCAGCACAGAGCCATAGCCATGACTTCTTTGGGACCATACCGCAGTTTTGAACCTGCCCTCAGTTATCCAAAACACTACTTAAACAGAAACAATTTAAACCTTTACTTCTATAAATAAATTACAAAACCAAGGACAAAAGGGCCTCTCTTATTCATATATCAATTGCTAACAATCTTTGGTAAAAATTTGGTATTTCACCGCAGTTTACAGCCAGGGACTGAATGCCACAGAAATGCAGACCTGCAGTCCAGCCCAGTCAGTACAACCACACTTAGGTAATCCAAACAATCGCATTCAGTGAAAGAAAATCCAAAATTAAATTCTACAAAATTAAAAAGAAGAGGAGTGGAAGGGATGACTTGGTAGGAAGGCTTAAAATATTTGACAATCTAAGGGAAGAAAAGTTGAAGGTTTAAATCAAGTCTGCGAGCTCACCGCTGATTACATACACTCAGAAATATTCCTGGCTGGTCCCGAGCATTTCTGCTTTGCATGGACTGAACTTTTCCTGCAGAGCAGCAGAGCATCGCGACTTGTCGGGTGCAGAAATAAACCTCAGTCACCCTGTGCAGGGATACAGCCTACATCCTCAGTGAAAAATCAGTAGGTAATAGAATAAGAAATGGCACTGTATAGGACTAATTATTTATCTATTTACTAAATAAGCAAAGTAGAAAGGAAAAAGATCTCAAAAGTTTGGGCTGGCATTTCTGAACCATTTCTAAATGGGTGAGTAAAGACATTTTCTTTCCCCTTATGACCAGAAGTGGTCTGATTTTCAACCGCACAGGACAGGACAGCAAGTCTCTTGACTTGATGGTTAGTAGTTTTAAAATTAAGCACTTGTTCCAAGCCTATCCATAGGTGCTTAGGAGACTAACCGACACTACTCATTTCTGGTGACCTAACTCTGTTTATCAAAAAAACAAGGAGATAAAATGAATGCCCGGGTGACCTTTGGAGCACGGCGTTCCCCCTGCGGGCACCCACTCTGCCTTCCCCAGAAAATGAGGCTTTGTTGCTCCGGGAGAGCCTTGCTAACACAATCAAACACAATTTTGCAGTTAATAAAAGGACAGGCTCTTCCTTTCTCAGCTTCGTGACAGGCTCAGTGCAGCTCTTGTTCCAGACAACGTGCCAGTCAGCTGCTGCTACTGCAAAGCTGAGTTTAACGTCTTCTTAATTAGCCCAATTCCCTACATCGTGGCCAAGTTTTCTAGTGAGAAACAGCCTCGGGAGTTGTACAACTCTGCACCTGGGAAAACCCGGTCATTAATGCACATCCCCAATCCAGCACATCTTGTTTCCTCTAAGGCTGACCAACACAGTATATGAATTGTATTTGGGCACATCCTGCTCAAAACCACCTGCAAAAAAGCTGCCAGCGGTTACAGGGCTGAAATGGCGATCCTGCAACTTGGTGTAACTGAACGCTGCAAGCTGACCACCAGCTCTGGCCTGAAGGACAGCTCTGCTCCTCTGACTGGAGCCTCCTCGCCTCCATGCACCAGACATAAGTCAGAAAACAAATAAAACTGATTACATAGTTTGTATTTATTTGCTCAAATTCATGAGCTTTGGACGTATGTAAAACTTTTGCTGTTGCACTGGTATAAATGCAGCACAACATTACTGGTTTCAGTTGAATTTATCCTAACTTAAACCAGAAAGAGATCTGCCCCTTTTTTATTATTATTATTATATCACTATGCCCTCTCTTTTTCTGTTCTCCCTATTATTTTTTTTTTCCTTTAAAGTCTGCCTAACATTTTATAGACATCTTCCTCGCAGCTTCCGGAAGGGTGCTCCATCTTAAACTCGACAGCAACACTGACAGACGGGTTGATATTTTCTTTCTTTTGCAAGTAATAAAAAAGGAACATTTCACTTCACATGAAACCAGAGTACTGCCTTAAAAGAACAGCGTTTGCTTGGCTATAAAAACAGTTACTCTTTTGCCAGACCCAGAATCAAAGCATTTGTATTTATGTGTTTCCTTTTTTAATAAATAAATCCAATATTTTTAAAGTTCATCAGTTTTAGATTATTATTGTTGCAAGGATCGTTTTCCTCCAAATCCTTTGAATGGTGCAGCTGTGTCTAGTCTGCTGGGCAAACTTCTCGACGGCATTGCAAGGTAGGTCCACGGCTTATGTTATTATTTGTGCTTCCACAGGGAACGCAAAGGAGGCCACAAAGGGTTAAACCTGGAGCTGGCTGCAACATTTCTGACCAAGTGTTTTCCTTCAGCATGGTATTTCATTAATGCCAGGGCATCATCCAGAGGTGTATCACTTTTGACAACTTTTTTAGGTAAGGGTCTCTGAAATCCATGACCCTCTAGTTACTTCTAATCAGAGAGACAGATTGAAAACCACGCTCAGGTAGCGCAGACGCTGTCATTGCCACGTAATTCCATTTTACAAACCTGTTTGCAAAGTTTTGGGTTGTTCCAATGCAGAACAGGACTAAATTGTAAATCGTTGAATTTGTAAAATAAACCCACTGTCCTCCATTCAGCAACAGATAATCCCTTTTTAATCAGAAAGCCAAACCTGTCAATGCGATAAAGCCCTTACCACTCATGCCACAGATCCAGAAAACATCAAGAATGTAATTTCATGTTACACAGTGGGAACAACTAAAGGATTTATTTTGGGGCCAAAGGATTCCGGTAGCCCTCAGTTACGTTTTTGGGTAACATTTTCATTTGGGTCCCAAAATAAAGATTAAATACGGCAGCCCACCATTTCACACAGTTTCCCTTGCGCTTGCCGACCCTTCTTGTATTCTGCCCATTTGAGATGTAGGTTGGTTGGTGTAACCTCGTTATGGTCGTAGTCTTCTCCCATTGCCCCACTGGAAGGTGCTGCCCCAGGAGATAAGAGGTGCCCCCCAAAACCGCTGTGGATCTCTGGGAAGTAGATCACCCACACAGGGACCACGGGCTGCTCACTGCCACAGCCCCCTATCCTGCTCTGAAGCCAGTCCTCCATCGCACTTCATCTACAAGCACTTATAAGGTACCTCTGACCGAAGCATCTATATAAAAAAAAGAGGACAAACTCAATGAAAAACCATCACGGGGGGTCTCTCCTCTTTTAGTGCACACTGCAATCGCCCTATCCCTCATGCTGAGGAACATACCAATGCAACAGCTGGATAAGTACATTTGCTTTTCATCGCCATTTAAATCCTACACATTTGAAAACAAAAAGAAAAGAAGGAAGCTCTGTTTGTTCCCAAGCCATGGATTGGCACCTTTGGAAAAAGTGGGAAAAACAAGGGGTAATCCCTCCTCCCTCTCCGGTGAGGATGCCCTGCCAAAGGACCTCTCAACTCTTTTCCATGCATATCGCAGCAGCGCCGGAGCCCAGCTACCCTATTTCGGCAGCGACGTTTCCCTTTCTCCATTTACCCAGGGGCCACCTCCGCTCTCCCCCATCCGCCAGCTGCGAGAGCACGGGGCTGGGAGCCCAGCTCCCGGCAGCTCCCCGCTCGGGGGGAGGCGGTGTTCGTAACCCAGGTTTGAAATATTGAAGTCGCGGGCGACTCAGAGGCACACTGTGTCGCAAAGGACATGATAATATAGCAGAATTGCAACCCTGAAACTATCACTAGAGGATGACATCGGAGATAAGAAAGTACAGTATTACAGGGCTGCGTTAGCATAGGAGGAAATCGATTCAGGCAGACAAGCTAAATTTATTTACTTTATTGATTTTAAATTTTACATGAACTGCAATATAAGTAAATCTTTCATGGTAATTCTAAATCTTGAAACCTATTGTAAATAACTAAAAAAATGTCCAATGTTCAGAATAACCATTTCTTTGTACTGAAAGTGCATTATTCTTAAAGCCCAGGACAAAATATTTTGTAATGAATACCTTAAATCTACCTTGGCAGTCAGTGTTGATATTTTTGCTAAAATAAGAGTCTGCTTTTGGTGTACCTGGTGATTCAATATAGCACAGATTTTTTTTTTTTTTTTTTGGGGGGGGGGGCAGCAGGCATGGAAAGAAAGAAGGGAAATTGTTCCTGTTGTATTAAGTGAATACAGCATGCAGGTTTTTGACCATATGGTTCGTTGTATAAAGCAGCTAAGCACTAGAGAGCACAGGTAGATCTTCGTGCACAACGAGGTGGCTGCAAACGTTGAAAGGACACGTGATGGAGGGCCGGGGCGGTGAATCCCAGCACATGGGTTAATGCGACCCAGCCCTGAAGAGAGAACAGGTGATGAGAAGAAAAGACGGGAACAAAATCTCCTTGCCTTATTTAGCTGAGAGGTCCAAGTCCAGACAACAGGATGACAGAGGCTGGAGGGAAAAGGTTTTACTTTGGGTTTTTCTCCCATCCAAAGCAGCGGCTCACACCTGTGCGCAACCCCACCGGAGAGAAACTCAAAAGCACTGTGACACATGAAAAAATTTGCTATGTCCTCCGATGCTCAACTTGACTGATGCAGAAGGAGATTGTCTGAAAGTCCTGGCCTAGAGTACAAATCTCTCTGTGCAGGCAGGCGGTACAGATCCCGGCAGCGACGGGGAACGCCGGCAGTGGCCGGCCCGTGCAGGCAGGGTGCCCACGGAGGCGGCCCAAAGCCCTTGCAGATGGAGGGGACGGAGCAATGCCACGGCAAGGGGAGGTGGGAAAAGCAGCCCTGCAGCCTGGCTTTCCCAAAATAACCCTCCCTGCACCAGCAACTCCACACTTCAGATACTTTTATTAACTAAAATCCCAGAAACTCTTTCTAGCTGTTCCAGCCAGCCGAGCTGGGAGAGGCAGATTCGAGGCAGCACTTCTTGCCAGAGGTGTTCAGATCGCGCAGCCACGGGCAATCTTACAGAAATTCAAGACAGATGAGACTCCCCACCCCAAAAAATTGTAAAGCATCCTCTGTTTGACACACTTGTAGAAATACTATGGATATAGAGCCCCAACATGATATCCCAGACAGACAAGAATGCCTGTGAACAGAGACTACCCCCTCATCCTTTAGCAACAGGAAAAAATACAGTGATGTTGACAAAAGCACTCATCCAGTGAAGTTTTTTTTCCCCTTGGGTCTTTTTTTTCCCCTCATTGTTGTTGTTTTCTAAACTAATCCATATTACCTGTGCCTTTTGATTTCATTATGTTAGATGCTATTAATCTGGATATATGATTTCAACAGTGAAGAGATGGAATTTGTCATCAACAAAAGGAAAACATTATTTTTAAAGGAGTGAAAGATTAATGTTCCACCACGGACTACTTAAACCCTCTACAGCAACAGCACTATAATATTAATCCAACTTTGATGGGTTTTGCATAAGGCTCATAATTAAACATTTTCTTTTCAATACTTTATAGAATCCCCATCTGTTTTTAATGGCATCATTTTGATGTTTTTCTTAATAATTCTGGCAGCCTGTTCTTGAAGCTTCAAGCTTTATTTTTTGTTCCTAATGTCTTCTTCTACAGTGGCTGTATTGTGCCAAAGCTGAATGCAGGTTTTGGAAACCCATAGTTCTGCCGCGTGTTGCTGTCTCTCCCCGCATTCCCGGGCGGCACAAGGCACAGCAGCGCTCTGTGCTCTCGCTTTGCACGCCGGCTCTCGTTAGCACTTAGAGCAGGCATAGGATACCGCCCCTGGATCGTGGAAATATTTGCTCCTTGGCTGGGCAGCTAGTCTGCTTCTGCCATCCCTCGCCTCCCTGCGCCGAGGTATCTCCTCCCAGCACGGCGAGCCCTGGCTCCAGGCACCGTCATAGTACCAGTAAATAAATAAATGAATAAATAGCCAGGCTTACTCCAGGAAACCCAAACAACATTAGATAAATCACAGGGACGCAGCTTAGCCACAGTCCTTGGCTTTCCTCTCCACACCACCACCCAAGGCATTCAGTGAAGGCAGGGAAGGGCGTCCCCTCTCACTCCCCTCTCATCTTTAGGTATTGAAATTGGGGGGCAATATCAGCCTAGGGCACAAAACTCAACGGTGTGAGGGGTTTAAAACATCCATCAAAATTATCTGATGGAAACCTGGAATGTGAACCTGGCAATGGCTTCTGCAAGAAGCATCTGCTTTCCATGAGCAATGATGGGATTTTATCAAAATAAACAAAACAGAGAATGCTCCTATCCAGCAGTATCTTGAAAAAAAAAAAAAAAATCAAGAAATAAAACCAATTTCTATCTTAGGTTAACTAATTAACTAATTCTAAAAATATTTTTGAAGTACCGCCCAAAATGTAATGATTTTCCAACAGAATATTATGAAAATAATATTTTCATTTTTAGCAAAATTCTGCTTGAACTTTTTTTGCTCTTATCATTTCTAGCTCTTAGACTACACTACTTTTCCCTTCAATATTTTTCATTCTTTTATATTAAATGCATATTTGGTGACCTCCTGTGGTTCCCATGGATTAGAACGGAGGAGCAGGGTGATTAATGGCTTCAGTTTAAATATTTTATACTCTCTGTAAAAACAGAACAAACTGATGGATGTGTACCTTGCTATTTTCACTTCAGTGTCAGGGTCTCCCTGATTACATTTTCCCCTTATTTTTCCCCCACTATCCAATGTTATTAACATCTTTTCCCATGGAAAAGGGACCTGAGGGCTCCTTGCTCCCAGGTTTGGCGCAGGCAGGACTCCCGCACGTGAACAGATACTGCCCTAATCGAGGCTTTCAACCTTGAGGAGCTTTTAAATGCTCTAAGTGTATTATAATGGTCTCCTGGTCTCAGGACAGACAGATGTGAACCACAAAACTGAAATGTTTCATCTTTTGGCGCCTTTCAGTATGTTCCATGCTGTGCTTCAAGTTTGCTGAAGGATCAGAATTACTTCAGTTCTAGGCAATATAAACGGAGTGATCAAAAACATTTAATTATTCAGGGTCAGCAAATCTGGAGAATCTAATAGTAACAGACAGAAATAACCCTTCCAACAACTCTCATTTTCATTAACTATTATAAAATAGAGAACTGTTTAATTACCAGAAAACATCATAGCAAAAAGACCCAGCATCTTCCCAAGAGTCTTTCCCAGTCCACTCGAATGTATTTGGCACTGAAGCATAATTTAATTTTCTGTAGACTTAGGCGTACCCTTGTACACACAGACACACACAAATAGTTCAAATCCTTACGCCTGTTTCAGACCGACTGCTTGAACACAGACGCAGCCTTTCAAAATGCACCGTATAAAGAGACTTTGATACATTATTTCTGTACCTGTCACCCTGAAACGTGATGATGAGGATGATCCAAATGGAAGTGACAACAGAAATGGTTTCGCTATTTTTTCCCCCTTTTAACTTCACGTTACGTACAGGTGTCTGGACAGCAGGCTTCACAGCGCAGGGGCACAAATTTCCCCCCATCGGTTTTCTTTCCCCCAAGGAGAAAGAGGATGGTGCAGAGCCGTCTCCCAGCACACTGAGCTTTCCGTAGTGGTGGTTTTGTGCAAACAACTACAGAGCTGGTAGCAGTACATGATTTTACCCTGACTAGCTACACGGACCTTAGCAACAAAATACACATTCAGAGAATCCCCAGTTTATTTAGAAAGTAATATGGGGGTTCAGGAAAATACAATTCCAACTGGGACTCACGCACTACAACGATAAATAGAGAGACCTGGATTACAGTAGTGTGCTGATGACACCCAGTTCTCATGAAATCACATTAATTACATTCATTACGTGTAATAAGAATAAAAATCCCACCAGTTAACACACTTACTGCTCTAAGTGGTGGTTTTACAAAGCCCAAAACAATTATCAAACCATTCAGTGGAAAAGGAAAAATTAAATAGAAGTATGGGAATGATACTTGGGATCGGCTAACATTTTACAAGATGTTTACAAGGTTTTATTCTGTAGCTGAGAAAGTAAGTTGCCACGAAAATAAAAGAACAGAAAACCTATAAAACAGTGTCACTTAGAGGGGAAGTGGGAGCTGATATAAATATAATAGAAAAGAGGGAAGCTAACAGTCATAAATGTTAATTTGAAGCTATAAATTACAGAAATTTGCCAGAGGAAAATAACGACACAAGAAAAACTCAAGTTCAGTAGGAACAGAAGTGATCTGAATTATGGCACTAGTTAATTGTCAAAAATAAGGTACAAAAGCAAGAAGTGCCCAAACAGATACTTCTGCAAAATATTTTGGGAAAAATGTCACATCACACATATACACAATGATGACCCAATCTCAAAATAACCCAGAAGGGAATTAAATTGCAGCTATAAAAGCCAGGTTTTTTATATTAATTTATCCAAACAATGAACATGCAAGAGTTTTAAGGCAGCTGAAGGAGACATCCCCTGAATTGTGAATGCAGATTTCTAAGAAGAAAGCGCCAGGTTCAGAGGACTGCAGGAAACCCAGCCTGGTCCTGGTACCTGCGACGGGCCAGAGGCAGCAGTCCGGTAAAGACAGATCGACCCGATATCAGAGCAGGCAAATTACACTACAGTTATTTCCCTAACCAACAGGGTTTTCTTCCTTAGAAATTAAAATAATATATTTATAGTTAATGCTAACTGATATGTGTTTGTAGATAATAGATCCTATCAAAGTAAATGGATTTTTTTTGTTTTAAGTTTATCTGGCAAAGGTAGTTCTGGTCACGTAATAAACTATTCAGAAGATTTGGCTGGATAACAGTTATGAATTTATATTACAATATAAATCCTTGGATGGTATTTTAGAGACTGAGAAGGCTTTACTAGTAAGTGATTATATGTTATCTGATAATGGAATCAAATAGAATGACACAAAACACACACAACTACAAGACAAGTTTAAATGCAGCTGCAAATAGGAAATCGTCATCACGTAACTATAATTTCCCAGGACTCCTACAAGAATCACTTTCTGGCATTACCACAATCAGACTTTTTAATCAATGACAAGGAAGAAACACCTGACTAATATTCAGAACGGCATGCAGAAGATGCAAAAACTGAGGGGCTGAGAGTAGGGAAGACACCGAGGCAGCAGAGGACTTGGGCTCCCCTGAAAGATGAGCAGGAGCAGTCAGACCTGCCTGTGACACAGCGGCGATGCCACCATGGTGGCACCAACGCAAACACTCCTGGAAAACCGCCCGGAGGTCTGGCACCTCCACTTCAAGAAAGAGTGTGAAATACTGGAGAGGATTCAAAAGAAGAGCAATAGGAATGATGAACAGATCAGAAAGCGTGCCCTTGTCGTGAAAAGCGTGGGTAAGAGTTTCTTTAGCTTATATGGAATGTAGGGGGAAAAAAGATCACGGTGGTCTGATGATGGACGTCTCTTGAGCTGAAGTCAACAGACGTATAACGAGAGCAGCGGCTGGAAGCTGGACGCACTGCAATGAGGAATACGACCAAGAACAGTTGTTAGGAAAGTTCACCAGATGCTGTGCTCACTCAGTAGCAGGATTCACTGCTTTCCTAAGAGAGATGCTCTGATTCAAGCAGGTATTAATGCAAGGAAACTATTGCCTGCCTGACACAGGAGGTCAGGCTGGAAGAGCACTGCTCCCTTCCAACGTCAGGACAGCTGTGACCTCAGGATAGCTATCTGGGGTCTTACCTCACGTCTGCTAAAAGAAACTGGAGGAAGGACACAGCGTTATTAGTAAGCGATTATATAAATCTGTCTGATAATGGAACCAGCTTTCTTTGATTAAGATCTGGAACTCTGGCTGTGATTTATCATTTTTATACTATTCTCTTCCCCCAGGCTCCAGGTCACAGTGGTGGCATTGCCACAATTTATAGCGCAGGCTGCTCGGCGGAGACGTAGAGCCTTCCTGACATTTTCTTATTTGGAGCACCTGGCTCTCCTTGTTTTCACTCTCCTTTCTGCAGTGGCGAGGATTGCTTGTCATTCTCCGATATGAACACGTTTCATTTTGTAAATAAGCTGAACAAGAAAAATTGAGAATTTTCGTGTTTTCTATTTTCCTATTAATCTGCGATACAGTGTGGGCAGGAATTGGTAGCTCTCATGTGAAACACTTCACGCTGGTTACCAGATTCCTCACAGAGAATAAAACTCCTCCCGTCCAGCTTACGTACGCACATCCTCTCCAAAAACCCTTACAGCCAGGCGAGGAATCCATCCCTCCAGCCATAGCCCCGTAATCCAGCCTGAACCACTTAAACTGCGTTTAACTTTATCACAGTTTCATGGTGAAGGAGTTAAATCACAAAAAGAGTCCTGAGCAGGGGTACGTGCACCGGGCATCCCTCACCTCCCGTGAACAAGGCAATGCTGCTAACCGCCACCGTTCAAATTCACTCTGCAAGGAATACAAGTCAACTTTTTTTTTAATTTTTTGTTTGATTGGGGGGAGGGGGCTGTTGTTACAAATGCATGCTGGATTCTAATTATTTCCATCTTATTTGGGAATGTTTTAGGCTCACACTTTCCAGCTTATCTCTGCTACCATAAAGGCTGGAAACTTCTTTCTTTTTTTTTTTTTTTTTCTTTTTTAAATAAAATATGACATTGCCACTTAATCACAACACTGAAGGAAACGGGGCTTTGAGAAAATCACCAAATATGGCAAGACTCATCATCAGGGCGCTGGTGGAGGACCTGCTTGTCCCCTGGGGCACCCGTGTTTTCAGATTCACCCTGGCATGGTGCCCACCACAGCCTCTGCGGCACCTCCGAGGTCCAACCCCACCACAGGAGCAGGACCGACACCTCAGGGCTGCACCAGCCACGACCCTTTCCTACCAAAGCACCACACGGTTTCTGCGGCCCAGGCTGCAGCTCACCAGCCTGCCTGCACGGCACAGGACGGCTGAGGTTCACAGTAAACAGAAAGGTTCAAATCACTCTCTTCTGGTTTCTCCAAGAGAACCGCTGCGGCATGTCCACACTTTGAAGGTGGCTGTCACAGCGGCACCACACCTCTGACCGTCCCCTTTGGATGGTGTCCTTCTTTCAGGTTGTTGACCATAAGAAAGCCTAAACACTGGTCCACTCAGTACTCAGTAGGCGGTGGAGGAAAAAAGCCAAGGTACTATTTTTTAACCTTTCACTAAGATTCTGATCCCCAAATTTACATTCATTTGGCTACTATTTTTTTTTTTTTTTTAATTGCTACTGCATTACCTAGAAGTCCTAGGCGGGATCCACTTCACTGAGCATTACACATCACCTTCCAGCAAGACAGCCCCTGATGTGGTAGAACATATAACATGAACCAAGAGAAGGGAAGAGAGCAGAAGCATTGCCTTCTCCTCCCAGGCGGGGGGTGGAGATGAAGACGCATCCAGAGCAGCTCTCAAGCAGAGTGAGGCACTGTAACCCCACCATCACCCAAAAGCTAGTTGCCTAATTCCGGGTTCAGAGGCAGAATAAACACCTTTGGTGCTGTCATTTCTGAACCATCAATCACTGCCTACACCAAAGCAGCCCTTTCTCAGAGAAAAAAACATTCCCCCTCTCCCATCTTATCCAAGGGCTGTCGCCTGTCCTGGCAGGATCGCTGCTTCACTTGGGGGGTTCAAGCCCTGCACTGGCCAGGAGCAACCCTACTGTTACATCCATAGAAAAAGGGCTTTTTTCAGGGTACAATTAGAATTATCCAGTGATATTATCTGGGTCCATAGCATTAATGTTTGAAGAGGTTTTGGTTTAGTCCATTTAGTCTGATTGTAAATTCATTTTATAATCCAGTTGTCAGCAGCTGACACCCATGGTTGGGTGCTGTTGCAAAAAAAAAAAAAAAAAAAAAAAATTCCTTCAGATGTTTCTCATGACTTCAACAAATTGCTCCTCCACACCAGGCACACTGCAGGGAAAATCCATCCTCTGACTTCGGAGGGGATTAGACTGGGTTCTAAGGCTTCAGCTCTGCAAAGCACTTAAGCACCTGCTTAACTTTAAGCACATGCCTAAGTCTATCCATCTTTTTTTTTTCCCCTTCAAGAAAAGTCCTGAAAGTACACAATTAACCATGAACAGGTGCTTAAGTCCTATTAAAGTCAACAGTGCTTTCAAATGTCAACGGAATTTAAGAACATGCTTAAGTGTATCATTGAATAGGAGTCCTAATGCGCAAAGAAAGAACGGGTTTTGTCATCGTCTTGGCAAAAGCCATAAGAACACACTTGCGATTCAGAGGATTTTCTTTGTCTATGGCATTCTGCCTACTCCGTTACTAAAGAATTTGTAAAGAATGTTCCTGCATTACTCAACCCCTCTCACATTTATTGACCATATTTCCCATATTAATAATCCTTAGTGTAATTATACTCCCCCCGCCACTCCAAAAATCTCAAACATTTGTTTAGTATCACAATGTCCCAGGCTGGAAGGAGGGGACAGGGAAGAACTGGGATTAAAAGGAGGCAACTGAGGTACGTTGAGATCTTAGGCTTGCACGAAGTCGCAGGGAGATTTGGGATGAGCTGGGGAGAGGGTGCATCTGCTCCTGAACAACAGGGTCGTCCTTTCCCCTCGTTACAGCAAGGTAGCGCACGCTGAACTCGGAGAAATCAGTAAACTGTGATTACTGTTGTTTCTATTTGCATCTTTACCTCCACCTTTTTGTTCAGATTACTGCAATGCCTTGTTTATTGAGCTGTCAAATTCCTAAACGCACACACATGGTCCAAACTGCGGCTACCAGGGTGCTGTACCAGATGAGGCTGTGCTCGAGCACCATGCCCTGTTTTAAATCAATTGCTTTGGCTTGCAGTCAAGCAGCGTGTTACTTTTAGAAACTGTACTGCTTGTTTTTAAGATGGTTTCACTTTGGCTCCAGCTCCGCAATTAACCAGAGAAACCCTTGCCGACGCTGCAGTACTTTATGTTCGTCCCACAGTAGCCTGTTATGAACCCCATGCATTACAGCAGACATTCCTGAAAGATATTTCTTTGGAGAAGACTCTGATCTTCTTTCCAGTCAAATGTGTTTTCTTCTAAGAAGCTACTGTATGAGTAAGAGTGGCTGCAAGGTCACATCAGAAGACCTATCTTCAGTTTTCTTCAGTGCTTACATATGGAGATATATAAAATACTTGAGAAAACAGTGCTTTTCACATTACTGCCAGTAATATACCATATAAAAAGATATTAAAACAAATTCTGACCAACTGGTGGTAGATGTGGTAACAGACTATAATGTACCCATTGTAAAGAATTCCCAGAGGAGACCATGGAAATCTTACATTGATTGAGTCGCGCTGGACTGGAGATACATTGAAAAATTTCCAAATGGTAAAATATTAGAAATACTATTTTGAAATATTTACCAGTTAAACACTAAAGTACTGTTACTGGCTGACCTTTTCACAGCAGTTGTTTCTGTTGTACTTTGGTAAAAGCAGCCAAGAGTTTGAAAAAAAAAAAAAAAAGAAAAAAAAAAAAAAGCTTATTTTCAGTCTAGCTACCACCCCTGACCTGTGCAATAACATCATAATGGAAGAATAATCATTGTAAACAATACCCATGGGAGTTTGCTGGCTACAGCAAGGGACTAGTGCAGCCAACTCCACTGCTTTTCTTTACTACATCATTGCATTTTTGTCTGCGTATGGATAAGAAGAAGGTTCCACTCAATGCCGGTTGATGGAAAGTGCTAATTGTTGACACATTAGCTAATTGTTATGATTGCTTCTTAACAGTTTGTGTCTAGGAGTCCAGATTTCATCCACCAAAGTGTGAAGATTCTTTATAGCAACAAGTGCTGTGAAAACATTCACACAATGAGGTCCTAATCTTGTGGATCTCTCAACCAAGTGACAGCCTGGCAAACGTGCTGTCAAAGTGCAGACACTCAGGAAAAAAAAAAAAAAATAGGAAGAAAAACTAACTCCCTTGTCCACCCCATATTTCAGACACATGTCATCTGTTGTTATCATTAATGATCTGTTTTTACAAATAGAGTACCACTATGGAAAACTGAGAGCAGGCCAATCAAAATAAACCCAGCAAAACCCATAATTGTCTACTGACAATCTGGGCTGCTTGGGATGTAAGATAATGTGGGTGTATTTAATGCAGAAATGCATTACGTGCCACGCTTTGCAATTGCCCTGTTAACTCCAGACCTTGATACAACACAGGAAGGCTGGGCTAATCACGGCTGCGTCCTCCTGAACCCTACCTAGGCTCAGGTGCTAAAAAAACCACACGGAGTGAAATCCTGGCACCATAAAAGTCCATAGCAAAACTCCCATGATTTAAATGGGAGCAAGATTTCACCAAAGATGTTGCTTTGGAAAAAAAAAAATAAGAATGTATTTAAAAAAAATGGAGAAATAAAGGTCTACAGTTCTGAGCAAGCACAGGGCTCATGTGCAGATGCTTGCTCCCACCAGCACGGCTTTTCTGACTGGAGCAGTGTCTTCTCCCATTCATGTGCCCGCAAGAGACCAGCAAAAGAGACCAGCTATGTTCCTACTGTTTATACCAGAGTCGCACCCTGTGGCTTTATTTGGGGATCAAGATCCTATTGTGTCAAGGACTGTAGATAAATAGTGAGAAGGCAGCCTTTACCCATGTCTGGAGGGCTCATGGTGTTCTGCAACAGCACAGTTTCTACTCTGCATTTCACTGGCGGTTTCCAGTGTGCTGCGGGAGATGGCTCAGACCCCGGCGTGCTCCCTGTGCTCTCACCGTCTGGCCTCATATACAGGTCTTCCATATCCAGGAGCTTCTACCAAACTTATTGAAATTACGTGTACCGGGAGTAGAGATGTCCCTTCCACCCCACACCTCATCAGAAATAACTTTTGTAGACACAAGAGAAACTCTTGATGCAAAAATTTTTTGAACTGACAAAGAAATAAATTAAGTGGTAGCCCCAAGTACGCTCAAACTGCAGATGGAGCAAAAGTACAAAATGAAACCTTAAGACAACACCTCATTTAACTGGAAGACTCTTCAGATAGCACATTAATATCACATCAGATTGTACAGATCAAATGGCTCTGTTCAGACCAAAATCCAATCAGCAGGTGTCCAAAGAGCTTGACGTTATAAGGTTCATCTGGGTTTTGTCCCATAAAACTCATCTTTACAGACTTTTACTGTATTCCAGCATTAAATATGCAATATCCCTTACAAAAGGGAGCAAGAATCTCTCTTCTGTCTCCCTGAGCCTCTTGAACTTTTGGGCCTGGCAAAGAGAGAGCACGCAGGGCCACTTGTCTGCTTCCTCCATCCCTGGGGCACGGCAGCAGGAAGCAAGCTGGGAGCAGATTACGCGTTGGCCCGACTTTTCCCACTCGTTGGCGAGAGCCACTGAGTGAGAATGGGGGCAGATGCATATTGCTGATAAAAGCCTTCAGCAAATTCCCATCCTCTCCTCCCCAGGAGGGAGGAGGAAGTCGCAGGGCAATTGTAACTCCCAGCCGCCCTGAGAGATAGCGCCGAGCCGCCGGACCGACGGCGTGCCCAGAGGAGAGCTTGCAAAGTCCGTGGATTACTTGAGTTGGGATTGCTGCTGCTTATCTGGTTGCAAAATCCGATCCTGTATTTAAACATCATTCTTTTTTGCATCAAATTGTTGAGCCGTTCCACCCTAAAACTGGGTTAGCCCGCTCAGCAAAAGCTATAAGCACTAAATGTTGCATGTGCAACACTCTGCCAAAAGAAAAGAAAATGAAAATTACCCATTTACATTGGTAATAGGAAAAGCAAAAAGATTTTAAAGAATTACATTTTGGAACAGAACCAGAAATTTGGAAATTATGAAAATTAACTTGATCTGAATAATTTTACCAGTTCTAATAAGAACCATAGACAAGGCTTTCCAAGTACTCATAAAAACTATAATTTAGCATAAGAATCTGTCACTCTCTACTACCCTTCATAATCTTTGCATTGCAGGTAAGCTGAAAGATTTCAGATTCCTATAGTGTATTTCCTAAAGATAGCTCTCACTTGTAAACGCACATGGAAAGAAAAAAATAAAAAAAAGATCAAAACAAGCAAGAGATGTTGGCTACAGAAAAAGACAACTGGGAAACAGTGCATGCTCACTGGGAAGCAATTTCTGTGTGTTGCTGTGCAAAAGCACCCATGTGTCATGAGCAAACGTGTCCATACCCTTCCAGAGGTGGAGGAACCACCCTGGCTTTCAGATCCAAAAAGAAGAACTCTACTTTAATGCAAGGAAGCCACACATCTTTGGAAAACTACATTTTGCAAACAAAACCAAAGTTAACTGCTGGAGTAGAATAGAAAAAAAAAAAAAAAAAGATGATAAAAAGAAGATAAAAAGAAGATAAAAAGAAGATAAAAAGAAGATAAAAAGAAGATAAATGAATCTATAAAAGCCCTAACTGTATTTGCAGCTGCTCTTCCACCCTCAGCACATCGCACCATGCCCAGGCACTAGAAGCACTTCCCCATGGACCGCAACGCTCGGTCCCGGGTGTGTCACCATCCCGGGCCTAGACATGGCAGGGCAATCCAAGGACAACCTATCAATCTGCAGTTTGGATTTCCTGACTTTTGTTAGCTTGGTCATAGTTTTAACATGACTAAAATATAGACTTTTGTATGTTCATCTGAAACATCCTGCAGATGCCAGCCACTGCTCTGGTTCAAATGCTAACGAAAACATCACAGTGAGACCACTACTCCGTGGGACGATTGACTCATGCCATAGCCACACCACTATCTGGGTCGGGAACAGCAAACAAGGTGAATGAGGTAAGGGAGGTCATTCTTCATAGCAATGGTCTCAGGAGAATGGGAGAATCCAAAAATAAGACATTTGTTGACTGGATGCCCTTGAGCTGGCAACCAAGCTGACTTAGTAACGGAGCCAGCATTAGACATCAGCCTGGGCTTGCTGCTGCCAAGCAATCCCAGTAACCAGCGAAAGTTAGCAGGAGAGAGACTGTGTGATTTAATAGATTAAGAAATAGGCTAGAAGCCAGTCACTGCCGAGTTTTAATCCTGGCTCTGACATCAGTTGGACTTGTAACCTGCAAGTGTGAAATTTGTGCTTTCAAACACGGGTGGATGTAAGGCGGCATTAACTGGAAGGTGAAGTGGCTGTTGCCCCACATACACTCCCATTCCCTGCCATTAGCACCACCGCCTGCTGTACGTGTGTCAGCACACACGATGTAGCCCAAAACACAGCCCCCAAGCTCCTCATCCACGGCACACCTGGATGGGACCGGAGGAGCAAGTCTGAATTTCAGATTTATTCAACCACTGGCCAGTGCGTCCATGTGCTGAGGAAAGCTCGGCTTGGGAAGTTTAAGTCACTTGAGCTCTATTGATCTTAAGGGAGTTATTCCAGGTCTTACAGCCTGGTTTGCTTCCCTTGCTTCTTTTAAATCCTGCTCTTGAAAGTCTTACTACTGACTTTTACAGGGGAGCCCTCCCTCCAGCCCTGGCCCATGAGATAGCTGGTCCTGGGTGAAGCTTTTCAGTTGTATAGATCTGGATGTTGCTACAAGGCAGAGAGGTGCCAGCTGATAGCACCGTTACTCTGATCTGTAAAGTCTATATTGGCAGCTTGCTAGAGGTTGATAATGTCTGCAAGTTGTATTTCTGACAGAGCAAAATTTTCTGGACTCTGACTTGCTGAAATAAAGAGATGTAGGAGGCTTTTGTTTTCCATTTCCTGAAAACAAGTTTCTAAAAATGTTTTAAGAGAGGGAAAAAACCTAGTAAAAAAAATCATTAGAAAAATAAAATCTGTTGATTCATATCATGATAGTCTGTTTTCACTTACTGATTTGGTAGATACAGAGGTTTTGGCAGAGGTGTGAGTTTTGAAGGTGACAGTGTCCATTTAACTCAAGTTCAGTATCTCCTCTCTCGTTGTACCTGCCTGGCTTCCGTGTGTTCAGCAATCAGAATAAAAGCCAATTGATTTTAGGTTATAATGATCCTGCAACCTTGGAGGTGCATTGAAAGGAAAAAAAACTCCAGCACCCTCTGCTGTCTGCACACAACCTACGCCAGGATCCACCACTGTTAACTCTGGGCATTTACAATATATTTACACATCAGCTTCACACAGGCAGCAGAAAGCTGAGCGCTGGAACGGACTGTTCAGGGGACTCATTTCAGATGTCGAGTTTGAGGTGAGATGACATCCTACAAGCTGTCGAGTACAAAGGAAATCTAAACTATTTGCTCAGAGGTAGGCATGCTCATAGACGCTTAGAGCAGATAAATCCCACCTTGATAGTCTGTGAACTAGAAGAAATTGAAAGCTTTGGCACAAGGAGGCATCACAGCAGATGGTCTCGTCAGATGTTGTGCCCGTGTACACGCAGGATAAATTTGGTAGAGCAGAGCAAGAAAACTTTACTCGGGTTGCAGGGAACAGATTTTGCTCCCTGGCAGCCAGAGAAAGGGATGAACTCCAAGGAATGACATGACCAGGAGGAGCCAGAAGGGCAGGAACTGCTGTGCTGTAGAAGCACCTATTCGCTATAAAATCTGGGCTCCAAACGCTTTGCTCCCACCTATCTTGCTCCCATGTCAGCTGAATTTCAGGAGCTATGTTTTTGTTGTAAGAACCACCTATCTCCTGTCATCAGCATGGGAAGGAATAAGACCTGCCAAAAAGATACATTATGGAAACGTGACATTCAGCTCCTGTACAGTACCTTTAACATCTCTAAAACTCACAGGTACCTGCCTGACTCTGAAAGTCCATGCTAAGGAGATCCTCACAGAAAAAAACTTGGATGAATTAATGCCTTCCCCCAGGAGGCAGAAGGAGCAGATTTCTTTCCAAAATCCGTGTTCACGTCAGGGAGAAGAATCAGACGCTTTCACCGGCAGCAGTTTCAGTTGTTGAAGAGATGCGACTCATACCTCATCCTGCCATTTTGGCTATTGGAGATGGGAGTGAGTGCATTTCTTCATCATCCCCGATGGGGTTTTCTTTTGAAAATTATGTAGTTACCCAAAGAAAACAGAAATATTCTTAAATATCATCTGTCAGAAAATAAGATCATCCGTTGGCCCTACAAAAGCACATGTGAAATCACAGCTAAAGAAAACCTGTACTTTTAAACAAACTGAACTAATATCTTTGTTTATTCCATCCACACCAGCAGCAATTTAACTTTGGAAAGCAGTAATTTCAAGCAGCTCTAGCTGCCACGATTCACCGTTGTGAATGATTTTGCCTCTCACAGCAAACCGGGAAGTGGTGTGAATGGCTTATTTTCCTGCTCCAATAAACTCTGACTCGTCATTTTGTACATTTGTCTTTGTTTCTTATTTGCCTCCAACATAAAAATAATCTGAAGAATCAAAGGAAAACACCTGAATAGGAACGATGATCTCAAAACTTATTCAGTCGTCTGCATCTGCATGGGAGCAGCCGCTCTCGCTTCCTGCCAGTCACCTGTCCGCTGCGTTTTGCTATATCCAAGTACGTTCCTGCAAGACGGAGCTTTATCTTTTTGACGATTATTCAAACATAGCAGAATTGAAATGCCAGATAAAATTGGAAAGCTCTGTTTTGGACAAACTCCCACCTCGCTTTTTGTTTCAAAACAGAAGTGTGAAGTAAAAGAGACATCATTTTTTCCAGCAGAGTGAAAATCAGTGCATCTCAACACCCAGTTAGCACATCTGGGGTTTGACCCAACTCATTTTTTATGTGACCCAAGAAGGCTGCCAGCGAGGCTGTCTGTGAGCGCCTAAGGCCCAGAGAAGAACTTCATCTTCAGCTGACGTTGAACGCAGCTCCGCATGGGCAGTACTTCTGCAAATCTGCCCGGGTTGTTTCTCAAAGGTTTTATTTTCCACAGCCCACACATCCAAAAAGCTCACACATGACAATAAACGTACATCGCCATGAACACGCTCTAAGTGCTGTCTTCTACATAGATCAAGAGATTTTCAGCCCTACCTGAAAAACTACGATTTTGCTACAAGTACCTATACAGCTCTTTAACTGCTTTCTGAAATGGTTTCTCTTTTGTACCAGCTGCAAAAGGATTTCCTGGAGTAAGCCACTAACCAGGGTTTGCGTGAGACCGCTCAGCTGGCTTTTTCCAGTAGGTACATCTGGATGGAGGCTTGGCTTTATTGCTACAGTTTACTACCAACATCAATAGCAAGTGTCGGCGAGCCCAAAGCTTGCGCTGGTTGGGAAAGGGCCCACAACGCACCCTCAAAGCATGCTCCTGCCCAGCATGGCCAGTCCCAGCAGATGCGGGGTGGCCTTTGGGATGAGCCGTCGCATTTGCTTGCTGCTGCAGCAGCAGCGCCTGTGTTGCCATTCTGGCTGATGGGGCAGGAGCTTGCAGCACCTTTTGCTCTTCTGAACCACTCTGCAGACCAGCTTTTCATTTAGGAAATGTTAACCATTCCTTTTGCACCCATTTTGTTAGCATTTACCACCCATACCTTGCCAAGAGAGAGACCTTTGCAAACTGTGAACATCCCCCTGGCCACCCCAGTGCCAAGTGAAGATGAAGATATTTGGGGACCTCGCAATCTCCCCAAATGGCTGCCGCAGGTGACGAAGTTTCTTACCCTCGCACTCTGTCCCAGGACCAAATGAGCGCCTGCTTAACCGGAGCCTTGCTGCTGCAGCTTTCAAAGGGGAAAATTACTACAGCTCAGTCTTTTCCAACTGGAAATGATTATGCTTTTGTTGCTACCAAGGGTGCTCCTTGGCAGGCAGCCCAGGCACCCACAGGTAATGGCCGCAATAGGAGGTGCCACAGAGACGTTGGCATTTCATCACGGGGGAGAAAAAGGGGGAAAAGGCGCTATCTGCAAGCCCAACACAAACAGCTCAGGGTAAACCCATTTGTCAGAGTGGCAAGTGACCTTTTCCATTCACCTGTGATTAAGGAACCAGATTTGTTCATTAAGGCCAATAAACCAAATTAAGACGGCTGGGTGCAAGGGATTCAAGCAGCTTTTGCCATCCCACTCCTTGAACTCATCTTATTAGAGCAGCCTGGGAAGTGGAAGGAGTAACTCAGGGCAGGTCAGGGCAAAGCAGTGCTAAATCTGTGTCTCTCGACCCGTTGTTAATCATCTATTCTCTTTCTATAAATGAATTTGGAATGTGGAGCAAATCATACTAAAAGATTTCTCCTCCTTGTTGAATACTTCAGGAGCTTTAAGGAATGCAGCTCAGGAGCAATGCTTCATTCAGGGCTGTTGATTAGTTCCACCGTGGAGTGCACTAGACAAGACAATAAGTGGACGACAGACACAGTGATTCATAGATTACTCTGCTGAGAGTTGCAGGTGTTTTGGGATCGAATGAAAGGAAAGGAGGTGGGGTCGGTTCTCAAACCGCCTTCCTGCTAAAGGATTAGCACGGGTAACTCAAAGTTATTAAAATCTCTCTCATAAATGTAAAAGTTGGAGTTTTTCCTCAAAATTGCCTTAATCCCCCACCCTTTCCTAGCAGAAACAACAAATATTTCAAGTTTAGAGTTAGCAGCAACACCAAACTGAAGGCAAAGAAGCGGGCCAGATCCTCGCCTGGTGTAAACAGGAAGTGTTTCCAGAAAACTTTGTGTAGAAGTCCAAAAAATGGATTTAACTAAAGCCCTGACACTTTTCTCACTTCCCAGAGATGCCATAAAACGTGTACAATCGCTTAAGATACAGGTATATGACTATAAGACCCTTTTCCTTTATCAGTATGAAGTAGAAATACCACAGGATAAAAGGATTTTACGTAAAGTTGGAGAAAAGGAGAGAGTATTATGCACCTCACTGAGGCCAACAGAGGAGACTTTCTGCCTTGCCCTGGGGAGAGCAGGAACACAGGGGGGTGCCAGCCTCGGCGGGGGGACACAGGGGGTGGCTCTGCCAGGCACCATGGCTACCTGTCCCCGCAACGGCACATCAACAGGGAGAGAAGCCAAAGGGGTTTTGCTCTCCAGGAGCGCAGCTAGGAGGGAATAACCATAATTTAACCAAATGCCCTGCTTAGCTAAAGCGGGGAGCTGATGCTGCTGCAAGCGCTCAGCCCCTTTGCTTGCATGGCCAGGGAAACCAAGTGCCACCTTTTCCTGAGATAAACCAAAATCCACTGTTTCTCCATTGCCTTCCACAGGATCCGACACGGACGCTGGCCCTCCACACCGCTCTGCCAAGCCTCGCAGAACCCTGCATTTACTCACACAGGCCCTCGAGGAACCAGTTGCCAACGTACTTTTGAATTTGATGCTTCAAATGGGTATGCAAATCCCACATTTCATGCATCGTGGGGTGTTTTACGCTTTGGCAAGAAATGAAAGTCACCTAGGAAGCAATTGCCATAATAGGGTGATGAGCACAATAGAAAGACGTTTACAGGGCTAAATATATTATTGACGTGTCTGGTTTGACATAGTTTCGGTACAGCAAGACACGTAGTTCACATGTCAAAAACATGTTTTCAACAACTACAAAGCACACATCCAGTAGTGCAGTACTGTACTCTGCTGTTCTACAGACACTGCCTAAAACAAGAATTAGGAAGCTTTATTAATTAAAAAGCAATTTGTATATACTGTATATTATAAGCAAGGCATTGCGTTCCTCTGGGATTTTGACTTGAGGAAATTCCAAGCATGTACAAAAAAAAAAATCTCAGTGAATTTTTGTCAAATCTCAAAAGATACGCTAAACAGAGTAGATGGTTCAATGATCCTATCTGCTTTTTCCACTTTTAGAAACATATATAAAATTGATTTCTTTGATATTTGTGGGATTATTCATTTTTAAATCAATTTCCCAGTTCTGAGATGTGCTATATGGCAGCATTCATGTTGACTACCACGTTTTTTAAAGTGCATTTTATCAAATATCCGTTACTTGCAAGTAAAACTATCTTTCTTCCTCTGTTTTTCTTTCTTTCTGACCTGCAACCATGAAAGCAGATTTGGGCTACTAAGAGTAGCTCCCAGCTGACGCACCTCTGCAGGGGACGGCAGCAGCTCCCCACTGCGGCCCAGGGTCCCCTTCCCACCCCCGGTTTCCCCAGGCTGGGCTCTGGGCATCAGGTGAGCAATCCTCAACTTGCATTTCTTGCAACCCAGTTAGCAAAATCTGCCAAGCAATGGAGAGCAAGCTAAACTGGGGAGATTTGGAAGCAGACCAAAAGCTGAAGGAGATGCTCCATCTCCAGCTAAGGCCAAGCCTGGCACAGAGACCACAGCTGCTCCCCAGTTAGCCCTCAACCAGGGCTACAGGGCAGCTCTTGCATGGTGGATGGGAGGAACAAGGACATTCATTTAGCAGCTGGCCTCAGCTTTTTCACTTAGCCTGGAGGGAAAATTCACGCCTGCAAAGAGCAGCCGGGAAGAGCCAGGTGGGAAGGTCTCAGCCACGCCATCCACATCAAGGACATGCTTCTGGCTGGGAAAGGGCACCGCTCCCCGAGATGCCTGCCTGCTGCACCAGCCAACGTGCAGGGGCAGGGCGAGAGGAGACAGAGAGGGGGTGTCCCCATGCTTTTCACCCCAAAGTCCACCATAACAGCATTTCAGTGGAGGGTTAAATAAAATTGGAAAGTGATCGATAAAGGACTTTGCTGTCTTTTGGGACAGGAGGCTCTGCACTGTGCATAGCAGGATGAGCTAATATTGCTGGAAATAAAAGCATTAAAAATATTAAAAGTTGCAAGACCATTCAGTGCTGAAGTTATCCCAGGCTGACCCAGGATATAAAGTATTTGCTAAACACAGAATCCATACACATCCCAAACATGCCAGCCAGGAGAGCATCGTGAGGCTGACACCTGGTCCTGGCTGGGCACGGTGTGGAAAAAACAGCCCCTCGCAGCACCCCAGCTTCTTCACCTGCCAAATGCTAAAAACCACTTGTTTGTAGTTTGTCACGTCAGATTAAACTGAAATCTTTCATTGCCCGGCTGGGAAAAGATAATAGAAAGCAACATTTCAAGGTGATCTACCCTTCCAAATATAATCTTTAGCTAATTAATAATTAGCCAACTATTTATTGGTCAGCTGATACTGCTTGAGATATGAAGTTCCAGGCAATGCACCAGTGAGATCTCACACAGCCATACTTCTCCTAATTAAGCACAGGTGAAAGGATATTTCAGCTAACCCTATTAATCTGGAGGACCTTTGGAGTAGGAGCAGCACGAGCATGATGCAGCTCTGCATCCCAACTGACTCCTGCAGGCTTTTCCTCCTCCTTTCTGCCATCCCCAGCTGATAGCACATCTAACCTTGTCAAAGAGCCACTTGTCACGTTTTCAGAAAAAGCCATTCACAGGCCTTGCTCTGACTTCAGGGACCATTTCCCTCTGGATTTGGCCCACACTCAGCCACCTCTACATGGGATCAAGCACCCTTCCTCCCAGGTACTCCCCAGCCTACCAACTGCTAAATTTTCTGCATGCCTGTAGCCCCCTTGTGGAACGAGTTTTCAAAAACTACATGGAAAAGAGGTATTGTTTTAATTTAAGAGCATGGAGGAGTTATTTTTAGCTGCCACAGGGCTGATCCTGCAGGTGCTGCAGGCTCTCAGGGCAGCAGCAGCTCTCGGCACCTCTCAGGATGCGCTGGAGCCACCGGCAACCCAAGGGAAGAGTCCACTCTATCGTATTTAAACACCAGCAAAATGTTCTCAATGTTTCTCCTTAATCCCTCAGCATGGGCTTCTGGTTGGGGTTTGTTTTTGGGTTTTTTTTTGGTTTTTTTTGTTTTTTTTTTTTTTTTTTTTTTGTTTTTGTTTTTGTTTTTTTTTGTTTTTTTTTTTGGTTTAGCCCAGAATTGGGCATTTTTGCTTTGCAGTGTTATTTCTAACCCTCCGGTCCGATTCTCTGCTCGCTGCAGGACCAGAGGCACTTTGCAGCCCGTGCCGCTCCTGCAGGCTGTCCAAGCACCATCTCACTTTCAGTGTTTCCCTGCTCGTGCCTCAAAATAAAGTGCAAGAGATATCAAGTCGCTTTTAATTTCACTTTCGCCGAAAACCTCTCAGCACTTCTGAAGATGTCACACCCATCAAAATCCCAAGCGGGATCCAGGACCCAGCAAGTGGTCCAGGAGCCGAGACACGGGTTCGTAAGGCACTCGGAGAGCAAAGCACAATTAACATGCATTTCTTTCCCAGCACACATCTAGCAGAGCATATCAAGGAGAAAAGTGGGGAAAAAAACCCACGCTACGGTGTTTCTAATAAACTAAGAAACTTTTTTGACTTTCATGATGTACACATGGCCGTTAATTTCAATGTCATGTTATGATTTTTGGCTGAGCCAACAGTATGTATGTATGGATGGAAGCAAGCAAAACAAATGCATTTTGTATTCAAATTTATACAACACCATACATTTTTATGCTGTTTATTTGAAAATTAATTTTGGCTTAGGCCTTAGAGACAGCAAATGTTGTCAAGATTTGAGGGCTACCTGAAAAGCCTTGGGGACAGCATTACCCTTATGCATAAGAAACAGCAAAATAAAATAAAAATAAATGAATTTCCAAATACGTCATGGCTAATCCCTTGAGCTGACCTACAAATGAATTATAGAGGGTTTGCTACAGGACTGAGTAGATCTTGTGATTTCACCGAGAGATTTATCTTATTTTCCAACTTATTTTCATATCTTATTTCCTTTTCTTTTAGAATTAGACTGTAAATAAAAGAGCTAAGACTGAATGAAGCTCCCTTTCGCCGCACTCATATTGGATTGATAAATTAAAATGGTGAGATGAGTTTTGTATGACCCATCCTCGAGGATTTGGGAAATTTAGCCGATGCAAAACAAGGCATTAATTTGGAGAGGCCTAGCTACTTACAATGCTTAGTATTCTGACAATGATGAATGGCATCATTCCAAGCAAATGGTAATTTCACTTTTTGTGACAGTACTTTAGAGCAAAACCGACTTTCTTCACACAAAGAATTTGCAATCCTATTGAACAGAGGCTGTACCTGAATATCAGAAATCCTTCATTGTTTAAGTATCATCTGATATTCTTGATTGGCTCCAGACTGAAGGTTGCAGTTGAATTAGGGAGAACGGAGGTTAAGTCCTAACCTTGAAAGATTTAGCAGCCATTGAAACACTGCCTTTGGGCACTTATTGGCCTGTATTTATCAAAAAACTTTTCAATTCAATGAGGGGAGGGAGAAAACACAAAACTTGTCACATTCATCAAGTGAAGCCACTGGAAAGACATCTACAGAAGAACACCCAAAAAGCATAATCTTTCAGAAGAGCTGATAGAAATGGTAATTGGATGGGATGAAGAATAATACTTCTAAAGCAGGGGTATAGAGAATATGGCTAAAAAAATCAAGGTCAGGAGAAGAGAATGTATCCTTTTCAACTTAATAAAACTTACATTTGCCTTTTGTATCGCAGAAAATATTCCAGGTACCATCCCTAATTTATTTCTGCACAAACACTTCTGAGTGAAAACAGGATTACAGGCAAACTGGAAGCATGTTTTCTTTTAGCATACGTGCAGCAAACATAAAAGCATTGTTAGCAGATACAATTAGAAAAAAAAAAAAAAACAAAACACAACACCAAACAAACTCCAGGACTTCCCTATTATTTAGAAATGTGGCTCAGCCTTCAGAAACACAGAGAGCATCTTTAAAAAAAGCATCTCCCTAAGGCACTCGAGAGCCACCTTCTACGATTGGCAAAGAGCACTGACATTGTCTCCCAAACAGGGAACAGAAATGATGAATCATAAAAACTTGATTGCACTTCTTCCTGCCTCCTTACTAACAAGCTAATCAGAGACCGCGAGGCGAGTGTCATGTGTAAACGGATGAGTTGTACGGAGATGCTATATTGTCCCATTTTTATCTCGCACAAACACCTCGGGCCTGAACTTTGAAGGCTTTTGGCACATTTCTCAGGTTTTGTATCAGGGGTCCTATCCAGCTGGTGAAGAAGGGGAAATACTGAAGTGCTGTGTCGCTCTGCTCGCCGGAGCTGCACGGATGCAGGTGTCTCCTTACTGACGAAGACATCAGCTAAGGGGAAAAAAATCTGCAAAAGGTCAGTATCTGCAGACACGAAACCTCCAGCCAGCTCCCTAAACAGTTAACAGAAACAGCACCTACTACCAAAACACCCCCATAAATAACTCCTGTAATGAAAGTAGAGATGAAAGCATTTGTTAATTTTCCATAGTCCAGGGAATTTGGCTATCGATGCCTATTAATCCAGGAAATATAGCATTATATTTGTCAAGAGCTTCTCAGGATGCAAGGCTGGAGGAATAACTTGTGATTTGTGCTGACAACATTTTCTTTGCCAGACAAGGTACCGTATTTTAGGGTTACGGCACATTTAGTGATAGCATTGACTAATCTGCTCAGGGCACTATTGCTCATCAGTGAGGCTTTCCCGCTCCGAAGCACCTGAAAAACAACCTTTGCCACCCAGAACTGCAGGCCATCCCCGTCTCAAAAACATTAGCTGCAACACATGACAGGGACAGGTCAATGAAGACACACTGATGTGATGAAAACAGCAACAAAGGACAAAAATACATAGCAGCAGCCTGAAAAAAATCTGTAATTTGGGGTGACACCTTCCATCTGTTCTTCAACACCTTGACAAGAAAGCAGTTACGGGGATGCCCTGGTGTGCCTAGGCATTTGTGGACATATGGTATGTTTTACCATTAACTGCAAATTTCCTTACTTTTATTGTTTTGTCAAAAGCATAATGTTTTCTTTAGTGTGGATTTGTTGCGTGAATGTATTTATCATATATTTCATGTTTTTTTCCCAGCCACCGCCCGCTTCTGCTTGACTTTCTTGGTCTCCACACTGGTCCAGGCCATGCCACAGCAGGGCCCCATCCTGGGGACGCCGACTGCCCTGCAGGACCTCAGGCACCCATTTCAGTGTTAGAAATGCCACATCCCATGACAGGGGTTTGTAATCCAACCTTTGTGTTTTCCTCCATGCTGCTCAGAAGACCCTTTAAATCACCATCCAACAGGTGCCTCATTTCTCCTCCTCAGCACATGGACCTGCCAAATCTCCCCAAGCTGACCACCACTCTGCAGATGGCCAGTCTCCTCAAGTACGTTCTTAAGCTTTTTATTTTCCTGTCCAAGCCAGACTGGACACGTCTTTGGCCACATTTAGCTCTGGCACGAGCAGACCCTGCATCGCCCGCCCTGCATGCACTATGCTGGGTCTCCTCCCTTGTCTCACCATCATAACCCCAGGAAGAAAACCAGCAGCTCAAGGGAAAAGCCAGATATACTCCTGGGTAACTCAGTCTCACATAATTCCTATGCGGTCACAGCTGAGGTAAACCCACGTCCACCTCAGTGTCTCTGAAAGAGCCAAGGAAGGACTTTTCAGGACACGGCCCATAACCAGAGGCACAAACTGGATGGCCACAGTCCACGCGGCGATGGTGAGACTTGAAAGGTCACGCTATCGGTGATGAAAGAAAGAGGTATTTACAAGATCAGTACTTTTAGGTAAAATCTGACTGCAAATGTCTAGAAAATTAAATATATGTTAGCCATAAAAAGAACTAACCTACATCCACAACAAACTCCTGTATCACCTGCAATTACTCAGAGGCAGATCTTACATCCCATCTCAGCAATCCTCAGAGCCACCCTTTGATATCGGTGTAAGTTTTGACTGAGCAGAAGTTGAGTAAACACCTCAGGATTTGGCCCTCTGATCTGAATTTATAGAGCGTACATTTCCCAAAATACATTAAAAGTATAAGTTAAGTCTTTACTACAGCAGGCTCCAGGAAAGCAAAGTAAACAGGTCATTATTTGCGGCAATGGTGGCATGTGTGATTTTCCAAAAAAAGGCCGGCTTGTGGGAAATCACCGAATTAATCGCTACCCCGCATAAAAGGGGTATATTCTACAATGATTTCAGCACGCTTCTATGAATTTATTTATCCGCCTGATGCCACCTGTTTCGCTGCCGGTTCCTCCAGCCACATACCGAGGCATCGCTGGGGGGGTCAAACCAGGAAAATTCCTGGGGACCATCTGCTTATTCATAACCCCCAAACCCATATTTCCATCCCAGCATCATATCCGCCCTTATCGCGGGGCATTGTGCGCTAACGACCATTATTTAATTAACAGATGAAGAAGCCCTGAAAGCCGCGCCGGCAGATTTTGAACTTGATCTTCTCTCATTTGCTGTCATGCAAGACCAGATAAATGACAAGTATTTCGAGAGTCTGCAAAGGCCCTTTAGAACAGCTGCACAGGCTTCACCCCTTCTTTGCAGCAGGTTTCTCACTTAAGAAAAAAACACGCTTCATTACATCGCCTCTTACTTGAGCTGCAAGGGTCTATTCAAGGAAGATAAGCCTCTTAGAAATGAAGTAGCGTTGAATTTAGGTTCTGAGTGACAGGAGGAAGGTTTATCCATTCAGCAGACAATACTGCTTTCTCTGCATTAATCTAGGAGGCGGACAATGATCTGTTTTTTAGGCAGCATCTCATCTCTTTTCCCACAGCAGAAGGTGATTAGAGTTCGGAAGCAGGGACTGTGAAAGAAAGGCGAGCGCTATCTCCCCAGCCCTCCTGTTTCCTGAGCGGGCAGGAGGGAAGTTCTCGGCCAAGTGCATCAATCACGGGGCTGGCGCTCAGGATGTGCCGCTTGGTCGGGGGCTGACCGGGGGCTGGCAGGTGAGGGTACGGGCACCCCGGCAAGCCCCAGCCCCGTTATCTCCGCAGATAAACACACAGGCTCGGCGGAGGGAGTTTCATAACCCCACGTGTCTTGCATTCGGGACGGGAGGCAATAACGCCCCAGTATGAGCCCAGGGTAGGTAATAGGTGTCAGAAAACACTTTTCATTAAGTGGGTCCGGCCAAGGGATTGCTTATCAGCGACGAGCGTCGGCATTTCTCAGCTCATGCGTTGCAGCAGCACTCTGCGCTCGCCGGCAGCTCCATCCCAGCAATCTCCCAACACTCACAAAGAGGGCCATGCTGGTCCTGCTTTGCAGAGAGGGGAATCAAGTAACTGAGAAGCAGATTTGCCTGAGACCACAGAAGCAGAATCATTGAACCCAGAAGTTTTGGCTCTCCCCTTCCTCTCTGGGACCTCCCAGAGGATTACACACAACCAAAGGAGCAGGGTGCCAGCTCAGCGAGCCCGCGAGCACGCTCCCAAAATGATGCCCAAAACCAGCTAAAACTTTTTTGTATCTCCCATCATCTCCATTTTCCACATTTAAGGAGCAACCTGAGATTTCAGCCAGCTCTCCAGTGTGGAAAGCGAGCTACCAGGACCCACATGAGAGCAGCACGGCCGCAACCTGCTCAGCAGCGCTAGCATTGCTCTCTGCTTTTCTGAGATCTGTGCCCCCAGCTGTCAGGCTGGAGGGGTTTTAAGCACTTCAGCTTTTCAAGCACACATGCATAGGCATGAACGGGCAAGGTAGTGAGAGAGGCAAATATACTGAAGTGTGAATAAATACACTGCACAAATACCATAGTTTGTGCTGGTACATGGGAGAAGGCACCAAGCTTTCCAAACAGAATTATTAAACTATCCGTACATGCAAAATAACCTGCAACTTCAACCATTTTCTTTAGGTAACCACTACAGCACCTAAATCTTTACAAATTAATGTTGCAAATACTGACTAACCCACAGAAATCAGGTTTCTTGTCCCCACTTGTCAGGGAACCCAGCAGAGGCTGCGCCCATAACTGAAGGCTGTCGCAACACACCGGGGAACATCAGGACCAAAAAAGCCAAGACCAAGGCACATTGGAGACCCCATCCCTGGCTGCCAGGGACCTGCTTGGAGCATAGCAAGCAAATCCAAGTCTACATGAGCTGAGCAGTTAAACAAAAAAAGACCAAACAAAAAAAAAAAAAAACCCACAAACCAAAAAACACCAACACACAACCAAAAACTTCCTAAAAGTATTTCTGCCATTTTACGTAATACCCCATGGATGCTATTTTAAAATAAGCAAATCCTCTGTAAGACAAACATTTTCGACATCAGAAGGACTGTGTTGTGTCCCAGAGCAAAGCAGCTGAAGGGAATCCTTTTTCATTGCCAGGACGCTCTGAATAACTTTTAAGGGGCAACACAGCAACCCTCGCTCCTGTTAGCGACAGCCCACAGATCAAAACGCAGCGTGTTGCAGAAACACGGCGAACCTTCCACAAATAAGGAGCGTATTGACACATTTTCTCTTCGCCCCTTTGTGCTAAGCCTGTGTAACTGCGCTTCGCTGAATGGCTTTTTGTTATTCTTATCTCCGTGCCTCAAAATTCCTCAAAACACATCTGTCACGGCACAGCTTGAGAGCCAGCCCCGAACAACTCCGGTGTCACAGCTCTCCTATCTCCCCTCCCAGGTGGGAAGAAGTTTGCGCAGACATTTCTTTTGCTCATCGGAGCATGGCTGGCGTGCCAAGTCAGCACCGCGCAGACCCACGTCCTCCCCTGTTTTCCTTCTTTTCCTCCCCTCTTTTTTTTTTTTTTGAGGGGACTTAATTGCTTCGTTTCAGATGTTATGTTTAACCTCAGGAAATGGTACTATAGACATGGCAAACAACTTTCTGGTTGTTTCCAATCAGTACCATATTATAAAGTACAGCCAGTTAAGAATCCTATTCATTTTCTTGCCCTGTCATCTTGATCTTATTTGAATGTCTGGGGAGCAGGAGGTGCTCGCTCGGCCCCGCGTTTCAGAAGTGGGGGCAGGAGCGTCTGTGCAATGTGTTAGAGACACTGAAAGTTTTCATTTTGACTCCTTAATGAGAGCGACCTTTGCCACGGGCTGATGAGTTCCATACCTGTCCTGGTGTGTTTTCTGAAAACATTTGACACTGCTCGCAGGTTTGACGGGGATATGACTAATGAAGTCTTGGTATAAAAATAATGGGCTGCAATTGCAAGTCATTTGTGTGAAACCAAACTCCTTAAAAACTTGTCTCTGCTCACTTTCTGTTTTCTAAATGAGTCAATAATACGAATCAGATGGCTTGAAGGAATAGACCCCCAAATATTTCCTCTCTCCCTTCTATAAATTAGCTGCCATTTTGTGCAATTTTTGTTGCCTCCAGGCACGGTTTAAATTGGACTGTAGTTACTAAATTGCTGGAGCTATTGCAAAATGTGTAGGCTAATACATAATACCTTGTTTTTGTTAAATGTATAGTAACAGCTCTTCTTGTGAGGTCAAGAGGCCCAGGCTGCTACTACTTAGAATGCATAACAATTTTATGTAAAGTAATGGGGAGGCAGGCAGGAGCGTGTGTTTCTGCTGCAAGTTTTAAATAATCAAAAAAAAGTTTATGTATTGTTTTCACCTTTTTTTTTTTTTCTCCCCTCTCTGCTGCAAGGGCAGAGGGACGCCTGTTGCAACGCTGTGCGTTGCCTTTAGTCCCTGCCATGGGACTCACCTGAGACATCATCGTGGCTCATCCTCCACCACCAAAGTTTAAATTCTCTTTTGAATTGAATAGGTACATCATGAATCTAACCACCTGGGTAGTCAACCTAGAATACATAAAACACTGCAATGACCAAAAAAATATCCTGGAAGCTCACAAACTGTGCTATATTCACAGCACAACTGGATGTGCCACTGACTCTTCCGATTCTAGCATCAGTACTGATAATTTGTGTTTTTCTTTAAGCCTCAGCTCATGGAGTCATGTGAAAACATGAGGATTTTAACTCCCTATTAGAAGCAGCAGCTTATAACATGACAGAAGAACACCAGAAATTTTCACCAAAGCTACCTTAGGAATTCAAAAACATTGAAGAAAAACAAAAAGCAACTCATGTGCTTTAACTTCCATACTTCTAAGGCACCTGATTCATGATTTTTGATTGCCAGAAACTGGAAAATCTGTTACAACGGCTATGAAAACTTCCATCATAAACTATTCCGACCGCTTTTAATCCAGCCTGACCACTGTTTGATGACACGAGGTCCATACAGTTCCTAACTTTCCCTAACATATATATATTCCCACATAAATTATTTTAAATCCCGCCTCCAAAAAAAACCCCAACTTTCCGCTGGATACAATAAAGGGAAAATAAAAATACGATGAAGGTGTAGTCACATCTTTTAGTGCGCTAGTGGAAAAGGGTTCATATTGTACGGTTTTAGAGCCCACGTGGACTAGAAGGGGCCACTGCTGCAGGGACTGCCAGCCACCGCCGGGAGATTCGTTTGATGTTGAAACACACAATCAAGTTATTTTATATAAGATACTATTTTAGCCACATTTGGATAGGCAATTCAAAGGCAAAGGTCAACATTTTTCCTTCAGTTCAGGGATATATATACACCACACAAGTACAAACACACATTGTGCTCATGTATGTGTGTATAGACGTGCGGGAGTGTTATGAATGTGTGGAAGAAATAATCTGCGCAGGTTACAGACATTTCCCATTACAACCTGTGAGTAGTTTCATTATACCAAAGCTCGTTTGCACTCAAAATATGCAAAGTTAGGAACACGTGTAAACCTTTGCAGGACCACGGCTTAAGTACACGCTCAACCTCAGGCTCCAGGTTTGGACATGCTGTTCTTCAGCCCTAGAACAAACGCAAATCTTCGTACAACTAAATATAGCCGGTATACAAGAGATTTTGTTTTGTTTTGTTTAGCAGCTCCCCTGTGACCCAACAGAAGTTACAAAACCAAATGAATGTAATAGAGCGTTCATTCCCTGCTTATTGATGTTGCCTCACCCTTGGGCATATTTGCAAAATTTCCTTCTACATAATAAAAAATGGCATGTCACTTGGCGTGGCCAGCCAGACTGCGGACCGGCACTAGTCAAACACAGAGGCTATTCGTTGTCAAACACTGCTGTTCCTTCAGGACAAAGGCACTCCTGGACTCAGATAAAGGTGGTATTCTTCTCCGCTGAATCTCGGCGAGGATGGTACAAGGGTTTGTTGGTGGTGTTGCCCAGAGATAAAGCAGGCTCTTTGTGGGAAGTTTGCTCACAACACAAACCCACTCTGTTAAGTGGACTCACAGCTACCCTTGGAAGAGCCGCACGTCCCCTTTCGTTGTCTTTTTTCCTGCATAAACACATCTACTGTCACTGACATTTCCTTGCCTCCAGCCCCAAGCGGCTGCCATCGAAGGGACACACAAGAAATCCTCCCACATGCAGCTCAGCAGCAATAACAAGAGACCAGAAGTCACAGAGCCCACTTTTTGCTGTCTTCATTGAAGGATTCACTAACAAATCCCCATTAAGCAGGCTGAGTTGCTTTGCTCCTGCCATCCCACATCCTGCACAGATGCAGCCCAGCCCTAGAACAAGAGGATTCCAACACCCAAGTGCTCCAGGACCCCACATCTGCTCCCAAGCAGCACCCATCTCACCTCCAGGTAGGAAGGGGACCTGGCAGATGGTCAGTGCTCCTCCACGTGCCGGCATCACACAAGATGAACAATAACCACAAACTCTGGCATTCGTATCTCTGCAGCTGCCAACTTCTGTGCTCAGAGAGCATCTCTCCTAGCTTTTGGGAAGGCAATTCTCAGCAAGTAGTCACCCAGCCTCTTGCTGCAGTCCACAGAGGAAGACACATTGGAGACCTCGCCCCAGATGGACGGGCTCACCATGGTCTACTCACGGTCACCCACCGAGGGGACTTTGAGTGTCACATCGAGCTGGATACCAAATATTCAGACAGCTCGAGCTAGCCAAGATGAATCTCACCCTGTGTGGCAACCTACAGGGAAGTTCTCTCATCCTTGCCTGTTTCAAAATGTCTCGTATTTTCCTTTAAAGTACATGCTATCAGCTATGGCAGAGAGAAGGTCTTTGGCCAAATTGTCCAGCTCACTGTGGGATTTTCTGCTTTCTGAACTCTGTCTTTGTTTTTGCTGGCTGAGGCTCACCTATAGGTAACCCTGCACATATTTTCGCCCTCCCGGTGAACCACAGTGCACATTGTAGCTAAACCTAATTTGCAGTTTGGGCACAAATGGGTAATTAGACATCCACTCCTTCCAACATTTGTGCCAGCAGTTTAAAGTGGGTACAGAATTACTAGGTTAAAATTGCACCTTACACCTTGACACCAGCTCTGAAAAGGCTGGTCCTGGGACGTTGGACATTACATAAATATATGCACAGCCAGGAAGAAAATGGTGCAAGCCAGCCAGGATTTTTTTTTATATATCTCCTTAATTCAAGGGGCCCATTATATGTAGTGCTTAGGACGGGAAAAGGAAGATTTGTACCCACTTGGGGGGGCGGGTTATGGTTTAGCCACCAACTTTCTTTTTTGCTCACACAAGGGCTAATTCATAGGTTAAGTGGAGGATTATAGATGATAGAAATGCAGCAGCCCTTTTCCTTTCCTCCCCATGCTTTTCATGTAAAGAGAAAGAAGGCTTCTCTCATCCCTTCTGCAAAAGTGTCGACACATTTCCATAGCTCTGTGAGAGGACCTGCCATTTCTGTCACTCCGCTACCCCTTGTCCCTTTGTCCCCACAGCATCTTATTTCAGCTTGGAGAAGAATAATTCACGGCTTCAGAAGATAAGAGCAGATGTCCTAGGAATTGCTTCTGTAAGAAAAGCCTGGACTGTAACCCTGCCCAGGATAACGTGAGCCCAGTCCTCTTTTTCACTGACTTGTGAGAGTTTTGCCATCAACTCTAAGAGAAGCAAAATCAGCCCTTTGCAAGATCTCTCTTTCAAAGCAGCATCTCGCTTAGCACAACGGCACCTGCAAAGGCACCAGGTACCTTTGTGCGTGTTTTGTCAGTGGGAACACGATGACAGCATGGAAATTCAAGCACTGGCCAAATACCAGCCTGCTTTCCGGTACCCAGCCATACTGCCCCGTCAGAATAACCGTTCGTCTTTGCCTGGCAAAATTATAACTAAAAACCAAGTAAATGCTTAGAGAAATTAAAACAGTTGTTACAAATTAAGGGCCTAAGGCTGCAAAGATGCTGAAAACAATTGTGTGCACGAACAGACAGCCAAATTGGGCTGCTGGTGACCCAAAGTTACTGACTGGAGCAAAATTGCAACCATAGGTTTGCTTAAAAGAAACCTCTGTGGCCTTTTGTTGCCCTGAAAACACAGCAAAAGCTACAGACAGATCCCTTATGCATTTGTGCATACATTGCATCTCAGGGACAACATATACGTGCTGCAGATTGCTGCATTTTTCATAGTAAGTGATCACATGCTGTTGAGCACAACAGTAAATAAAGCTCCGCTATAAAACTCACGTAACTTGTTTGCTGGCATGAAAATTAAGGCTTCCCCTTGCCTTCCAGTAACTTAAACACTTTCCTTTGATAGTTTCCCTTTTGTTTCTTTCAATTTTGTTTGTTTTAAAGAAATATTTGGAATTTTAGCACAGGATCCGTGAGTCGCCTTTTTTCCCCTCGACTCCTCCCTGTTAAAACCTTGACTCCTTTTTGAGTGCACAACAGAGACATTTGCTGGGTTCCCAGAGGGAAAGAGGAAACAGAAAAAAGTGAATTTGAAAAATGTATTTTTTTGTAGGGGATAAATGCACATTCCACACTTGTTCTCTGTAAGACAGATGGGAATCCTACATAAAAGAACCTCTTTGGGTTTTGAAGAGTGAAGTGGGGAACAAAAAAATGTCCTTTCATAAAAAAATAGTTTAGGATCATCTATACATGTTTTTTCATGTATTTTCTATGGAAACATGGCCAGAGCTCACAGTTTCCACCTTAGGTACATTTTCCCTAGTTAATTAAACCCTCTTTCCCCACATGACAAATGGGCCCTTCTCAGGAAAGGGCACGATTGCAGGCATGGGTGAAGTCAAAGAGGGCATTCTTAGTGATTAGACATGAAATACGGACTTTGAAAACATTAAGATTTTGAATGTAAAGAGGGAATAACTTACTGCATCCTCAGGGTAAAGATAATTTATGCATCCTTTGCCTAAGTGAGTTTTCTCTATCTGTTTATTTTGGGTTTAAAAAGTCTATTTATCTGGTCGGGTGTACTTTTAAAAATGCACTTCCCACAGCCCTCCTCTTCTGTATAGTGCTCACATGTTTCCCAAGCCAAATTCATTAGAAATATTGCCTCGATGATATGCGAGCTTTCAAACGTGGCATGTTTGCGGAGAAAGCACAGGCACCGACGGGCTGAGTTTGGGCCCGGTGTCTCTGACCAGCCCCAAAAGTACCACTGCAAACTGCCAACACGCAGGATACAAGAATCATGAGTTATGAGAGGGGTGACCTAAAAATCATGAGATATTTTATATTTAATGAGATGCTGGGCTTGGTGCTCCAGGCCATGTTTTCAAGCACTGCTTTTCCACAAGCGGTGCTGGAAACTCACTGTATTTTAAATGAAAATTGGGGTTGTCCCAGTTGCTTTCCCTGTAAAGGTTTGGGCAGGGAGGTGACACCCGCTGAAGCTCACAGCCTACAGGAAAATCTGAGAGGTTTCTTCCTTTCAGCATAGAGGCACATTGAACATGGGGAAAACAACAAGAATTGGGCTGAGGAACTGGGGCAAAACACAGGGCAGTGATACGGTCAGAGCTACTGAATATATTCAAGAGGTACCAAATATATCCAATTCCTCCTGCATCTTAGAGCTCAAGGACTAATTTCCTTAGCAGTGCTGTTTCTCCTTAGTTTGAATAGAGTAAGTTCCTCTAGCTTAAATGGGGAACTAGTATGAGCACAGGGGAAAAAAAAAACAAACAACAACAACAGCCCACAAAACAAACAAACAAAAAAACACCAAGAGACAAACCTATTCTTGCTGTAGTCCAAGTAATTTCCAAGTAACTTGGCTTGCATAGGATTCTGAGGGCACTTGCATAAGAAAAAACAAAAAAGAATTCACAACCCGGCAGAAACAGTGACCAACCCATGGTCTTAGTCAAGTCCCCCTCTCTCAGTTTCCTCATTTTGCAAAATGAGACCATTATAAAGAAGTCTTCTAAAGCATAGAGGAAAGATCTGTATCAGCCAGCAACACAAATACTATCTACCTACTGAGCGTAATTACTAAATTCTCTAATTTGAGGGGTGGAACCTTTCATTTTCTACCAGGCATTAAACTGTGCATTAAAGTGTCTGGTCCACTTTTAAACAATAAAGCAATCCCTCATCTAATTCAGATCTTCCTCCTACTGAATTCATAGGATCTCTGTCAATCAGGTGCTTGTGCTTCAGAAAGGCAGCGATTTCTGTTCAGGTGTGCATGGGTTGAAAGTAACCATTTAGAAAAGCCTGGTCTTGTACTAGTGCATTTTAAAATTAAGAACATTTTTGGAAATAAGGGACTAGGCAAAGCTGTCACTCTTCCTCCAGTTCTATAGAGATGCAAGGGTGCAGAGGGAATATAGAGACTGGCCATGGTCAGAGCTAAGACATGATATTCACCAGTGGTTTAATGGGAAAAAAAAAAAATCCAAATTCATCGTACAACACATGAGAAAACAGAGTAGAAGTTTGCACCATAGAAATACAAAGGATTCTGGCCCAGTCCCGTTTTCTGTACATATCTGAAGTGATTTCCAGCACGTGACCGGCAGCGCACCCCCCACCTGCAACACACACGCTGCCCCACCACACAACACGGCCTTTCCAAGAGACCCCTGCACCTCTCTTCCGATGGTCAGTTAAGTTTTCCAGAGGGAAGCACTGTCCTGCTCGCTCCTCACCCCAATTTATCCCCAGACAGCCTTGCTTGCACCTCCCACTGCAGCAACGAGGGCTCCTTGGAGGTGACCCACCCCTCGCACGAGCTACCAAGGGGGATGCTAACGGCTTTGTTCTCATGATTACTACTTACCAAGTATTAGGAATAGGAAAAAATACCCCCAAACCAGGCCTAAAACCAGGAATAAGCCGGGCATATATATATGCAGCTCTTTTCTGCCGTACCTTAGGGACTGTAAAACACACCGGCAAAATCAGGCCCTGTTCCCGCAGCCCTTCCTCACGTGGCCACAGGACGACTTGCGTGAGCTGGCAACTACTTACGCAGCCAAAGAGCTGCAGGATCAGGCCCTAAATTGCTTAAAAATACACTACCCACCAATAGTTACCTAATTTAGCAGAATATATTACCTCTCTGCTTCATAAATCTTAATTAAAGCTGTTAGTTTTCCTATTATATGATCAAGAAATGCCCCATTAAAGTTAAGCAGTTTCTCCAAGTAATTATATACATTATGTGGTGTGAGTGTAAAGATGCATATAGCATTCCACTTCCAATTATTTTGCATACCCTGAAAAGCACTATCTATTAAATAAAAAACTTGCAGAATTTCATTAATGCACGATTTTTTTAATCTCCCAAAAGTCAAAGCTGTCCCACAGGAGCGTATATACTCAGTGTTGGCTCCTTATAATACAATTTAATGCTCACAAACACAACTAAAGTATTTAAGCATTTACAGAGGTTGTCATAAGTGCTTTTCTTATTTTTGATCAAATTCAAGTCTACACTTAATACAGTTAACTGTAGTTATTTAATTTCAAAACTCAAGAATCCAACCTCAAAAATTTATAACAATATAAATTTAGTTACATTGATATAGGATATGTATGCCACTGGGAAACCATTTTTCAGTAAGAAGTGTAGAACTGTAAGATCTAAAAGGAGTTATTTTTTTAAAGTAAGCATTATTTCAAATAAACCTTGTCAGATTTCAAATAATATTTTCCTATTCGTCTGCAAAATGATTTCATAATTTTTAGTGGTATATTTCAAACCAGTGCTAAATGCTACCAAAAACTAAATATATTTTAATTATGCTTTCTCTTTTGATGAGAATTTCATGTAAATACAGAACAAATATTAAACAGAGACATTGCAAATATCTTAAATACATTATTAACCAAAGCACTTCATTTCCTAGCAACTGGCTAGAGAGAATGAAATTTGGAAAATTATTCTTAGTTCCCCTAAGACACTGAATTTATTGCCTGACCACATTAACAATTAAAAGGTATATGCAAGATGTTAGCTGTTAAAATATAATGGAAGGAGCTTAACATCTGCTCGTATAAGGCAAGGAACCAACTCCTGCCCTTAGAAGTAACCTAATCAGGCTTGCAAGAATGTAATATTTTACTTTTAAGCAAAACATTATTCTCCAAAAACTGCAGAGAGTCAATCAGACGCATAAAAAAGGAGGAAAAAGAACAGCACAGAGAGCAGCAGCCCCAGCTGATGCTGATAATCTTTGATCCAATACAGTTTCATATCATCCCTCAGAGCTGACAGTGCATTATTAATTGAAACATTGGGGCTGAACTATGTCCTCTTCTGTAGTAATCATAATATAATTATATCCCATAGGCAGAAATACTATTTCCACCTCTGCCCCTGAAAAAGTAATCTACAAACTGGCTTAAAAATGCGTGAAACCAAATAGTACACCACCACTCTATTTAAGGTACCGGTACTCGGGGTTCATAAATCATGATGCATATTCTGAGGAAACAGATAAATGAAAATATCAAACATGATTTTTGTATAATACATTATGAAAGTTTGAAATCAAGTTATCCAAGGTGCTATCTGTCTGGCTTTTTATAATCGGTTTTTTTTTCCCTGTTTTTAATTTTTGCACAGATGTAGCTATATAAATAGCAGTGTTTCCTGGAATCCCCAAAACGTCAAACCAAACATATTTTCCAATATTAAATGATTGCATTCCATTATATCATTACTACTTAGAATAGGCTATAAATTCATTGACTGAAGAGTTTAATAGTAATGCCTGATCTTTTATATACCATGCTTTCACTAATAGAAAATCAGCCTCCTCTGAAACATTAGCACGTTACCCTTTCTAGTAAAGCATATCAAATCACATTCGTGAAAAAGTTGCCAAGTCAAATGGAAGTTTGGTGCCAGGTTTTTTTTGGTGGTTTTTTTTTTGGTTTTTTTTGGTTTTTTTTTTTTTTAGTTTCTTTCTTTTTCTCGAGAGGCAGAGAGAGAAAGAGCAAGAGAGGGGGATTAAATTTCTTACTAAACTTGTGGCAGCGAACATAAAATATAATAATACTCCTTTAACATTCCTATCATGATTTTGGTCCTAGCACTCAAACCAGCTGAGGACTGAAGGAGTTAATGCTTTAAAATGTGCAATCATTCAGAGAGATAGCTTGCATGATTTGCAATATACTTTTTTTTTCTTTACAAGATAGACTCCGGAGCAGACAGATCAACTTTGCAAAAAGAAGTAAGGGGGGGGGGGAAGGGAGGGGGGGAACTCTACAACCAATCAAACCAAATGCCAGAGCAGAGGGCAAAGGGATATGGAAACTGAGAAGATAGACTTCCAAGTCCTTTCCTGAAAGTGCTTGGATTTTGAGGAGAGTCCAACATCGCCTGACAAAAGTGTCTTTGTGCGGCGACACTGGGGAGAAGGGAGGAGAGCTCGGGAAACCTAATGAAAACAGGCCAAGCCTTGTACATTAGACCCCATGGAGAACTTTGAATCATACGAGCTGCAGACAAGCACTGAGTATGTAATGCCAAATTAAAGACCACCAAATATGGGGAGCACGGGAGCAGCACCAGGACACATGTGCTCGTGGTGCAGGCCAGCGCATCGCTCGGTGCTTCCCTCTGTCCCTTGCCCTGTCCCCTGCAGAAAGCGGGACACCCCAGGGCAGCACAGCATGCCTCCCTGCAGAGACTTGTGGCTCATTTACCCACTGGGGAAAATAAAATGCATCCTTTAAAACCTTTTTCTGCAATCTGGTTGAATGTTAGCAGTGTTAACATAGTAGAAAAGAGGGTGCCGAACTGCAGCTCCCATTGCAACATCCTGGTGTGGGGCTGAGACATCACCTCCTCACCTGCCCGGCTTTCCAGCATCATTCCTTCTTTGTATTTAGTGATAGACAGTGCATTTATTCTTGCCTTTGGAGGGAAAAAAAAAAAATCCAGCCTCACGTTACTGTTCATGGGACTTATTAGCAAGGTGCAATCTTTGCAGCTCTCTCCCACCCAAAGCACGTGCCTCCTGATCCGAGCAGCAAGGCAAGAACAAGCCAAAAAGAAACCAAGGAAACTCCTTGTGCCCAGCCACCAGGATGCTTCAGCATCGAGATGTTTGCCATCCGCCTCTCAGCCACTCCTCCTTTCCCTCCAGTAACATCACAGCACATCATCTCCATCCTTCAATTCAGGAAGGGCTTCCTTTGTGCGGCACCTGGTCCCAAACCTCAGTGCCTGCCCTCCCAGGCTCCCCACAGCTCCTTTCTGTACTCTCCACTCATAGGAAAAACATCCCAATCCCTTTAGTTATTCTTAAACTGTCACCAACTCCCTCCAGGGAAGAGCTGCTGAGATCTCCATGGCCCTCCAATGGAGGAGATGGTACAAGACAACGTGCCTGAGCTGTGCTAAACTCATTATAAATGTTTAATAAAGTCGCAGTGAACGCGACCCTACTTTCATGCAAATCAGCCCAAAAATCTGCGATTAGTTTGAATGAGAGCGGAGGAAGGCCTTGCACGTGCTTTCCCCTTTGAGAGCCGATGCTCCTTGGCTCCTTCCCAGCTTCCCCAACCTCTGCCCCCACAACCCACCAAGAGCCCCAGGCAGGGGACAGGCGAGCAGGGGCAGCCATCCCCACCACCACATGCTACAACACAGGGACAGGCAGCCTCCCGTCTCCGATTTAGTCCTATGCAAAGATGAGTGAATTTTGCCCAGAAAACATTGGGAAAAATCTGCTTTTAAATAACACAAGCACTCTGCCCAGTGCTCCTTCATCAAGGAAAGCTCCCAGGCAAAGGGGGTGAGTTTTGGCCCCAGCAGTGCTGCTGGAACTCTACATTTCAAATTTTTTTTCTAATTTAATAGTTAAAAATTTTAAAAATCTCTCCATTTTAAGAGTAATGCAGAACTGGGGTGCCACCTCGCCCAGCAGTGAGGCAGGGAGAGAGCCAGCAGAAAAGAAAGTGAAACAGAAGAACCCGCCATGCAGGTGGGGGGATCAAGGGGGCCATTCGACCCCCCGTCACTGCTGTCTATCACAGGAGATTCAAAAACACTGGGCCAAATTTCTTGACTGGTGTCAACTGGCACTGCTCCTTAGTGGTCAACAAAGCTAAACTTACTTGCAGGAGAGCACAGGATAAATCCAAAACTGTTAAACCCAAAAACTTTGTAGGAAATGTAGAAGTGGCTGGTTTGGGGTAAAGGAGAAAAAGGAGGGGAAAAAAACAAACCCAAAAGCAACATTTGGCGTAGCTAGAAAAGACCCGCCACCTTTTAGCTCTGAATAACAAACGTGAAAAGAAAATCCCATATATTTAAAGTAACACTTGGAAAAGCGATCACTATTTCCTCAGCAGCAACGGAGCCAACTTCTCTGAATCGCCTCCAGTGTAGAGCAACACCAACCACAGTGAGGTCACGCTCATGTAAGCGACCTCCGTTGGCCAAACCCAAGTGTCCATACCCAGCGGAAAGCCAGGGCAACCTCCAGCTTTGGTGGGATTGCCCTGCATTTGCACCAGTGTCACTAGGGGAAACGTTTGGCCCAATAATTCCTTAAAAACTCAAGGCGGTTGGGTTTCCTCCCTACCCCACTGACTGTGAAACCTCAGCAACGTCAGCAGCGTTTCATAGACTGTAGATCACTACAGGTTTTGGTGCTTTGTTTCCTGCTAGATATTTTCTGATACTGATTTCTGGCAAAACTTGCCCTTCATTTATACAACAGCAAGCACACTGGATGCTCCCCCAATACCGACCTGTGCGGGCTGGACCCACACAGTCAGAAAAGTCTGGGTTTTCCAGAGTCTTATAGGACTAGACCTTTTTATTATTATTACTATTTAAATTCAGTTACTTTCCCTTTCCTTGCCTCTTCCTTCACTGCCTGTCCACCCTCCTGCCAGAGCGTGTGCTCCTCTCCACTACTCCTCCAGAGATCATTTTCTCTAACTTGGCCTAGTAGTGACCCAAACTACTCCTCCTCACAGCCCAAAACTTCCTCCATCTCTCAAGGTATTTTTTCTTTCATTCCCCCATTACAGCCCTCCTAGGCCTTTGTATCCCATTGGATCCTTGCAACATTATCCTTTAACTGGGGACAGAAAAGGCTGTTCATCTCTCCCTCCTCCTTTCTCCTCCCGGTTCCCCTTGTTCTCCTGTCATTGCCCACGTTTCCTTCCCACTCTCCCATCCGCGGTGCCACCGCATTTGAATGGTTCAACACACTCACAACCGGCCTGCTCCTCTTTGCCTTCAGCATGCGGCTAGTTAGATATATAGATCTATATACAGTAAGAGGGTTCATATCTATTGATTTCAAGACAATTTAAAGTGTGCTTGCAAAATACTGTATGAGGACAGCCCTACTGGACCATTCCTCATCCCACTAAAGTTGATGGGACCGTTCCAGACAGCATCAGGAGCCAACACAGCCTTTTTTGGATCACAAGCCAGAGACTTGCTTTCACTTTGCCTTAAGCATTCCTTTTCAAGTAATCAAATTTACAGTCAGTCTAACCCCAACAAGTACATTTGATTATTAATAGTTACTATACCTATCGGGCCACCATAATATACCGAGTTTACCCATCAGACATGAACTTTTGTCATGGATGGCCCTGTTCCAAATTTTACAGGAGGTTACTTTCACTAAAAAGGTAGTCATGGATATGGCAAGGAAACTTCTCAATGTCATTTGTGCACAGTAATAGAAAAAATAATTAAAATAATCTGAATTCCCTAGTTGAATCCCAATAGAGAAACCGGTTAGGAGCTGAAGTCAGGCTCACTGTTCTGGTGCCTGTGACAGTCTATACCACGAGCATTTTATAAAGACGATTTTATCACTAGGCGCATTAACAGCATATCCCTAAAACTTCCCTTTCTACCGTCTAGAATCAAGTTAAAATAAATACCAGAGAGCACCGATTAAGAAAAAAAGCCCATAATATTTGTCTCAGAAGCTAATTAATATTTCAGGGGTATCTGAATCCAGCATTTTGACTTGGGTCCTTCGCAACGCTTAATAGGAAGGTTTTTTCCATCCCTAATGCGAGGTCCATTCATTTCCACTGTCATTTACTAAAGACTGGACATACCTCGGGGCTAAACAAAGAGCGAAGATGACGGTGCCTTCGGCTTCGCAGGAGAGAGGTGGGAGAGGGACCTCTTTGCCTGCACACCTAGCACCGCGAGGGCTTTCCGGCATTGTTATTAAATCAATACAAAACACCAACAGAGAGCGTGCATCTCATTTTTTAAAGCCGTATGTTTTCCGAGCTGCTTATTCAATCATTTTAACAATTCCTAAAACCATGACTCGTGCCGCACGTGTCCTTTCGGTGGGAACCATGGGTGATATGATCAAAGGTAGCCTACACCTAATCAACACGCAAGAAATAATCAAGAATCTTTTTTTTAAGACGTGTTCAATTCAGCAAAGGGCAAAGACTATTAGTCTTTTCCTTATTTACTACAGTTTGGGTGAAATTCACATTATTTCCATTAATATCATTCCCGCCATATCAATTATTATAAGGTGCACTCAATAATGCGGCTACGTTATACCTCGAGCAAAGTATCTTTCAGTGTGGTTTCTCAAGCAAACAAGATTTACATCCTAATGCAAGATACATGGCTCTACAAAACTAATGCCATATGTCTCTCTTTTTCAGTCATTGCCCCAGTGACATAATCTGCCGGGTAGGTTCGACGTGGAAAAGAATGTCAGAAACTTCGCAAAGGAAAACAAGCACCAAAACAGAAAGTTGGATGGGATTGATTAAAGCACCACTTTTAAGTGTGTTGAAACAACAAATTTTTCCCTACTGTGGCAGAAGAAATCTGTCACAGAAGATTTAGTCATAAATTGTCCTATCAATACATGGAGAGAAGGAATCTCACGTAGAAAGATTTGGTTATGCATTGAACATCCCTAACCCACACCCATCAGGCGACCTAAACCAGTAGCAACGCACGTGTATCTCTCTATAAAATAGCATCTCCGCTTTCCCTTAATATGAAATTCCTGAACACCTGGGTGCTTCCATGTCATGAAATAAATGCTTGTAGAATAAAAATTTACAGTCCCCCACATGCATTAAATTTGTTTAAACAGTTTTTCAAAGCAAGGGCCTTTTTCTTTTTTTCTCTCCTTTTTTTTTTCCCCCTCCTTTTTTAAATGGTGAGCTGTATTTTATAATGGAGCGCCAGCTCTCCGGCGAGCCTCCATTCTTCCAGCCCTGACAGACTGTTTGTCAGCTAAACTCCCCTTGTCATGTATCCCCACCACTGCCAACTCATGCACGGAGACCTTCACTTTTACTGCTACCACTTGCACCCTGCGCAACCTTTGTCATTGATCACTGATCCAACCCAGTGCCCACATGTTCTTCAAGTGCCTACACAAGTAATGAGGTACTTGTGGTGTAAAATTAAACTGTCAACTGTCAGCGATTGATAACCACAGCGAGAGCTGACCTAGAACACCTGCACCCGTGGCCAAGACAGGTGTGACACGTTTGATCGCTGAGCCCTACTAGTCAGCGTGACCCGACGGTGTCCCTCCATGGATTTCGCCCCTGACAGAGACGCCGTATTTCAGCCCCGGGTTTCCAGCGCCGGCGCGGGAGCAGCCCCCTCCCCGATCGCTGCAGACCCTCTCCTCCATCACGGCGGCTGCAATGTGAGTGACGCCAGATTTTGGTGGCGACAGATATTTATGACCACGGAGCGTCTTTCTACCTCCCCACCTCCTTGTTCCCCCCTCTGGTTCCTCTTCACCCCCAGCTTGGCAGCAGCCCCCACATTTATCGGCGCCGTCATCCCCTTTATCAGGGTTTTTGCAAGTGCCCAGGGCTCAGTTGGTGTCTCCGTTCCTATACGTGCATTGATTTAGGAACAACACTGAGTAGCATTTGTGGCTATTTCTGTAGTGTTCTGCTTCTGCGTTACTCTGTGTGGCAGGAGCACTGAGCTGAACGTTGCTTTGGCATCATGTAAGCAAACTGAGTCTGATGCTGTTGGGACCACCGAATAGGAAATCTCCATTCCCCCTCTCGTCCGTTCCATCATTGCCATGGAGAAATGCATCCCTATTCACCCGCTGTAATTAGTTTTAGCTGTGGTTCCTACAGAGCGGTTAGCCTTTAGTTCATATTTGAATATTTTTATTATTATTTTTGAACTATTGATTTTCACTTTAAGCAAAAAGGGACTTTTAAGGCACACACTGTCTTTTAAAACCCCCTGAAACACATCAGAAAATAATGGCAGGAAGGTTTCTCCCCTCCCCTTCAACAGTTGCACTATATTAAGTTCATGTGATGAGAAGATAAAAATCTATTAACTTGCTGCTGACCTTATCGACACAAGGATCTCTGCAGACATTACAGGAACCATATCTCTTCTGACTTTTACATCCAGAACCTCATGCACCAGTGTCCCAAACCAAATATAAAATCTTCATGATGAGTGAAACAGTGACACATACTCCGACTCCGGTCCTGCCGGCTGGCAGGAGACACAGGGTCCTCCGGGGCCCGGGACCAGCCTCTACTTTCAATTTGACTTCAGGGGCAGTTTTTTCACCATATGCTGCTGGGGGCTCTGAATCAAAACAGTTTCCGCAGGACCATATGCTATGAGGCAAACGTGCTGGATAGAGAAAGGCTTTTTGCTCCCCCATATCACCATGATGTATTGCAAACATAATTAAAGGTGAGTAACACTGGCGCTCCTGTTTGGGTTAATCATTCCTTTTTGCAACTGAAGCCAGTATAAAACAAACCAAATTTCAAATTAGACCAAAAGTCCATCTAAATACACATTGCTCACGTACACCTCCCGCATTTCCACGTATGTACCAGGCTCCTCCCCTGCACAGACAGTAGCTCTGGGAAGGCAAAGGATTTAGGTTGGGGTTTATTATTATTATTATTATTAAATAAGAGCTCTTTTGTGCAGAGCAAGGACTCATGCCTGTCTCCCGTGCTTCTCCAATTTCAGAAATCAGCGAGACAGGACCATCACAAGCATCATCGCACTCCAGGTGCGGGGATCAAGCAGTCACACAGTGGTCTCCAAAAGGCAGTGAAGGAGTTGGTGGCAGGCAGTAGGTGCCACCAGGAAGATCACAGAATCATTAAGGTTGGAAAAGACCTCTGAGATCATCGGTCCAACCATTACCTAACTGCCAGGTCCACCTCTAAACCACGTCCCTAAGCACGAGCGGTTTGCTGCTCGCCAGTTCTGCCTGCCAGGAGGCGGCAGGTTCCCACGCGGTTAGAGTGAGCCTGCGCAGGACGCCAGCCCGGCTGCACCCCAAACAGCTCACAGTTGGATTATATCAAACGAAACTGGCGTGTCGGAACACCATCAGCCAGCGTCCACGTGGTTTGCTATGTCACCGACACCTAAATTCCAGGGGAATTTGCTCAACAGTGTATTTAAGTGGATTTTGCTTGGCCTGGGCGAACTCTTGGGGTAATTCAGATATCAGCTCCGCAGGTGAGATGTCACATACCCCCATCGCACACCAGAGGCAGGGCTCTGCATCGGCAAACCTCGCCATCTCCCAGCCCACAAACACGGCCAACGCTCCACCCAGCTCCTCCATGCTTCAATTAAAAGATAAACTCCAATGTCAACAAATCATGCAATAGCCAAATGTTTTCAGAAGGTAGCTGGAACTCAAGCTAGCTGCCCTCGAAGCTACGCAAACACATGGATGAGCCCGCAGAGCAGTTTCCTAGTGACTAGTTGGCGTGTGCAGTTATCACCTCCTCACCAGGCAGGTTTTGGTGCCAAACACAGGAGAGTTTTCTGGGATGTCCCGTGACTCACATCTCCTGCCCTTATGCCCTGTTCCGGCCACCCACCGCAGGAGACGGGACGCTGGACTGGAGAAACCCGTGGTCTGACCCAGCACATCTGGTTTTACATTTGGGAGGGTGCTCACATAATTTTTTAGCAGTACCTGGAAAATCCTCAAGCGTGCTATTAATTTGAAAGGCCGGTGTCCCTCCAAAGCTCCTGGCATGCCAGTGCAAACCGCTTGAGGAGCTCCAAGCTGGAGCGGTGCCCGTGCCCCATCCCTCCCCATTGCTCCAACCCCTCACACATGTTTCACTCCAGAGAGCTTGGAGGAGCTCGTGGTTAGTACGAGGACTGGCCAAACCGCATGCTGTATCCCCCTTTCAGCCCCCTGTGTTCCTCCAGGATCTCTAGGAAAATGGTTTCATTGCTGTGCACCCCAGTTTACTCTTATTTTACAAGAGCTAGTGGCAACACCCATCCCTCAGAGGTGTTGGGAAGCGAGCTGCAGTGGTTAAACATGCCTAAGCCACATTCATATCGTGAGTAATAAAAATATATTACAAATGCCTAACAATAAAGAAATAACATGGCTCAAGCCACTGCTGGTTGTGGTTGTGGTTTTGCGAAACAAAAAAATCTTACTGATGGGGAAAATTGCTGATGATTTGCTTCACAGAAAGAAAAAACAAACAAGTATGATGTAACACAGAACAAAGTTACAGTTTGATCAATGATGCTCTTTATATTAGCAACCAATGCGGGCTGAAACGTTTGAATGCCAATTGAAATGTTTTCAGGACTCAAAGATGTAACGTAGAGCTCTGCATGCTGAATGCCGCGAACCTGATGGGAGGATTGCAAACAGCTACTGTTCATCACTCGGTCCAGGCGCTAACGTCTGATACCGAAACTGCGGACTCACTGTATTTGCAGGCAAACCCTGGTATTTTTATTGCATATACAGCCTTTCTGTTGCTTTACTGCAAAGGAGTTCTGCAATTTGTATGCTAGAAGGAGCAGATATGTTGCTTCTCACTGATGCTCCCTACAAGGCACACTGAGATTGGAGACTGCAGACCAGCCCAAGGAGAGATCAGTATGTAAAGTATGTCTGGAGCACCGCATACAGCTCACTCCAGCACGCGCCATCGAGGAGAAATTAATGATATGTGGAAAGCTCATTCCAGATGATCACAGTGACCAAAACTCTTGGACCTAGAGCTTCTCCTCCCTCCCCCCCGCATCCAGAGAGAATCCCTCTTGTTTTTATTCTAATCACAGAGCTGACTGGAAAACCAGAACTTCCCAACCACCCAAGTGGAAGCAAAAGAGCCGATTTCAGAGCAATAAGGACAAAACAGAGTCCAGATCATGCGCCTCCCTTCCCGGTGTTTTGAAATCAAGAACAGCGCACACCTTCTGGCATCAAAAGAGATACGTAAAAGTATGATTAAACAGCTAAAGTCTGGGGCATTTCTTGGGACAAAAAAAAAGGCAGCAAGAAGTGACATCAAAGATAGGTTGTTTACATATTGGGGGACCTGTCTGCCTGTCTCTTCGCATTGATTTTTACGGTACAAAAATATTATTTCAGTGACAAGGATGTAAACCTTATTCAAAACAGGATTTAAACCATATCCTGCGCGTGAGGCATCTCTTCAGATAGCTTGCCTGCACTTACAGCATACCGAAGGCATGCTGATTTTCATCCGCGGTGTTTGTTAAGAGGGTCACAATATCAGGAAGCAGGAGAAGGCTCATCAAAGCCTCGTTGCTCGCCTTCACCGCTCATCAGCTAGACAGTACCTTGTTTTTTAAAGTGGAGCGGAAATGCATCTCCAGTGACCCATTGTTAGAAACTTCCTTTTGTCTTTAAGTTTGCTGGAAGGAGTATGGGGGCCCCTTTTAACTCTTTTCCAATAGGTAATTTCCCTTAATTAGGGCTCTCATTACAAGTGAGAATTTATCAGACATGATTAAAGAAGCATCTCATCTCTTTCCTATCGCCTCAAAAGGGGCATATTTTGATCTCCCAGCGTGTCTTGCAAACACAGATAAGCACAGGCACCGAGCAGGGAGATCACAGCAGAAATTTGGCCTGCTCAGAAAGTTCATGTTTGGATCTCGGCATCCTCAGAGCTTCCCCCTGAATTGCAGGGTGTCAAAGCCACCGCCGCCGGGGAGCAGTGGGGCTCCCGGGGCAGGCAGGAAGCCTGGCAGATGCGACCACAGAGCTGAGCTCCAGGGCTTCGGTTCCTCAAAAACCTCGCGTGCACTGCGCAAATCACCTTCCTGCGTGTCCCTGGGCTTCATTCCTTCAGAGCATCCATTTCAGACAGACCGCGCCCTCAATACTAAAGGGCAACTCCTACCCACACCCATGGGAGTTTGGTAAAAAAACTGAATATAGCTCTTTTGGAGCACCCCTAAATGCATTTCCCCATGCTGCAAGCGTGAGAGATCCGATACAGAGCTTGCTGAACCAAAATCCTTCACTCACATAATGAATTTGCTCTACAGGTGCAGCCCCCTCTCTGCCATCAATACCCTAAACGTTGGCCCTGCTCCTGACCCAGCTTGCTTTGACAACAGGGGAAAATCTCCCATTGACTTCAAAGGCAGCCGGATTGGGCCAGTATGTTAAAAATGTACTTGGGCTCTCGATAATGTTGTTTACTTTTAATAAGCATGAGCGATAAACTCATGGGTAAGTGTACTATGTTATAGAGTAACTATAAAGATGCAAGTTATTGTTTATTACTGTGAACCAGCCAAGAGCACCAAAACTCAGATTATAATAGCAAGAATATTAATTTGCACAAAAAAAATGCTTTCCCACCTGCAAATTACGGTATGCACTTACTCTCATTAATAATCTAGTATTTACACTCCATCGAGAACAGAGTGAGCATTAATCTGACAAGAAAGAAGCAATGAGGAATTTTCCAAACATTAAAAACATTCATAATCTGTGAATCACCTACAATCAGAGGTGTCGCAAACATTCATCTCCGTATGTGTCACCCGCAAACATCTGTCCCCTCTTCCCCTCGCATGAACATGCATTCCATTCAACCACAGATACAATCAGGCTTTAATTTTATTTTTCTCACATAATGTTAATCAAGAGCTAAAAAGATAATTTCCTTCTACCACAAAGCAATTCCACTGTGGTGGAACAAACTGTTATCTTAAGTTTCACAGAGCAATTGTTCAATAATTCCTGTTTGTGGCTCTTTTCCAAATCCTTGAGAATAGCTCAGGCTGCCAACCCTTCTTAAAAAAAAAAAAAGAAAAAGAAAAAAAGAAAAAAACACAACAGAAGCCGAAAAGCACTTGCTGTCATTCAGGGGTTCAGCGGTGGCAGGCTCGGCCATTTCTCAGAAGAAACTCCAGCCCTGAGACTCCGACACGCAGAAATGCACTGCCTGTTTGAAGACAATTGCCTGGAAAGATATAAGCTCCCAGACTGTAAATTTGTCGCAGCGCTGGCCCTCTGAGATGGTGTTATCTTGGCATGGTGGATTCAGTGAATTGGAAGCTCCAGGAGGAAAAAATTAAGAAGGATACTTGGCGTTTCTGCAGTGTTTTCTACATGCAAAGCGCAGAACAAGCTTTAAGCGATTAATGTTTATTAAAGAATAGGAGGGTGTTTTGTTGCGTGAAAGGAAACTGATAACATGGATTTCTTCAGTGAAAGTAATAAAATGTTCTGTTTCTATGGAAAAAAAAAAATTAGAACTAATAACAACAGCCCTTACTCAGAAAGCACCCTGCATTTCAAAATCATTAATTTTAGCCTGTGAGCTCACTGAGGAAGGGACAGTCATTTACTACAGCTTGTACAATGAGCAGCACAACAGGGCGCTGCCCTGCCCGTCGGTGGGAGTTACCATCAGACAAATATTAGAGCAATATTAATCATCGCAAGTGAAAGTGCAGCATTAAGCTGCCATTTCAAAGTCTCTGGGTCTGAGCCGAGTGAGGAACAGGGCACAGGGAGGGAGGTCCGGGGGCTCAACCCAGCCGGCACGGGGCACCGCGCACGGACTTGAGCTGCAGTCCGACCTCCTCCAGCACATCCCGGCATAACCCTATGGCATCCTGGCCGGCATTGCCCCGAGGGTTTGGCCACGGCTTGCAGGAGGCAGTGCCTGCTTGCTCGGGGCAGACCCAGCTGCTGGGCAAGTCTGGTGTTACCAACACCACACTCACATCATGTTCAACCCCAATGCTAAAAGAGGGGGGGAAACAAAATGTTTTTCACTCTAGAACATAGATATCTGCAGAGATAATCTGTGTAAGTGGATTAACCACAATTTTTGGCTTCATTTAAATGTTTCTTTACATTGCTTTCACTTTGGCGTAAATGCATGTATCCCAATGAAGCTATTCTCACTCTACAGCACAGTAAAATTGAAGAATCAAGCCCAGACCCTCTTCTCCAGCCAAGAAGGAAAAATAAAGCCACCACCCTCTGGTTCGAGCAACACAGCAGGCTTTTCAGGGCTGCAATACACTATTTTACCCAGTCTCTATAAATTTTTTGGACTCAGAGCACAACAGAGAACAACCCAGCCATTCTGGAAAGATGCTCTCCAGGCAGAAGAGGGAAAATAAACAGGTATAAATAACAACCAGCTGCAGAAGAGCATGGCTGCATCCATACCTGCACGCTGCACAAAGGCAGTGAGATTTAGACAAGGTACAGTTAAGAAAAACGCTGCTGTGGAGCTAAGCAGGACAAGACATGGTTCCCTACCAGCCCAGTGCACGGGGGTTATCCCCCTCCCTAGAAAAAACCCAAACATATTACCATGCAAAGATAGGCTTCACATTAGCATTTTGACCTATTTGAGCTCACAAATAAGATAAAAAATGTATAGAACTGCCCCAACAGCAAACATCAGCAGGAGCCCCTTGCCATGGGGTTAAAGCCCCATGGAAAGGAAACCAGCTGGGCTTCCCTGCTGGGAGCAGACCAGGCTCCAGTCTACATAGCTCAGTGTCTCTGCTATGGGACAAGAGGCTTCTCCTGCTGCCCATCTGCTCAGGATGAAGCTCAAGAAAAGCAAAATCAGTAAGGACAAGGAGAGGGGAGAAGCCAGATCACAATGTATTTGCCAATACACAATCACGTATTCCGTTTTGGACACTTCTGTGCTCAGCCATGGGGGTACCACATAGAAGTAATTATCAGGAATGAAGGTATTTGTTAATTCCTGTTCTCTCCTGCGGCTTGCCAGGCAAGCAGTGCTTATAAGGCCAGGTTCTTTCCACAAGTCCTCACGCATAAATCCCACTGAGATCAGCCAGGGCCCTGCACAAGCCTCCCAGGCCATAACATGGACTGGAGACCAGAACTCCCTTTCATCCCAAACCCAGGTCCCCACGTTCAGTAGTTTATATATTACACCCCAAGAAACCCTCCTGATTTAACATCCCTGAGCTTACAGGGCCCTTCCCTTTAAGTTCCTCCTGGCTCAGAGATGCAGACAGGAGAACGGCCACCCTGGGCTAAAACACACATACACGCACATGACTTAACACCCTGATCCTCCGGGATAAGCTATGAGCCTGTAAATCACGACACTTCCAGAAAACAATAGCTACCCCTTGTTTAAATAAAACTGCACCTGCTATATTAACATACCACCGAACAATCACTTTGTTTTTCACTAGGCATCCAGGCTGAAGCCACGCTGCTTCCTGACCCATATACTGGAAGACTTATTCTTAGAAGGGTATAGGGGTTTCATGCCGCGCAGCAGCATTTCACGGTGATCACCTTCCTTCCTTCTTTTGTACTGGGGCAGCACACGGTTTTGTTTAGCTTTCAACAGGTTTATTTCCATCACAGCCCTCCAAGACCTGTTGCAGCCCTTATTTAGCAAGTGTTCCTTCTTTTTGTTTCCTATCTTGGGCTATCACACGCTCTGAACTACTATTTGGGCCATTTCGAGTCATTTCCAGGAGATCTTTCTCCCACTGAAAGAGTTTGGGCAAAGCAAGCACCAGCTGAAAATGTCTTTGCCAAATGTTCAATCATTGCTAAATCATTTTGTTCTCCCCGCAGCAGGTTAATTGTGATGCCCGTTTCAAGTTTATTTATCTCTGTTTGATGCTTGTTTATTGATTGAGCTGGGACCCTTCTCTAATGGAGTTATTTTGCACAAATAAGGTGCTCAATGGTGACTGAAAAATGGACTGCTTGAAGAGATTGGGTCACAGATGTAGGGAGCAGTAAGAGTTTTGTAGGAGAAGTGCGCATAGGATACGAGAGCCAACTTCTCCGCTTCACTGAGAAGCATGGTGTCTCCAGCAAGGAGCACAGATGGGGCACTGCTAAGCCAAAAACATGTTTTATTCCTGAATCTGAGCCCAAAGCAAACCCAAACCCAGCCTGGCCAGCACGTTTCCGCTTAGATGTGCGTCTTCTGTCCTGCAGGCTACCACGCTCAAAACGAGCGCCCTGCCTCCACCCGCAGCTGGGAGCGTTTCCTTGCGACCGGCTTTCCAGGAACGCGGTGCCCGCTCCTCCTCGCATCCTCTTCCTGGACGCCTGCCCCACGCCACGCTTCCTGCTCGTCCCACACGGCTCTCGGCCGCATCCAGCACCTCCCGGTTCACACAAGCGTCTCCACTCTCGGCTGCCTGAAGCCAATGAACTTTGTGGGGAGCTGTGCTCCATGGCCCCATTCAACAGTAATGTCAAGGCTTCAGCCATTTAAACCTACAACCAAACTTGTAAAACACCATCTGGATGCAGACTATCCTGCCCAATTATTTTAGTAATTGTAATAATACTTGGCCTGCTCCTGCAGGCACTACTAGTAGGTTACTCCTCTTCCTTTTAAACTAATTACGGCACTGCAGCCTGAGTAGCAGCTGACTTTTAGTGCAGCAGCTCAGAATTAAAGATAATTTTATCAAACTGTATTTGAAGGCACTATTTGGAGTTTCTGGTGAATCCTGGAAGCCAGGTTGCAAAGATAGTATTCAATGACTTGACTGACCCTGACCATCAGAGCAAGCGAGATTTCCTCTTACGCAAACCAGCAAACACACAAGCCCACACCAGCACCCTACCGCACAATCTTCATAAGAGCAACAGTCTCTGCACGCCTCATCTACAAAGTCTCCATCCAGTCCACTCTCGTTATTGTTCCCTCCCAATCAATATATTAAACTACTTTTAAAAAGCTTCCACATGCAAGGCATGACATTTCTCAAAGTCCCATATAGAGGAAGAAATTACCCTGAAAGCCAGGTTAACCTCCTGATCCCTCTATCAGCGAGATGTGCAACCATATACCAGGGGAAACAGCATCCAGCTCTTCTGAAGCCCTGCTTCGGCCAGTGCCTGCCCTGCCACATCTCTCACTTGTGGTGCAGCCCCATCAACATCTATGCTCAATGCCTTGGCCAAAACCTCCAGCAGCACCAGGCGATTTGGCTGCTGCCATCCCGGAGAGCCCAAACTGGGGTACAAAGCACCTGCTGTGCGTCATAACAGGTCCAACACCGAGACGGCCAGTGGGAGCCACCAGTGTTTGCAGAGCCGCACCTTTGCAAGTCACACCAGCGCTGCAGGTCTCAGCGGTGACCATAGCCACCCGCGTGGGTGCTGTCACCATGCCACGAGAGAGGCCCCATGTGGGACAGCCGGGTGCTGGGAAGCCTTTGCAGCCCAGTAGCAGCCTGGGGTCAGGAGGAACCAGTATGTCTTACAATGAAGGGAAGCAGAGCCAAGCTCTGGACCAGCCCCTCCCCAACACAAGGGCATTTGAAACGTGGATCAAGAACAAAGCTCCCTGTTAATAACAGCTTGTTTCACGCAGTGAAAAATGTGCAATATGGGTTCACAAGCTGAATTCCAAACTGCTTGGCCATTTTCCCTTCAACTTCCCAAATTTATTGAAGTGTGAGAGTTTGGCTCTCTTTATAGTATTCGAGTGACTGACACATCATTTAGTCCTGGAGACTTGCATCCCCCATCACTGCTGTGTCCAAGGGCAGAGTCAGCTCTTGCATTTGCACATGCTGGCCAAGTTCAACATCCACTTGTGCATCCGCAGGACAACTAATTTCCGCAGAGCCCTCGCTTACCAGCCTCCCTTTATTTTGCTGCGCTGGTGGCTTCCTTCCTATCTTCCTCCTTCCAAAAGCCAAGTCAGCTCCATCACTGACCCTCCCAGGCACACTGATCGACCCCACAGGCATGTCTCAAATATGGATGTGGGGAAGCCACCGCTCTCAGCATCTCCCAGACTCACAAGGGTCAGTGACGTGGGTGAGGCCATTCCCAGCACCGTTGGAGGCAAGAGAGATGCCTTCATCCTCATGGCAGATGGTTGTCTGCTGACTGTAGATACACGCAACATCTGCCAAGTGGAGGGACCAGCTTGTGTCCCCAAGGGATAAAGAGAAAAGCAAAGGGACATCGTTTGGCCACGGAGTGAAGCCCAGGTGAAGCTCCGCTCTGCTCCCCAGGTAGATCTTTGGCCCCCACACCCTTCTCCTGCTCTAGCCACTAGAGAGCACTTCTTCCCTTCCCTTTTATCAGTCAGGCTCACAGATTGAATGTTATCAATTGACAGCTTTAAAGCTAAGGAATTGTATAAATTAAATACGGTCTGCAGCAAATATACTGAGGAGCTAGAATTTATATACACACTAGATATGGGAGCTCTTAGTTATTACCCACTTAAGGCTATGGCACTGATGAATGGTTAGGCCACCCTATCCCTGAAGGCACTTTTCATTACCCACAGTATAGGAATATTGAGAGAGTGTGTGTATGTATCCAGCCCGACTGCTCATTTCCATAGTTCTCCATCAGGTTTGCATTCAGTTTATAAAATAAAAAATTACTCCAGGGACATATTTCACTCATTCCAGAACCCTTTCTCTCTCCCTCTCCCCCCCCCCCCCAGCCTATATCCCGGCTGCCTCTCTCCTCCTCCCAGCCCCAATACTGTAACAATGCCTTTAAATCTGATGGCGCTTATTAAATGAAACAACTTAATTACTATCAACATATAATGTTGTGCACTTCAGCCTCAACCGAGAGGTCTGATCCCATTCTGCTCCTGACCTTTAACAGCCATCAAATCAAAGTAATTTTGGTCAGCCCCGTACAGCTCTGACACATGCCCAGGTCAGGAAGATGAAGGGACACTAATCTACCATGTTACCCTGCCCATTGTTTAATACCTTTTTCAATAGAATCTAATAACTGGAGAAATGCCAGTTTTCTGTCTAGTTTGGGTTAAAACCTCTTTCGTTGAAAATAAATAATTATGGAACATTCTGAATAGCCCAGGGTTTACATAGTTGGTGCCTCTTAGACAGAGCAATATACTTGCCTTTGAAGTTTGCAAGGAGAGGAATTTAGGAATTCAAATCAGCGGCAGCGCTCCTGAGTGCACTCCGCTCTCCACCTTGGATGGGCCAGCAGCAAAGGAGGCTTAATTAAGGGAAGTGAAAACCACTTTCGATTCACCAAGGTAACACAACAAGTGCATCGCTTCCTCTGAATTGAGGGGAAAATAACAGGAATGCTTCCACTCAACGGCAGCTATTCTGCAGGCTGGGACTCAAGTCCTTCGGGGGGGAGAAAAAAAAAAAATCTATCATAAAATAACCAGTAACACAGCACCCCATGCATAAAGGCAACAGCAGTGTTTAGGTTCAAGCATTACTATTTATACATATTGTTTCCCTAGTGCTAAACAAAACAAGTTTTCCCATGCCAGAGCGAGGGACGCTGCCAGGAGAGCTAGACACCCTGTCTGGATCGGACAAATAGCTTGACCTATTGAGGGGGCAGCTGGATGCAGCAATATTTTACAGCAGGCTCACTTTGCTAATGCACTCGCATCAGGCCACTCTCAAAGCAGTCCCACACTCCGAAAAAAAACTAACTGCAGCACGAAAACGTCACGTCAAGGCGGATACCAGCAACTGTCTGGAAAACCAGCCCCGGCTGCGTGAAACGCAAGGGCAGGAAACTAGGGAAACGTTCAGGGATTGCCAGGTTTCAAATCAAACCTGCCTTTGCATTTGTGAAAGAGGGAGGCTACAAATCATATCTGCTCAGCTTTTGAAAATGCCAGTCACGGAAGCTGAGCAGAAAACACAGAAGGATGTTTTTGTTAATTACCCGTTTCTCCAATACCCATTCTTTACCTTAAGTCATTAGTCATGTAACATAGCAGGCAGGTAACAAAAACCAGCGACCGAGATTTATAGGGCATCTCTCAACCCGAGGGTCCCGCAGCAGCTTACAGGGTTGGGATTACATCATGCCAGAGCTCTTCAAAGGCTGAAGGGCCACAACCGCCCTCGGTTCAGCCTCCATCACACTGCAGGTGCTGCTCCGGGTCACGAGGAGCTTTGCAGATCCACAGGGACAGGCTCCATCCCTCCCAGCTCCCATCCGAGGCGAGCAGAAGCAGGATACGACGGGCACCGTACGGCTCGACCTCCCCACACTGCCCGTGCAAGGGAAACAGGGAGGAATGCCATGGGCTCCGGGGGAGTTATTCGGGTGTAACTTAGAGCAGGATTTGTAATCAATCCTCACCCAGACACTTACTTGAGAAGGAATTCAGGGTTTGGCTGTACATACACCAGAATCACTTCGCAACCACTGAATACATTTATGGTGTAATTGAATCCTTTAGTGATTTTTCTTAAAGGGAAATCTTATCCATTTAGGGTCGATTCTGCCTCATTAAAGTTAATGGGAGTTTTGCCACTTACTTCGATGACAGTAGAGCTGAGGAGGGACCAGGGCAGGGCAGATCGCTCTACGCAATGCATCAGCAGCATCTCAGAGTCATGAAAGGAGTATTTTTCCTTTATTTTGGAAAAAAGTTTACTCTTAAACAGAAGAAATCCTGAGCCTTGGTCACAGGTCTGTGACCAAGCTCTGCTCTCATCCAGGCTGAAGCAAATCCAGAGGGAAGCCAGCCTCAGCCTCTGCAGCGGTCAGCGCTGGACACGGAGGGGTTTCAGCACTGCCGTTACATGCTTCCCCCACACTGGCTTTGCAAGAAAATAGCGTCTACTCTCCAGACACACAAAGCTGAAGCACAAAATATTCTTTTGATTCAAAAGCAAGCACACAAAAGCATTTTTCCTCATAAACTGCCATGCAAACCTTTTCCCTTTTCCCAGCCAGCCGTTCTCTGCATCTGATCCCACATCTGGTTGCCCTAAGTGGAAAACACTGGTGAGTTTAAATGGCATGAGTCAACTCCCATAACCAAGAAGGGCACAGCCTAGACCACCAAATCACAGCTTATGAGTCTTTCCGAGAGCACTCCGAGATAAAAGATCTCGGTTTTATTCAAACAGAGCCAAACCCCGCTGATACCTAATTTTGCTTCTATTACCTCATTAATAACCTACAGACGTTCGCAGCTTACACTTCTTTATGTCTGCATTGTGGTCATCATGTGCAGGCACCAGGGCTATTTCTTGTTGTATTTGTTTTGGGTTTAATTCCCAATTCTAATCTATGGCCACCTTTGCAGGGCTGGGCTCAATTAACCCTTCTGTGTTCTCTTTGCAACGAGCTGCAGCAGTCGACAAGCGATACACAATCTTTTAATTGGTATTAATGTATTCATGCAAAAATATTCATTGACAGCTTTATGTAGCATGGCAATCACCAAAAGTGGGATTTAAAGCAAGGAAGTGGCATTTAGCAGCTAAGTGCAAAGGCACATTCACATGTCACTTAATTGTAAACATGTTTATCGTGTATTTGCAGCTAAAAACAAACCTATATCTTTAACAAGTATTTTTAATATTGCTCAGACCAGCAAAACTGAAAATAAGTTAAAGTAATTTGACCATGTCAGGTAAACTCTTTAAAAAATGTTTTAAATGAGGGATAAAACTGTTTACAAGTTTTTAACTGTAAAATATTTCTTTTCTTCTTGTATCTTGCCAATATCAATAAAGAAACAACATGTATAAATATATATAAACAGACACTTGGCATAAGAACACATTTCATGAAATATGAGTAATAGAGCAGGAAAATTCAAAGTATATTTCTTTTTTACTGTGTTGAATGGACAGGTTACTGTAAAGAATACATTATGTGCAGACGGGTGAAAATACAAAGTGCACGCAGGATACATCGGATATGAACAGGGTGCTCATTTCCAGGTAGAAACGCAAACATTTTGGTTCATTTCAGATCTCACTTACACTGCCCTATTTGGTGTCATTTCATTGACTCCCATGTATTTGGACTTCAGTCCAGCAAAGCACTTAAACACATGCTTAGCTTTAAGCGCACAATAGTCCCCTTGAAGTCAAATTAAGCACATATTTACGTGCTTTGCTGGATCGGGGCCATACTACAGATTTACACAGATGTAAGTGAGCTCAGATGAGCTCAAGCCACAATGTTTGTGTCCAGATTCAAATCCAATTGGCAAATGCTTTCAAAAGCCGGAGGTATTTGGATTTGGGGTTTTGGTCCAAGCCAATCTGTAACTTTAGTACCTGAACCCGCATTTCTTGTGCGCCCAAGACTCCCATCGGCATTAGTGGAAGCTTTGGAGGCACAAGAAGTACAAGAGCAAGACCTCTGGGACTAAAGAGCCAATTTACTTAAACCCAAATTATAACATTTTTTAACCTTTAGATTAAACCAAACTCCCACCAGAGTTCAGCCCTCGCTCCATTACATTTCTCACCCAGCATTTGGATTTTTTTGTTTATCGTATTACTATTGCTTTTGGCTAGCATTCGCTTTATTATATAACATTAACCTAGGAAAAACTAATGGGCACCATCAGATGGCTGTTAACATAAAGCACTTATAAACAAGCGCCATTAGTGAACCAGCAGAGAGCACAGAAATTCATTTACGTTACATCTGTTAACGTTGGATAAACACAGATTTACAATTTTAAATGGCAAATGAGGCCTCAGCCTGGTCAGAAATTAATTTCCAGGTTTTTCACAGACTTCACCAGTCCAGCAAATGGACGCCACATGCTGAACCCCCAGCTATGGATACGCCAGTTAAGAGGTGCTAGAGCCCACAGCAACACACACTGTCACCCATGTGCACGCACCAGCCTCTAACATCGCCCGCTTCTTCACCTGGGGCATCAGACATGCAAGTCCTCTTCCACATGCACATGGGAAAAAAAAAAAAAGTCATCTTCAAATCATTAGGAACAGAAGTTATCACCTACCACTCTGCGGCTCTAGCGTGCTCTACACGGATCAACAGGTTCCTGCTTCTAGCACTGCTCAGACCAGAGGTGGCTGCTGGCTCTGCAAAGCCTGTGGTTCCCATAAATGTGGGAAACACCAGCACCGACATGGGAAATCCCCCCGGCCCGGCACTGAGGGCAGCACAAGAAGCCAGAGAGCCCTTTCAGCAATCCCTGCCCTCTCCAGAGGATGCTCCTCAACAACAACAACCTCCAACGCACACCTCACGCCCGCCGTGGTCAGCAAAGCCTCCACGGGACAGCACAGCCCATCTCTGCTGCTTTTATCAGACACCCTTATAGGATTAGCACATCTTTTCTTGCTTATTAACCAAAACCAGAGTGAGATGGTGCTATTCAATCACCTCTGCAGCTGCAAATACAACGGGCAAAGCTCTCCCCATGTACAGCACACTGTGAGATTTCAAGAGACAGTCTCAAAGCCATCTCCCTTTTCATGCACTACTGACCAGGGCAGCACGAAACTAAAGAAACACACCGGCTTCTGCTGCTGGCGATCTAAACCTGCAGCCAGAAATGAATGTGCTGTGGTTTTTTTTTAATGTATTTCTGTACATTGAGGGAAGTACCTAGAATATGGCAGAATCATGGGGCTGGAAGAGAAGACAACGGAGGCCCTGGCACTCAAGGCTGCAGCAGAAAGTAAAACAAGATGTGGCATCCAACACCTATTCCCATAATATTTTAGCTGTGGATGGGGAGACTGTGCTGGGAACAGAGTCGTTTGTCATTCCCCCAAGCTAATCTCCAACATCATCCAGAAAGCACATGGGAGGAAAAAAATGTCTTCCTCCTATTGCTTTGGGATTTTGTAACCAACACTGAAAAAAATCAACACTAAATAAGTGAAAACTTTGCAGAAAAAAAGAAAACTAGGTATTTGTCAAGAAAACATCAGATCATTTCTTGTAGCCTCTGCCCAAATCCCAGCAGGAAGAGCATTTTGTTGATAACAGCTTGAGACTGCTGTTACAGCATGTAACTACACCAAGGAGATAGAAACACCCCCAGCTTCAACTGCAGGCAGCACTGAGGGAAACTGAGGCAGCAAAGAGGCAGCTTCACACTGTGCCAGAGCCCAAAAGGCAAATCACCCCCAGCCCCAACCTACCACCAGCTGAGCGGTACCTGAGACGGCGGCTCCACAAACACACAACCCCATCTGGAGTGGGGTGTAAAACACCAGCAACACTTTCCATGGCGTCCTACAAGAGGAACAGCAAAATTCTTGGCAGGGAGAAACACATCTTCTGCCCGGCACAGAGCCAGCCTTCACATTCCTTAATTATCTTGCAAACAAACCCAAAATAGAGGGCCCAATTTCACTGTGATGTGGCACAGCTGAGCAGGTCCCTGCCCAGCTGCATGGAGGTGAAGCTCAGAAAAGGCAGGATGCACCCTCGCAATCTCTCTTTTTTCTTTGTACCGAGTGATCTTCACTCCTGTATCTCCCACCACCCCTACATCCCATCCTATCTCAGGCCATCGGGAAGGTAAGGTGCACGAACATACTGGGAGAGCCTCTGAAAAACTGAGAAATCCTGATGCAACCCCAGGAAGAAATCGGCTGGGCAGCCTGGGTGCTTGAAAGGCTGCGGAGGACAACATCAGGTGGTGCACAGTCCCAGCTCATTAGTGCATAATTATAAAAGCAGGTGTCCTGCTCTTCCACACTGCTTTTTTTTTTTTTTTTTTCTTTTCCCCCTGCCTTAAAAATACCCTACAACTTAGTTAACAGCCTTTCCTCACTTGGACACTCAGGAAGCCAGTAATGATACAACCCAAGTCTAATCTTTTGCTTCTCTTCAGCTGCGTTGCACAACTCAACAGAGTTTTTTAAAGACTTTATATAATTTTTTAAAAGTCACCATGGTCAGTGTAGCTATAATACTGGAAAGATATCCTAAAAACTGCTAATGGCACCGAGGGCTAGAAAACACAGGAGTGACTGATGAGTAGTCTTGATAATTCTGTATATCAGGAAGTGGAGTGAGAGATGGATAGATAAAATAATGTTGTTATAGAGCCATGGAAACAAGCCCATAAAGATATTCCCAGAAATTAAAGCCCAGGCTGTCTCACCGTGGTCCTATGCTCTGAAACAAATGACGCTCATGGAAGAACACAATCCCCAGGAACATCCAGAAATCCAAAAGGGAGAGAAAAATCCTTATTTTAAAGAACTGTAAATATTTTCCGCTTCTGAGCGTTAGAGGCTAGAGAGGACTTTGACAGAGCGAAGATTGCCCTGTATCTGCTTTCTCCCCGCCCTGGACGGATCCCAGGGCGAGCAGCCAGCAGAGCCGCATCGGCTCCATCCCCTGCCAAAGTGGGTTCTGCTCTCACACCAGTTTTACACCAGTTTAGCTCCTTGTGCTTTGGGGCTGTTACTTCAGTGTGCTAAGGGAAAAAAACCCCTCCGAGCCAGCACTATCTGTGTGGTTCCTGCGGCTGACAGGAGGTATGGCTGGGCAGGCCACATCTGATCGGCCGGGGAAAGGTCTGTCTGCTTCTGCTCCTCTGACGGTCGGGGGAAAGGTATCTTGGAGAAGAAAGGGATAAGAAACTCCAAGAGTGAAAGAGTTGGCTGAAAACCCCACGAGTAAAACATACTTTCTCTTGCTAGCCTCCTGCAGAATATGTCTTCGAGCTATTGGCAGATCTGAACACACAGAAAATATCTTTTGCTAAAATATTTTCTGTATCAAAATGATCCGGCTAATTTCTGAAATTAAGTACCTTCTTCCAACTTCACGTGTATTCACCATGTACTTCTATTAACTCAGTCCAGAGTCAAAATACAGCAGCAGAGGTTAATACTTGGACATAGCTGTTTTTCTAGCCATTCATATCGCTTTTATTTCCTTTCCTTTTTGTTCTTTCCTTAACCTCTTTTTTACTGCTGTTAAATTCCTTGCTTTCATTTTTGCAGAAGTTCAGCCTTCCAGCCCGCTCTCCGATGCTGTTAGACATCAGCTCAGACTCAGACTTATTACTTCTGATATGTCACTCCGCAGGCAGGGAGCCTAAAGCAACACTGCTCCCTCCAGCCCTCGCAAGCTTCGGCTGGATCTTCACCGACCCGCAGAGCACAGCTCTTTCTGCAGAGCAGGAACCCAGAGGAAATATGTGGACCTGAAGAGGAAGCCCAGCACCTTGGTTCGCACCAAGCCTCTGAAACGGGAGACAAAGCAGGAGGTCGGGATGCACAGAGGTGATTTAGCCACGTTAGCGTGCTGAGGTCATGCATATATATATATAAAACTAGTATAGCACTGGGGAGAGGAAACCATGGAGAACAGCATATTCAGAGCCTATTTAGTATTTGAAAAACACCGATCATCTCCTAAATCAGGTGTCCTGACTTACTTTAATATTTCTGTGCGGAAAGGTGCCAGCAGAGCTGATTCGTTTGCCTCCTTTCGCTCAGGGGTCTGACAGCAATCCGTCAGGCATGTCCCATCTCCAGGTCCTCTCCCTCCCCGCCATCCCTGCCTACTGGCTGGTCACTTCCATCTTATTTCCAGTGCTACCTTTGCTGCTGAGAGTGAGAGACAGCCCTTTCCTTCCAGTCAAACACAGAAGGCTGGCAGGACCAGTTTGATGGTTACTGGCTGTCGTACGCACAAGGTGCACAAACAAAGTGGGTAAAAAGACATCAAAAATCTTGTCATTCTCTCTGCTCTGTCGCACCGGGAGGGGCAACCTTTGGAAAAGGAAATACAGCCATCGGAACGAATACTCCTTTTTTCTCTAGTTTCTTCTCCTTTTATTTTCCTTTTCCATAGTGGTCTCTGCATTCACTTTTCTCATTCAAGCTCCATAAATAGCACTGAGCACTGATGAGGTCTAAATTCTGTTTAAAAGCCCAGAAAGGGCTTTTAAGGTTATATCTGAGTCCTCAGACCAGTTATAACTGGAAGAAGAAACGTCTGTGATTTAGTGTCTAACAAACAAACCACCAAGGTCAAGATGGCATCTTCTCCCATACCCATAACCACTTCCCTCAACATTTCGAGTTGTTGCATGTATCAGCAGCACTCCCTCTAATGCCCGGCCGCATTTAATTTTCTTTCTATAAATGACTTCCCAAAGAGAAGTAGGTGTGAATTATTACATTGCAAAATAGATTTTTGAAAGATGAACCATGCCGAGTGTAAAATAACTATTTGTGTGAGGAGCAAACATAGGGGAGGTTTATCCTGTAAATCCCACCGAGGGAATTCTGGACCTAGATTTACACACACATATTTTGACCAAAAGGCTAAGGGACAAGTGATTTTAATAGCCTCTGTTTTGGAAGATGAGATTTGAGATTGTGATGATCACCTCGTCTGTAAAAATCAGGGCTCTTAAACATATTTCAAATTAGAAATGCTTCACCCCCCCAAAAATAAGTGCGTGTTGCTCATCCCTGGACCTGGGTCAAATTATTCAGCTGGCTTTAAAAGGACTGGTCCTCCCGAGGGCTGCCCAGCCTTGCTGGGCTCAAGGCACAGCTTTTCACAGCAGAGCTGAGTGCCGCTGCCATGTCCTGCCCAGCGGTCTGATCCCAAAATCAAACGTTTTGGGGGCCAGGAGTGCATGGCGCTGCTTCCCGCAGCAGGTCTGTGTGCTGGGCACAAAGCCGCAGCGTCTTGGCTTCTAACATTTCTCCCTATTTACAAAAAATTATATCTAAAACCCTTACACTGGTAACAAAATTGCAATCAGAAGTTAGGAAATTGCTAAATAAAGCCCATTTTACTGCTTAACTTCAAGGAAAGCCATAAAATTATCAGTCCTGTCTTTCCTCAATATATTTTCTTCGCAGTTTGTGATGCTCCATGGGGTATTTCTCTATGTGAACTCCGTGACGGTTTGGCTCCAAATTATCCGAACATAAAACGGAGCTTATGAAGCCTCACTCAGAGGTTGCGTGGACCCTTTTTATTGGCACAGACTTAAAAAGAACCTTAATAAACCTTATAGGCTTGGGGGACTTCTTGGTTGCTGGCACTTGCCAGCCACGCTGCTCGCATCCCTCTTGCAGCACCCGGGTGGAAAGCGGGCTGGAACCACAACCCGGGGATTTTATAGGGCTGGATTATCTGCCGGTATTGCCCTCTTCCTTCCCAGCAAATCTCACAGCTATTTTCTTTGAAAGCAAATGGGTGATGCTGTAAGGATACTCATAACGTGGCTTGATCACCCAAGGTTACAGACACAGCCAAAAATAATAGGGTCTAAAATGGAGCCGGGGGTGCATTTGCTGGCAGAGGGCGAGTCTGATGGGATTAAAGCTGAAGCACATCCACCCATGTGCAAGCGGAAAGCCTAGCACTCCGCAGACCCAACTTCGTGGATTTTCCTCAAAGCACCCGTTTCTCCTCGGGATTTTATTACTGCTTCCAACGATGCTGTAATTGCACAGGTAGGGCAGCAGGCCCGAAGTTTAATCTGCATTTCTTAGGGCCTAAACTCTGTGCAAGCTGCCCGTGTTTGCACAGAGCTCAGCACAACAGGCATCCAGTCCTGGCTGGGTTCTGCAGTCGCTGCTTTAATTCAAGTCATAATAAATAATAATATCAGGTTGGAAATAAATCTTCTGAGTTCGGTCCATGGCTGATCCTTTAGCGTGGTGCGTGGTGAAAGCACCAGCTGGGAAGCTTTGCTGCATCCCATCCTGGGTCTAACTCTGTGCCACCCCTTCTGGCTCAGTCTCAGTTTGGTTTTCACTCGGGGCATTGGTTCAGTACAGATAATTTCACCTTTTCTCTCATTCTGAACCTGTTCACTGATATTAAAGACACTGCACGGTTTTATTGCCTCAGGTTTCTCTGATCTGCATTGTCTGGAGTGACCTAGTGCATCATTTCTTCATTTCTCCGTTCCCTTGGCTTTATCTGGTATCTTGCATCGCACCACGTACCACAAACTCCTGGGTAGTGATTATTCAGGCAGAGCATAAATGCTTAACAGCACTTACACAGGCAGCCAGGGACAGCTTAGGTATTGCTTACTATACGAACTGAAAGAACCAGGACAAATATATAATACCATTTTCTTTTTAGAATTAACAAGTCATTATTGCTGTGAATTATCGTTATCATGATATAGTGACAATGAAACAGCAAGAGTATAAAGCAGTGCTGTTAACTCAGATACAGCTGATATCCCTTTGCTTTTTGATATTGTGTATTCTTAGACCAATACTCCATGCCAGTCCCTGCAGCCAAAAATACATCAAGAGCCTAAAAAAAGTAAAATAGAAACATCACTTCAAAATTCTTGCAAACAACATATTTCTTTTTCTCCCTTTATATGGAGCCACGAAGAGAACGAGAAAGATTAAAACTCACAAAAAAGCATTGTTTAATTCCACACCAAGGTGCAAGCAAATAAAACGTGGTGAAAAAGTGGCCACAGCAAGTTCAAATAGCAAAGAGTTTTCAAGAAGGAAAGGTTAATCATTTCTGTCAAATGTTGGAAATGTTAAATGACTTTTAAATCAAAAATATAAGCACCACCAGTGACTCAAGTCATGTTTTAGACATGTTTGGGGTGGTTTTTTTCCAGTGGTCAGTGCTTGTCTCTCACACACCCTCTGTTTGTCTGAGGTGAAGGCAGGAGGCATTAAACACAGCGCTCACTAGAGGCACCAGGTACTTTCAGCAGCAAAGCTATTTGTTTCGAAGGTACGAGTTCAGGCTATTTGGAGAACCACAGTGCTTGGTAGGCAGAGCCCTGCCGCGCAATCCAGGGGTGCTGGACCCCTCCAGCACCCCCCAAGCGCCCACCTCAGCCCCTAGCGGTCCTCGACCCATGGGAGAGATGGAGAGCACGGGGAACGGATGGGGCACGGCGGGAAACAAGTATGCGAAGTCACCGCAGTCCCCCCCATCAGCAGCGTTCATATTTCATCGTAATGGCTAAAATGACTCTTAAATGAGGCCAGATTATAGGGCCAACCTAATTCACTTACACTGATGTAAATCCAGGTATCTGTTACAACATCGCATGTTGGGGCTCACCGCAGAGCAAAAGCTGCTGATAAACGCCCCCCGAGGACGAAGGGAAGCGGATTCCTCCCGGCCAGACCCGATCCAAAGCCCGTTGAAGTCGGTACGAGCTCCTTCAGCTCCAGTGGGTTTGGGATAAGGCCCGCGGCGAGCGCTGAGCCAGCTCTGCTGCCAAAATGCAAAATCCTTTTCCATTGGCTTTGCCAGTTTGGTGTTAATACATGTGTGAAGGAGCTTGGGGAGGAGGTTTTTGAGGTTTTTTTTAAACTGAGGAATGATTTCACCCTTGCCAGCATGTGGACTTTGTGCAAAAGAACAGGAGAGGGGACAGGAGATGTTTTTCTGAAGCCATCAGCTCCCTATCGCAGCATCGCAGCGGAGGGTGGATGTGTCCATCACAGGGACCCCTTGGTCCCTAGGGCCAGGTTAGTCCCCGCTCGCCGCTGCGGAAGGGCAAATCTGGAGTCACGGGTGGATGTGAGTACAGAGCCCTGCTCGCCAAACCCAGCTGAAATAAGAGGAGGCTTGATAAAATGTGGGAAGTGGAAGGCAAAGCATCCCTTGGACACAGGTGAGCCCCCCATCCCAGTATAACAGGACCTGCTGGGAGCTGGTATCATTTTAACCCCATTTTCCCTAGTAAACAACATTGCCCTGAACCATCCTCCGGTTTCCTCCGCCGTTCAGCTCTTCCCCCACTGCCAAGTTTTTTTGTTGCACATGTCCCACACGAGATGCTGTTGTCCCTTTGGCTTTCCAGGGGAAGGGCTCGGCCTCCCTGTGGCTTTCGGAGTGTGTAGTCCAGTCGGTCCCAGAACCAGACTGGGGCCTTTGCAGGCTGCCGCAGTATAAACAGTTTCAGTAGGGCACATGTTATACAGTAAGATCATCCGAAACCAAGAATTTTCCCACTGCACACAATAAACATCCATAATAAATTGCATTATACAAAATATATTTATGGCTAATTTTTTAATTTAAACCACCTGGGAAATTTTTGTTAGATTGGTTGATACGAAGGTCTCAGTATTCTGGTAATCGAATGATATCTAATAGACAAAATAGTATGATGTTACAACAGTCTCAAAGCTTTCATTTTCTGTAGCCCTCTCAGAGATCAAACTGGCAGAACTCATATTTTTTGAAATTTTATACATAATTGGTGATGCAATTGCCAAAAATAACCTATTCATAGAAGTCTTGCTCTTCTGGTTTCTAACTTACAGTAATCACGAAACAGAGCAGCGCGCTACTCTGCAATGGAATATGGGTTTGGGTCGGGGAGCAAGGGCTACAGTTGTGTGGCAGTTTCCATTCTGTGGATTATTTTACAGGCAATTTAAATTTAGTTTAAACAGGGATAAAAAGTAGTGCACCCATTCAGACATACGAGCAATTCTTCAGAGAAGGAATAAAGCTGTAACTTGGGTATGTCTCTTTTCTGAACCAAAATTTTGCTTCAATATAAGATTTTCTAAACAAAAGCTGTTGGTGCCAAAGGGGACAGAGTATTTCTGTTGCATAAATTAACGCCAGACCTGCAATCCTTCCACCATAAAACTCTCATGCTCATCGCAGATTAGTCAAGATTTCCAAAAAGACTCGAGATGGTCGCAGATCTTGTTGAGCCAGCCTCTCTCTAGTCAATACAAATCCCAGCTCGAACCATGCTGTGTATCTGCAACGAGCGCTGGCGGCTTGGCAGCGGCTGGCCTCGTTTTAAAGTGCAGCCCATACCTTTAGCTACTTCCTCGCCTCCTGTTGTTCCTGGGACTTGGAGGCCATGTGGTACATTTCAGCCTTAACTTTGAATTTCCTTTATTTTGTAGATCAAACTTTGACATTCCCTTAAGGTAGTGGGGTTTTATGTCGTTGCATATATCCTAGTTTAAAAGATAATGCTTCACTGAAACAGACCACAATATTAAACCCTGAAATAAAACGAATTGTATTTCACTTCCCAACTCCTATTGCTGGATTAGCTCGCATTTCTTTCTCTTTGTTACATATTTAGCACCAAATACAATATTCATTGCGGGCTAGCTTCCCTCCTCCCACACGGCTCTGTGGCTGCCTTTTCTTCCAGCAGCACTGGAGAAGGCAATGCCTCGCTATAGCCTGGAAATGCAAACAAAAGGGAGGGAACATAAAGTCAATGAATGATCAGGCAGGGTTGCTTTATACCCTGGGCATTTTAATTTTTCGATTTAAAATGGCAATGCAAAGAGACAGAGTCCTGGGGCTAACAACACCCACTTCTCCTTAGCTTCTCCTTCCCCACCTTGCTGTTTCTTAGCTGAGTTTATCTGCCAGCAAACACCTCCCTCCAGCAGCCCCCGCAGCAAAGGGGGCCTGGAGGTGCTTACTGGTCCATATCGTGATCTATACTGGTCTTGTCTGGTTCCTAGTCCGGATGTAAAGAACTGCAGCGGCACATTAACATGGCAGGAACCCACTGGAAAGCCACGGCAGAGCAGTGATCAAACCTCTGTGACCCCAGGCTCCCTCCTCTGTGTCCTAACCTCAGCGTGCACACCCTATTCCTCCTTCTCATCTTTGCAAAACCCATCTTTGCCTTTGCTCTTAAACGCAGGGACAGGGCACCCCTGAGCCCAGCACGGCTCCGGGGACGCCTGCGATACAGGTAAGCAGCGGTAAGGATGGAAAAGACTTGGAGCCAGACGTTGGTTCTACGTTGTCTGAGTTGAACCCAAGTTTTTTAATGGCCATTTAGTTTTTAAGTGCATTCCTGTGATCCCAGCCTTGAGCTTATGTCTCCATATGAAACGGCACTGCTTTAACTAGGTGCATAGATTATAAAACCAGGAGGAGTGGTCTGGTCTGCCCCCCTCTATAACACAGGCTACAGGAATTCCCTAAATTAATTCCTGTTTGGGTTAGCTCATATCTAACAGCCAACCTTAATTAAGACAAAGGAATTCCAGTGATGTTGAAATCCACCCAGCTCTCAGTAAATCGTTTTACTGGTTAAATAACTTCACTACTTAAAATATAAACTGTATTTCTAATCTGCATTTGTCCGGTTCTAGCTCTGTCTACTGGATAATACGACACTTGTATCTGCTAGTTTGAAAACCATGTGGGATTAAAGCTCTTTCTGCTCTTCACGAGCCACTCCTTGCCTAACTAAACCGAAATGATGTAAAAGTGATTGTATTAAATTATGGCAAAAGAGCACTGAGTTGCTCCAAAAATGACAGCAAACCTAGTTAAATTTTAAATAAACAAATATCGTGAATTCTTGGTCGGAAACCTAAGTGTCTGAACAAGCCCTTCCAAAGTTAAAGTACATCTGTTTAGAAAGTGGTTTGCTGCAAAGCAAGGCAATTTCTGAGGACAAGGCTTCATTAGCTGAGATTTATAAAACTGCATCTGCTTCCCCACTGCCCTTTCTTCAGCCACCCGGGGCTGGAGCAACCACCGGCGCTTTGCTTTATCCTCCCGCACCACGTCCCTGTCCTGGCAGAAAATTCATTCCCCTTTCTTCTTCAGCAACTTCGATGGCTTTATCAGGGAGCTGTGCTCCCCAGGGCAGCCAGCAATACCTTCTCTGGCCAGACACCTTTACTTACACGTGAAGTCAATAAATATTTTACGATCAATACCCCCACCACGGAAGTACACAAGTAGCGGATTTGGGAAGCATCCCAGGGAACAACATATAGGCTCCTGTATATCAGCTCTGTCTGTGTTCCCTACAGGCATCCACACCATTTCAGAGCCTGTGTGGATGTACAGACGTAGGTGCACAGGCTGCAAGCACCCCAGGATCCTGTGCATACCACAATCCCTCTCTAAACCAGTACGTATACGTTAATTGCAACTGCCGATATCAAATGTATTTATCTGCTTTTCTCTCTGTATGTGCACGCATATGTGTAGGTATTTTATACATATATATACACACACACATATCTATCTCTCTCCGTGGCATAAACAGAAAGGTATGTTATGAACGCACACGTATGCACACGTATACAGTAAGCACAGACACATACACACTTACGTGCACTTAAATAACTAGGTGAATAGGTGAATATGAACACTAATAGCCATTTATGGCAACAACAATGAAAGCTGTCCCTGGAGCCCGCCTATGGTACAGCAGCCAAAATGATTGAGTGCGTACAGGGCACCGCTGCAGCAATGGCACTCACATGGGCCTCCTTTTAGAAATGATTAATATTTAACCGACTTGGTGAACCTGGCTTTGGTTTTAGTTATGATTAGATAGCAGGGTGCACAGGGCCGTCTCACTAAGGATGTCGTGGGATGTCTGAGCAGTTTCCACTCGTGCTTCGCGAGAAGACAGACAGAAAGTGAGGAGGGGAGAGAGGGAGAGATACGAGGCAGTAAAAAAAAAAAACCCGTGCTCAGCTCCGTTTGTGTTTGTTTAGAAAGAAAAGGGGGAAAAGCAGCCTGAGAGGCCGGTGTAATAAGATGCTGCAGCTTTCATGAAAGAGGTGAAATAATTTTAAACACAGACACACAATGAGTTTATTTATTTAGAAAGTTGTTAAATAGAGTCTGGGAATTCAAATATTCAATGTTGACATTGTACAGAGCTGGCGGGGAGCCAGCCCCGGCTCTCCGGAGGGACCCAATGGCCACGGCGCCCAGGCCCTCGCCCCTCCCAGCCCACTAACTAGGTAAAAGCCATTAGTTATACCCACAAGCAATATCTGAATCCGAGTCAAATAATGTTGCCTCCGCCAGCCAACTTCAAAGGCGTGTAAGTGTGTTTGGCTTTTTAGTGCTGGAACTGCAGCAATATGTCACACTTTTGAAAGAGTTTTGTAAACAGTTCCTTCCCCTTTGTAGAAACATTTCTTAAGTTTCTTGTACCCCATGTAAACAGCGTTAATTAACAAGGGTTACATTTTTCATTTACAAGCAGGGCTGTATCAATAACGAGCTCGCCTTTCGGACCGTCCTTTTGCTTTGTGTCCTTCCCCTGCCCTGCGCCGCGGCCGGCCCGGTGCGGCCAGGGAGCAGCCGGGAGGCACCGCGGGGCTCGGCCACGGGCTCAGCCCGGGCGGCATCGCCTACCGCAGCACCACCAAGCTGGTCCCAAATTCAGTGGTGACTCTTGGCCCTGAGTAAGAGACGGTGGGAGGGAGGGAGAGAGAGAGAGAGAGAAAGGGAGGGAGAAAGAGGGGAAAGAAAAGGAAAGAAAGAGAAGAAAAGGAAGGGAGGAAGGGAGGAAGGATGGAAGTAAAGAAGGAAAAGAGGAAAAAAAAGAAAAGAAAAGAAAAGAAAAGAAAAGAAAAGAAAAGAAAAGAAAAGAAAAGAAAAGAAAAGAAAAGAAAAGAAAAGAAAAGAAAAGAAAAGAAAAGAGAAAGAAAAGGAAAGAGAAAAGAAAAGAAAGAGATAAAAGAAAGAATAAAGAAAAGAAAGAAAAAGAAGAAAGAGAAAGAAAGGGAAGGGGAGAAAGAAAGGGGGAGAGAAAAGAAGAAAAGAAAAGAAAAAAGAAAAGAAAAGAAAAAAGAAAAGAAAAGAAAAGAAAAGAAAAGAAAAGAAAAGAAAAGAAAAGAAAAGAAAAGAAAAGAAAAGAAAAGAAAAGAAAAGAAAAGAAAAGAAAAGAAAAGAAAAGAAAAGAAAAGAAAAGAAAAAAGAAAAGAAAAGAAAGAGAGAGGAAGAGAGAAAGAAGGAAAGAAAGAAAAGGGGGGGGGGAAGGACGAAAAGGCAGAAAGAGGGAGCGAAAAGCCCCAGGCACGCTCTCCGCCCCGAGAAGGGTTAATGAAGCGCCTGGCGAAAATGTGCCCGGCGTACAATGGGATCGGCCCGCCCGCGCCCGCACCCGCCGCGCAGAAGCCATCGGGGGCAGCGCCACGCCGGGGGCGCCGCCGGGCCGGGCCGGGCCCTGCCGGGACGAGCCGGGCCAAGCCGGGCCGGGCCAAGCCGGGCCGAGAGGGGCCGGGCCGGGCCCTGCCGGGACGAGCCGGGCCAAGCCGGGCCGAGCGGGGCCGGGCCGGGCCCTGCCGGGACGAGCCGGGCCAAGCCGGGCCGAGCGGGGCCGGGCCGGGCCCTGCCGGGACGAGCCGGGCCAAGCCGGGCCGAGCGGGGCCGAGCCGGGCCGAGCGGGGCCGGGCCGGACCGAGCCGAGCCGAGCCGGGCCGAGCCGGGCCGAGCCGAGCCGAGCCGCCGGGCCGGGCCGTGCCGAGCCGAGCCGAGCCGAGCCGTGCCGAGCCGAGCCGAGCCGGGCCGTGCCGAGCCGAGCCGTGCCGAGCCGAGCCGGGCCGAGCCGAGCCGGGCCGTGCCGAGCCGAGCCGAGCCGTGCCGAGCCGAGCCGGGCCGTGCCGAGCCGTGCCGAGCCGAGCCGAGCCGGGCCGAGCCGTGCCGGGCCGAGCCGTGCCGAGCCGAGCCGAGCCGGGCCGTGCCGAGCCGAGCCGGGCCGTGCCGAGCCGTGCCGAGCCGAGCCGTGCCGAGCCGAGCCGGGCCGTGCCGAGCCGAGCCGAGCCGTGCCGAGCCGAGCCGGGCCGTGCCGAGCCGGGCCGAGCCGAGCCGAGCCGTGCCGAGCCGAGCCGTGCCGAGCCGAGCCGGGCCGTGCCGAGCCGAGCCGTGCCGAGCCGAGCCGGGCCGTGCCGAGCCGAGCCGGGCCGTGCCGAGCCGAGCCGAGCCGTGCCGAGCCGAGCCGGGCCGTGCCGAGCCGGGCCGAGCCGAGCCGAGCCGGGCCGGGCCGAGCCGTGCCGAGCCGGGCCGTGCCGAGCCGAGCCGGGCCGAGCCGTGCCGAGCCGAGCCGAGCCGGGCCGTGCCGAGCCGAGCCGGGCCGTGCCGAGCCGGGCCGTGCCGAGCCGAGCCGAGCCGTGCCGAGCCGAGCCGAGCCGGGCCGAGCCGAGCCGGGCCGAGCCAGGCCGAGCCGAGCCGAGCCGAGCCGAGCCGAGCAGAGCCGGGCCGAGCCGAGCCGTGCCGAGCCGAGCCGAGCAGAGCCGAGCCGAGCCGGGCCGTGCCGAGCCGAGCCGGGCCGAGCCGAGCCGTGCCGAGCCGAACCGAGCCGGGCCGTGCCGAGCCGAGCCGAGCCGAGCCGGGCCGTGCCGAGCCGAGCCGAGCCGAGCCGGGCCGGGCCGGGCCGGGCCCTGCCGGGACGAGCCGGGCCAAGCCGGGCCGAGCGGGGCCGGGCCGGGCCGAGCCGAGCCGGGCTGTGCCGAGCCGAACCGAACCGAGCCGAGCCGGGCCGGGCCGGGCCGGGCCCAGCCGAGCCGAGCCAAACCGAGCCAAGCCGTGCCGAGCCGAGCCGGGGCCGGGTGCCCGGGGCGGTGCGGAGCGGAGCCGCCGGCGGGGCTGGGGCAGGGGCACGGCGCGGGTAGCGGCAAAGCGGCGGGACGGGAACGGCCCCGCTGGAAGCCTGGGCACGGCGAACATTTTCCTGCTCGAAAACAAATTCCCGGACAGAGTCTTAAACAGGCAAATAAACTCGCCGGCTCTGTTTTTCAATCAAGCCTTTTAAGTACTAGGCTGAGGCAAATTGCAGGCGCAGGAAAACCTGCTGAAACTTAGGAAAGTGTTATTTTACTATCTCAGATGGTTAGAGGGATCTGGATCTACCTTGGCTGCACTAAATTGCCTGTAAAAAAGTGGTGATAAAGTGTAAAAGTAACAAGTGCCTCCTTATTCACGTGTGTTCCCCTAATCTGATCCCCTTCTGTCTCTTTATGAGGCTACTGGGTGGCTGGGGGCTGCCCCGGGCCGGCTGCAGGGCTGGGGCGGAGGTTATTCGGGGATACGGTTTCACCAGGCGGGCACAAACCCACCCGAGTGGAAAAGCAGCTGCCCCGGGGGCCGGGGGCCCGGCCCGGCCCGGCCCGGCGCGGCGCGGAGCGGAGCGGAGCGGGGATGCCCGCGCAGGTGCAGGGCGGCCGGGCCCGCACCCCCGGGCCCGCTCCCGCACCGCTCCCGCACCCCCGGGCCCGCTCCTCGCCCGCTGCCTCCCGAAAGCACGGCAGGGAGGAGGGCTTCAGCCGGTCTTTGCCCTTATTTTTACAGCTGGACACTTACAAAATTCACTAGCTATCCCCCGCGTGGCTCTTTTTCGTACTTCTGAATTTTTTTCTTTTCACTTTTTTTTTTGGGGGGGGGGCGAAGCTTCAAAATTATCTTTTAGCAATTTTGCACTGAGGTCAAGAAACTGCGCGCTTCAGGTATTCTCCCTGAACTAAGAGAATTGCTGGGCATTAGCGACAGTCACACCACCGGGGCGATTTTTATTTCCCGCACGAAGCCGTAAAAGTGAAATAATAAAAGAAGTGAGCTTGGTCCCGATCTATACCGTTTTCCACGTAAGAGGGTGAAGACTGCAAAATGTTTTCTATTCCCAACCCAGCCAAAAAGAACTGAAAAGCTAAAAACTTTTCCTCTCGAACGACGAAATTACAAGGGTCGCCTCCAACCCTCCTTCCACTTGCCATGAAACTGAGACGCTCGTCGGGGAGGGGAGGAGGGGAGAAACAGCTTTTCGAAATACACACGCACCAAAAAAAAAAAAAAATCCTAGCTTTTTAAATATGATTTCCTTTATGAGCGGATTGTAACCGAAGGATTATTTAATGCAAGGCATCTGTCTGGGGGGGAAAGTGCTGCTGCAGAGAAAGGCAGGACGCGCAGCTCAGAGCAGAAACTTTGCAGACGCTCGGATCTCGCCCGCGGAGCAGGAGCAGGACAAGGAGCAGGGACAGGACAAGGAGCAGGACAAGGAGCAGGGACAGGACAAGGAGCAGGGACAGGAGCAGGAGCAGGACAAGGAGCAGGGACAGGAGCAGGAGCAGGAGCAGGACAAGGAGCAGGGACAGGAGCAGTGGCAGCAGCAGCCCTGCACCGCTGCGCAGCCAGAAAAGCAAGGGAAAGGCAAGGGAAACCTGACGGCTTTGGTCGGGGATGTGAGATTTTTTTTTTCCCCGTAATTAGCTCCAAAGTAGGGATGTCAACCTGGAGATTTAACAACGGATTTGTTTTCAAATTGTGGGCGCTGGATTATTCACTTTCAAATCACCTAATCAAACGCAGGTTGCTGCTGTTATTGTTAAGGTTCACAGAAAAGCTGATGATGAGCCGGAGAGATCTTTCGCTTCCCCTTTTCCACGCTCCTCTATTTTTTCCCCCCCTTCACAAATAAAGAGTAAATACGCATCTGCTTTTTACGTCACGCAACTTACGCAACATTTCATCTGACTTTTTTTTTTTCTTTCGCCTGCCCATTTTTTTTTTTTCCACTCGGGAATGCGAGTTACCATCGCCACGGATATCAAATGAAACTTGCCCAGATGTGTCAGAGAAAATAAAGACATCAGCTGCTTTTAAAATACGACGCGAAAGCTGGCGAAGTTTTGCTGTTGATTCCCTCTTTTAAAAAAAAAGAAAAAAAGAAAAAAAGAAAGCCCCAACACTGCAGCAGTTAAAAGCAAAGATCCCTATCATAAAGGAGAAACAGATGGGGTGAGCGTAAGACAAATAATTAAATAAGTCGGGCTTTGCGTGTGGACGGCCGAGCCCTCGCCTCGCGGAACAGAGACCTTCGGGCGGCCAAACTGTATAAAAAGTGCTGGAAAACCGCCTGAAATTACAACATTTACATCAACTCTTAGCGGGTGACTCCCGCAGGCTGGGACGCGCTCCGCGCTGCCCGGCCGCCCCGCTGCCCCCCACGCGTGGGGCCCCACGCACGCCCCGCTCCCACGCGCGGTTTGGGCGGGGGGGGGGGGGTGGCGGGGCAGAGCCGGGGCTGCGGGGATGGCGGGGGCCGGCGGGGGGGGGGGGGTCCGCGGTAGCTCCGCACCGGCTACCTGCGGCCGGGGCTGGCCGCCCGCCCCGCAGCGCTGCCGCTGCCCCTCCGCGCACACGCAGACACGCACTCACACCCACTCACGCCCCCCCCGCGGCCCCCAGCCCTGCCGGCAGCCGACAGCGCCCACTATAGGGCCCGCAGCCGCTCGCACCCCCCCTTTCCCCGGACCCCCCCCTCCACTCCAGCCCCCGGCAGCAGCAGCAACTTCCAGCGCTCGCCACTGAACTTTTCCTCAACTCCTTCCCCACCTCCCGCCGGTCGCCCGCAGCCCCCACGCCGGCTCCGGTCGCCGCACACCCCCTCCCCGGTCCCCGCCGAGCCGAGCCGAGCCGAGCCGAGCCGGGCCGGGTGGAAGGGGTCCGGAGGGGTAAGGGAGGGGGGGATGCTGCAGGTTGCCTGCGAGCTCCGCGCCGCATCAGACATGTCTATGCAACATGGCAGAGAGGGAGGGTGAAAAGCCAAGAGAAAGGGGTATTGCACCTACTTGCGGCCAGCTTCCTCGCCCTGCCCTTGGATCGCATGCTGCCAGTCCCGCGGCCGATGCTGGCGTGGGGTTGGGGCGGGGGGGGGCTTTTTTTTTTTTCCTGCCGGAGCTTTTCCTCCTTTTTTCGCTCCCCCTCTCCCTCTCTCCTCTCCCTCTCCCGCACACACACTCTCCCTTTCTCTCAATCCCGGCTCGCTATCTCTCCAGCATTGTCAGTTTGGACACCTTCGCACATGCGCACGGGCGGCTCCCCCCCGCTCTTCAACATTTCAGCGCCGCCAAAAAAAAGTTTGCAGCGATCCATCACCGCCGGTGGGGACCCTGACAGCCGCCACCGGGGCCGGGCCGGGCCGGGCCGGGGCGGGCAGCCGCCGCCGGGCTCCGCGGTCGCGGCCGTGGGGCGGCCGGGAGGGGTCACGGAGGGGGAACCCGCGCTGCCGCCGGGCGGGGCTGGGGGGGAGAAGCGACACCTTTTTTTCTGCCTTTTCCTTTTTTTTGTTGTTGTTTTTTTTTTTTTTTTTTTTTTTAAATGGGATATTAACGCTGTGCTGGCGTCTTCGCACCATTTAAATACTTCATTCCCACCCGGCCGCAATCATCGTGGATCCCAGCGGATATACAGACAGAGATACAATTTGCTCATATGCTTTATTATGCATGCGTACCGTTGAATTGCACACTTTCCCAGCGCACGCACTTTTTCCCCACCTTGAACTCGGCTCGGCCACCACCAGTTGGGCAGAAAAAAAAGCGCTTTTAAAACAGTAACGCCGACCGCTCTAATCTGTTTTAATTACAGGGTTTGCCAATCAAAGAGGGAGAGCGCAGAAATTGGGAACTCCTTTAGGGGATGGCTGTGTCCGAGGTATGAATCAATCCAAACTACATATAGATTTTCCTCTGGTACAACCTCCTTGCATTAAACAGTTTTGTTCAATACCTTCCATGCGCTATTTATGTTCCCATTAATATCTGTTGCAAATCCTGCCAGACACCATAAAAGAAAATTACAATCTTTCAGACTCGGTGCTGCGCCAGTACATACACGCCGCTCAACTTTTTGTTTTAATAAAATCCTCAGCATCGCCCCTTCCCCCTCCAAGCCCGCACCCCCCCACACCCCACCCCCCCCGGCTGCCGGTGCGCGGCCGGGGCCGCCCGCGGCCCCCCCGCCCCGCACCCCGGACCCCCCCGCGGCCGGGCCGTGGGGCGGGGGCACGGCGCATCCCCCGCCGCTCCCCCAAACGCCCGGCGGACGGGCGCAAGCGCTTGAAACCCGCTCGGCGGAGCCGTCCCTGATGCCCGTCGTTATTTTTAATTTGCAAATTGGATTTTTTTTTTTTTCCCCCTAAAGTGGCGCAGCTGCTCCGTGCCCACCCACCCCCCCCGCAGCCGGGCAGGGGTGCACCTAACGCCCCCCGTACCGGGCTCGGCCTCCCCCAGCCACAGACCCCCGCCGCTCGCCCCCCTCGGTGCTGTCCCGGGCGGAGCTGGGCCCCTCTGCCCCGGCGGGGAGCGGCCCCCCGGCTGCGCGGGGGATGCGCGGGGCCGGGCCGGGCTGCGCGGCTGCCCGCGGGGAACGGGCACTGCGCGCCCCCGACCCTGCGGGGCTGCGCCGGGGTTTCCCCAAATCATCCCTCCCCCGACGCCGGGGAGAAGGGAAAGCGCCCGGCAACTTTGCAAAACTCCCCCCGCGCCTCCCGCCCCCCAGTTTAAACGGAGCAAAGCCGCCGTCCGGGCAGGGGTGCGCGTCCTTGCCCCCGCCCGGGGACCCCGCTCCCGGCCGGGCTGCCGCGCCCGCCGCCGGCGGGAGCACGCCTGGGAGCCCGGCGGCCGGGCCGGTGGCGCAGATGCGCCTTTCCCGGGCGGGCAGCCCTGACCCCGGCCGCGCCCGCCCGGCCCCGCCACCTGCCCGCCGGCCCCGGGAGCCCGGCAGGTGCCTCGCCAGCGCCCGGCGCCCCCGGCCGCCGGCCCGGGCCGCCCCCCGCCGCCCGCCCCGCGGCCCCCGGCGTCGCCCGCCGCCGCCCCGCCGGGCTGGGCCCCCTCCCCGAGCGGCCCCGGCCGCCCCCCCGGGAAATCCGTTTCGTTCGTGCGGGGAGGCTCCTCCGCGCCCGCAGCCTCCGCTCCTTCGCGGGTGGGAAGCGGCTGGCTGCGGGCTCGTTTGCAGCCGATCGGCGGGCAGAAAGGACTATTTAGATTTGGGGGTTTGGGGGGCTTTTTGTGGATGGAGGGGCGGAATGAAATCTATTTCTAACGCAGGCGGGGAGAGCGAGCGCACCCCCGCACACACAGGTTTCAGTGCGTTCCCCGTAACAGGAAATTTTCTCTTTCCTTAAATTATAATTGAACGAGCCCCGCAGCCTACTTGGAGAAAAGTTGGAATTCTTCATCGAGGTATTTGTTGCGCTATTGTCTTTGTGCAGTGAACTTTACATCGCGTTATTCAATCTCAATCTATATTCTCCAAGCTACCAGTAAGATTAATTTAATCATTGTAATGCAATTATTAATACTGTTTACCCAACGCTTGATTTCAGGTTTGCTGTTAAGAAATTAAGCTTCTTGCTGGGCGACCGAAAAGCTATGCAGGGATTTCCAGCCCACGTTGAAATGAAACAGTCCTCTTTATTTAGTCTCAGAACTCCAGCTTTCAGCCACGGGCTCAATTAGCCAAAATGGAAACAATTTTCATTCATTGCAATAACTCACTGTTCTGCTGATCACTTTCAAAATATACACTTTATTATTATATGCTGACCTCGGTGCCGCGAAGTGGCAAGGCTAGAAAGAGGCAGAGGGATCTCTCCAGCCCCCTTGGGCTGTAATTATTAGAAATTAATTGGGTTCAGGACCCTGGGTAGCATGGGTAAATTAATAGCTTGTCTGGTTGTTTAAATCCGAATTCTCAGCCCGCAGGAGAGCAGGGAGGGAGGCTCTGCCTCCCCGAGCCCGCCCCGGGAGAGCGCGGCGAGGGCTGGGGCAGCGCCGACCCGCCGCCTGATTTTCCTCCTTCTTTTCACCGCCGCATTGTTTTCGGGGAGCTATTTAGGGGTTAAAAATCAAAAATAAAGATCCTGTATACTTGGAGCTGTCGTGCGGGAGTAAAAGTGAAAAGGGAGCCTTAGGCAAAAGGAAATTACTGCAAGCCCGCGTGACCTTTCCGAGAGGTAATCAATCAAGTGATCAACAGGGATATTTATCATTGCTAGATGGGGCTACTTTACAAATGCACAGAAGGGGGGGGGGGAATACACACACACACAAAAGTTTGGATAAACCCGATAAGTCTGGAGACAAATACGGAAAGTTTAATCACCGGGAAGATTGCACATTTTCTTTTTCTGAGCTGTCAGAAGGAAAGGAAGGGAGAAAACCGCTCCAAAGTTTCCCAGTAGAAAATGCCTCCTGTACTAGGTGGTCACATGGAAGCTGTCCACTTTGCTTCGCAGTCCTGGGAAAGACTGGGAACGACAGATGTGATTTAAAAAAAAAAAAAAAAAAAAAAAAGCACCAAATACAAGGGAAAATAATAGAGAGAGATTGAGGCTTTGATAACCGGGCTCGGTGTTTGTTTTTATGTAACGTGTTTTTATTTGCTGGCTCGAAACTCGGAGGCTGCGGAGCCCGGTCCTGCCTGTCTCTAGTCCCCGAAACGGTTAACTCCGAAAACAAAACAAAAAAACCCACCCCGTGCCCCCTACTATATGAAATCAGCGATCTGGTTCAATTAAACTTGCTCTCCGTAGCATAAAGCATCCACCACAATACAGGCAATGAAAACCAACAATAAAAGCCCATGCATTTTCTGCGCAGTTTCCTTCTCCCTTGTAAAACATGCCGTCGTGTAAGCACCAGACATTTAATTTTGCTCCCTATAACTTACCGGATTCCTTAACAAACCTACTATGACCACTTTTTTTTTCCTTTTCTTTTCTTCCCCCCCCCCCCCCATCGTTTTCGCACTGTGCTTCACGCACACGCCCGCACAAAGCCTCCCTGTTTGCTCCCGGTGTTGGTGCCTTTAAACGACTTTCGAGGCGGGGGGAGCAGACGCCGGCGCCCCCACTGCCCCCCCCCCCCCCCCCCCAGTAACGCCACTCGACCCGTTTTGGGGGAGAAATCCGCGGCTAACGACTGCGCGCCCGCGGAGCGCCGCGCCGCGCTGCTGGCTGCGCGCAGGAAGGGCCGCGGTGCCCCGCGGAGCTGCGCGGTTGCCGCCGCCGCCGCCGCCGGGCTTCGCCCCGGCCCCTTGCGCGCCCCTTGCGCGCCCCTGCGCGGCGCTGCGCGGTCTGCGGCGCCCCCGCGCGGCCGCGGGCGGGCACTGCAGGGTGCGGGCAGCCGCGGCTGGGCGCTGCCGGCCGGTCCCGGGTGGGAGCGGGGGCGAAGACCCCACGCTGACGACCGTCAGGAGCGAGGAGGAAAATAAGCCGAAAGCGGGTTTTCACGGGACACAGGTTTCCGAGCCGGGGTAGGCGCTTGGCAGAGCGCGAGGGCTCCGTCTGAATTTCCAACGGAATTCTCCCGTCCCTGGTAAAAGTGCCACGGAAAACACTGGGGCTGGGAAGAATGAAACGCATTCATAGGTTGAGAGACAAGTACAGAATAGCAGGAAGCCATGCAAAACACTCCACTAGAAATAGTTCCCCGTGAAAACGGCACAGGGTGCCAACTATGAAGTAGATCTCGTTTACTGCCCACAGGAAGGACTTGGATTTCCACAGCATTGAGACTGAAAGACAAACACAGAAAAATTAACAGGCCAGTGGCTAGGCTGAAAGACCAGGGCGGGAAACGGGGACGGCGGAGAACTGAATCTGATTTTCTACTTCGTCACAGATTTCCCGGGTCACTTTGCGTTGCCCCCTCAGTCTCAGCGTTCCTCCATCCCTCGCCTGAAACGGAGGGAAGCTGCACCAAACCCAAGGGCTGGAGGTCTCTGGTTTAAGGTGCCGCAGCAGGGTTGGCTCGCCCCTGCCCCCGGCCCCGCGAGAAGGTGGCAACGCGGGACCATCCCCAAACGCAACAGGACTCACATATTAACTAACGGCAACAAAAAAACCTCATTTACCGATTTACCAAGGAGAGGTGCAATCAGTATCCTCAACCCAAGCTCCTTTCCAAGACTTAAAACACTTGCTGGCCAAAAAAGTCGTATCCTCAAGAGGTTACCCCCAGTACGTCTTGCTCTTAAAGGAGCATCAGGGGAGACGTAATTGGAAAAATTAAAGAGAAGGAGAGGGAAAGTAATTACAGGCCACTAGAGGAAAACAAACATGTTCTGAATGTAGACAAAACATTGAACAGAGGGGAATTAATAGTACTACAAATCAAAAGGGAAAAATGTCAGCAGAGATCAGCAGAAAGTGAACATCCTATTAAAAGCGAAAATAGAAATAATCAAAATCAAGGAGAAACACAGAAGGGGGAAAGAATTTGGAAAGCAACCTGAAATAAAAATGAGGGAACGGAGTAAATTTTACTCGGTACTCAGCAGTAGTTAAAGCTGATGAATGAAGGTTTAAAAAAAGCAGGCGGGTCAGCAGGTGAGAGAAAACCTCAGCTGACCGGACACAAGAGTTTTGAGATTTGCACCAACTGGCCCCCACTATGCAAAGTGAACTGGGCAAGGCTAGAAAATCCCTGCAGAAGACGAAAGGGGGTTTTCTGGTATCTCCCATGCCCTTCCTCTTCCTCCCTGGTCTCCCCCAGTGGCTTCCCAGAAGGAAGGAGCTGGGGACTGGTGAGATCTGGGCTTTGAGGAGCTGTTGTCCCCTTTGGGCAGCGCAATGAAGACGGTGCAGCAAGTGCTGCTCCGCTCTGACGGGTCAGTAAAGCGCTCCCGTGAAGCTCATTTTCTCTTGCTGAAGCCACGTTCTGAAACAGGCCTGTCCGACGCCATGAAGGCCGGGGAAGCTTTGGTTATTGAGCTGTTTAAAGAGGATAATACGAAAAAACATAAGGGGAAAAAATGTAATGAGGTGATGGCAGAAAGGCTTCCAGCTAGCAGCGCTGAAACAAATGGCGTTTTGAAGTAAAAAATGAAATCATCTCTTTGCGTCGTGAGAGCAGGATCATGACCAAGGACTGTCATCACGGACGCGGAGTTTCCCTTTGTTGGTGCTCTATCTGCTTTCCTTCACAGCGTTACTGCCGGGCAACGAGCGGGCTTCTTTCTGCTTGTCTTTAAAGGAACTGCAAAGGCAGGTTAACACATCAGCCTTTATAAAATCCGCAAACCCATTTTTCCCTTTAAAGCATAAGGAACACATTCATATTTCACTCCCATTTCTCTCCAGTACAAAAGCACAGGGTCTGAATTAATGAGTAAAGTAGTTGTGTGACGTTTTATATTGTATTGGCATTTATATAGTGCTTTTCACAGGCTTCATGTCAAAACCCTTTACAGGGCAATAAATCATATACCTTTCCTGATGAAATTGTATGTAGGCAATTGGGCACCTATCCTGCCCTCGGCAATGTCCCACGTGCGAGACACGGGAAGTGTGATGAAACCTGCAGAAGTGGCTCTGAAAAAAATGGATGTAGGTCAAACTTTCCCCCCTTAATATCCTGCAACATGTTAAAAAGTCTTCAGAGCCCACTTGAACAGCCACAGGAAAGCCCTAACCTTAACATGACAAAGCTTCTATTACAGTCTGAATTACTCAACATGCAAATTGAATTGTGGGTCTTACGCTTAACCCCAGGTTTTTTTGCCTCTGAATTTAAACAAGATGTCCATTTACATGGAAAATAAGCATTTGTCAACGGAGTTCATTTCTAAAAATAGTGTTCATTCACAAGACTGAACCCTAGTAACAAATTTTGGATCCTAGGCTTTCTGTTAGCATTCACAAATATCTCTCCCAACACAAAATTTGCAATGTGACAACACATCTCTGCCCTGCCGGTGTTCACTTTCTTATTTGCTGTTTTTCAGATAACGAAGAGTAATGAAGTTCTGAGAACTGTACGCCTGATTAGACTGCCTCTTTTAAACGTTTATTTGCATTCCTGCCGTCTTTCCAAAGCCACTTTTGGGTAAGAAAAAATGGAAAGTCATTTAAAGTCTTTTCAGGGAGAGATCATAGAATGGTTTGGGTTGGAAGGGACCTTAAAGCCCATCTGGTTCCACCCCCCTGCCATGGGCAGGGACACCTTCCACTAGCCCAGGCTGCTCAAAGCCCCTTCCCGCCTGGCCTTGATGGCTGGGGTCGGTAAGCAGGAGCCAGAGCCCTGCTCCGTTGTCCGGCCGGGAGAATCACAGCGCTTTGCCCAGCTGAGAGCTTTTTGGGTTCCGTGGGTGTCAAAGGAAGCTTTGCAGAGCGTCCCTCCTGGCAGGCCGTACCCCCTACCACTTAAATGCAATCGCCCCGAGATTGCACAAAGGCAATGGCTGAGAAGCAAATGGAAAATCTTTGCAGTAGCTCAACACCATTTTAAAACCACTTTTCCACCTCCCCTATCTGTAACACATGAAAACCGATAACATTCTGCACATACTGGCTGACAGTTCAAATGCATTAGAAACCAACTTAGTTATGATTTATTAGCCGGAAGAGCTGTTAGAATAATTTCTAAGTGTGAAAGAATACAAAAAACCACTGTTCTCTACCAAACAGACATTTAGATTACTTAATCTAAAATCAAAGTAATTCAGAAGTAAAACAAAAGTGAACAGGTTGCCCGGTTCCATTAACTGCCATGGGCTACGTTAGAAGCGGAGGGTTCTTGCATCTTTTCAGAGGCGGTTAACGTCTTGCGAGATCTGAGCGTTAGTTGTGCGGGTACACCGCCGTGTAACGAACGGGCACTGCCCTTGCTCTCTCCTGAGTATTATATCACAAGCTCTTAACTCACAAGAGCTCGAATCCACACGCTGTTGTTGCGCTCTGATGGCAACGTAGCACAATTTTATCTCCTGTTCCCATCTCGGTATACAACTTATTTAGTAGTTTACAGAATGATCTGTAAATAATACACATGCACAGACTTCGCTGAGATGGATGACAATGATAATTAAAAAGGTCTTTTTGGTGGGAGACACTATCAGCATCAATAGTTAAAGCAGAATTTTAAGAGCAACCAACACGTTACAGCCTGTAAATTCTATTCTTTCTGGCAGTAATACATTCGAAGATTAAATTAGACTAAATGTTTGTTACAACAAACAGATTTATGTTAGCATTCGGGATTATGCTCCCAGTCAATGTTTATTATGCTTTTGGTCATATTTATTCTAAAGGTCTCATTTTCCTACTTCTATAATTTTTTGATCAGTTTTGTTTAAACTGGAAGCCTTTTACTTTTCACTTTAAAAATTACTGTTTCTTCTTAAAACTTCTAGTAGGTTATGGTATCTGGAATGAGTACTAAGAAAAAGGAAACAAGCTAAAATAAATTACTATCTAATCTAACCCATCTGACTATTTCTAAGGTACCTATTATTGTGGTATCAAAGTATTGGATCTCTGATAGCATGTGATCTTTGATCTTGAATTGGACCCCCGATAACATTTTTTAATTAAACATCTTATTTGATGCCTGCTGTAGCTAACATGCAAATAGCATCACATAAAGAACAAAAGTTACGAGAGCAGGGAACACAAAACGGTGGCTGCTTACAGCATATTTATTGCACCAAAACAAAGAGCCCCATCCTCCAGTCCCTGCTGAATAAAAATGATCAGGTTCAAAGTTCAAAGACTGAGAAAAAACTACCTAGAAATGAAAAAGGCTTTCAATCTATTAAAATTAAAAGTGAGATAAAATGGTTTGTCAGAAGCAAATTTGAGGTCCTCACAAAAATAATTTGGAAAAGCTATGACTTTTTGGCTTCCTTTGCACTCCAGTGCCCAGGAAATATTCCGTTCTGTTGCAATCCTTCACCAGGAGTTTTGTTCAAGACTTCCACGCTGGCTGAGATAAACCACGTTTGTTCTCTTTGAAAGGTGTTTTCAAAATACGTTTTGCATAGGACTCATTAGTGTTAAAGCATGACTGCACTGACAAACTTCATACGACTATATTCACAGTTGATTTGATAGCTATTTCTAAGAGACATTAAGAAGGAAGATATCATTAGAGCACTGCTATTTCAATTTGTTGAGGCTTATATGAAAGCGCATATCGACCAACACATTATATCGATACAGGGCAAACACAGACACCGCTTGCAGCTGACAGAAGTCGAGTGTGTTCAATTCCTTCCACATCAGATAGGAATTACTCCCTTGTATGTCATATGCTGCTACTTCTGCTTAGGACACAAGTACGGATACCGTTGCTCAGACCTTTCTGCTAAATATGCAATCCCAAAAGATTTCAATCGCACTTAAACCCGACATATACTAAAGCCCCGCTGTTTTAGATGAGAGTCACCAAGCACAGTATCATGATACTTTGACTACCAAGTAGTCTTTTTAAAAACATCACTGGAAAATTTTCTAAAATATTCCCATTTGCTTTTCTGTATCATTTCTTTCATTCTGCACTCATCACCGTAACATGAGCGCACTCCAATAGCATGCTAAACAGCTGTTCGACCATTTTTTGCCCCAGCATCTTCCCAGAGGGGGATGCGTATACCGTGTAGTGATTTGTAAGATTTACGTTTTTCACTTTGATACAACCCCATGTAAGATATCACCACGAGTTCTCTGACGGCTCTGCAGCCTAGAGGAGCAGCCTCTTGGTATCTGCTGCCTGGAAGAAGGCAGAGGATAAACAGAAGTCGTCTCACACTTATCGGAGGTCAAATTTCAGCCCTTTCCTTTCAATTGTCACAGAGATAACGACAAAAAAAAGTATAGCCACCACTACAGCAAGCAGTAAATAACGATAGACGTCAGGTTCCAGAAAGAACAACAGATGACATTTCCATTTGTTTATTTTACAATGTAGTTGGCATTTCTAACTGTAGTAACGAAAAAAGCCCTTGAAGGTGAAGACCCAAGTCGATTTGTGGCATCCCTTCGACGGAGCACCTGGGGCAGCGTCCACGAACGTATCGGGTACGGCAGAGCCATGGGAGCACGGCCTGCCAGTCCCTAGAGACGCCGCAGCCCCGCACCAGCTCAAAGCCCCAGGAGACAGGAGACCCTCCCTGATAACCCAGCAACGCGCTGTCCGCATCTCACGCTTGAGCCGGAGCGGCCAGGGTCTGCAGCAGGAGAATCTGGCTGAGGAATGAATGACAAAACCCTATAGAAGCGGCAGGAGAGCAAAGATCTCATTTTTCTCCTTCCTCACATTTCCTAAGGTAACTGTGGTTTAGCCTTTTGGTTTTCATTTTTCAGGAAAGTCCTTAAGCCTCGTTCACAGCAGTCTTTATGGCTGAGAGCTCATTCATCAAGAGCAAAATCTCAGATGCAAACAAAGTTCGTGATGGAGTGCTGAGGTGCAAAGTTGAAAGAGAAGAAAAATAATTTTTCCCATCCCAGAAATCATTTCAAAGTTTCAGAAGCATTCCCAGTTGCAACAGGATGAACTTAGAAGTGGGATCTGTTTGTTGGTTGGGAGTTTTTGGTTTGTTTTTACAAAAGCACAGGAAAAGAGCACTCTGACAACATCATAACCCAGAATTAGGGCTCTCCTGGAATGTGAAGACTTTGGGGGTTAAGTCCTTCTTCTCAGACAGGCAGATCAAGGTTAGAGCACGCTCCCTCTAGATTCTAGCCTGAAAACAAACTTTTTATTACAGAAGTTTCACTGAAACTGGCATGTTCCCACAAAATGTTTCAGTGGTGAGAAAAAAAGAGTTCCCGAGTGTAAAACACATCCAAAAAAATTCCTGATCGTTTCTAGCCAATGAGCAAGCACATGTGTCGTTTTGCCATCAGTGGAGAAGGATCTCTCTGTCCCAGCGGGGCTGTAGGCTCATGCTTCAGCTTATCCCTAGCATCTTGTTTGAGCATCCACACTGCTAGGTACCTAAAATAACATAGGGTCATTTTCAAATGCATTTGAGCAGTTTGTATTGTAAATGCTTCTATAAAAGCAACGAGCATGGCTAAAGAACACAGACAGAAAGCTACCGTGACCTCTTTTCTATCCTTTTACAGCAACATCTATTCCCTGCATATACACATACACACCCATTCATGAAGTGTGAAGAGATTTTGAAAATAAATCTTTCACAAATATTTACTCTTCGAACCTATATGCTTTTAAAAGAGAGGTGGGATCCAGCTTTCACCTGTGGCACTTAGCACTTGCCTTTTGTTCACGTGTTGGGAAAAGCCAGAAAGGAGAAGCTCTTACGTTGCCTGAAATCGAGTGCAAGGTTCCCTCATTTGTCAAAACTCAAAGTCATTCTGGAGGAGAAATCCTGAGAAGGAGCTGGCTAACGTAGCACAACTGCAGTCATGAATCTGGTGGAAGGTTCGGTGGGTACCAAAGCAAAGGACAACGTGAGTGCCCCTATCAGCTGAGCTTGTTTTAAACCAGCGCTGCTGGACGTTTTGGAGGGGGTATGCCAAACTTAGAGTAGTGGCTGTTTCAGAAGCCAGGGTGCTGAGTCAGCACTTCTAGGGACCACTCTTGCCTTTATCACTTGTGAATACTGGATGCAGTTAAGCGTTTTATATTAACATCCCCATGCTAAGTTACACATGCTACTCCTTATGATACTCAATCCATAATAATAGCAATGCTTTGCGGTTAGAATGTGTTAGTCAACCCACGCTAACTCCGTCTTTTTCCAGACTCCTTTGCTATCGCCAAAGAAGCAACACAGCACCTGCCGTCATCCCCGACAAAACAAGAACTACCGGAGAGGAAAAGCACCTCTACATTACAGGCAAAAGAATACCTTCGCTGGCTGCTCTCAAAGAAAATCCAGCTGAGCAAAAGAAATCCTGCTTTCTCTCTGAAGAAGACCTTGTGTGCTCAAAACGAACTTGAAAGAACTCAAATACTTCATATAATTTTTAATTAATTCTATCCAGACACACAGCAGTCTGAGAAGCTGTAGTGTGACATCTGTAACCTCCTTATGTTTCACTATTTACATTGTGTTAGTCTCTGGCTATTTCCCAACCCTATTCATTCACCCTAGAGATCAATTTATGCACCAAAATAAAGTATGATCTTATCTTTGCGCCGTACAGAAAACCGAAACAAAATTTCTCACGGGAGGCAGGGGTTAAGACGCTGGACTGGGTGTCAGAGAAGTGGTGTTCTATTCTTGGCTCTACCACTCACTTGCTGTGGGAGCTTGTAGAGCAAGATATAGAGCAGGAATGGAGACTCTAGCCAATAAATTCCTCCCTTGTAACTTTTCCTCTTTCATTATGCATGAGAGTGAGTTTTTCCAGCGTTCAAGCATACATCTGAAAGCCGGGGAAATGCGACTCGACCAAAATACAGAACCAGCAGAGAAAGAAAATGAGTGGAAAACATCAATTACCAAGTTTTCTTGGGCGCCTCTGAAGTACTAAAACAGAACCTCTACTCACACAGCAAAGACAGAGGACCGAATTCAGCCCCGGTTTTGGTAGGCATCCCCCAGCTACTGCACCGGACCTGCACGAGGGCTGCCTTTGGCCCGCTGTGCTGCTACTCCTTGACCCCTTTTCTGCTGCAGGCAAGTTTTCTGAGACAGCAAAAAATAAAAACTCAGGCCAAGGGGGGAGAGGTGTTGTTTTGGTTTTAAACCTACACTTTGGTTTTGAAATAAACAACCTGACTTTTAAAAAGTAAAAATAGAATTTATTAGGGCAACTTTGATTCAAAAGCCATAGCTAAGACTATATCCAGATCTGGAGTAGCTCACAAACTGCCTAAATGAAGAATGACAAACTCTCAGTTAACTCCTACTGGAAGTGGTATTTCCATGCCCTTCAACAGGAACAGACCAGACAGTACTTCTTGCTTTAGGTAATAGCTGTGATCTAAGGCACCAAGTTGCAACATTTCTTATCAGTTTGGGAGAACTGAAGAAAAAGTAAGCGTGTAAGTCCTCCTTTAGGCATGGCTGGGGCCAGGCTCTTGTACCACTACGCCAGCTAATGATCAAAGAGCAAGATTTTTGCAACTACGGCGTTCTGTGTGCAAAATAACATTGTCATGAAACTGATTTTTCCTGGCCTTATTTATTTTTAATCGTTTTACCACCTACTCAGAGAATCTGCACCACATTCTGCTTTGAGCCATGTTCTAGATATTCGGTGCAGACTCAGCTCATGTGCTGACAGCTTTACAGCCGGGTCTTGGACCCTTTAGGCTCACAGAAACAGAACACTAATCTCGTTGTAGAATATTGTTCAATATTAACTTTTTTTCTAAACTTTCTATATGATATATGGGAATATATACCTTGTTTTAAAATTTTAAGAGTCGTATGAAATCGAAGACTGACCAACAACCTCACAAAAGCAGCTGCTGTACAGTGTCAGTTCTCAAACACAGGTAACCCTGGTTCTACTATATAACAAAATACACTATCTTGGCCAAGATGGAAAGAAAAAATCTTATTCTGACAACCCCTCAAAAAGCCAAGTTTTCAGAAACTTTTGGTCTGAAAGTCAGGCCCACTAGGGCTCCTTTAAGGTGGCCAAATATAGGATATATCAAGTCATAAGTGATTTACTAGAAATGTTAGCAGTGAACATTGGTCTCCTTACAAACAAAGTGTTTGTTCCCTCTTCCTTTTTTAATGTCAAATCCCTAATATTTTTTATTTTTCAGGGCCCGTAACAAACTGCCCCAGCCAGTTGCTCAGGAAGGAGAACTAGCTTCCTGGTATGTAAGAACAATCCTTCCAATTTTATACTTTCTAAAATCTTCTATATTTTAATTGCTGAAATATTAGGTAACCGCAGTCCTTAATCTTTAATCTAAGTGCAACACACACTTGATATATAACAATTATTTCTTAATAAAATATAATTATAAAAAATTCAAGGCAGTCTCAGAGAATGTGCAACTGAAACTGTTAATATACCTGAGGGATTATTTCCATGCTCATGTGTATTAGGCATTATATAAACCATAGGATTTCTTGGGACATTATCAACAAAGGAGAGGTTTTTTTAAACCTGCTTTTTACTGATTGCATTATCAAATTCAATTTTATTAGCTTGAATCTTCTGGGAAGGATATGATTTTAATAACGCGTAAAAGGTTTGCCTGGTAGTTGGCTGTTGGCTTTTACTGGATACTTAATGTAATCTGTAATTACTATGGCAGCTCCTGTGTTGGCTAGTGTGTTAAGGTCACTGGAAAGCCATACTGTGTTGTACTTGGTGTACAAGAACATCCTTCTGGTGATTGACGGCTACACCCTACAGAAATGCTTTAATTTTGTCCTTGAAGCACGCCTTTAAGGAACGCTGTCAATATGTATTCTTCCTTGTCAAGCACTACATGGTCCTTAGGAATCTGTAGAGAGCCCAAGATCTGTCTTTCTACCAACGAGCATTCAATAACATCTCCTTTGGATTTCAAATTTGGTTCCCAAGTCTTCAACCGATGAACGTACATACCTCTTATTTATAGAAAGGGCTCCTTTAAAAGGCACATTTCACCTTGCACAAGCATTAAGATGGAAAACACTTGAAGCCCTCACTATACTTAAAAAAAAAAAAAAAATTGTTGCAGGACTTGGCTTCAAGAAGGTAGACTTTCACCTTTTTAAGTATTGTTCCTTCTTGCGATAATTTTTCTTTAAACTGTATTCCTGAACTATCTGAAACACTTGGCCCGAACTTACAGTTGAGAAACACACTTAAAACATTATTTGAACTGGCTTATATTACAAGACTAAACTGTATTTTAAAGAAGTTTAACATTACTGTGCTGTAGCCAAGCCCTGTGACACAGCAGGCTTGCAAGCCAGCAAGTCACCTGCGGCTTCACATGTCACCTGCTTCAGTGGTACTACCGAGATAAACTTGAAAATAGAAGCAAAGTGCTGGAAATATTCCAGAAGTGCAGTATCCCCGAGCTTATTAAACTTGGAGTTTACACTCACAAGATTGCCATGACATAGATTGACAACTAAAACAATGGTCAACATTAATCACAGAATCGGCAATTTAACTGTTAGTCTGCTTCTGTTTGTGATCCTCACTGGATGTAAACCAACTTTTTATCCCGGTGATACAAGTTTGCTACATTAAAAACAGTGTTCCTGAGGGAAAAATCAGTAGGGAAAGTCCTCTGATTGGAGAATGAAAAATCCACTTGGTAGAAAACTGGATGATTTTGAAAAGCTGATTAATGGGTAACTTTTTTTCTGTACTTCATACCAATTTCTGTACTAGATAACATTACTTTCATAGTCTATAAGTTTATTGCAGACAAATGGTTCGCTGAAAGGTTCTCGTGCTTTCACAAAGAAAATCAGGAGCAAGACTCCACTTGTCATTTAGCAATATTTGCCATTCGTTTTCATAGTTTCAAATTCACGGTTGCTGCTCCCTCTGAAAGCAATTAGACACTGATTTATAAGCCATAGGAACAGAAATTTGTAAAATACTTCACCAGTAATATTTTGGTATTAAAAACACCAATAAAGAATCATTATCTTCACCTCCAATAAAACAAAAAAAGGCTCCCTGAGATGGGTATTAAAGATTTTTTTTTTCAGTATAGAACTTCATGCTTTAGCTTGTTGGCTACCTGTTTTTCTCAGTGAAATTCATTTGTTTCCTGTTCACTAAATGACCTGCCCTTCTGCGGGGATGGGTGGCCTCATCTCCAGTCCTAGCCACGAGTGACTATGGGTTTTCTGTATCTCCCAGCTCACGTTGACAATGACGGAGATTCTTCTTGGGACCAGACACATTTAAACCGTAGACAAGAGTCAAAAGGCTTTTTTATAACATCAATTCGTCTTAGCTCTTATTGCAAGTTTAAACCTGCTGCAAGACCGACACAGATGGAAACTAAACAGTTTGTTGTTCATGCCTAATGAAGGAATAGGGAGCTTGTAAACATTGCTCTCTGTAACTGCTAAATGACTGGCACGGACAGACCAATAAGCCTCTGCCTTTGAACAAGTCCTGTGATTGTCTCCACTGAAAATTAATTCTGCCGTACTCATCAGCTGTGTTGCATCATTCTTGTCATCAAAAAAAACCCCAAACAAACAAACACAAGAAACTGAGTAATAAAACACCTAATATTTCTATATCCTGCACGGCCAAGTCTGCGGGTTTACTTTTTTGCTATAAATAAAAACAATCTAAAATCAACATTAATACAGAAAAAAAATGCTATTCAGCACATCAGTGAGAACCCCTGTTACCTGTAAGGCCACTACTGTAATCCCCGATAATTTCTTGGGAGCAGAATCAAAGGACTACAGCATGCAAATTCAATAAAAAAAAAATCCAGCCAGAATAAATAGAGAAAACATGAAAACAGTGATTTTCTGGCACTCTGTTTGAAAGGAAGAGTTAAATTAATACATGAAAAGATCCTATCAGCTCTGACTTGTCTGAGTTATTAATTGAACACCTTCTTGGAAACATGTAGATAAAGACGTGTACCTTAGAGAATACGAGATAAGAGTGAAAGGAAAGGGAGAGAAATTAGCAGTTTTGCCAGTTCACTCCCTTAATTGTCAAGCTAAGGTTGTTCAAAGCCGCCTGGAAGAGTGTAATATGAAATGGTAACTCAAGCGCAGGCTGATGATGCAGAAGATAAAAACTTCAGGACTGTACTTAAACATACTTATCTTTAGACACAGAAGAGGCTGTAAAGCCAGCTGAACGATATAAAGCTGTTCTAAAACAAGACAAATGTATACTCCATGTGTTATAAGCAGTTCAAGCTGCTTCCTGTGATGAAAAACATGGACTGTACGGTAGACATACTACAGCTAAGTACAATAGATCCCATGATACAGTTGTTTAAAGGAATATTAGAGTGATGAAAGAAGTGATGGAATTCTGCTCTTTAGGAGGCTCAGAGGCTGAACCAGAGAGAAAAGGTTTAAGCATGCAGACTTGGTAAATTTTCCGGATCCTGAAAGTTTGCAACCTAGAAGACAGTTTTATGCATGAAGAGGAAACAATAGAGCTCTATGGGTCTATTGCCCCGGGCAAAGGGAGAGGAGGACAGGACGGCTTAGCAGGGCTCATCCATAGCCTCCAAAGGTCAGTATCGTTATCACCGTTTTATAGACGAAGAATCTAAGCAGCTCAGAAGGGCACATCTGGGGTCAGTAGCAGTCCGGGGACCAAACCCCCGTCGTCACTTCGTTTCAGTCAGCTTCACTCCTTTCTGCCTTATTTTGTCCCCCGCGGAGCACAGTGAAGCGTCCAACTGTACAAGTCAGATAATACCAATACAGTAATAAGAAACAACCTTATTAAAATACTAATTGCAGCACTGGAATATTTTCTATGAAATTATCATAGCTGCCAATATTCCATCATTAATGTACAAAAGTCTGATTATCTTTTCAATAAAAACAGAGAAATGCTAGCCTTTAAACTCGTTATCATTGCAAAACAGAATGCTATGATAATGCACGAGAACTTCGGTTTGCAGCTGCAAAATTCCCAAAAGTCTTGTGACTCCGTTATAACTTTGTTATAGATGATTACCTTCCTCGCTCACATAACTCCCACGTTCACTTTTGGGAGACAAAGTGTATATTCCACAAAAGCAAACAGTAAATGTATTTAAATAAATGAGAAATGTGGAAAGCAATTTATCCTACAACATATTACACTAGAAAGGCACGTCTAGTTTCCAATGATACAATGCGCTTTTAGAGGCAAAAGCAAAATCGAAGATCTGCAAATGCTGATCTCTGACGCTATTTTCAGTGGGGTCAAGGTGTCAAACTAATTTGTCAAGGTGAACCCTGAAGTTTATAGACAAGAAATAAAATTATTTAATTTGTGTAAAGGTATGTTTTAATTAATTTCTCAACCAAACACAAACTGAAAATTACTACTGTTGTGAGCAAACTTGAAAAGGAATAAAAATCTAGTGTTAGCCAACATTTCTTCATCACTTGAGTTTATCTAGAATGCACACTGAAAAATGCATTTTTAAGTACCTTTTTAGGTAGGGACAATTCGTTATAGTCCCTTCCTGTGAAGCTTAAATAGCATCTTTCAACATTTTTGCTTTGAATTGGATTCTATGAAAAAAAAAAAATATTTAAATTGCAAAGGTTTCTATTTAATGGCAGTTTACCTGTACTTGAAAAAAGAAGTTTTTACAAATAGTTTCACTTAAATTCCTACCCAGGAATGATCCTACGTGCACATTAAGTTCTGTAATGCACGGAGTTCTACTCTTCTGTTTTACAAATGAACGGCTATTGCCATCTACCGTTGGAAAAAATACAATCAACAGCAAGCGCACATCCAACAGACCTTCACAGCACAGATAAGATGTAGAAAACAAAGACCTCACCAACCATAGGGGAGCAGCTTATCCTGTTGAAATCTGGGAAATACAATATTCAACTGACCAAAGAGAGGTAGAAAAAAGTCTCTTCTACTCCTAAACCATTACCTGGTTTTGGTCTGATGTAACTGGGAACTATAGGAGTCCAAACATTGAAAACTGTTCTTTTTGTACGGATTTGAGGGTTTGTAAGACTCCCTCAGTGACTGCGGCTAGAGTTGCATACGCACAAACTAAAAGATTAACTCATAAAGCTTAATTTTAAGATACTCTTAGGCCCAAGTTACAATCATGCCTCTGCAAACTGAAATCTATAAATGCCGAAGGTAAAAGCCACCCCCCAGCTTTCCATGCCAAGGCCATGCGATACAGAACTCTGGCTCGAAGACGGACCTGAGCTGACCCATCAAGCAGGTCAAAGTCACCGAGCACAGGACCAAGACCCAGAGCTGTTCGCCCAGGCTCTCGTGTCAGGGGTTGAGCGTTGCCTGGTACTGGTTTTCCCAAACTTCTTCTGGATAAAACAGCTTCCCTGCTTGGGTGTGTTAAGCTGAATATGGAGAACCGGGCAAAGAAAGGCACAGAAAGTTGTTATAGGTTTAAACCATCTTTAGTCCATATTTTTAGCTTTTACAAAGATTTGACTGCATGACTTCACTTTACCATTAAATTATTTATTTAAAAATGATTGAGATGTATGCTCCTTCCATTCCCTGTGCTGATAAATCTCCTTAGATACGACATCCAACCACATTTTGAAAGTACCCCTTGTCGAGGCAGTCTACAAACAGAACCAGGGTAGGGTTCTATTAATGTTTGCCAGACCTGTCGGAGGTTAAACAGCCTTTGAATTAAACCATTCTTTACTCTCTGATAATTATTATTTCTCCTTAAGACACTTTCTGTTGTCTCATAAGCAAGGTCAACTTGAACTGTTTTGTTAGACTCAGTAGCATAGTTCAACGTTAACTCTGCTTGCGCTGTTCTTACAAAGCCTGCGTGCACTGCCACCTCTGCGAACAACTTCTGGAAATATTAAGCAGAATTTTCGGTAAGTGAAAAAACGCCAGCTTTTCTATTGCTCATTTCAAGCACACAGCAAAGTCTACTTCAAATTTACTCACAAAGTCACACCAACATATGAATCTATGCTAATTTACTTAAGTTTGCCCATCTTTGCATATAAACCTCTTGATCTAATTTAAATCTTCCTTGTTTTGGTTTGTTGTGTGCTGGCGCATCACATACAACCCAAACAATCATGACTGATTTTAAATTAATGCAAGAAAGCTAAAACGTAGACTGGAAACAGCCTAATGAAACCAATGTAAGATAAAATACTGCTGCTTTCGTATACAGCAAGTTCTTCCAAGAGTGCAAAAGCGTTCTTGTGGAGATTGGGAAGGGTAACGATGTTGAGAGGGGACTGAAGGCAGAGCCCAAGGCAGAGCCAGGAGTGGAGCACAGCTCAGGAGCCCTGCGTGCCACGCAGTGCCACAGGCAGAATAAGCTGCAGCTGAGACCTCATCCTTAGAAACGTGCACTTGAAAATGTGGTGATGGGGGAGGTACGGTCATCCCCCCAGCGTCCCCAAATCTGTCAGTTCTTGAAACGCCCTCAGAAAAGGGCTATTTGCACAGGCACGGTAACATTACACCTCCTGCTACCCCCTCAATCCTATGGGATCTCCTAAGGGATTTCATCCACATTGTGCTGGTTCTTTTTTTCTAGGTTCTACCCAGAAAGGGAGCGATTTCCCACAGTCCCAAGGGACAGAAAACTCTAGGGTGTCTAGAAATCGCACGCTAGAAAGATGACCGTGCAAAAGGAAGGCAACCCTGTACAGGTATTAGCAGAGTACAGAGGAGCTGTTTTGTGCTGGTGGGGTGATCGGCGGTGCTTTGGCCAAAGCCCTTTCCATCTGCCCAGCCTGACAGGACAAATGTCGTCTGCCTGATCTCAGACAGTGAGAACGTCCACACTAAGCAGATGCGAGCAAGGCATCCTTCGAAGTTTATCACCTAAACATTGTTAGAGAACCTCCTGATGACTCGGTGTTAATTTCTGAGCATCTGACACTCAGTAACGAGTCACCCAGGATGCACAATCCTAATTCCCAAACCATCTGAACGCAGCCCAGAGCATGAACCTCGATAACGCGCTTTCATAATTTTATTGAGCACAAGCGCTCCTCTCCTCCCGGACGTCATCACCCCTCTCTGTATCACTTTGTGTCACGGCTAGCAGTGGTGGTAACTTTCTCAGTGCACACAAGCTTCAAAGGAACCATTAGATTTTTTAAAACAAACAAATCTGGAGATATTAACAAGAGCACTTATGCTCTGCGGGGAAGAAAATCCACTTAATGCCAAGTGATTCAAGCACGGCGCTGAGGTGGACCTGCTGCCCCGAGCTGCTGACGCTCGCAGGTAGCTGCTGCTCACTGCCAGCTGAGTTCTGCTTAGAGGAGAGCCATCAACACCGATCTCTTTGACACACCGAGGCGGCTGCCACTTGCAAATGGTTTTAAACTCTTCAGAGGAGAAATTGCCGGGAGCTTCCGTCTTGATTCCTAAAAAGCCACAGTAGCACCTTTTTTGGACTGTTTCACTGGGGCCGGGAAAGCCGCTGCAGGCTGTTCAGAAACAGTAGCGAGCTGTAGCAACAGCAGCTACGTTTGTTGTAGTCTCCACAACAATACCATCTTGCACAAAGTTTTCCTTGCTACCATAAATAGAAACAAAAGTAGACCAAGTTCTCAGTTTCTAAACATTTTTTCTCTGACACATGAATCTGCAGAGCACACGCTTTTTCATGCATACAGAAACTTGGCAGCTTAAGCTTTTTGCCTCTTTCAGAAGTGACAGCGGGGAAAAAAAAATCATTGTAAATGCCACAAAAACAGATACATTTAGGAAACAAGACTTTTCTCAGGGAAATGAGACATTTGTAAGACGAGAAGAGTTTAATTTGAAAACATAACATACTGAGCATGTGAAATATCTTGCTTTGCATGTTTAGTTGCAAGTCAGAAATAAAGCACTTGATGCTAAGTGAAAGCTGTTGCTCAGAAACAAGATAAAACAATGAAAACACAGAAGTTACTTTGAAGCAAGAAAGAACATTACCAGTGGCAGAGCCAGCACTAGTTTTAGCTAGATTGGGTTTATTAAGAGACATTCGGATTCCACTACCAGGAGAGACCTTTACATCCTCAAGTGTGTGATGCCATTTCCTCTTATTCTTACAACAGGTGGTTTCCTTCAAACGGAATTAAAAAAATTAAGTACCCAAGTTCACTCCCACCCTCTGTGGAAAGGGAAAAAAAAGAAGGCCACAAGATGGCACTGGTCAAACGCTCAGGAAATTATTGAAGGGTTGGTAAAATGTGAGCATTGAGTCATGCCCAAGCCCAGTTTCTAGGGCCATGTCTGTTCCCCGCTGAGGCGAGACTTGTGGTGGGGCAGCGGCGCACGCTTGGTTTCCATCACACACGGCACACATGTATGCCTGCGTTTCTGGTAAATGTTCTCTAAGTGGTTGATACCGGCTACGGAAGCACGGGAAAGGTTTGGCCTATGGTGAGAACTACCAGCAGAGGTAACCGAACAGCCTGGTTCCATGATGGCGAGCAGCGTGACATGGGCTCTCTGCACTCTGCTTCAGGGAGACGGTGCTGTGGCTTGGCATCCAGCGGGTAGGTTTGCTGCGTGGCTGGGCCAAAGCCTCGGTGCGGAGAGGAACGGCTGAGGACAAGCCCCGACGCTTTCCCCCTCACAATCCGTTCCTCCACACCTCAACAAAATATTTGTCGCCGGGTCCCCGTGCTCAGAGGCCTGGGTGTTTTTGCAAATTCAGCTCTGTGCTTCTAAAATCGATGAGTAAAATTCGACATTTCCTAAACTCGATGAGTAAAATTCAACGTTTCCTAAACTCGATTATTAAAATTCAACGTTTCCTAAACTTGATGAGTAAAATTCGACATTTCTAAGTTTCCATCGCCGCAGGGCTCTCCCAGATAAGATCGTACCGGCGGCGCGGTGAGCCCAGCCCTCCCACCGCCCGTCCTCTGGGAGGGGAGGTGGGAGGGAGCGAGGGGGTACAGAGCAAATCTCGGCGGGGACTGACATTCTGGGGCCTCCGGCCGGCCCCCTCTCCCCGGCCGGCCCAGCAGAGCAGACCCCGGCGGGCCCAGCGGCCGGACCCCACCGCGCCGGGGCCGCCGCGGCCCCCGCCCGCCGCCCGCCTCAGCGGGGCCGGGCCGCCTCACGGCGAGGAGGGAGAGAAAGGGGGGGGGGGGGGGGGGGGCAACGGTCGCCCGCTGCCCCCCGCGAGCCCCCACCGGCGGGAAGCGCGAGCCGCCGCGCGTGTCGGAGCGGCGCCGGCCGCGCGCCCCACGGCTGAGGGAAGCGCGGCGGTTGAGCCCGGGGGCGCCGCTCCCGTTTTGCTCTGCTGGGGCCCCCCGGCCCGGGGGCGCGCCCCTTCGCTCCCGACCGCCGCCGAGGCTGACAGAGACGAACTCTTCGCGGCGGCAGTGGCGGGAGCCGGCCGACCGCGGCCTCCGGACGGCGCGGCGGCGGGAGCATCCGCGGCGGGCCCCCGGCTGCGGGGAGGGGACAAGGGACCCCAGGGCGGGCCGGGGTGAGGAGCCCCCTCGCTGACGTTTTTTGACGACGGACCCCCTTGTCCCCCCTCCCCCCGGGCTACTCCCCTCGTCCGCTGAAAGTCAGCGAGGAAAACAGCGGACGGGCGCGGGGAGCGCGGCAGCCGCCATTAGGGTTAGTCACCGCGGGGCCTCCCCACCCGCCACGCGACCCGGGGGCGCCCCCGCCGGCCCTCTTAAAGCCTCCTCGGCCACGCCCCCCGCGCCTCCATTGGCCGGAGAGGCAACCCTCCCCCGCCGCCATTGGCTGCGGCGGGGCCAGGTGGGCGGGAGCGAGAGAGTGGCGGGAGTTTGGAACGCTCGGGCCATTCGTTCCCCCGCCGCACCACGTGCTCCCGGGCGCGCGCCTGGCCGTGCCCTCCCCTCTCCGCCCCTTCCCCGGGGCCGGGGGCTGCGGCCGCGACTGGGGCCGGGGCCGGGGCCGGGGCCGGGGCCGGGGCCGGGACCCGCAGCCGGGCCGGGGCCGGGAGCCGCGACCCGCAGCCGGGCCTGGGGCTTGGGGGCGGGATTTGGGAGCTGCTGCCTGGGGTTTAGGGCCGGGATTTGGGGCCTGGGGGCTGGACTTAAGGCCCGGGCCCGCCTTCAGGCCCTGCCCGTCGCAGTCGAGGACCCTGGGGTGAGGAACCCGGCCCGGAAACTGCCCCCATCCGGTTCCCCCGAAGCAGGGCCGCGCCAGCCCCCGCTGCTCTGTTGGAAGAGGGTATTTATCTCCTCCACGGTCTCTCTCCGTGCAAGGCGTATTCCCCCCGCGCGGTACCTGCTCCCCGGAGCGCTCGCCTCGGACGCCGCTGGCTCGCCTCTGCTGCGCCCTGTTCCTCAGATCGGGGTTGGTTTGCTTTTTGACCCTGAGATTTCCCCGGAGAAGCAAGGCGTTTCAAGGCTGCGCAGTTTTGCGGGTACAATGGAGTACGAAGCTCTCGGTCTTTCTAACTTTGGTTGTACACATACTGCACAGCACTGGTAAAGAGGTAAAGAGCCTCTTTAAAAACGTATTTTCCACCTGTTCAGAAAGCCGTATTCGTGGACTAAGAAGGAAGTATCTGTGCCAGACGTTGTGATTTTTATTGGACTTTCAAAAGGCACGCTGCGGACACAGACTTCCCCCTGGGCGCCAGCTTCCAGGCAGCTGCAATCTCGGGTTCTTTTCCATGAAGTGTTAAATAAAATCTGTTATAAAATCACATGTACCCTGGAAACCTTTTCTGTGCACCACGTGAGGCCCAGCCTCCCTGTCTCTGTCACGGTAACCTGCGTGGGCTGGAAGGCGCTGAGGGAAGCGAGGAGGCTTCTGTCCAAACTGAAATCTTCTTGTTAGGAGGAGCGCTGACTTTCACCTTGACACCGCCTGGGACCATGCAGACTGTCTCCTCGTTTAAGCATTCTGCTTAATTCCAGGGAAGAGGCTGAAACCACCAGAAAGGACTGGAGTGGAAGTAAGTCCTTATGCCGACATCGGTTGGAGCCGAGCTTCTCAGTCCCTGGGGACTCTACGCCAACATCAGGAGGGTGAAAGGGGGTTTCAGGACAGTGAAACCTTTAATTCTGAAACATAATTTCATGGCTACCGGGAAGGTGGTAAGTTTTCCCCCCCTCACCAGGATTCTTGGTCATCTCTTCCTCGAGGCTCAGGCACACACAACGTAATTTTAATTTTTATGCCTCGTCCAAGCAGCTCCTCAGCTGTGGTGACTCCTCAAGTGCCGCTTTCTTTCAGAATCCGTGTTAGGCGCTCTGTAAGTTCACAGCTGTCCGAGTCAAGCTGGAGAATACCACGGGGCAAGCAGTAGCCTTCAGACATTGGTACGGTGTGGGTGACGCTGTAACTGGAGTCCGTCGCACGGCCTGTGCTGAGACCTGAAGCACAGAGTGCGAGCGCAGCCGGGAGAGGCAGAGAGCTGGGACCTCGGCGCGCTCAGGGAAGAGCTCTGCTGTTTTTTCTCGGTTAACCAGTGGGTTAAGCGGTGCCTCGGTCAGAGTCACTGGCTGCTCGCTACTTTTCATCCTCGGGTCGTCGTCACAGACGTTCTTCCGCACAGCCTCCCTGTCTCCTCAGGACGTGACAATCCCACGCTCTTTTGGGTACCTCTGGCAATGAAACACAATACAGCGGCACCGGACAAGTAGTCCTCCACCCCGGTCTCCACGGCAACACCAGCATCTCCCCGTGGTCAGGGTAGGCTGGCTGGGGATGTCCCAGGTAAAGGACGTGAGGAAAAAGCACTTCACGTACATTTAAATTCTGTGTGTTGTTTTGAAAAAATACTGGAAAGACATTTGGCCCTTTCACAGGCCAGGCAACTTCAGCAGCTGTGAGAGCTGAGACCCTTCAGCTCCTCGGAGAAGGTTACAGCACGTTACCTAAACAGGTCGTTCCTTCTTTAGCTGTGGTTGTCAAGCCGTGACTGAACATATTATTATATCAATAAGTTAATTCATGTTTTGTGTATTATTAGTTTATTTGCAATTATTAAAATGTAATCCTCAGGGACTGCTGAAGACCTTGCAGGAACAAAATGGGTGTTATTACTATTGGGGCGATATGCGACGGGGCAGAGACGTGGCTGCAGTGTCAGCCTTTTTGCGCCGGGTGCTCCAGCTGTACACAACGGATCTCGTGATCGTGCTGTGCCGCTATGAACACAAGTGCATTCCCACAAGTGTTTTTCCACACGGACCTGAGAGATGTTGTAAGCATGAAAAGAGCCAGTAAGGAGGCTCATTTTTCCAAAATGCTCTATTGTGGCACCTCTTACACACACATCCTTGCAGCTATTAGAAACCCCTGCACGATGACAGCAGTAGCGTTAAGAAATCGTGCAGCTGCCACTGCCAAACTCAACAGAATATTGTCACTGCTTGCTTCCAACTTTCTTCTGTTTCTGCTTTCCCTTCCCTGTCACCGCTTTCTTCTGGAGCCTTTCCTGTTTCATTTCTCTTGGCTTTTCTCACTCCCCGTCCCCCTGGTCGGGGTTTGGCTTGTGTTTCCCTTTGCAAAGGATGGCAAAGCTGAGTTCCCTCCTACAGCTCCTTCCAAGACCAAGCATTTCGGTGCCCGGTGCACTAGAAAATCCAGGAGGATTAGTCACTTCCTCGGTTTCCAAGTGAGGGCCTGCAGGGGAGACGTTGCCCGATGGAATGCCCTCCGTTCAGCTCCCAGCTTGCCTGCGCGCTCTGGCTGGCTGCTTTATGACACTCCTGCCCTGCAAGGCTGGCAGTGCCAAACGCCTCCCGTTCTCCTCTTTGGCCGGGGCTGTCTCGTTCCGATGTTCACACCGAACCTGCCCTGCTTTGCCCCTGCAGGAACCGCGGCGCTCGACGCCTCTCCTCGGCAGCCCTGCCTGGTTTGTCCTGCTCGTCCCACCTGCGTCTGCTGGCACCAGCAGGCAAAGATCTCTGTCGTGCTCTGCTCCTCTCGTGTCCCCGGGCTTTCCAGCTCCTTTTGTCGGAATCTTTCTCCTTGTCGGTGCTTCCTTCCCGCCAAAGCGGCCCTTCCATCCTCCATAACCGCAGCAGGAGGTAGATTTGGCACCGCGAGCGGCAGCGTTTCAGAACGACACGCTGGTGTGAAATATTAACCCGGGGTATGGCTTTTTATTTACAGATATGTTGAAAATCAATTATTCTAGGGAAAACCACCATCAAAGTTCCTCGTTCGCACCGACGCCGTTTACTCCTGGTGCGTGTGGAGAAGGGTCGGCGGATGACAGCCGCGGCGCGGGGGTGACCTGCCGCCGCCGCGGCGGGGCGAGGCGGCCCTCGGCGGGGGAAGGCTGCGGGGCGGCGGGGCGAGGCGGCCCTCCTCGGCGGGGGAAGGCTGCGGGGCGGCGGGGCGAGGCGGCCCTCCTCGGCGGGGGAAGGCTGCGGGGCGGCCGCCGGGTGCCCGGGGAGCGGCGGGCGCGGAGGGGTGGCGGCTCTGTGGGGACGCGGGTGCGGGGGAGCCCGGGGCTGAGGGGAGCGGGCAGAAGGCGGGCCGGCGGGAAACTGCCAGCGCGAGGCGTTTCCGTAGTGTAGTGGTTATCACGTTCGCCTAACACGCGAAAGGTCCCCGGTTCGAAACCGGGCGGAAACACCGGCCGCGCGGCTTCTTTTATTTCCCCACACCGCCTGTTGTTGGAAGTCACCGTCCCCGCCGCGCTGCGCACCGGCGGCGGCGCGTCTCCAAACTTTTAAAAATACATTTTCGGGAGTTCTTTTGTTTTTTTGTTTTTTTTTTTTTTTTAATTGGAAGCGCAGGCGCGGCGAGACTCCTCAGCGCTGCTGCGTTAACAAATACGTTAAACCCTTTTTATTTACCAATCCGGGGCGCAGGGCGAGGCTCTACGCCGCGGGCGCTGCCTCAGGTGACTCCCCCCCGCCCGCCGTGCCGCGGCTCCCGGGTGAGGCGGCCGCCGCCTCCCGCCGCGGGGCCCGACTACACCTCCCGGCAGGCGCGGCTCCCCGCCACGCTGACGGCGGGCCCCGCCGCGGCGCGCTGCACGATGGGAGCCGTAGTCCGCGCCTCCCCGAGCCACCCGGGAAGCCGTTCGCCGCCCGGCCCGGCCCGTTCCCCTCAGCGCGGCGGGTCGCGGCCCCGCCCCCGCTCCCCGCTCTGCCGCCGGTGCCCCCGCTGCCCCCCGGCCCCGAGCCGCCCGCGGGAGCGGGACACCGGAAGTTGCGTCCCGGAAGCGGCGGGGGTGGCGTCATCAGAACATGGCGGCGTGAGGCGAAGGCGCCGCTTCCCTTCCCTTCCCCTCCGCAGGTGCGTGGGGCCGGGCTGCCGCCCTCCCGCCGGCCCCGGGGCGGCCTCGCCGGCGCCGCAGCGGCCCGAAGGGCGGGCGGGCAGCGGCGGGGGCACGGACGGCGCCCCGGTCAGCCGGGCCCGGCCGCGGGGGACACGGGGGTGGCGGGGCCGGGCCCGGGCCAGGGCCGCGGCGGGGGAGGGCCCTGCGGGCTCCGTCCCGGGCCGGGGGGAGCCGCGGCCCTTGGGGCCCGCCGGCACCGCCTCTGCTCCCTTGGCGCCGAGGCGGCCCTTCCCCCTGGGCCCCGCTGAGCGCTGGGGACTCCCCGCACCCGGGGTCTGCCCGTTCCTGGGCCCCGCGGCGGGGAGCGGGGCTGTGCCCCGGCGAGCGGCCGCCCCCGCCGCCCGAGCGCGGCCCGGGCCCAGCCTCGGGTGGCTCCTGTTCGCAGAGTGCTCCTCGGAGCCCCGTTTTGACATGACAGCTCATAAGCTTAGGCCGGCTAATCCTCTGATCTGGGTGGAGGAGTATACGCGTCTGTGCCCTCGCCCCCTAAAATTAGCAGCTCCCCAAGTGAAGAAGGATCCACCCGTCTCGCTGTACCTCGTACAAAAGCGCTGCTGCACAAACTATCCTGCAGGATTCGAACACTGAGTCTTTTGTAATCATTAACTTACTCTGTTAGGGGGGGAAAAACAAAGTTAAATCTTGCATGTAAATCAACTTTTTTTGCTTTCCCAGATCAGAACGAAGAGGCTGCCGCTCGTTATCAAAATGCAGTATTCCCATCACTGTGAGCACCTTTTAGAGAGACTGAACAAGCAGCGAGAAGCCGGCTTTCTTTGTGACTGCACCGTCGTTATTGGTGAATTCCAGTTCAAAGCACACCGAAATGTGCTTGCCTCTTTCAGCGAGTACTTCGGTGCGTTTTACAGGGACGCGTCTGACAATAATGTTGTTTTGGATCAGACTCAAGTGAAAGCTGATGGATTCCAAAAACTCCTGGAATTTATTTATACGGGAAACTTAAACCTTGACAGGTAACGTACGCTATTAAAGGGGGAAAGAAAATAGAGAAATAAACTTTGTGTTAAGGCAGTACGGGGTTTTTTGTTCTTTGTAATAAGTTCTGGAGAAACAGATAGTAGTGGATGTGATACATATTAACAAGTTGAAGATCATCTGTTTGTATGTTTTAAAATACCACATGGCATGCAGGTGCCAAAACAAAGGTATGTTGTGTGATATTTCGCTGATTGATAGTTTCACTCTCTGAATCTTTCTGTCTGGATTGGAAGGGATTAACAATCTGACGTGATTACCGGGAGAGGGAAGGGTAAGTGTGTTCTTTCCGAAGTTGGATTGTAGAAGTCCTTTTTGCAGAGAACACACAGAAACTGTATGTACAGTAGAGACTAAAGTCTGAGGAATGCATGAGGATAGGCATGATTTAAAAAAAAAAAGTTTGTTAGAATTTGCATGCTCTGTTACTTAAATCATATATTACAGTATCCAAAAGGAGTCACAGAAAACGTGTTTCCCCCCTTACCATGTTGATTTTGTGCCCGGTGTGTTGCTTCATGTGCAGTGAGGATTCCCTGCGGTGCTTTTCTCTCGGAGATTATCCCTCACGAGGGAGGTGTGACTGCTTAGAAGTACGCAGGCCAGGATTTTACCTCCTCTCTCAATCTCTGGTGTCAAATGCATTTTAAGAAAGTTTTCTTGCTATCGGTGTGTTGAAAACTCATACTCGATAATTTAAGTACGCGGATGCGGAGTTTTCTTTAAATTCACAGCAATAGAGCAGCGTGTACAGGTAGGTGGTGAAGTTAGTGAGTGGTGCTTTGCGAGTTACGTATGAGCAGAAGCATGCAGCGTTCTTGATGTCTGTCTGGGACTGCAGCAGGAGAGTTTCTGGATTCGTTCTGAGCAGTTGAGATCTCTGAAGGAAGAGGAAGGTGAAAGGACCGTTCCCAGCCAGGGAGAGCTGTTTGACTAAGGATGGCCCCGGCAGCTCTGCCCCTGCGCGCCCGTCACCTTGTGCTGTACCCCTCTGGGGGACTGCTGCAGCCGTCTGCAGATTCTCTTGTCTTCTGTGACAGCGAGTGCCGGAGCGACACCAGGAGGGTGTACTTTGAACTCGGAGCTAGTATAATACCCGATACTAAACCACTTAGATTCACATACAGAGAGTAATTGTGGCTGGTTACTTATTGATTAATTACATTTACTGTGTAATAGACTGTTACAATGATGTTGTTTACCATTAATCTCTCTTTAAAGTGCTGTAAATCTGTAAATGCGTTGATGGTACGAGTTGCCACCTTTTCCACATGATTTTTTTCTAAACCGTCAAGGCCTGAGTTGCAGGAACTGAAAAATAGAGCGCAGTAGTTTAAATGATGACTTCCTCGGTGTTAATGTTGTCTGTGCGCAGGTGATACAGAATTAAGACAGTTTGCAAATCGTTTTATAAAACAAGATTAATACCTGCCTCACAGGAGCGCTGAGGTGAATGCGCCGCTTGCGAATTACTTAAGACTTTTGCCAGAGGGATTACAGGATGGTAATTTATGCATTTTATTCTCCAGTGTTTTATCCCTTTGTGCTGTGATTTCTGAGCTTTTTGGACCAACGGCCCCACGCCTAGCCTCACCACCTTACAATCGGACTTTTAACGTAAAATTCTACAAAAGGCATGTAATTGAAAATAAAATTCTCAGTTCTGTGGATCTGCAGACCCCACTAGGCACGGGCCATCGGTTCGGGAGCGATTGTCATAGCAGCGTCTTCCGGCACTGCAGCACTAAGAGATTAGATCTTGCTGTATGTGCTCTCAAAGTTATGCTTTCTGACAGCGTAACTTTTCTGTAGCTGCGCTGTCTGTATTTGATACAGTTGGTACAGAACGAATATTTGCTTTGTCCAGAATATTGTCACCCACCTCTTGTTTTCTTGCAGCTGGAACGTTAAAGAAATTCACCAGGCTGCCGACTATCTCAAAGTAGAAGAAGTGGTCACTAAATGCAAAATCAAGATGGAAGACTTTGCGTTTATTGCTAATCCCTCTTCTACAGAGACATCTAGTATCACTGGAAATGTTGAAATGAATCAGCAGACTTGCCTTCTCACTCTCCGAGATTACAATAATCGGGAGAAAGCAGACGCTGCTTCTGCAGAGCTGGTTCAACCACAGGCAAAGAAAGCAACTCTAGAAAAGAAATCTCCTCAGACCAAAAAGCGAAAGAAGAATTTCAGCTCCCCCAAAAGCGTACAGAATAAAGCCATACAATATCAGAACGATGTGACCGAGAACACATCCATTGAAATGTTTTTAGATGCAAATAAGCTGGCCACCCAGATAACGGAACAGGCTGCCCAGGGCAGCGATAACGCTGAACTACAGCTGGTGTCTGTGGTGGAAAGCGAAACGCTGGCAGCGCAGGATATCCTCGTTCAGACTATTGCAGCAAAACAGAAGCGGGGAAAGCCTCAGCAAAGCTGTGCGCTGAAGGAGCACTGTATGTCTAACATAGCCAGCGAAAAGAACGCTTACCAGCTGGAGAGTTCAGGGGAAGAACTTGACCAGAAGTACTCCAAAGCTAAGCCGGTGTGCAACACCTGTGGAAAAGTCTTTTCAGAAGCCAGTAGCCTCCGTCGACACATGAGAATACACAAAGGAGTGAAACCGTACGTCTGTCAGCTTTGTGGGAAGGCATTCACCCAGTGCAATCAGCTGAAAACACATGTAAGAACTCACACAGGTAAGCCGCTGGCCTCGTCTTCAGGGACTGCGGAGACCCGTAATCACAGCCTGTGCGTACAGGGCTAAAAAGATCTTTGCATTCTGACTTCTTCCCCTAGAAACTGTGTCTGCTGATGGCACATGCATGGGGACAGTACCTGTATCCTGGTAGCATGGAATGTTTCAACGTTTTTCAGTACAAAATCATAGTTTCTACTTTAAATAGCTAGAGAGGACTTTATTAGTCTGAGCACCTTGATTTCTGGAAAGACTCAGAAGAGGTGGTTATGCTTTAACTGTAGAGTGATTAAATGGGATGGCGTGCCAAAAACTGTTACCAATAGAGCATGAAAAGCTCACTGTACTTGATACTAGAATTTCTGTTGCTTTTTTTTAAACATTAAATCACAATATATGTTTGATAACAAAATTGAGGGGGAAAAAGCAATCTCGTGACAAGTAGGTTACTTCTGCCATAGGGTCTTCAGAAAAGGTAGGGGAGGTGGCTGAATTACTGCAGCATTTGGGATTTTATTTAGTAAAATGTGCAGCTGAATTGTGTGATGGTGTTATCATCTCCGCAGTCAGTAGCGTTACCGGAAGTTTGTGTTGTGTCAAGAGCTACTGAGCAAAGCACCAAAGAGAAATCAATTACAAACACTGAAACGTTAAGACAATATATCTGACTTAAAAAGATTATGAAGAGCAAATCACTGGAGCCTGGGAAGCCGTACGGGAGAAGCACTGTGCTTGCTTGTCTTTTTGTATGTTCTTCCCTAGGGATGAAGACTCGATGCCGGGTTGGTTCGTTCTTCGGGCTGATCTGGCATAGCTGTTGTTCTGCTCTCGCCTTTGCTGCTGTGCTTAGCCCAGTGAGCAGCAGAGGGACCTGGTTTATGTCGTTTTCTTCCTTTTGTGGCTGGCATTCAGAATTCTGAAGTAACAGTGAACCAGATAAAAAATTGTTTACTTTTGCTCTTTTTTCCCTTTGGAAAACTCTGAGCAGAGGCCAGCAGTGGAGCTCTTTCCAGGAAGCCGTGAAGATGTGAGAGAGGTGAGGTGTTGAGGTACAGCTGCAGGAGAGCGCCTTGCTCTTTCAGTAACCGAGGGAGAGGATTTCAAATATTGGCAGCCAGTGACTGACCAAAGATTCGTGTGCGAGATGGAGCTTGCGAGCAGTGTTCAGGGGCAGTTTGCTGGTAGGAACGTCAGCTACGCTTTCTACTTTTGAGGGTGTTGTACTGATTAAAAATTTTAAAAACGACGTTACTACGTAGTTTTTGCATGAGTAGGTAGGGAATTTCGTGGTGTCGGTTGCTAGATGACAGGTTAGATGTCGAATACTTTTATTTTTGAAGTTTTTATGTACACAATATACTTAAGAATTGTGGAGTTCCTGGTTTGATGGTGCACTGCCACAGAAATGCAGAGATAGGCTCTTTTATGCTGTCACCTAAGACCGTGGAGTTGCACGGTCCGTTACATGAGATGGTGTTGACGACTAAGAAAACATGAACAGCCAGAGAAGCACCTGTAGCATTCTACAGCAGATGCTAACGAGAAATTAGTGAGCGCTAGACTGTACATTGAATACTTGTTGCTGTTTGACAGGCAAGAAAAGGCAGGTGATTTACTGGTGGTTCATCTTGAGTATTCGGAATCATGAATAGGCATAACCAGCAAAAAGTCTGAAAATGTAGTAGTAGCATTCTTAACAATTGTGGGGAAAATGGCATAATTAAAAATATTAATTATGACTTTTTTTCCACCAAAGGCAACGTGTTCAAAAATAGCCTGTTATCCGCTGTATTCCTGGCACGTTCCACTTCGGTGGACCGATGACGGGCTGTTCCAAGGTGCTATTTGTAAGAAGTATTAGAGCAGACACTTGAGCTGTGGTCAGGTAATGGGTTGGAAAGCTTCCTTACGTAAATGCAGAGAGCACAAGGGTTTTATTTTTCGCTAGGGGAGAAGCCATACAAATGTGAGCTCTGCGACAAAGGCTTTGCTCAGAAGTGCCAGTTAGTGTTCCACAGTCGGATGCATCACGGAGAAGAGAAACCGTACAAATGTGATGTCTGCAATCTGCAGTTCGCAACTTCAAGCAATCTGAAGATTCACGCCAGGTAGGCGAAAGTGAGATCCTGCAAATGCTCATCCATATGTTGATTTAAAGAAAATATTTTACTCCAGTGCGAGCAAGAGTTACACATTCACATAATTTGGTCATTTCTGCTCCTTTTCTCTCGGGTCTTCTCTCGTGCTGCATAACAGAATAATTACGTCTATGTCCTTGCTCATTAGGGAAACAATTGGCAATTTATGAGTTGTATGAATACCAGCATACGTGCTGTTATCCTTATGGCAGTGATGTCGGGTTTGTTTTATTTTGTTTTAAACTGCTTGTAGCACCAAAGAGGAGAGAGTTCCTTGATGGGAAGTGAAACAGAACTGTTCTCACTGTTCACTGTCTTTTTGCATTTTTGGCAGGAGCAGGAATTACGTTCCCTTGTTCGGAATCATCATTTTGTCTTTCAGTAGACTATTAGAATGCAAAACGTGCCGAGTTCTCCTGGTGCGTGTGATACGTGCAGGGCCTGTCGTTCTGTTCAGCTGCCGTTGAAGTCACGGATGTGCCGATTCCCAGAGTCAACGGTGAATGTCACTCTGTGAGAAACGGCTAACTCAAAACCACACTCACAGTTGTTACCTTTTTTTTGGTTCAGAGAACATTAGCACAAGGAACTTTGGGGATAAAGTACTAATTCAGGAAAGTTACTTAATCGCGGGTGTTGCTTCCCTTTCTGCCAGGAGGTCACTGATGCCTGTGTTCCTTCGCAGGAAGCACAGTGGCGAGAAGCCCTACGTCTGCGATCGCTGCGGCCAGCGCTTTGCTCAGGCCAGCACCCTCACCTACCACGTGCGTCGCCACACAGGGGAGAAGCCCTACGTCTGTGACAGCTGTGGAAAAGCCTTTGCCGTCTCGAGTTCTCTCATCACCCATTCCCGAAAACATACGGGTAAGAGGCGGGAGAGAGAGCACCGCGGCACCAGAACAGGCCTGGCAGGGGAGGGCTGGCCGCCTGCAGAGCGGCGGGAGATGGGCAATGACCGGGAGGTCTGGAGATGGGGAGTTACCCCCGGAGCTGTCATCCAGCTCCTTGCTCAGGTTTTTTCCCTTTGACTCCGGTTTGGGGAGCTCTGTCTCCCAGTGGACGTTACCTCTGTTTCATTTTGATTTGTTCTTTGTGTGTATTCTGGTTTATCTACTGAAATAACAAACTCCTTGTGTTTCCTTTAGGAGAGAAGCCATACATCTGTGGCATTTGTGAAAAGAGTTTTATTTCCTCTGGAGAGCTCAATAAACATTTTCGGTCCCATACAGGTCAGTTTCCAGACAGGCTGCTTCCTGCACTATAAATAATATTCTGCCTTTACCCTTTTGCCTTTAAAACACACCATATTGTGCTGTACTTGAAAGTAGCAGAGTTTCTTAATTTATGTATCTCTGTGTTAACATAATTTAAAGAAAATATTTGTGAATTTTTTTTAATTGCCTTTTTCAGGCTAATATCTGTGTAACAGCGTAGGTGTTGATGTATGATCGTGGCTTTACTTCTAACGTTTGGGGTTTTTTGCTTTGTTTTAATCTATTATTCTGGAAACAATTTTATTCTGAATACAGACACACAGACAAAATAACAGAGTTACAAAGTTGTACTTTAAAATACAACATTGAAATCCATTATCCTACATCTCTAACTGTGTTTTCTTTCAATTTGAAGATTGTTCTAACTGTCAAACGAATTTTTTTTCAGGTGAAAGACCATTTATCTGTGAAATGTGTGGAAATTCTTACACGGATATAAAAAATCTTAAGAAGCACAAAACGAAAGTTCACACAGGTGAGTTCCTTGTGCAAAGAAAGGGTAAGAGCCTGCATCAACTGTTGTGTCTCCAATGCTGAGTAACATTTTCTTTTGCTTATCCAGGCCTAAAATTAGAAAATAAAAGACTTTTGCAGTGTAATTCTCTTTAGAGCCAAAAGTGTCCACTTTAGAGGTACCCAAACCTTTTAAAGCATAAAGTACACGCTTTAAAGTAGATTCAAAACAAATTTTCAAGCATTTGCATTGCTATAGCAAATACATATTGAGCAATGTAGAAGTGGATTGCTGCCGACAAGAATTTCTGTACGTGAATATTTACTTTCTTGTCCCAGTAACTCGTGAGAGCTTCCCACGTGAAGGCGTAGTCTGAATTGCAGGACATTTTTTACCTCTTCTGAATACGTCAAAGGAGTATGTCTTTGCAAGGGTAGTAACTGAGGTGAACAAGGCATACTGGTTACAGGAATTACTTTACATCTTGAAGGCATAAATATTTTTAAGGTAACAGTGAAAGATATTTTTTTTTTATATATATGCAGTCAATGTTAATCCAAGTCTGAGCTGGATTAGCAAACACAGAAGATCAGACAGCTGGCAAAATGTTCCCAGCTGCGAATACTGCTCTAAAAAGACTTTTTCAAATACATTCAGTTCCTATTCTAGATAGCAGATTTTGATTAGGAAGAAATTTGACATATATTACATGCCTATGGTACAAAGCACAGAGGTGTTCAGATAGCCAGCCTCTTTCAATGCTGGCTCCGTACACCTCGTTATCTGTCCATCCTTAAGTGTATTGACCATAATTCCCTTGCCTCTGCCATATGGAAAAAGGAATAATAGGTGTCTGTGTACGTCTGGATTGGGAGGGAGAGGATGAAAAAACAGGAGTCGTACACAGAGGCAGTTTTGACTGTCAAGAGCATGAGGAGCCCCGTTTAGGAAGGCCCCGGTGGAAGCAAGGGCGAGGTGAGAGCAGCAGTGCGTGTGGAGAGAGCCCGGGGGCGTGGGCTGGGAGAGCTGCCGGGGCAGGTCAGCTCTCACGGAGAGGCAGGAGGCAGACAAGAGCGAAATAACTGAAATAACAGTTTCACAGGAGTGAAAACGCTGAAGTAACAGGCTTCGGAGCACACTTTGGTAGAAGAAGGGTCACATATCCAATGTGGCTTAATCGGAAAGCCGTCCAAGAGCAGCGGCAGACTGCATTCGAACAGGAAGGCAGTGAGGAATCTGTGAACAGTGATTTCAATTAAGAATAGAAAATTAATTTCTCAAGTGACTGGATAAAAACTGTAATGGGTCTCGCTGGAATGGAATTAACAAATGTTTTCTTCCGAAGAAGTTTATGGATAAATGATATATTGTACATTGCTATCTTAGTTAAAAGAGGATGCTTGGATGTGGCTGTGGTTCTTAGGTTTTCTGGGGTAGAAAATCTCAAGGAAACCTTCATAATTACATTTTTTCCAAAGCTCCTTTGTTCACTGTGATGTTAAGGATTTGTTATCTTCTGTACCGTGCCAAGTAGAGATCAAGTTGGAATGCACCGTCCGTCTAGTTGTCATGCTATGAGCAGCAGAGGATGTGATTCTCAGTGCTTACATTGTATTTTACAGCTCATTCTGTATTTACAGCTCATTCTTGCTTCGCAGCCTGTTGACAGCACTGATAGCCCTCTTTGACACACTTGACACACCAAGTGTTTGTTTTGACAGTCATTTGAAAAGGAATTTGCAGAATTTGCGCAGCAGCTTTTGAACATTTCTTTCTTTTTTTTCCCCCCCCCCCAGGATCTGAAACTCCCCCTGATTCTAACGCACTTGATAATTCTTTCAATGAACAAGAATCCATTCAGAGTCAGAAAAGTCCTTTATCGGAGTCCATAGACGTGAAACCCTCTGAGATGTCTTTAGCACTTCCTCTTCCCATTGGGACTGAAGACCATCAGATGCTGCTTCCCGTGACGGGTAGTCAGTCTCCTTCATCAGAAACATTACTAAGATCTGCTGTGACTGGATATTCAGAACCTCAGTTTATTTTCTTGCAGCAGTTATACTGACGGTGCAGTACAGAGCCATCCAGGTAGTTCGGTAGTGAACTTGCATACGTTTGGTCAGATGAACATAAGCAAGCAAGCAGTCACGTTTTTTGAATTGGACTTGTTCTTTTTTTTCCTCTGTGTAAAGACACTCGTAAGGCATTTCCATTGTGCAGTGCTGTCTTTCGGGTTTTGTTGAATTGTGCTAATCTACAATCAAATTTCTATTTGTAATTAACACTGATTTCCAGGAGACAATTCCTTTCCAGTAACACTTGCCTTAAGAATTCTCTGTTCAATATGTACTTCGGAGATCTCCTCCCATGTTCCTGCTGATCTGATGTGTCACAATATCATTTGAGAGTAGATATTTTAAGCCATATTTGATAGTTTAAGAATATTAACCCAGAGGTGTAAGGGGAAAATCGTAATTGGAATGTACTGACAAGCTTGTCCTCCTGCATTCCGAGGCGATGTAACGGTACACGGTGGAAGGCAGGCCGGTGCTCTGGTGAGGTGCGTGCAGAGAATTCCCGCTCTCTGCCCGAAGTAGCCGTCTTCAGCTGAGGTCTGACCAGAGGGAAAGAAAGTTTTGTATATATTTTCCTGACAAGGCAAGTAAAGGAGGGTTAATTTTTTTCTGTAGTGTGGTAAGTCAGAGGGTTCTAATGGCATAGATACTACTGGGTATTCTTTCCAACATGTCACTTTTTACTTTTTTTTTTTTTTTTAAGTGAATCCAGCATTGTTGTATCTTGTCCCAGATTTATTTTTCCCATCCCTAAAATGCCCTGGTTTTGGCACAAGCAGCAACAGTTGCTCAAAAGGAGAGCTGGAACATGCATGTTGTAGATGAGACGAAAAGATGCAGTGACTTACTTGTGAGGCACGAATCATAGCTTCATAATCCTTTTTTTACAGCAGCGCTTCTTCTTGTGCTAGACAGTAGGTACAAAAGAGGAAATAAATCCCACCCTTCACTGTGATAATAATAAGTGAACGCTACACGAGGGGGCATTAAGGAAGGATACAACAGAGCAGACTGATATTCTTCCAGGCAAGGTTTTGCTAGAATATGACTGATTTGTTTTAATTGAAATATTTATGTGTTGCTTTACCTCTCATGTCACTTGTCCACAGTAACTGCACAAAACTGGCATCTAGCAAGACACGTGTAAAGGTATGTTTTATTACTAGCAATGTAAATTTTTAAAAAGCCACATTTTTAGTGTCTTGATAGGGTCATCATTTAAAGACTAGTTGACAATAGGAGTACTTTTATACTCCGTTTTGCCAGTTTGTGCCATTAACATAATGTAAGCATTATTTAAGTAATCATCAAATAGTAAGGAAACAGTTATTATACTGTACCAACAATGCATTTAAAGATATTATTTGTTGGTTATTTACTTGGTGCTACCATTTTATTTCCACTGATGCCTTGTGTCCAGACACTGATAAATAGAAGAGCATAGGAGATACCTCTTTAACTGATTCTGTTCTACATGGAGTAATAATTAATCTGCACCTTAATTAAACAGACTTGTGAAAAATTTCTCGGACGATTTCATTTAAATATTCTGCAAATAGTCCCGTGACTCCTGAGCATGACTAGATTTCCCCCCCCCCCGTATATATTTGTACTTGTAAAGTAATAGGCCTTTCGCTTCTTTGTGTTGATCATCTTAGTATGTGGCACGTTTAAAACTCTGCTTCTTGACCATATTTTATGCTTTAATATATGGCCAGTTTGCTGATAAAGTCTACCACAGACAGCAAGGAGTACAACCGTGTTCACCAGGAGTGTTCTTAATGCAGGCAGCTCTAACTCTGTCCGCTGAAGCTAATTATTGCCATACCTGCCCGACCTTTATTTGCTTTGCTTACCTGTACTACACCACTTATGAACAGCTGATGTCCTTCATAGCGCTGGCAAAGGACAATGGATGAAGTTCTCCATTTTTTTTTTTTCCTGTTTGTTTGGCATTTCCCCCTTTCCTCCCCCATTTACTTTTTTAGCTTCTGTTGTTGATGTAGCTCCTGAAGGATTCCTTAGTCTTGCCATTTAAGACTGAAGAACCACAAAGATCAGGGTCTTCACTCTGTGTAAAATAAGCAAATTCTGTGTAGCTTGTCCTAAGGTTCCTCTTTACTTTCTCTCTCTGAAAATAGAGCAGAAATTTGGGAGAGACATAGGCTTAGTCACAAATACTGAAAAAGAACAATACCGTACAATTGATACATTTCATATTTAAACAGCTTTGGAAGATAAACTAATGATATGCTGCTGTTATCTGAGGAAAAGTGTCTGAAGATTAACACATCCAGGATAAATGACCGCAAGAGAGAACTAGCTCTGGAAAAAAAATAAAATAAAAAAAAAAAATCACATTCCTACATAGAAAATGCATTCCATAACAATGTTTGTTTGGACTGTTTTTATATTTCTAAAATTATAGCTTATTACTGTATTCTTAGATTTCAGACTTTTTTAAAAAATACAGTGCTTAGATTTATACAGGATTTGTTTAGATACTTATAACAGTAACGCTTTATTAGTCATTTAGTTTTCTTTATAGACAAGAAGATAATCATTATTTTTTACAAGACAACAATTTTAACCTTTCTTAATAGAATACACAGGCTTGTAGTTTTGTCTCGGAGCAATAATTTAGTGACCTGCACTCTTGAGTCCCCATCTGAGAGTCTTGATTTTTATCCTCATCTTTCGTGAAGATATCTCAGCTGCTGAGGTATGATCTCTATGTATTCATTTACTAGAATATAGATTTTAAATATATATATATATATATTAAAAAAAAAAAATTGTAGGTGTGTTCAGGCTGGGTGCTGTAGGACCTGAAGAAGCAGGTCGGTACCTTACCTTTTGCCAAGAGATGCATGGAAATCAGCTGCACGTCTAACTCCTAGGCGTAAGGGTTCTGAGTTCATTTTGGAGGTACAAGGTTTATAACAGTGTCGATAATTTCTGTAAGGGATTAATGTGGGAAAGCATGGAATCTTTTCAGGCAGACGTCTCCTTCTTGAGACCTACCTGCAAAATGAAAGAGGGAATTTTAATAATTCCATTAACAGTAATTTAGAGAAAATGACGTGATTTGTCACACCATTGTTTCAGTCAACTTTGCGCTGAAGTCGGGGCAAGTTTTGCCTGAATAGGTTATCTGCATCTAGAACTTTCTGAATTGGCAGTTCAGAAATACTTACGTGAGAATAGCTCCTGGGATGATACTTACTTCCAAATGTGTGCCTAAATGTGGGCACAAAGCATGACAACTTTTCCGAAATCACGTGTTTCTAAAAAAACCTTTCAAGTATGGACAAGTCCCTTGTTAAGGATTTCAGGGCTGTGATCTTGGAGAGGCTATCGATAAGCCTTGCAGAATTAAGTTCAGATAAGGACTAATAACTGATTTTTTGGTTAAATTATTTTTAAAATATCTTCCATGTATATACAATTTTTCCTCTGTTATTTGTACATAGCTCAACTCTCGATTTTTATAATCCCCTGGGAAGGGAGGGAGTTGTACATATTTAGCCTGAAGTGTTTTATGTTAGACTTTAATAAACTTGTTTTGTAATTTTCCCTCACCTTGTGTCTCCTGTTTATAACTGCAAGGGGTAGCACCAAAAGGAGGAGGGAAGCAGTCTAACATAACCACCCTGTCAGAAGGACGCAGGGCAGCCCTTTGCGCAGCAGGCTAACGCAGCAAGGGCTACTCCGTTTTCTTCTTGGCAGTAAACACACCCGATTTCTCTCACAGAAGATACTTTGGGTCTGTTCAAACTACATTAAACAAGAACTTCATGCTAAATACAATCTAGTGTAATGACTCTTAGGTTAATTTTTTTTCCGCTTGTTTTGAAGGGCTTGGGGTGAGGTTGTTTGTTTTGGGGTTTTGTTGTTTTTACAGAGTGCTTTGAAGATGTACTTTTTATGTTAAAGTAGATATTCAGTGAATTTCTTTATCACAATTTGTATCTTAACTTATTTTTACTAGATTGTTTAATTTTACAGAAGGTGGTATGGTGGCTAGATCACACAGTAGGACGTAGGGGACCTGCCTTGTACCACTGGCCTGCTGGATCAGTCATTTTCCTTCCCTTTAAACTGGGGCAAAAATGCTGCCTTTCAGCAAGGTACTGCGAGCTCTGGAAGCTGAAGCAATGGTTTACAGAGCAGGATGGTGCTTGCTTTTGCCACTAGAATAACTTACTCGGAAGGCCATGGCAAAAATGTCTAGCCTGTGTAAATTCTCTCATTCCAAAGAACACACGATACATCTTTTAAGAATTTCAAGGTTTGGTTTTCAGAGAAAGGAAAGCAATAAATGTCTCTGGCGTAGGCCTATTTAAGCAATATGGGTTTCTGCATAAATAATTATTTTAGTTTGCAGGAAGCTGTTTATACCTAATTCAGTAAGAATTACTCTGCAGCCCTTTCTTACAAAGGAACGTCACAGTGAACTGTAACACATGAGCTATTTTCATGGATATTGTCAGTAACGCAGAGTGCTCTTTTGGGCCAAGCCTCTTGCTGTCAAACAAGGGTTCAGAGAGAGTAAAAATATTTCAAAAACATACACTAGCAATTTTGAAAGTAGATGCCATTTATCCTGTTACATTTTGTGTATGATATTGTTGCCATCTTACCACATCTACTAAAAATAAAAGACTGCTGTTGGTAGAGTTGGGACTGACTCGGTAGATTTGGTTCCCTGTTACCGCAGCAGATTGACAAATGTCATTCATACAAGTAAATTAAGACTTAATTTGGGCAACAAAATTAGCCTGAACTTCATATACAGGACAAGGGAAAGAAAGATATATGGAAAAAAATACACCTCGATCTGAATCTTGTAGTGGTCTTTCTGGCAAGAAATTGTATCATCAGTGTCTCGGTACCGAGAGCACTCTCTTTAGACTACCAGAGTATAACCGGCAATGCTCCAGAGCAGCAACACTCAGAAAAATATCAACTTTGATAATACAGGCCTATCTGATTTTTTAAAAACTTACGGATTTTCATAGCATGCAGCAGCTTGTCAAACAATCACATGCTGTGTATCTTCAACTTCTGTTTTCATGGCTCTGTTCTTCTGTGCAACAGTATTTGAAATATAAGCTCCTCTCTAGAACAGGGTTTTCACAGTGCCACCTATGGACTTTATGCTTACCAAGATGACTACAGGTTACGATGTCCCTGTGCAGGCCACAAAGATAATTCATTTCTGGTCTCCTGCTCTGCCCTCGCCTTTTGGGTGTCTGTTAAGCTATTCTGTGAAGCGAACGCAGGGGAACTCCTGGTCTGGAGGGTGAAGAAAGCTTGATCAGGTCTTACACATGGTCTCTAGCAGGCCAGAAGGTTGAGCGGGCAGAGAGAGAGCTCCATGTCAACTTGTGTGTAGTAGAACAAACGTACCTGCTCTGCGGCCTTACCTCTAGCTCCTCTTAGGACACTAAGTGCTTTTTGGATGAACAGAGCCTCACTAATTTGTGTTCAGGGGCGAGGGAGAGAAAAGAAAACCCCAACACTTACCACAGCTATCAGTACCGCTTTGGTCATTTCAGCTCGGTAAGGGGTATCCATCCGTCTCCCTGTTTCTCCACTACCACTGTGATAATACAGAATCGGAACATCAGCAGTTACTTGCTGCTTAGAGGCAGTGTTGTTGAAATGACTTTCTTATCTTTTTCCCCTCATACTTCAGTCTCGTAGGTCTTTTGCCTGCATGCACGTACATTGAAGGATTACTCTGTTACTTACTCTGTCCTCGTTTTTAACAGGCGCGTTTAGACATGCACAAGATTGCACTAGTGAAAGCCTTTGAGCAAACCTCTGCTGTCCGATTTGGTGACTTTTTAGGAGCATGGATCTAGTCACTTCTACAGGTGCAAGCAGAGTGGGTGTACAAAGGAAACGAGCTAAGTGATCCCCAAACTTCTAAGAAGTCTGTATCCAAACCATTAAACATTTTTTACCTACCATTATATGCATATGTTGTCTTATTCATGTGTAGGAGTTGCCACATGGCTCTAATGATACAAATATTTTTAAACAGTTTCCAAGAGACGGGAAAGAAATAATGAAACCAAGTGTGGTGTTTTTCATTTGTAGTACAAGAAACAAGTACATGCTGCAAGTTAATCAAAATACCATTTATATACCAGGAAACTAGGTTCACTGGCTTTAAAGTGCCAGCATTATAGTGGTTTAACACTTAAGTTCATTTAACTTGGTTAAAAAAAAAAAAAAAAAGCCACTCTTGGATAAAGATCAAAAGCATGCCATTACTAAGTAAAAGGAGAGAGTATGTAGAGCGCAGCAGCAACAAACGGGTTTACCCAAACCTCTCTCAGCTTCAACAACAGGAGCCTTTTTCTACAGCATAGCTAATTTGCTGTCAAGCAAAGCTGCTGCCCAGCGGCAGTCCGGGGTGGAAGCTTTTGTCAGTTCGATCTGCCTGGCTGTGCTCCAGCCCGCAGAGATGTGGTGACATTACCTGTGGGTTCTCCCTGCTGCCTGGAAACCTGACTGCAGAGAGCACGGCCCAGGAGGGGCAAGGGCAGCTCTTCCTCCGCAGCTGCCGTGTGGAAGAGGACCCGGTGGTCGTGGCGCTCCATCCATCGGCTCTGCTGCTGCTCCGAGCCAGCCTCTGCAGCTTTTTTAAATAAGAAGCACTTGGCAAAAGTCCTGATCTGAGAAATAGAGCGGAGTAGTTCAGCTGCTAGGAGTTCAATTCATGCATCTGCGCTGCTGCAGTCTGACCTCTTCACGCTGCCCTGGGCAGTGACTGTTCTACTCCGTTACTGATGAGAATACCTAGCGTCACTCTCGGTGCACTATGCTGCGGTGAAAATGTTTTCCTCTTAGCGTGTTATTGCACTAAATTCATCTGTCACCTGGGAACCCTGAACTACAGCTAATCACGGTAAGGCGAAGGAGACAGAGTCTGCAATAGAAACGACTGCAGCAAAATGAATGCATTTTCATATTAATAGGCTTTAATAGCTTGGGCATTTTTAGCAACAAATTTTAAGGTCACTGGTTTGATATTTTACCTCTAATGCCACTTCAAGTGTTGTTAAATTCCTTCTACACTAAAGACCCTGAAGAAACGACATTTGGCAAGTTTGATCCTGATCTAATCTATTTTACTAGAAACAAGATAGGAAAACTTCAAGCACGTGGAGTGCATCCGGCTGCTACCTCACTCACAAGTGTTCTGAAACCGCCGCAATCGCCAGACTGGCGTTAGCATCTTTGTTCGTCACCTCCCCACAACGCGGTGTCCAGTAGTAATGCTTCTTCAGGCCGTGGGAGAGCTCCGCGAGGTGAACGTGCCCATCCACTTCATACGGTTCCACGTCTGTACAATTAAGTTTCAAGCGGCCCGTCTGAATTAATTCTGAAAATGCCTGAAATGAATAAGAACAAGAACCTGACATATAATATCCCACTTTGATTGCAGTGAAGGCTCTAGAAGATAGCACACCACAGGTGAGTACTTGATCATTTCAGTATGCTGATGTCCAGCGAGTCTCATTACAGCACCACCATATTGTAATTACTTTAAAAAACCCCAGAGTGAATCAAGTATCTTGTTCACAAATTGCTGTAGTCTTCCCAATGACTGTAAAAACAAATTAGAACAAAACTCAACCCTCTTAGAAGAGTTCAGAAACAAACACTTACCATACAGGTGGCTTCATCAAATTTGTTACCCCAAATGTAAATATAGGAAAGTTCCATGTTTGTTTTCATTGCATCTGAAAGAGCTACAAGTCCTTTGCCACTTATGTTGTTGCTTACTACTGACAACCTAATAAGCAGAGAAAAGAATTATGCAAATCTGTGCCAAACCACTGAATTCCCATCTCCCAGTTAAAACTAAGAGTTTAACTGTGATTTTTTAAATATTTTATCATTATATATCATATATGTATATTGAAATTTTATATTTGTTATTAAAAAGGTATTTATTTATTTGTATCAAGTCCAGGCCTACTATAAAATCTTTTTCAGGTTGCTAAAGGCAGTTTGGACTACGGACTTGTACTATTTCTCAAGGCATTTCCATGATGCATGCAGCCAGGTTCTTCACTATTTAGTTCTTCAGCATCAGTGACTTACTGCGCGGTGCCCAGGTCTCATCTCTAGTCTGCTTTGAAGCCCCAGCCTTGGCATTTATCCAGGCTAAGCTTTGATCTTTGTGGAGTGGCAGTTATTTTTATATTAGTGAACCTGGAAGGCTTTCAGAGGCACCTAGCAGCCGCCACCTCCTCAGTCTGCTACTTAAAATTAATGGTTTCAGGTAACACCTTTGATCAGCTTTTACATCCTGCCGGCGCACGGTTTAACGTGGGCTACAAAATACACCCTGACGGAGGGATTACAGCTCTTCTGGGTTCACCTGGAAGCTAACTTAAACAGAGGATTTTCTTAAGTGTTGAAGATCAGAATCAACAAATATAGTGCCTTATCCCTGTCTGGAATATGATTATCTTAAAGTTCTGAAGACGTACAGCTCTTGGTTTGTTTTCGTTTGCGCGCCACAGGGGCCTACGCTTTAAAGATGCAAAAAGAACTAAGATCTAATTGTCTTCCCCCCTCCTTAGAATGACTGCAAAACCTGTGAATCACATGTAAGCAAGCTGAACCACTACAAAACTGATCTAAGTGTCAACCCCAAAAAACCCTGACATAGGAGAACAAGCCTATGTCAGGCCACACAGCAATGGGTACCAGACGAAAAAAAGGAAGTATAAGGAAAAAGGGATAAAATGAGTTATGAGTAGGGCTGGCAGTGTGGGAAGGTGAAGACGATGCATTCCCACCCAATCCGTCATTCCCATTTTTTTTCCTGAGAAAGAAAAACAGACTAAAAAGTTTGGAACTTCCTGACTTTTCCATTTTGATCGGTAACGTCAAAACACACAGTTTTGATGTCAGTTCAGCCACTGCAAAGTCTGAGCTGCTCCTACTCTGAGCCGTTACACCTGCAGCCTCCGGGGAGGTTACGTAAATACTAACGCCCGAAGAGTCCTGTTGTACAAAGCCAAGGCGTCACTCAGGTAGATGGCTCCATCATCTTCTATTCGGTTTGCACTAAGATCTAGGATTTCCAGGGTTTCGTTCCATTTTAGAAGTTCTCCCAAAATTTTCACACCATCACGGGTTATTTTATTACTGAAAGAGAGATGCACACATTTTTTTCAAAGGGTGCTAAGAAAATGAGCGTCTAATGTTAGTCAGGGCTATGTCGCGTAACGACTCTTACCAGCTAAGATCAAGGTATCTAAGGCTGGAGTTTTCACCCAGTGCCTCACACAGTCGCTCTACACCAAAGTTTTTCATTTCGTGCTTGCACAAATGTAGTTCCACAAGAGAAGAGTTATTTTTCAACATCAGAGCTACATGAACCGTGGTCTCTTCCTAAAAACATACACTCAGTTTTATTAAGCTGTACTTTAGGATAAGGTATGGTCTTGCTTCAGTAAAAGGGAGATGCACAACCAACGGCAACATTTGGTCATCCGTAGTGTCCTATTTTGTATATTGCAGCTTTGTATTAAAAATAGCCAGGAAACAATATGTTATGATAATGCTGAAAATAAAAAAAATAAAAATACCAGAAAGATCTTTGCAGATTTACAGTACTATATATATCTCTCTCTGCAAATGTCAGGAGCATCAATGTTTAAATCATTATGTCTAATCAGTTTTCCTCCCAGTCGTTGCTCTTAAAAACTGAATGGTTGAGTCAGTCTTCACCAACATTAAAAGTATTTTGTCATGACGCTAATCTATTATTTCGTAAAAAGAAACAGGATTGCTATGGGAAAAAAGCTGTCCTGTCACTGTAACACAAAGTAAGTTCACTTTGAAGTTGTCTCATTTAGTTAAGAAAATAACTGAGTGAATACTGTGAGTCAAAAATAAGGCAACAACCCAGAGGCCTCAGAAAATGAGAGAGTCGAAGGTGGGAAGAACAGCAAATAGAGTCTCCCACAGATACAGACCAGGCCCTTCATGGCCCATATTCTCAAGAGCAGTAGTTTAAATTTATTTCTAAAATGGTTTAGGCAGATCAAGCCCTGTCTTAGTAGCAAAGAAACAACTAAAATCCGGTCAAACTGTTGAATTCACCTTTGGGGATTTAGGAAGATCTGGCCTTCATGACAGCTTAATTTTGTTATCCTGCCATCAGGAAAATACCGTACCTATTGCAGACATCTGACACCTGCTGCCAGTCTGGTGAAACCACCACCGCAACCAGCTCTACAGCCAAGACTTCAGCAGGACCAGCGATGCCCAGCAGCTGCAAGCCTGCAAGCAAAAGCCCCGCAGCTCCGCGCGCCTGTACACATCCTGCGGTGCTGCCCCCAGCAAACACTGCCTTGCAGGTTCCCTTTTTAGTGCTTGATTGTTTTGGAGGGTTGGTGTCTTTGTTTTGGCTAACAAATGCACCATAGGTTTTACATGATGAGGTTCATTCACTTGTTAAATTCATGCTTCGAGTTCACATAATGAAACAACAAAACCACACAGGCCAGTGAATATGGCATATTGTTGAAGTGTGCCTTTCTTCTTCAGGCTGCGGGCTCTGTATGGCACTGCTCAGATAAACAGCAGCCTTTTGTTCTTCCCCTCATTTCCTGCTAAACAGCATTTCTCCCTCAGTTTGCTGAACGAGGCATAAAACTCTCCGTGCTGTAACAGCAGAAGGAACACTTGGTTCTCCAATACCAAGCCCTCTCCATTAGCCCATTATTTAACAAATGCATATGTACCAAGAAAGAAATTTTTAAAAAATTTACCTTCTAGTTAACGAGGGGCAGACTGTGACTGCACAAAACTTGGCACAGAAAGAGCAAAAGAATATTTCTGCAACCATTTACTTCACTTTGTAAGGAAACCCAGAGAGCCGTGTAGTTCAGCTGTCCATAAATACATCAGTACTGACTTGACTTACTCATGCTTCTCTCTTTGACTGAGCTGACACTACAGAATACTTACATACCTCTTGGCTGTATAGTAAAGGACGATTTAGGTTTATCGCTTTGACTGATTTGTTCTGAGTCAGGGCTGTTGCTATTGCTATTAGACACTGCGTACCCTGGAAATGAAAATAAATAAACTCTTTAGAGAAACATGTCCAACGTATAGATCCAGCTACCAAATTACCATGACTTCTTAGAATTGATTGTCAGAAGATCAAAAACATCAAATGAGCTCAGATTGGAAATACTATTATTTCTGCCTTCATGTACTCTGGAGAGATGCAAGTGCAGCAGGCAACTGCTTACAGACACAATGTATTTTCCGATAATACCAATGCCAACTCCCTATGGAATAATAGAGTGGAATTAGACTAAAAGAAGTACAGATGACCATGAAATTTGGCAACTCGGAAAATAAAGAGCAAGAATAATGCATCTCAAAGATACTTGTCCATTTAATTGATCCTGTATTTTGGTTTTCCTGATTTATGAATTAAAACCAGCTTGTGTGTGTTCCCTAAGGTCTTTGGTAAAAGTCTTAGGTAACATTTATCCACTAGGTAAATTCATACTAAATGTGAATTAATGTGGTATAGAGTAGTGAGAGTCTAGAACACAGGCCAGTTCAGATTTTTCTATTTCCTTCTCGCTTGCTCACTAATTTATATTTACATTATTTTCCAATTAGGCTGGTCTACACCCAAAGCTATTTCATTTTAAATCAGTTTTCTATCAACTCCCTACCGAGCATAAACATATTAAGCTTTGAAATAAATCCTACACTGGCTACACTTCCCTTGTTTATGTTTTCATAACACCCTTCACAGTTTCTGTGAGCTATTCCCCCTTCTAGTTCAGGAGTAAATGCAGTAATTTCAGGAAACAAATATAATAATGAAATTTTCATCTGACCGCAGCTCTCTCCCTCCCTCCAGGTGATAGTCAGAACTGTTAGGTTACAGTCAAACTTACTCCTTCTGCCCACCATACACTTCATTATCTCCTGGAAAGACGAACACCCTTAACAGGAAGGCTGAGAGTGGCCCATCTTAATCGTACTCCTAGCTTGGTTAGAGCGTTCTCCCGGAGGGCAAGATACAGGACCAAACTCTCCCAGGCAGGGAGAAGAACCACTTCCACCTTCCAGCCCCCCGATGTGATCACACAAGGGCAAACCATCAGTCGGGTGCCGGGACCTTGCACCAGGAGGAGGTTCACAGCTCCAGCTGCTACCTCCTGATGTACCCCACAGGTTTTTAAAAGCCACCCACAGGCTTTTACTGGTTAGAGTGGGAAGCGCCCTGCTTAGTGCCTTGAACCATTTCTACCCTCCTGACTTGCCCTCTGCACTGTGTAAGAAGTCTCCGCGCCCAACTCCAGGAGGCAGCAAGTTATCTAAGATCAAATCGGGTGCCTTTCTACTCAATTCAGCATTCTTGTGCCTATGTCCTTTATGGATCGAGCTCTGACAGGAGCAACACAGCTATGGGACTGGGTGACTTTCAGGTGTTATAGCACTGCACACTTCAGAAGGAAAAGAACCTCCAGGGAATAAGAAGTCCTTTCTTCAAGAGGAATTACACAGGACTTACTTAGCATAACAAGAATGAACAGCAGAAACAAACCTTGGAAAATGTGAAAGCCAAGCTTCTATGATAAGCATCTGAATTCCCAGGGACGTAGCAGCTCTAATGTATCATCAGGTATGACTTCACAGGTGTTTTACGCAACGTGTCTTTCCAAGCACACATTGCAATATTATATATCGTGTTACCTCTAGCTATCACAAAATGTAAAATCACAGGTGGCATTTTCCCCTAACTAAGCACTGCAGGACCTTTGCAATACCCTTGAAAGACTCGTGTCATTGCTGATAATTTTACTGGGTTACTCACCATATCACAGTCTCCAAGATCCAGTTTCTCCAAGGTTGAATTAATTTGTAGCATTGAAGCAAAGAACATCCCACCTTTGTTTCCTATTTTGTTCCCAGTCATTCTCAAATACACGAGAGTTTCGTTCCTCTAGACAAAATTAAGGACAAAAAAAAAAAAAAAAAAAAAAATTCCTTTTAAATGGCCTGAAAAACAACACTGTCCTTTTTCCTGTGAATCCTGCTGGTTGTCACACCAAGACAAAACATCCCTCTGGAATAATTGTGTCTAAGTGATAACACTGACTAAGCAGTTGGCTCAGGCTCCCCACAGCGGAATGAAACACATGAGAGTCTGGAAGCAAAACTCAAGTATGTATGTGAAAACTTTTGTTTCTCCCAAGTTCACAAATTTCACACTCATGAAAATGATCCAGGCAGATATTTCTGCCTAAATTGGCAGCTGAAATGCAAGTTATATGAAAACTGATTTGAATCTAGTAAGCGTATTTTAAACAAGAATACAATTATTTGCATTATTTTTTATAGTCTTTTAAATCACATGACCAGTCAAAGCTCAGTGAAGCCGCTCGCCTTAGGCAGAACTACTTGGTGCAGAGTCAAGCCAGTGTGTAAGTCTTTGCTGGACTGGAGACTTCTCTGGTAATATAAAGTTCTGTTCAGAAGTCTAGAAAAGCCAGCATGTTTCCCCTCACCCTCCACAGAATTTCAATGGATATTAAATATCTATTCCCTGTTAAAGCCCTAAATGCAATGCAGAGTGGGTTTGTATTTTTAATTCCTCAGTACCACTCAGAGATTATGATTGATTAAGTGATTACAAAATAAGCAGTTCTGCGAGCAGCAGAACTAATGTCTTCCACATGTCCCCAGTACACCTTCCTCTGCTGTGGTATCTCCCTACAGCATCTCCTTCCCCTCCCTCCCTCAGGAGCACCCCCTCTTCGCCCCCGGGTCCCCCCTGCCCCACGCAGCCAAGGGGCTGCCTGGCTGGTCGCGTCCTGCCACCCGCCTGCTCCGCAAACCCAGCAAACGCTGCCAGGGGGCTGCACAAAGAGCTTTGGGGGTTGCTCACAAGCCCAGCGTTGTACAATCTACTGTACAACCCAGCGTTTTGGAGGCCTGTCAAATTTAGTTGAAATCAGTGCAGAGTTCAAAGACTACGAAGGAGGAAGAAAGAGCTCACGTGAGTCTCATTTCATAAATACAACCAATCTTACACACAAGCCTCATTTCCTTGGGAAACCACGTTAAAAATAACAAACATGTTTTTATGCTGCTGCTGTAAGGTAAAGTTTTGAAAACATGTCTCAGAAGTCTTGAGTCAAGACAAATATTGACATCAAGGTATAGGAAAATTTAATACAACTTAAAAAAAAAAAAGGAAAAAAACAATGGCATTATATATCCTATAGCATAGCACAGCATTTTTCACACAGAAAAATCCAGCTGCGACAGTTGTGATAGTTGTTAATGGCAGCACAGTGCAACTTTCTCTTGTGTGAAATCTGATTTCTGAAGTCTGCCTTGGGAAAACAAGCAATCCCTGTGATACAGCAAAATGCTGAATGGACTGAAGACAGAGGGCCCTTTCAGCCAGCTCTGGTGTTGGCAGGACAGCTAGTACTGTTCATCAAAAGCAAAACTATCAAACGAGATGCCATTGTCTAAATCTCCCAGACAAATACTCACATGGAGTGCTTTCGCTATCAGCTCTGCTCCACTTGTGCCAATATCATTAAGCATCAGGTTAAGGTACCGCAGAGTGGAATTTTCCTTAGGAACAAACAAAGCAGAAAGCAATGAGACTTTTTTTCAGAGCATGCCTGCATTTTTCAAAAAGGAGCTGCATCATACACATACTTAAAACCTTTTTCCTTCACTGCATTTCAGGCAGCCACTGGTTTGCAGAAGTAGTTAAAGAATGCCAAAGTACATCAGATGATGATGGAAAAGGCAGAAAAAAGCGTAGTGTATAGGTCCTCATGGGGCTTACAGAAACCACCTGGGAACCCGCGTGCTCAGCATGGCCAAACGAGGTAGGTGGTCAAGCTCAGATGCAGACCTGCAGGCATTTTGTGAACTTAATGGCCCTCCCTGAGCTCCAGGAACCCAGGCACGGAGTGGCAACTCACCATTTTCCGTCTGTATTCCAGTGCTGACAATAACAGAAAGGCAGCATTAAAGTTTCCTATGTTTAGACCTACAAAAAGACTAACAGAGATGATAAAGTATCTAAAACAAAGGCCCTGGCACACTTGACACTACCATTCCCTCCTTTGCTGAATTGAACTGTAAGCCTAAAAGCCCCACAGTTAATTCCACTGTTCTTTCTTCCTGATACCCTCGCCAAATGTCCAACCGTTTTCTACCAGACATTAAAGATGTCCCCAGAGAATACAATCGGAGATTCTGGTGGGATGGATTTGGATGTGAAAGTCAAAATGTACAGAATTTTGCCAAACAAATGCATTCTTGTCTCCAATTTACCACAGATAAATATTATCATAGCCAAATAAATTACAAGATGCTGAATGACAAACATAATTTTGGCACCTGGAGGAATGTTGCCATGTGCTTTGCTCCAGCATCAGTCAATACATTACACCTAAGATCCAAACCTGAAAAAGATGAAGAATGAAGAATGTGACAGATGCGTATCTGCAATTAACTGATCTCTAAACAAAAAGAAATAAAGATGAACTGAGGCTGAAATCAAGACTGCTTATGTTTACTTAGATTAGCAACAAACATACATGAAAAAAGCTTACCTGTGACAAATACAGCATTGTGTAAGACAGAGGCAAGAACCTGAAGATCGTCATCTGTCACTCTCTGCACAGGCACTAGATGATTATTTCCAGCTATTTTTAATGTGATCCCTTTTGCCCATCTGCTGGAACATAAAAACGTAAGCACATGGGGAGAAGTAAAATGATAGAGAAAAAGGAATTCTCTCTCCAGATAAGTGGATCCATGCTTGCCCTCGCTGCTGTGGTTGCACACAGTTAGCTGCTGCCGCTGCCTTTGGTAACACCATGACAGACGACGTGATTCAAGCTGTACCTCAGCACTGTCCTTTCTGATATTCTGAAGACACTGCACAGCTGCAAGACCACGCTTAGCACACGTGCACAGAAAGCAGGAAGAAGCAAGATGAGGGGAAGGTAGATGGAAATAAAGACTATCCTGGATGTTACCTCATCATCTCCTTTTTACTTGTTGACTTTCCTTTATTTACTCTATCCTGCCCTCAGGATCAAAACCTAACACAAACCATTTCACTACACTGTATTTTCTCAGGTTTTCTCTGCAAAGGACAATTAACTTTGACCCCAGGAGCATCCTTGAGAGGAAGCCCTACCTAGCCACATAATGAGAGAGAATTTGGGTGGTTAATACCTTGAGCAGGATTTAGAGACAGTTCAGGGAAGCATTACCAGCTGGAAGCTAACTGGATGCAGCTGAGGCTTTTTAAACAGGAGGGAGACGAAAGGAAGGGGGTTAGGATGACTAGATACTGGGTTTGGCTTCTTTAAGGGACACAAAGGCACCATCCTGTACATTTTTCACTTTTTTTGATTTCACTGCTTGTAAAGCTGCCCAGAAGGGATATGTAGCTACAAACCTCTGCCAAGATGATGTCAAGATGAGTCAAACCAGAACTTCAGCAGTAAATGCTAAATATGATTTGCGTTTAAGCCTGAAACTGCATGAACTTTCTTACTCTTCAATCCCTTGTCCCGCTATCTTGTTTAAGGCTTTCAGAAGCATCTGAAACATGCTGTTTGTTATTTCCTTACATTTTATCATTTTTATCAGCTTCTTGAAGCACATGAGCAATGAAGGGGTTTTCAGGTTGGCCCAAGTTTTGGCAGGCCCGCACATAATGCTGGTGAAGATCTGGACAAACTGACATGACCTGCTGGAAAACAAAATGAAGTGTTACTGCATCTTTACGGCAGCCTAGCAACATCACCATGGACCCAAGCACGGGGCTCTGCATAACAATAAACATGGGCTTGGTCTGAAAAGGGTTACAGCTCTTGGTATGCAACACAAGAGTATGAGATAGACACAGACAGGAAAAGCATGAGGAAAAAATGTGGATTTCTGGATGCGTTTCTGATCTGCCATCGCACAGGATCTGAGCTAGCAGAGAATTAATATTCATACAGGCAGGTTGTTTTTCCCTGTAAAGCAGCTGGGCCCCCAACCTCCGCAGGCCTACCTGAGCGATCAACGCCTGCGCCCTCTCCCCGCGGTGACCGGCCCACGGGCGAGCTCTGCCCCACGGCCGAGCCAGGCTGCTCCAAGGTCAATAACGTGTGGTAACGGAGCCCGTTTCCAAGGAGGCTGTCCCGGGCCCTCCACCAAGAGGGAGCGGGAAGGTGGCCAGGCCCAGCCCGGGGCCCTGGCAGGAGGCCCCGCCGCCGCCCCACCCCGCTGCGGTGCTGGGCCCTCCCCACGGCGGAGGCCTGGCCGCATCGCTGGTGCCCAGCCTCTGCAGGGACGGGAGGGGAGCTGCCCTCTGTCACCCCCAGAGTATTTACTTAGTGGTCTGCCCGCGGTCTCCGAGGAGCCTTTGCAAAAATTTCCGTGGTTACACGGATTAGCGGTTTACTTCAAAGGTGCCTGTGCCGGTCCTTTCCACCGAATAAATCCTTCTAGCGACTTCACTACTGCCCTCGTACGCAGGAGGGGTGGGCTGGGGCCGCACGCTCTCCCGTCCCGCGGTGTGTGGGGCTCACGCCCGAGTACTGAACTCAGCGACAATAAAGAAGAAAATACCCTTGTGCAACATCTGAATTAGACTGGGAAGCCCAGCATGGGTCTGTCCCCATGGTGGTCGCTCAGTTCTTCCTCCGTGTCCTGGTGGCACCTGGAAACCACCCATCTCTGGAAACGCGACGTCCTCCCGGCGCTGTTACGGCAGCAGAGAAAAGGGCGTGAGGTGGGAGATGACTGGCAGCTGCCTCTCGACCTCCGCTTCCTCTCTTATCGTTCCTTAAATGTCAGCTGAAAGGTTTCTTCCGTGCAGACATCAGAGGTTGCTCAGGTAGTCGCCCCTTCCCACCTCTCGCTCTTTCGCTCTCAGCAACAGTACAGCTTTGAGGGTTATTAAATACCAGATTCACCGGCATCTCTCTGGCTCAGAAACCACCAAGTGCTACAGAAGAAGGTGCCACCTTTTTACAATAGGACTCTTCCAGTTTTACAATCAGCATAGCTGAAGACAGATCTCAGTCAGTGTTTGTAAATATAGGCCTTCAAGACTCAAGAAGGTTGCTTCCTCCAGCTCCCCTGACTTCACAAGGTCACCCTCCGAACTGGGCTGTTGGGGCACTTCAGGATGCACCGGGATTCAAAGATGTGATCCTGCTGTATGGACTGCAGGATTTGATCTTAATGAACACAAGCAGCTTTTTGCAGGGGCACAGCTGAGACTAGAACCTGTCCCTAAATGCTGAATTCTGCCAGTATTTATTTAGTATAGGAAGGTCTTTGAGTACTGTTGATTTTTAATTTTTTTCTCTTCTGAAATTAAAAATAAGGAGCAGGGATGGCGGAGTCTCAGCAGAGCCAGGAGGCCAGCGCAGGGGGCACTCAGAGCCCGAAAACTGACTCTGTTGGTTTTGAGGATGACCATGATCAGACTGCACAAGAAACACCAGTGAATGAAGTGCCAGAGAATGAAGCTCTTTCTCCCACACGCGTCACAGACCGGGTATTTTTCATTGATTTAGCCAACAAGCAACTGCGAACCATCTCATCAGGCGTCTTGAGTCTAGAATATCTGGAAGAGCTGCACATGGAAAAGAACCTGATCGTAAGCATCCCCAGAGACATCAATCGCCTGAGGCACATGAAGGTCCTCTACTTGGATCAGAATCACATACAGGACATATGCGAAGAACTGGGGGAGCTGAAATGTCTTCTGAGCTTAGATTTAAGTAACAATCCCCTCTCTTGTAGTTCACTGCCAGTTATCAGCAAGTTGCAGTCCCTTCGTCAGCTCAGGCTCTACAAAACAAACTTGGATGAAATCCCAGTGCAGATCTGTGAATACCTCCATCATGTTGAACTGCTTGGCCTTTCTGACAATAATCTCGAGTGTCTGCCTAAAGAAATAGTGAACCTGACAAAACTCAAGGAAATTTACCTCCAGAAAAACAGATTTAAAAGTTTTCCCAAGGAGCTTTGTCAGATTGCTAATTTAGAAATAATAGATCTGGAACAAAATCTAATCAGTTTCATCCCAGAAGAGATAGGCTTTTTGACAAACTTAGTTAAGCTATTTTTAGCTTTTAATAACTTATCCTCCATTCCTCCTACACTGCAACACTGCCAGAAGCTGGCTGTGCTGGATCTGTCTCATAATCTCCTGCACAAGCTTCCCCCAGGTTTGAAGAATCTCACCGAAATGAGAGTACTCAGACTGTCCGCCAACAGCCTGGAGAAGTTCCCACGTCAGATCTGCTGCTGGCCGTCCCTTTCCCGTGTTTATCTGAGGAACACCGGACTGCGCACAGTACCCAGGTCTTTCACCAGATTAACCAGTGTCAGGATACTAGATCTGAGTGAAAATTGCTTTGATGAGATTCCTAAAAGAATATGCACTATGAAAAATCTGGAAGTATTGGCCCTGGATGGCAATCAGATACAGAAGGTATTTGTTCCTTTGTTTTTATTTTTGTTTTATTGATACCTCCCTTTTGCAAAATCTAAGTTCTTCATAACAACCAAGTGCCACCTTTCCCTACTGCAGTGAGAAGGCATGTTCCACCTGGTATGCACCTGAGCCTGGGTTACTCATTATCACTGACACCTGAGTATTCAGGCAGGGATAAAAAAGCAAGAATGTGGAAACACTGACCTTTGTGTTAATCTTAAAGATGAAATACTGACTGGAGGGACTGCTTCAGTCATTTGCATCTTTTTTTCTGTGTACACTGGAAAATAAGAGCTGCATTTGCGTAGAATCAATACGTCACAAACTGAAACAGAGCAGAAGGCAATTTAAAAATGAAGGTGATATTGTTAATGCCTTTAACACCATTAACATTTGCTGTTCATTTGATAATGAACAATTATGTACCCTAAAGCTGTGCTATTATAAATGTAACAGTATTCATGGACATACTCATTTTAGGGCTCAGAATATACCTTCCTTTTTATATAATGCAACGCTTCTTTTCCAAGGAGATTTTCACTTGTGCAATTTTCTTCTTGAAGGTTACGTTTACAGAAGTAGTAATTTATGCAAAAGCATCACTTTCAGATTTCATTCATTTAAATTACTCTTCCCTGCACTGTGCATACAAAGGAAATGAAGAAGCAGACTAATGTTTCTGCTAAGAAATAAAATGAACCCCATAAGAAATCTTTCCAGCAGAGGAAACAACATGGATTTTTTTGCCAGAATTTCCACCATACTGTGAGGGATAATGTTACATTAATGAGCAGAATATTCTGCGTTCATCCATCAACAGTAATGAAGCTCCACAGCATTTTCTTGGAGATTTTTCCCTAAAAACAGAATCCCAAAGATTACTGTTTAATTGACATAATGTATCTTTTTAATGACTGTGTCTAGATACCTGAGGAGGTGAAAGAACTGACAAATTTGAAATGCCTTAGCCTGTCTGAAAACCAATTCAGTATCTTTCCAAATGCAATCTTTCTCCTGGAGCCATTAGAGAGATTATACCTGGGACAAGATAAAGGAATTAAATTCACAAGTCTGCCAGAAGACATCAGCAAATTGCAGGTAGGAGCAATAGAGGGGGAAGATCTTGGTCTGCTGTGGCATGGCACTTCCGTGGACTTCAGCTGCTCCCAAATGCAGGACGGAAGGTTCTCCTGATCTCTTTAGGTACATGGTGCAGCATCAGGGCTCTCAGAACAGGAATAATATCAAAACTCAGTGTTTGAAACTCATGTTGTCTCTCTGTGTTTAGTAGTCATCCCAACGATAGCTCAGTTTATAAACCTTACTTCTGTGCTTACTGATATTCTCTGTACATTGATTATATATGAAGCTAAGGAACAGTCCTTTAATTATTAAAAGCTATGCACACATATTTTCCAGAATCTGAAAGAACTGCATATAGAGAATAATTGTCTGGAGTACCTGCCCGCAGCCATCGGCTCATTGACCCACTTGAAAATACTCGACTGTCGCAACAATCTCCTTAAACAGCTCCCAGACTCTGTATGCCAAATACAAGGTAAAAAATAGTCTTTGTGTTTGTAGCCTTAACGACACAAGTACCAGTAAGCATTCTGGAAGCAGGAGGGAGAGAAGGGAAGGAAGAAATGCAGTGCATCGTTTAGGGCTCATCCTGTAATTGTAAGGGAGCCAAATAGGATAAAAGTTAGGAACTGGGAGGGTGGGGGAAGTGCTGTGCCCAAGCCAAGTGGACAGGAGGTCCTCCCCCATGACCCATCTCACCCTCAGGAGTCCAAGGAAAAGGGTGTTTCCCAGAGCTCAGCTCCAAGCAGACCCCCTGATGTGAGAAGACCCACTGGGTCAGCACCAGTGACCCCAGGGGGGTGGTGCGGAACCAGCTCTCTGGGGGTGCTCCCCAGCCCGGTCTTTCCATCTTCCCCAGTTCATTGCACTTCTGTGTGGCTTAGTTCACTAGCACTGTTGCTGTGCTGATTAGCAGGACTTTTGAAAGCTGGATTTGGCCACCTGGCTGCCAGGTGAATAGTCTTCACCTAGCGAAGTAAATGCTTTGCTAGGAGAGCCCGAGTCCCATCCTTCTATATTTGGGAGCAGATACTTTGAATTTTAAATGCTCTGGTGAGATGTTCAATACACATATTCATGACATGCACAGACTGAATTGTTTGTGCCTCATCCATGTGCTGTTTATGGGGAGCATGCAGGAATGCTCCTCATCATTCCTGTTTTTTGTGCTGCAGCTCTTTGCTTTTGCGTGTTCAGGTTTGCAAAAACTGCTCCTTCAGAACAACCACCTGTCCCGGCTGCCCGAGGATCTGGACAGTCTTCAGCAGCTGGAGCTGGTCCTTGTGGATGGGAACCCTATGACAGACCCCCCGCTTGAAGTGTGCTGTCAGGGGACATCTGCCATCTGGGAATACTTACGGGAAAAAAGGTATAAAAAGGCCATGAACTTAACGGTAGGGGTGTTAAGAAAGCCAGCACAATACACGTACAAGGCTGTGGTTTTAGTAATAGATACTTCGCAGAACCACCTACGGGGCACTCGATGCAACATCAAAAATGTCTTAAAGCACCGTTTCCATCAGCTATGGCAGAGGAGTACTTCTGTCACTGATCACGTTAAGGTAGGATACAGGGAACCATCAGGAAATACAGCACTGGGCATCATTCAAAAATGGGCCAGAAGGCTGTCACTGCCCCGCCAGGCCACAGTCAGCAGGGCCAGAACAGCCCTTACAGCTTGCAATGGAGCTTCCCTTAGTTCCCTGTCCAGTGGAAGGGTTACTGTGTCTAAAAACAGGGCAGATCCTCTAAGTCCAGGCATTGCTTATAGATGAAACTAACTGCAGGTGGCATTTCCCAGTCTTGCTGACTGTATTTTGACTGTAGAGAGTTGAAGATCCGTTGTGCAAACACATTGAACAAAACACATTTTTTGTGTGGTTTTGTGTGGGTTTTTTTTCCCCAAAAGAACATCAGTCTGTATCACCAGTGGGCCATAGAAGTAATTTGCTCAGAAAAAATACAGGGCAAGAAGGAAGGAAAGGCAAATCCTCAGTCTTTGATTCTTCTGAAATGAAATTATTCCTCTCTTTCTGTAATGTCTGTAATTTCTTCATGAACTAATGCGTTTCTCCCAAACTGTTCTTCTGAACTAAAAGGTGACATTTAAAGATGTGTAGACATAGTCATTTACTGCTCTAATCAAAGGGTCTGAAGGACTACAGTGTTAGTGTCCTCCCTGGTAAGAAACTCCTCTTGCAAAAAATAACACACAGAGTAAAACAAAAGTCAGGTGGCTGGCAGTCTACCTCAGCTGCAAACAATGTAGTCTAATACGGAATAAAAGGTGTTTTTTTGAGACCACAATATGCCTGCCTTTTTGCATCAAGAATATCCACCCGTAATACTGTTCCACATGACTGTTTGCTTTTACCCTTTTCCTCCAGGTAACCAGATTGTTCTTCTCTCTTTTTCAGATCCGAAGTTTGTAGCATGGGCTGATGAACCAGAAGGGGATCGGACCTTTCTTGACACTTAAGCATCTAATGAAAAAAAGAAAGATGGAAAAGAAAGGAAAAGGAAAGGGAAAAGAGAAGCCTGTAAAAGGATCAGAAGCCAAAAAGTGATATTTGGGCAGTAAACTGCAGAGAGCTCTTTTCATTTACAAGAAGGGCAAATGTGAGCAGAGATAAGCGAGTAGGAGACAAGCAGTATTAAAGCATTTGAATCAGTGAGTGTTACAATGAAAACAGATGATTTTTTGAGGTTTGTTTCTGTGTTTTTGTCAACATTGACTCCAGCTGAATCAGACAGATTCTGAAATATTCTGGAGATGCCTCATTCTGAATGTATGTTATCTCAGAGTATCAAGGCAGCTGATTAAGTGGAAATTAAGGTAATCTGTAGGAATCTGGTGCAATGATGTGTTCTTTGTTCTGAATCGCGAAGTATTTTACATGCAATTCTTAGAAATCTGTTTTCCAGTCAGTGAGGTACAGCCATATCTAGAGTGAAACAATATTTGTGGCCCCACCTACTAGCAGTTATTTAATGAGTTTTACATTCAGAAATGATCAATACCTTGTTTGGAAATATGGAGGAGGATTCCAGGCAGTCAGAACATATGTACTTCTACCAGAACCTGCATTACCATCCTGTCTTACAGAGGTGTCAAAAGCTGTTTTGTAAGTATCTCTACACTTTTGCAAAACTGTTCACTGATGTTTTGACACTCTGTAGTTATCATATTTTGAATGACTGCAAGCTGTCAAATCCTTAGTGTTATAGCTCATCTGTGAGATAGCTTGGTGACAGTTTGTAAAACGTCTGCGTACGACAGGCTTATTTGAAAGCAGAGAGTCTGCAGAATGCAATATTCTGCAATGATTCTGGGTCTTGGCATGTCATAATACCTTTGTTATTCAAAAGAACCATGACAAACACTCCTTACTATAATTCTAGAATGCCAAATCTATATGCAACCGCGTCTTTCCACAGCACTTTACAGGCAGCCGTTTGTCCTACGCATCTGATGTCCTTGTCTAGTTTTTATTCTGCATTGCTCAGTTACTCCTTAAACCCCTCCAGATTTTTATTTGCAGCATACATAAAGCACAGAGCTGGACTGGGACCGGCCACCGTGCAGATTCAAAATGCACGAGTGGGTGGGAGCAGAACCCTTTATTGAGTTTAACTGGCGGGTCGGAACTGCAGTCCTGCTCTCCCTCCCCTGGTCTGAGTTGCCTCAGAGAAGGTGGTGGCATCTGGAAGGAGGTGGTGAAGGCAGGGTCACCGAGACGCAGCTCTTCCTAGAGCTCCACCTCCGGGCAGTGCTCTCTGGATGCTGCGGCTACATCTGCATCCAGGGGATGGATCTCATTTCCGTTTGGCTCTTGAATCGATCGATACTGAAATCTCATTAATACACTTGTTGGCAGGAGAGAGCTGGTAGTGCAGAAAAATGGGATGGCTTAGTTTTGGTTTCCAATTTCACTACATAACCGATGCTGTTTTGACTGTTTGGAGGTGTCTCATGAAATTTTCTCACCCTAAGTGAAGGCAATGAGGAAGAGAGAGAAGGATGATTCAGAGACTACCGAGGAGGCAATCACTGGAAGAGAGAGGTTTCCGGGAAGACTGGCAGATAGACAGGACATTTAATAAAAGTGATTTAATGAAAGCTTTTTAGTGGCACAATAGGTATCAGAGAATCACGAGAGGGCGAAGGACTGAGAAGGGGATCATGAACAGCAAGTGGAGAGGTTGCTAGCAGCGAGTCCGTACCACGCTCTGGAGCTGAGAATGAGGAACCCCACTATGACAAAGCAAGAAACCCCAACACTGAAGTCCAGTTCAGTCAGTAAGGTTACAACAGATACCGGACATTAAACATGGGCCAGCTGCTTTACTGAATTAGAGAGGTTCAGGTCGGAAAGGAGTGATTCAGAGAGATTCTCACAGAGCAGATAAAGGATCAGTTTCCAAGTTGGACCAAAGGCAGATTTGAGGAGGAAAGGCACAGGAAGGCAAGCGATTAAGAGAAGAGGTTGGTGTGCTGCTCTTAAACAGAGATGATGGTACTTCCCCATTAGAATAACTCTCCTGGCTTGAGTCACTGCTTGAAAGTCTCTCTTGTTATCCCTGTATGAAACGGGGGCTCTTTGCTTCATTTCAGAGGTTGACGATCTCTGTAGAAAATAACTGATCCCACTGGGCAGCAATTCCCTGCTATCTGACCAAGACACTCCAGTTCATCTCACATTTCTCAGAGCTGGGGGAGCCAAGTGCACTTTTCAAGTGGAACTGAAACTGGAACCAGGAAGTCCATAGAGACCCCCACATGAAATCATGGATTAAATGATCAAGAGGTATCAGCACAGCAGGCTCAGCTGCTGGTATAACCCTGACCGCTGTTGGAAGGGTCAGCTGGACTGAAAGCTGAATATCCATCTGCATCTGCATGGGAGAACTTGCTGAGAGGGGTCCTAGCAAGTTAGGAAACTGCCACTGAATGATCCTGATGTGCCTCTCCTCCAGGAGACTGCTGCAGCATGTAGATATACTCAGGGCTAATTGAGCAGTACTTTATCCCTCAAGCTGCCTCAGGATTTCTCTAAGACTCCTCACTCAGTGGGCAGATCTAATATCTTTACTTCCTAAAATACCTTACCAATGAATAATCCCACTGCAGTCTTTGAGCTCACGTGTGGGTTAACATGCTCCATGACACGAGTGACTATGCCAGAATTTGGCTCTGTGTAAGCAAATACAATAAAATACCAAATAAGAAATTATCAAATGAAAAAAGGAGGAGCCACTTACATGTCCCAGGTCGGTGCTTTTTCTAAGCCTTGGGCATAGAGCAGGGTGCTCTGCTCTTAGCTAGAAGCTGCCCTGTGGCTTTGAATAATAGACTTTGCTCATTTCCTTCATCTTTATGGTAAGGATAAGAACACTGTCTACGTCACAAGGTGTTGTGAAGGTCAGTGGATTAATCCTGAAAGCAGGAAGCATGAAGGCACTGCGGGGACTCCCACTGGCTTTCATATGCTCTTGATCAGACTCTTAGATCTGGAAGTTTGGTTTTGTGCTGCATGTCATAAAAGGGTCCGTACAGAAAGCGCAGTCTGGGTGAGGCTGAAACAGCTCAGGATGAGAAGGAGCATCCCTGAAGTATCCTGAAGTCTTTGCATAGCCTTATCTGGAACGCTTATGGATTGCTCTGTATCCAAAATCCTTGCTAAGGTAGCGGGACGTATCTCTGATTTAACCTACCACAGCATTTCCCTTGCCCCTGAGACATCCAAAGACACCAAACAACTGTTTCTTACCTTGATTTTATGCTGATTCTGTACACAGGACTCATTTACACTACGAGACAGCATCAAGGGCCAGAGCAGAGGCAGAAACACCTCCTTCTGTATTCTCCTTACTGGACTAATATATAATCCTGAGTTGTTGGGATGCTTTCCAAATCTCACAATTATGTAGATTTAATGCATTCACGAAGAGGCAAGAGTTTTGGAGGAGAAGAAACTAAAAGTTAAAACACAGAGGTTTCAAGTATTTTCACATTAGAGGCATTTTCCTCATACACACAAGGCCACATTCACACTGCCCACCCACCTGCATTAGCACACACCCCAGCCACTTCCCTCCACTGGCAAACCTGCAGTGTGTCCATCTGAAATCATCACTGCTCTTTTGACAGTAGTCATGGCTGTATTCACAACAGGAAGATTAAACATATATAGTAGCGTCAGCATAGCAGTGTAAGCATGGCCCAGAGAATCTGAAAGAATATGTCATTAAATTGAATGATCTATGCACGTAGAAGGTTAAATAACAGTTTTATATAATTATGGAACTATTTCAAGAGCTCCCATGAGATGAGACAAGATTGCTAAAAACTGGGCAGTCTTCTAAGTCAGCGATACATAATACTTGGTTCATATGCTGCTTGTGAAAGGCCTTCCAGAAACCTTCAACCTTCATCAACAGTCAAAACGAATGTTTCTTTTGTTGTCTTGATTAAAGCTTTCCAGTCGTTTCCGCTGCGATTCTGAAAGGACCCATCTTTGCATCCCCAGCTCTGCCAAGGCAGGCAGCTTTGTCAGTGCTGCTAACAACTCGCTGAACCACGTCCCACAGTCCCGGCAGGACGATGGGCGAAGACTGACATCCAGCTCTGAGAGTTCTTTGAATACTGCTAAGCCTTGACAGAAAACGACCCACCCTTCATCAGAGATGTTGTTGTTATAACTCAAATCCAGCTTCCGTAATCTGGCTAGATGGCCATCCTGCGTCAGCAACGCTGCAAGAAATGACAGACACAAACACAACTAATACATCCTGGCAATCGCTTTAAAAGCTTTTTAAATAATACCATACTATTTAAGGCCTTTCAGCAGTCAAACAGCAAGATTCAATTCCTCAGCAACATAAAATCACTCGCTGTTGATCTCAAAAAGATCGTTTTCTCACAGATGAAGGAGTGTGCAACATTTAAACCACAGGCAATTCAAAAGGAACAGAAGTATGCGGTTAAAATTGTATGGCAACCTGAAAAGCTTTGAGTCAGTTGGAAGGAGGTTATATCAAGTGCCAATTAAAATAGGCAGACAGGCTTTACAGGGAGGCTTAGAAAGAGGAAAGCAAAACTAGATGAGGTTGCATGATTACAACAGCCAGCTCTCACTGTGGGAGGGTAATGGGCCTAATATACCCTAAAGGGAACTGGGATCCTTAATGTATGATTGGCAAAGGAGACACCCATCAAGGGTGATGTTTGTAAAGTTAACAATATTCAGGCTTCATCTCACCAGCCTTCAGATTACAGGGCCTTAACAGCCGTCACACAGCTATTGCCAATCATCTCAGACACTCAAAACCCATGAGTCAGGCTCACAGAATCACGAGGATGATTATAAAATAAACAGGTTTTTAAAAGGATCCTAGAATTTATTCCTTCTTTGGGTTCCTATTTTCCAGTATTTCTCAACAGCTGCTAAGAGGTGGGCTAAACTATTTCTGTTTTAATTCTCCCGTAATAGTTTGACTCCAGAAACACACCTAATGGACTGAGAGCTGGTAGTGCCTGTATTACCAGCTGTCACCACGTCCATTTCCCATAAATTACTGAACCCCAAACCAGCAACCAAGCAAAATAAAACTCCTCAGACGCAGCTTTAAATATCTGACATAAAAACCAGATGTAAACCCAACATTTTTCTAAGAAGTGATCTCTTTTTGTATTAATAGATAAAACTGCTAGAATGATTCTTTGCATTTTTATCCTTTTCAGTTTTTGCACTGTGCATGTACAGGACACAGTCTTCAGCAAAATGAAAAGCCTTTTTGGGAAAAATACTGCTGTATTTTCCATCTTTTAATTTGATTTATGCAAAAACGTGCTCAGGCCATGGAACAAGTCCCTTCTGAATTGTGGTCTAAATGCCCTGGCTCCTTGACTGCTAGTAAATACCATGTTATACGTACTGAGAAGTGCCAAATCTTCAGCCACCAAGTTACAGCTGCTCAGTCTTAACACTTGAATCTCCGTTGCAAGCTTTAGCGCTCCCAAAAGCAGCTTTAGGTTCCCACCAACGCACTTATTCCAAGAAAGGTCTAATATCTCCAGTCCAGGAAGGTGAAGGGCAGCCTCAGCTGAAAAGATTAAGACCAGCAACTTCTGCTTACTAAGAGAAAACAACATGGCCTCAATAGACACCTCACCGGCAATTCACCTGTAGATAGGCTCCTAACAGGCTGCCTACTTGTGCTTAGAACGACTTATTTTATCCTAATAAAAGCCAGACAAAAAATATCTCCTGTGCTCTGCAAAGAATATAAGAAGGGCCTGCCTACAGAATCTTTAAGGACTCTGTGGAGGGGTTTCTTGTCTTTCTGTTATTGGCTTAACCTTGTCCCACTGAAGTCAATTTAATGTAACAGCTTGTTTTTAAACCATTTTATATCAATTTAAAGACAGCAATTTTTTGCTGTGAACTCACCATGCAAGGTGAAATGCTCTGTATCTTTTGACAACACCGATTTCCATGACGTCACTCTTACATAATTGCAATGATATAAATATAGTACTGTTCCTGCAGGGACCTCAGACCAGTTTAGCTTGCTACTGCTTCTGCTGAAGGCAGTCAAGTTTTACTATAGGTTTCAATGTCACTAATAAACAGTACAAAATATATTGTAAGTGCACAATACACAGTAACTAACAGATCCCTCTGTACTTAGATTTCATGTGCCATATGGAACACCTATCAAAGGGACAGGGTAGCCGCTAATCCACTGAGATTTGCAATAAGTAGGTAAAAGAGGCTGAATTGACATATCCTGTCTTAGACTGGACTTTTCTTCATGGCTGTGCAATATCTTTTCCGCTACTGCAGTCATTGCCTCTGTTCCTCCATTGCCCCGTGCTTAACTCTATCCCAGAAAGTTTCTACTGAAACTTTCACCTGCAGTGAGGTGAAAAACATTCAGTGAAAACTTTACCCCACTAAACTGCAAATGCAGTGTTACAACCAAAATATAATTACAGCATAATATGAAATCATGTTTTGCTTTCTCTTCCAAAATTAGGGAGTATTCGAAAGCTCACTATCAGACAAAAGGCTAAAAGGACTTCATCCAGTCAGGTATAATGGGGGGAGACATACAGTGGTCTTGCCTTGCAACCAGGTCCTATGAAGCACTGGTTTCATTACAGGCTTTTTCACTCAGGACCTGTGGTATAATGTAACCATGATCTCTGGAGTTCAGTCAACGGAGAATGAAGCGCTTTGTCCCACAAGGATACAGAGAGAACAGACACACTTTAAAAAAAAACCATTCCTACCTAGTGATGAAAACGACTCTTCACCTAAACCACAATTGCTGATGGCCACAGATTTCAAATTTGGTAAAAACCTGAGCCTGCCCAGAAGAGGATCAGACGAAATTCCTACGTTTTTATTCGAGGATAAATTCAGCTCTTGAAGACTGGAGAGTAAAGGTATCACCTGGGCTATGAAAACATGAAATATTTATTAGACAGTCACCGATCCAGAACAAATATGTAGTTGTATATTTGCCTGACATAATTTCTTTTCTTTATAAATCAATCCAAAAGTCAAGGCCAAGTTTTGACACTCAAATTTATGGTGAGTAATGTTTTACTCCATAAATAGCCTTGTCATTTTCAGTAGGAATGTTTAAGAAATTAGGTATTACACACTGTGTGGAAGGTTGTCAGAACACAGCTTCCTGTTGAAATCTTCTAGGTGAAGTAGGGAATTTAACATTAAATGAGATGGGGGTTATTTCCAAATGTCCTCACTGCTAACTGAAACTCCGTTATATTAATGTGATTATTCTCTATGGGTCAAGAAATTAAAAATAAATCATGATTGCTATTACTAATAGTTAATATTTCCAAGTGCTTCAGCAGCAGCTTTTCAAATTACCTTCTTTATCATGGAAAGTAAGATGTGGGCAATATAGATTTTTTGTTGCTGTTGTTCTAAAGAGTAAAAACCAGTACCAAAAAGTTATGATAACGTACACAGAAAAACAAACTGTCTCACTGATTGAATAGGAAATGTCTTTTTCTTCCTAATAGTATTTATGAGTTGGATCAATTTATGAGTATTTATGAGTTGGATCAATTCAGCCTGGAGACTGTAGTCTCCAGCTTTTCTGTAAGACAGAGAGCAGCAGCAATGCAAGATCTCCTAACATCACTCTCAACTTAAAGTTCACCAAGGGAGTTTTAGGCAGCTACATTCACATGCACATATGCACCTTGGATCTGTGCCAATTTATACCACTAGGGGAGCTGTCTCTGGATATTTCCAAAATTACTGATTATCAAAAAAAGCAGTGCTCGGTGGCAGTTCCTACATTCACATCATGAGTCTGAATCATGGTGGATTCAGGTCCTTAGTTGCACATGGGACCAGACACTATGAGATTACCTTTGATACAGCAAAAAACCATTCCATACTGATCGAGAAAGCTATCCTGCACGCTGCACTTCCAGAACTGCCTAGTGAAAATATACTGAGATCTGCTAGACTAGGTTAGGCAGAATCTCTTACGCCTTTGAGATATTTTCGGAAGTCAAAACCTACATTCTTAATGGATTTCCTCAACATGTCCTTACACAAAACGGTCATGTCCTCTTCTGTTACACAGCACTGGTGGAGATCAAGGACTTCGAGATTTTTCAAGCTGGCCAAATGAGCTGTTGAGTCTTTAAAGCCACCGCCAATCTCTTTGTTACACGATATGTCTAATTTTCTTAGCTTGGCAAGATGCTGTAAAGCAGTGTCTGAAATGGAAAAGGGAGCATGCTGGTCACTGGCTGCTACAATAGCACAGGTCACGGCTTTAGCATTTATTTACTTTAACATCAAAGTTTGCACAAGGTATTGCAGGCAAAGCTCTTAGACTAAGCTTCAGCATGTAATCACAGCAGACATACAGTAATATTGCAAAGCTTCCCCATCTATGCAACTCCATTCTTCTCTAAAAGAGCAGGTGAAGGTGAGGCCAGTTCATCCATTCAGTCCTCAGCCTTTTGCTGAAATTACTACTGGATGTGCTAATTAGTGCACTTAATTAATTGTCTTATGGATAAGACCTCCACTAGGGAGAGACACAGATAATAAGCCCATTTCATATGGCTTCACTGGACAGTCATTAAGTCACAATGGTGAATTTGGATTCCCCTCTGAGAGTAGGATTAGCTTGTTAAAAGTTAGCTAGCCTGTCTGTGCCCTTGTCTATGTTCTGTCTGGGGAGAGAGGAAGCATTTCCAGAGAGCCATTAATCTACCCTAAGATGTATCTCAGATAAATGGTGTGGAGCGTGACTCTCCCCACTGACTTTCACATGCTTGAGCTCAGGGAAGATAAATGCAACTCCTGCTGAAAGTCTCTGTAGTCTTTTATCAGTCCTCAAAGAGCAAATAACGATTGCCCATTAATACTGCCAAACCATCAGCAAAATCCCACCTCATTGCCTTTCTTAAATGGTTTTCAGATGTACAATTTATTCAGAATGAAAGTCTTTCTGAACGTAAAGTCTAACCTAAGCCCTGGAGGCTGTCTTGCTTTAATCCACACATGTGCAAGTTTAACTCTTTCAAGCCTGGCACATTTTTCAGATCCTGAGCGATAACCTTCACGCTGCAGCCGATGTTTTTGTTGATAGAGAGATCTAATACTTCGAGGTCTGGGATCACATTTAGAAGTTCAGCTGGGGAAAAAGAGAGAAGAAAACCAGAATTGGTAATTGTCTGGAATATATACAGATGAACCCTAGAAAAATACAGCACCATGACAAACAGGAAGAGGTAGGCTGGGTTTGCCTATACGTGTGGTTTAGACTTACTAAGTTCCTGTTCTACTTAAAAAATACAGCAAAACAAAGATTGGGTAGGAATCAAGAAAATCAGTGAAAAATCTGTATGAAAATAAAGGCGAAAAAATACAAGGACAGTTAGAAAAATACAGGGGAATAAAAAGCAGGAATACAAAGAGAAGGAAAAAATTCTTATGAAAAGATACAGGACTGTATGTTGCATATGGCCATCTCCTGCAGTGGCGATGAGAGCACAGGGACTTCTCTTTAGGGAGAAAATATCTTTTAAAACACAGAATCAGATCAAAAGACCACACATGATTAAGCTACGGTGAGAGGAAAGAGGGGAGGGGTGATCAGTGGTTGCCAACTCAGCCTAAATTCCCACCCCTCAGGCCTTCTTTTCCATCCCATCGCTAACTACATATTCAGCTGCTTAATTTTAAGCCATTGGTGTTGGAAATTCTGGCACACATGACTTGCTCAGGGTCTCAAAGGATCCAGTGACCCTGGACCACTGAGGCAGCCAGACTGTGGTTTAGATCTAGCTGTTCTTCCTCTCAACCCTACCTACCTGATTAGAGAGGACAACTTTCTTCTTTGGAAGAAAGCGCATTAAATCCCAATACCATGTGCTAAATACTATTATAATGCAGAGCCTGAAATAAATCAGCTTTCAACTAATATTGAGCTCAATACAGCCATAATCTAAGGCAAACAAGTTACATTTTTGTGAAGCCAGTCTCTCAGTCCAGCTCTGTGGATACACATACCAAGGGATTCTCCATCCTTTGCCGTCAGGTTACAGTCCGTAATTTTCAGAAGTTTTATCTTGCATCCTTTCTGGAGTTTTTTTGTCAGGAGTGATAGTTTTCCACCTATATTACTGTTCCATGATAAATCCAGTTCTTCAAGTTGAGGAACAATTTCAAACGCCTCTCCTGTAACGGAAGTCTAAGATGATTCATTCTAGGTATCACTTTCAGTGCAAGACAAAAATACAGGTTTCACATATATTAAAGGGGAAGGTTAGCCACTTAATTCTCAAATTATTATATTTTGTATGGCTTGCCAGGAAAATTGGTGTATGCTATGAATTGTTGGTACCACAGCAATGTTGTATAAATTCTCACCTTGTCTAAGGAGCAATATAGATCACAAGTCATTGTCACAGCACACACAGATTGCTTGGCCATCATTGTAGACCTGTGCCAGGACCCAGAAAGTCTAGTCCATAGGGAAATCAATACAAGTGACAAGTCTGAATTTACTGTCCTGTATAGTTCTGCTCTATTTTATTTGACAAACTTCCAACGTCCTCTGTCCTGTGTCCACAGGTCATTTTGGAGGAGATGAAATAAGTCCTCTCACAGCAATTTCTGAAACTTAAAAGTCTCATTTCTGACAGGAATTTCTGACTCACTTCATAAGGAATCAAGATAAGCATTGTTTTGACCCAAACTAACTTCCCCATGATTTCAAGGCAGACAGCACTGACTTTGATTACATTCAGAAAAATTAGCCTTTTTCAGGCTTGATGCACCTGCCAACGTGAACTGTGCTAGTGCTTCTTTGTAATACTAACATCCCACTGTAAAATCCAACTTCCTAACTTCCTTTGTAGATGAGGGACGCAGATGTTTATTTGCATAAACTCATTCCCAAGAAAGATCAATTAATCAGACCATATGCAAATGCAATTTCAAAGTGTCATACACAAACTTTTGATCTAAAGTCTCATCATCAACCTAATAATTGAGAATTGTATTTTAGTAATAAACCCTTTCATGTCTGCATGCTTTCATAATTAATTCTTCACAAAAGATTTATAATAGAAAAATAATTATGTCTGTTGTTGTAAGTGAATATCCAGGTTTGAGACAAAAGGACATGTCTTAATGTTTATTTCTGCATTTATTTTAAATTATTACCTCAGTCTTGAATATTGAGCAATGCACTACAGTTGAGAAGTGCTTTTGCCTCTGCAGCATAGCCTGTTTCTGTTTGACATGGGGACTAGCATTCCAGATACATTTTCCACCCAGAAGATAAATAAAGGACTATAACTCCAGGAATGGTTTCCTACCACCTCTCACAGTCACAGCTCTGAGCAATCACACAGAAGAGGTGGATATTATGGTTATATTTGAGGCATTGATTTCTAAAAAGAATGCACTGAGTGGCCCCATTTCCACGGATAGATGTGGACACAGTCAAACAGGCATTATTGGCCTAAATACGCATGCTATTTTCAAAATCACAGGCAAAATCAATGCAAACTGCCTGTTGCTATTCCACACCTCAAGAGCATCACATTTTGACTAGAAACTCAAGTCCTCTGATCAGTTTCGTGGCTGTCTCAGCAGAGGCCAAGCCAGAAAGGGGAAGGAAACAGCACAGAAGAACCAGGCAGAATAAATCAATTGGAAATATAACCAATAAAACTCAAGAGAAAAAAAATGTATCAGAAAAGGGTTTGAAAAAGAATGAAATAAATTTGAAAAAATCTGACAGAAAATGAAACACAGATTTTAGCCTCATCAGAAACAGACCAATTATTTGCACCGGCTTTTGTAGAGATGCGTGTTTCCTCTCCAACAGGTAGCGTGACCCACTTTTGAGCTACCACCATATATGTAATTTTATTTCTGAACCTTTCCTGCAAAAAGCCTGGGTATGAATGACATAAAATCCAGCTTTATAACTCAGACTGGTTTTTAGAACTTGCAAAATAAGCAGCAGTTTTTTAGAATTCTTAGTTGATTGAGTTTGCTTTTCTTTTAGATACATATCACAGACCCACCCCAGAGTAAACTCCAGGCCCAGAGGTAAGTGACTCAGCGTCAGAACCTGAGCGCGTAACACCATCTTCAAAACCTTTAAATCTCATGCTTTGCAGAAAGCAGGGTTTCAGGCACTCCGAGCAAAGAAGTACACAGAGGAATAAGCTTCTCCCAGACTTGCAAAAACAAGTTATAAAGCTCCAAGGCAGCACTGGTTTTAAGTCTCCTCCAAAAGACCATCCATTTTTTTGTGCTGAGCACTGCATCTGTCCTGCAGCATGAAGACCTAAGCTGACCCTGTTATGACTGACTCTGTTTCAGTTCTTCTGTTTACCATTAGATATGAAAGGTAGCCAAAAATATACTAATCTAAATTGAAAACATGCTTTCCTGCAAATAGGACTGAATTCAGTTCCCTTCTGCATGTGAAACCTTCATGCCCTGAGGAATGCACTCCGCAGAGCCACTCAAATGTATAAGATCTCTCATAAACCCAAGTTCTTTCTACTGTTTCACAGCAGGAGTTTAGATTGCCCAGCGTGGAAGCAGCAGGGGTAGGATGTAGGAAGAGATGAGACGGATTTCATTAGACCCAAGCTGTCTGGAAGTAACTGTAAAGGAAAACCTGTACCTAGGGAGGTGACATCCTCAGCTGTCAGCCTACAGTTGTTAAGTCGAAGGACTTTTAACAGGTTCACGTGATGAAGATGAACAGTGAGAGCTTTCAAAGTCCCACCAACACAACCATTCCAGGACAGGCTGATCTCTTCCAGCTCTGGGAGAAATGGCAGTAAAGAAGCTGTAAAAAAAAAAAAAGAAAAGAAAAAGCGTATTCTGTTTGCATGTTATCTGCACGCCCTGGATGTTAATACATCTTAATACAGAGATGCTTTCTACAACCAATATAGCATTACAAAGCCATGGCAATTTGTACCTCAGTTTTCTTATCTGTAGTTTGAGTGTAAGGACATTCATCTGCTTCACAGACCTGTATGATTTTTAAATTTTTATATATATTACATAATTTATATAACTTAGTAATTAACATTTCTCAGGGACCTGGGACCACCAGATGAAATGTTAAATAAAGCCAGGCCTGTATAAAAGACAGGGAGGGGAAAAGAGGAGAGTGAATAATTGAACAGGCAAATAAGAATTAAAGAAATGTATGAAGTGACTAGTTGAATAAAATGTGTATTTACCCAGCTCTGTTACATCTGCTGCACTTAATGCACAATTATTTAGATCCAGATTCTTGCTGTTGGGTTTCTTTCCCAGTTTCTGCATGAACTGGTTAAATCTCTGCTCACCAGATGGTGACTCCGCTTCAGAAATGGGATGTGAAAGTCCATCTGAGTAACAAAGAAATAGGGCCCTGGTTATCTCTGCTACTAACACAATGCGTAAAACCTGTCTGCGGCTGTCGGGTCAAGACTTTAGGAAATTAGTGAAATCTGTCAGTAAACTGGGCTCTATTTTTGATCAATGTGGACCAATAACCTGAGCGGTAAGATCACTATAGATCAGATCACTACAAAGCTCCTGATGCAGAGCGAGAAAAGAATCTCCTGTTGCACATCTCCACGCTACCTTGTGCCAGTGACTTTGGATGTTTGCACCACCAGTTTAAGGACATGAAATTTGTGAAAAACTCTGAACTGCAGCTATTGTGGATGCACAAGTCATATAACCACCTCTGTATGCCTGCACCGTAGCCACACTGCTGCAATACAGTCTGTACTTGATCAGTTAGCACCGAGTGGCCCTGCAATTGTGTGGTGAACCTGCAGCTTCCTTCATGACAGCCCGTGTTCGTTTTCATACGTTGTCTGTGTAAGGCAGTTCCTGCTTTTCTTGGCTTTGCAAAGCAACCCCTACTTACCTTCTTCTTCCATGCAGTTTGTACAGCAAGGAAAATTGCATTTACATTCATTGCTAAGCCCTTTAACAAATCAGTAACTTCATCTAATGCCTATAGCTGGAAAAAAAGCAGCCAAAAATTACACAAAACAGCAATCCCACTCTCAGTACCTATCCCCTCATTGTTTTCCCAAACCTCCCCGAAACTCTTAGGACAAAGGACGGGGTCTAAGCCTCACCTTCCAGCTCCTTTTTAAAAATAGCCTCATTTTTTCTGGTGTGGATGTAAAGAGTATTCTTGTGTCCGCAAAATAACATACATGATGAATTTCCATTCCCTTCGCCTCCCCCTCACCAGTGTCAAGTGGTAGGAAACATCTGCTCTTTTTGTCTTCAGATTGCTTTAGCAGCAGGGCAGACAGAGACCAATCTTAAATACAACAAAGCCAAGCTACTGCTCAAAGCTGGGCTTTGAAACCAAATAAGCTCTGCAACTAATGAGCTGACTCCAGCACTGACCTCTCACATTGGAGATCAAGGGAGAGGTCACCCAAAAGCTTTATCCCTCCTCAGCAACATGGATCTCACTCCTTGCTTGGCACCTATCAAATTAGAGGGCACATCCTTGATAATGTTCCAATCAGAGGCAAATCCTGGCTAAACTATGGGCAGCAAAATACAGCATTTTGGCTAGCAAGAAAAGCAACTGATTTTCTATGAAATGAAAATATATACCCATGCACATGTATTTCACTATAGTACCAGCATTACCTTCTACAGAGAGGTCTTGCTTCTCACTCTGATCATCAGCCCCAGCGTTGTTTACTTCTGTTTCTTCAATTTCCTTTCTGTCCTTGCCTTCAGATTTCCCAAAGTCAAAGCCCCTGAAGAATTTTTTGATGGCTGAAGGCTGCTCTTTTCTTTTTCCAGGAGAGGACCTCTTCCCTTGGAACTGTTTTATAGCAAAGGCAAACAGGGAACTCTTCGGGATGTCATCTTCATGCTTATCCTGGCAGCTCTGAATGTCATCTTTCAGAGGATCAGCAGGTGTAGAAGGAATTAGTTTCATTAATGTTTACTCTTGCTTACCCTCTTTCATAATGGCAGATGCACTGAGAATTTCCTACTATTCCCTCCACGCTTCTATCAGAAAAGCACTGTTTAGTGGACCAGACTCTGAACTCATTTCTCCTCTTTCAAAAGGAAATGGTAGTGCTCAGTATTTGCACAGCAGACTCAGTGGCCCCAGTTCTCAACGGTACCAGTATCACCCTCTGCTGCCTTGTTAATGCAGACTGCTCCTAAGGCCACCCCACCTGCCCACCGAGCGCTGCAGGGCTAACCTGCTGCTTCCCCTGTCACTTAATCCCCAGGTTCAGTTCAGAGTCTTGTGGCCACATTCAAAAAGCAAGGCTGAGATGTCCCTGTTCTGAGGGGAAACCAGGTTAAGTTTAGCACCAAAGTGATTCTTCATGCCAAAGACCAGTCCGGCAGTCAGGAGGGTGAGAGGAGGAGGTGTCCCACAGGGAGTACAAGGACATCCTTGCCTGAACAATGTCACAGGCTCCCAAGCTCAGGGTGGAACATGCAAACGAAACCCCATTAACCTTAGAGCAAAGCTGAAGTGATATAGTGCAGAAAACAACCAGATATCGTAGCTAGGAACACTGGGAGTGTGCCAATGCTGGAAGAAAACAAGCCCCCCAGACAGCTTGTTTGGAACAGTTCAGTTCTATAGTGACCTCAGTTTCAGTGGCTAATTCACAGGTAAATTAAAGATTGACTTCATAATCATTTATACACATTCTTTCCTTACTGCTGTTTATACTACACAAGCTATAGCATCATCTGGTGATTCTACAGCTGCTTCGTTTTTCTCTAAGCATTAATTTCATGCTCTTTTTTTAATTTTAATTCCAGCATTCTCCTGCACACACATGCTTTAAACCGTGCAATCAGTCATAAAAACTAAGCAGACATTCATTGACTTTTGCTTTGTGAGGACCATGTGGAAAAGGTATGTATCAAGCACTACTGTGTGCCGTTGACTGCAGGGGGAACGACCTGAGCTCAGACCTCGATCCCGTAATGCACCAGAGCTCATGAACGGGTTTCTGTGCTCACACGGATTCCCCCTTCCCCAGTACAGACCCACACACAGAACTCATTCCACAATTCCCCATCATCCATAGCGCACATGAACTCCATCATTTTAATAATCATCTGTGATATATAATGTCGCTGGCATCAATTTTCCAAAAAAGAGAAACACGTGAGGAAGTATCAGTAATCCTATGAATTTCACAGATAGATAGTTTTTATGCTATTACAGCAAGAGTCAGGTCAGGGGGGAATGTCAAAATAAAGCAAATGTAGTTTTTATATACACATACTTTTCTTTTTGTGTGTGTGCGTATATAAATGTGGGTATATATACTGATGTATCTATATATATGTACGTAAGTTTTCTTACCGTGTTGGAAGTTATCTGCCATGAGACAAGTGTTCAAGGGCAGAGCACTCACAGTAACAAAAAGCTGATGCATTGTTTAGTCTTGCTCTTAATAGCCTGTCACAGCTGTCTTTCTTATGAGTAAAGTACAAAAATTATACAAAACAACGTACACAGCTGTACATGCACGTTCACTGAGCTGAAAAGCAATGCTGGTTACCCTGGCTGTGTTTTCATGCTGTAGAATGGTATTATTTTCAACAGACAAAGAAACATACCTGTCTCTTCCATTGCTACACTTGAGGATCTGTTTCACCTTGTACGGCACTTTCAGGGCTTGCAGAAGTGAGCCATGACTTGCAAACAAAATCTCGCTTCTTTCCCTAACAGGACTTTCCACGTACTTTTCTTTCAAGAGTTTCTGTCTTCATCAGTTTGATAGCAGCAGCTCTGCACAACTGGTTTGTGGGCTCTTTCCTGACGCCCCTGTTCCTCCGCGCTGTCTCCCGACGTCAGCCTGCTGTCCCTGGTCTCTTTTTTCTGGGGGGGGGCGTTGAGAAGTCCATTTAAATGCTCTGATCATGTCCCAGCTTAGCTCACTCAGCAGGCAGAAATCAGGAAGTGGCGGCACCGTCCGATACTGCACGCTAACCACTGCATGTCCCTGAAACAGCTGTTGTTCCAAGCGGCTGAGTCACCTTACAGATCAGGTTACAAAACTACCTGAAGAAAAGCTCTTTGTTTTCCCACCCCTTTTGTCCATACTGGTCAGAAATGCTGCTGGAGGCTGAGCAAAGCCCTGCTGTCAGCAGGACGTTGCATAGTTCAGTAAGAAAAAGGAATACAGAGGAGTAGCGCGCTCCTGTTCATTTTAGGGCAATGGGAGATAGGAGGGGAGAGGTCCTACTGCATCATCGTACAATCTGCTTGTGGGCAACAGCATGATACAACATTACGATGCAATCATTTGATGCATCAAACTTCACTATACCTTTTTTTTGTCTGTCTGCCTTAGAATCTGATTTCCATGACGGCGAATGTTACAATTTCTAGCTTAAACATACTCATGGCCATTTTCCTGAATCTCTTTAGCTTTGATGATTCTTTTTAATCTATGAGGTCTTCGCTTTTGTAGGCTAAACCAACCAAACTCTCCTTGTCTCCCCTCATGTGGAAAACTCTCCGTTTCCCTTATCATTTCTGCTCACCTTTGTCTGCACCTGCTGCAATATAATATATACTTCCTTAAATACAAGGGACCATCCACCGACGTGTATACACTAAAGACATATGCGAACTGGAGCGCTTTTGGTGGGGAACGATAAAGCTGGTCAACAAAACCGACGACTCCTTTGAAAGCAGCTGAGCAGACGCCAGCCGTGAGGACAGGCTTGACCCAGTGTGTCAACGTACAAATGATTCAGACAGGGTGGAATGAGGCACGGGGTGCTGCTAGGAGCCAACAGGATAAGGTAAAGCGAAGAAAAACTTAGAGCGAACATCAGGAAAATGAGAAGTATCATGCTGGGAAACATTTACAGCAGGAAAAAATGCACAAAACCACTGCGATGAACCGTCTTTCCCTGCAGGGATGGAGGGTACGGTTCTATTCCCAAACAGAAAGGATCTCCAAGTTGGTTTTAGGGTTTTCTGACAGCAGGAGTGGCTGTCCTGTCCCAGTTTCTGAAACTAGCATCTCACTACAGACCTGCATCCACTGGGAAAGATCACCTCCTTGTGTGCCAATTCACTTCACGTGTTCAGGCACCTCAGCTACACGGACGGTCAAAAACCCCAAGCATTTCTGTCGGTGAGGGACTCATTCAATTTGACAGCTCTTTTCCACTTTACTTGTTGTGCTTAACAACGGAGCGGCCAGGGATGAAACACAGACAAGGCAACCCGTGTTCGTGAACATCTGCCAGGCTCTGCTGGCCCAAGACACCCGATGCCCACCGCAGCTCAGTGAGAACGTGGAATGGGAATATCTGATAACCTCCGCTCCCCGGAACTGGGGAAATCCTTAAGCATGTTAAGCACCCATTACAGTGCTTAGGCTGGGCTAACTTAAATGCGCTGACATCCGTGTGTTAGGTGATGTGTTGCCCATTCAGAAATTCTTTCCCAACAACCTAAAAGGTTGTTGAATGATAGTGAAAATACCTCACGGCACCATGACAGTGTCCCTGTAATCCAATGACAAGGGAAATGTAGTTTTGCAGTGACCTACTTTCCTCTTCCTAGAAAGCAAATCTTTACCTTTCTTTACAGCAGCTATGCGGGAAGATGGGACAGCAGGGTTGTCCCAAAGCAAAGCAGGATAACTAGAGTAAGGCAGCTGCACCGGGCTGAAAACATCAGCATTACTTTGCAATAGCCTAGGCTGTGCCATGAACACGCAATGTATCGCAACAGCCAGGCCCAGCCAGGCCCCTGTGCTAGACCAGGCCATGCTGCATCAGTTGCTGTCTCCTCCATGGCATACTTCTGAACACGTGTCCTGCTCCCGCCTCGCCGACCTGTGCGTCTGCTTCTTGCAGTACGTCATGGACAGCTTTTGGAGTTTAAAAATAATAAACGCCTTCCCCTTTCTATCCAGTTAAATGGCTTGTGACCATCTGCTGAGCGCTCAGTGTCACACTTGTTTATATCTGCTCTTCCCTCTGTGTAGACCTGGGGCAAGGTTAGGAACAGAACCAATTTTGGAACAAAATCGTTAAAGTTGCATCCCACACAGCATCCACTGGTGAGAGATTAATGTGGATTTTTGTACTTTGCCTCATTGTGACTCCTTAATCCGGCATATATTCCAAAGAAATAATGCCATTAGAGGATTACTGCCACAAGTTCATTTGAAAAAAAGGATTTGCAAACATTGAAATCCTATATTCTATGTACTTAATCACTGAGTATCATTTTGGGGATTTCCTCTCCGTTTAGTAGGGTCTCTTTCAATGAAATCCAAGCAAATTAGCAACTCTGTTTTGGATGGCTTCTTATTATTCATTAAAGGAAACCAAAACTCCAAGCATCTGGTTAAAATAATACAGAATCTAAACACACTGGACTAAACCTTGCTGTCATACAATCATTGCAGTTATACCAGGGAGGCACTTGGCCCAATATTTATATAGAATTTAATGATTTTGGATATTTATCTGCTAGGGATTTTTAATATTCTAAGTCCTGTAGCATGCAGTAACACAGTGACCTTTGCTTGCTTCTAAGGCAGTTCCCTTCCCCAGGTTCGCTCACACCCAGTGAAACCACTGTTCTCCTCTCTGTGAAAGAAGGAGACTGAATCACTGCCGTGCTATTCTTTCTCCCTTTCCTTAGCACACATCTCTGCTGCTCGGTCTCCCCTTTCTGCATGACTGTCACTGCCTGCTGCAGCCTCCGTGGGCTTCTCTTGCTTGGCTCGATTTGTTGCAGGCTAGGTGAAGTGGGCAGCTGCATTGGCCAAGAAATTGCTGGGGGTGGAAAAATGCTTATTGCCCCACTGCTGACTTTGCCAGTGCCAGGGGAGTTGCTCTTGGGCTGTGCCGACTCAGAACACATGTGCCAGGAGCTGCTGCCAAATGAGGGTAGGGAAGAGCGGCCTGCTCCAGTACCAGGTTCACCGCCCTCATCTTTCCCAGCCACGCACATCAAACCATGCCCTCCACAGCTCTCTCCATCCTCTCTCTCCTGCTCTGTCCCTTCCCTTCATCTCTGATGTCGACTCGGTTCTGACCCCGTATAACTGAGGCAGCAAAATTCAGCCTTTCCTACATAGCTGAGAAGCCTTCGGCTGGCACCAATGGTATATTGCTAGCGCCACAATATCTGTGTCATCCACTAATTTGATGTTGACTCTCTTTACACCCAGGCAATTCACAGAGCAGCAGGGATCAGCTTTAGGGCCAGACAAAAACCTTCAGAAGAGACTGCACCCACGATGGGCTGGAAGGACCATGCCCCGAGGGTGAACGAGTGACACAGCTGCGCTCACCAGCGGGAAGCGCTCTGCAGAACCTAGGCTAGGAAACGTAGCTTGGGCTTCCAGGTAGAGCTCAGCAGCGTGCTGCCGTCTGGATAAACTCTTTTTCCATATATTCTTATACTCTTAGAAATATTGTGCAACACTGACGCTTCCCTGGAGCAAACTCATTCCACACTTCCCTACACTGAGATCAGTGTGCATGCCTAAGGATTCAACTGGGTCCAAAGTATCTGAGTATCCTCATCGTTTCCCACAAAATAAATATTTGACCTTCTGATTTTAATAGCCCATCAGCCTACAGTAGTTCCTGAGGCAGCTGTTTAGAATAAATTTCATTGGGTTACGAAAACTAAACCCAACTCTCTCATTCCTTATTTATGTACCATCATCGACTGATCACAGGAGGGGTTTGAAAAGGCACTGGGAACATACAAAACCAGCTAAAACCTTGGGTTCAGAAATGCATACACCTCTGAGCATCCTTAAACAGTCCCCTAAAGTCAGTGAGACTTTTCACGGGTGGACAGGCTGAGGAAGATTCTGACATTTCACTGTACTTCTACACTTTAAAACATAACAAAAAGTAAAGTTATGAAACTCTGGTGGTAGCGTGCAAAGGTGGGCCCTGCCTGACCTGAAGGGGCTGCACACCTGGCAGGACAATCGTGCTGGTGCACGTGCTGGATGAACTGGTTGTGAGCAGAGGTGTCCGGCGGCCCCTGTTGCCATTGATTTATTACAGTTATAAGAATTTCAACCTTGCATATACCAGCATAAGCTGCTAAACACAAACTGTAGAATTCTAAAACATACTCTTTTTCTCAAAGCCAGAATTTACCTTACCTACTATAAAATACTAGCAATGATAACTAGATTTTTCCAATTCCTATTTCATATTGAATATGCATTTTGATTTCCATAAAAAGCATGATTAGAAGATCTATCACAGCAGATGTATCTTTGTATCCACCATGCAGATATTTTGAACACTCTGATATTGATTTACTCTTTTTGAAACGGAACTACACTAATACAAACTTACTGTTTCATTCTCTATTACAATATACTACTCTGTCGGAGAAGATTTTCAGGGCTGGAAAATTCTTTTTGGTTGAACTTATGCCAGGAATAATCCTTTCAGTTAATCATTTACATGAATGGGTAATCTGCAGAGTTCATGCAAGGCCTGCAAACTATATTAATTACTAGAAACCTAATTAGAAATCAACAGAGTCAAAGGATCAGTGTTGCTTCCATACGGTACCATCTGGTACAATGGGTCTGGATAGTTCAGCAAAACTCCCCATTGCGTTCTGTGGAACTTCAACCTGGATACGTGTTGCCAGAGAGAGCAAGTTTATGCTGATATATGAGCTAGTTGTAAAGCATTTTTAGGGTCGTCCTAAATGACAGCATCTGACTCCCTGTATTTCTAGGTGTTATTTCAAAAGTTAGTTTAAAAATGAGCATTTACTCAACAGTTTTCTTTTTGAATGTGATACCACTGCAGTCCTAATTTGCCTTTCCACATCCAAAAATACCCTAAATCCATACACAGGCTCATGAAAAAAATCCCCAAACAAGCAAATATGAAAACATGTCCGCCATAAAATGGTTTCATGAAAGATAATAAGTGTGTGTATTGTCATTTGCTTTGTTCATTACTACTTCAATGTAAAAAGGCACATCCGGAGTGGAAAAAGTGAAATTCCATAGATGACACAAACACGGCAGAGTGTGGCTTCCATTACCTCTGGTGTGTGTGCGTGGAAATGGTAATATAATTTTACCTACTGATTTACTCTTTTAGCATGTGGCCAGTTTGAAAATTTTGACCAAAACATTTCAGTCCTGTTTGAGACCATGCTAGCCAAACAAAAAATCAGGTCTTTGAAAACTCAACTTGTATGGTTTTAAATCCAGACCTTTCCAACCATTTTGATTCAGGGACACATAAAATACAGTCTTCTTTCCACATACAATGTTTGGTCAATTTAATTTTCAAAGGAACTTAATGGTTAGCCATATTTCATCACTTAGATTCACTCATTGGCTTTTGGAACCGAGATCAGCTACGCTAAGTGAAATCTAGTAGCTTCAGTTTTGTCCCTGTTTGGGTCCGGTTCTCTCTGGTTAATTCCCAGATTTCCATTGGGAATGAGACAGCTGTGTAATCCACCTAGTCTCTCCAAACTTCTCGCAAGAGCTGTGGTAACTGTAATGCTTTTCCATTGAACAGCCAATTGTGTTACAACCCATTACCTTTCCAGTGAGTATTTGCTGATCTTGTCAGTATGTATTTAGTACAGGGGAACACCAAAGTTGGGCACTTCCCTCTTCAGAGCGTCCTGCAGCTCAGGAAGGAACTGGAGCACCTACCCTGCAACCAAGCAAAGGGCTGAGGACCGGAAAAAAATTGAACTCCCAAGGAGTGCTACAGCTTAGAGGACATTCTGCATACCCAGGTGTCAGATGACTGCAGTGACACCGACACACAGCTTTGCCCATTCCCTTCTCTAGTTATTTTTTGATTTCTTGTGAGTGGACCCACAGGGAAGATCCCGTGTGTTTCTAAGCCAGCTGTGTCACCATAGAGTCTGGTGATTGTTTCTAATCCCAGGATTCCAGGACACCGCTTCTTGTTCAAGCTCATTCTTGGGATTTGCAGCCTACCCATCCCAGACTTCCCAGCTCATCCATCAGACCACCCTTTCCTTACCTATGCTGCTAGTTGTGGGCACACTACTCTTCTAGTTTAAACCTTTTGGGGGAAACATGGAAGGAAGTGAGGTTTAGCTAAAGAATTTGATATGTCTGAACAGAGATTTCATTTTGGAAAAAGACAGGGTGATCTGTGATAAAGAAGCCATTTGCCAAGTTCTGTGTCAGTCCAGCTCATTCCATTACGCAGAAATAAGTCTCCACTGAAGCATATCTTGCTGCAGTGAACTTCATAAGGAGAAGAAATAAGGATTATCACTCTTTCACAGATTCCTCGCTTATGACGGTGTTAAGAAACAGTGGATTAAAACCTGCTTAGACTCTAGTTTAGCAGGTTCTCTACTTATACAAATCCATTCCAGCATTACATTTTGGTAAACAACATAATTCTTGAACTGGTAATAAAATTGTCTAATACAATTTTTTGCCTTCCATTTTTGAAGACCATAAATCCCATCAGCTGAGCCACGTCTGTCATTGGTTTTGTCAAAGGAGAACAAAGAAAGTTCTGACCCAAATCAGTGCTGACAAAATGTCTAGTGACAACAGTAAGATTATATCTACCTTAGTGCATGGAGCTGATTCTACACTGATAACCCATTCTGGTACTTCAGCAATTGTGAAAGATGTAAAGTAGTTGACATTTCTTTAGAAATTAATTGAGAAAGAGAGTCTCCTCATTTTTAATTCAGCTTTAGTATAGTACATAAACTGCCAAAACCTGTTGGGTTTTTGGTAGTGTTCTTCCAGCTCCTTTTGGTCTATGATGAAGTGATGCTCTCGTGGGGCATCCCACACCAGATGGGTCAAATCCCAGTTTTGAGCCTTCTGCGCTGCTCGCCATAGAGGTAACCCCAGGCAGTAAGTCTGAGTAAGAATGTACAGAAGGTGGTGTTGACTCCAGCTCCACCTTTCGCATTAGTATATACCTGGTGTCAGTAGCTCAGGCTACCAACACCAGATGCTGGGTAGGAGCTGTCAGGCTACAGTTACCCCCTTTGCACAGAGGAATCTGAGTGTCAGTGTTTCCCCACTCTCAGATTCCTCTCTGCAAAGGGGATAAAATGGGACCACACTGTCCTAAACCATCTCAGCTAACAGTGATGCTAATCAACAGACCAAGGCCTGGATCAATTTGATATACGCTACATTACTTTGTTCTGTTCATAACTCATCTCCTATGCCCTTCTCTCTCCCTCCTTCGCCGCTCTGCCATTTTTCCTACTGGTGAGGATGACCAACAGAAACAGGACTGCTGAGAGCCACGGAGACCACTGGGTGATTCCGAAACACACCCCTGTCTGATGCATGCGAAATTCACTCACGAACAACTTGATCGTCTCTGGAGAGGGACCATTAAAGCATCTTTATGAATTGTGGTTGTCACACTTCACTACAGCACACAGCAATCCTGCTTCTGTGCCAGAAACCGAAGGCTAGATGCCAGGGGTCTTGCGAAGTAGTGTGCTCTCTCTCCAGACTTCCCTCATTAGGTAAAACAGGAAAAAATAAATATATGTCCTTATTATATTGCTGGGTTTGTTTCTACCTCAGGAAGTAATTTTTCATAGCATTAAACTTTTTGTGGTTTTCCTGAAACGTGATTCACATGGACTAAAACACCTGACGAAAAATGGATGCTGATGCAAGACCTCGCTTTTAATTTATTCAGGCAACCCCAAAACTTACACAGCATTTGCTTCAGCCTCACCCAGACAATCCTGAAAAATCCCAGCAGAAGAACTTTTTTCAAGACTCTATCCACTTATTACATTTTGAGCCACAGCTTCTGTAGGCAGTTACAGACCGGGTGGACTGAACACAAGCTGAAAATTATCTTTAAGCCTAGAATGCTCCTTCAATTCCTCCTCTGCCTGAACATGCAAAGATTTGGACAACCACATGAAAATTATTCTCAGGTTATTTTAGCTGGTCTCCAATTATTTTTTTTAAAGCAAGTCCTGAAATTATTTTTAAAGCCTAGTATTGGATTTTTTTTTTTTAAACAATGATTCTGGGTGTGATTTTCTTCTTTATAAAGAAGGTCCAGACAGCAACAAAATAGCCATGATAGCATTTACAACAAAAATATTTAAAGAAAGAGTCACAGTCACTTTTTAAAAAATTTAAAAATAATCCCACGTTAGATACTATATATGTATTTTGTGTTATGTTATAAAAAAATAGTTTGTTTTCTGTAAGGACGTGCTGAACGATAGCAGAATTACATCCCTTTGCTAATGATAACACTTCTCTGGGAGCAATTTTCAATAGGCATGAGTCCATTTTCTCCAGGTTTAGGCCCTGTGTTAGCATTTGAGTGAGGATGAGGGGCAATTTTTTTGTTGTTGCATTGAGCACTTGATGAACTTTCGGCAGGTAAACAAGGGATTAACAAACATCAACTCTGACGGCCCATCGGCTGACATGGATATTTGAAGAAACTAACCACTCCCTGACATTTTAAAAATCTGCCATTTACTAGGCATCCATTCTGAGAGTTAACTCACTGACAGTGAGAATTAAAGAGTAAATTGCCGGCTTGAGCAGTATAACCATCTGATCCCTGTGTTAGTCTCACAATATGCTTAACAGGATTTCCATCTTCTACTTCCCCCCAATCCAATCGGATACACAGTTCTGGGGTAACACAGCTCTGGGATAACTGCTTGCCAATGGCCAGAAGTATGGCCTTTCTAAAAATCAGTAGAAATAGGTAACACAACGCGTGAGAGCTCGGCAATTGTTAACCTTCTCCCGTATTTCTTGATGGAACAGGAAGATTTTAAGTGAATGAATCAAGCATCTTAAAAGCTAACAACAGCTTAGCAGGTTAAATGTGAAATAGGTTTATCAGATCAGTGTAGTGCTCTTCTTGTAATTATGTTTTTACAGCCTGGTTAGGGGATGGTATTGGAGAAGGGCTTGTGATGTCAGAGTGGGTCGGGCTTAGAAGCAGGGATGAGGGCTGATCAAGATAAGTTCAATTTGTATTTAAGGTAAAGTCAGCGTTAGTTAAGGCAGTTTTTGACATGTTAATCTTGATGTGTTTTAAAAGCTGCCAATCACATTACTGAGGCAGCTTGAAAGGAAGACTTATAGCGAAGGCACATACTCTTGGATGTTCATGGTGTCTTCATTTTACCCAAAACTAAGGTCTTCACAATAGATGTAAGTATACTTGAAATAAAAATTAAAAGTGCTAGTTTCTGATGTAAATGGCAATGCAACATCTGTTAAGCAGTACCAAGAGGTGTATGATTTTTCAGATTTTGATAGGAAAGGCTTATCTCATGATAGAAACAGCGCAGATCAAAGCAGACTTCTTCACGATGTTTTACTTTAAGAGCAGCACTGGACTGCAGAGAGTAAAGTTAGGAATAGGCAGGGGTGATACAGAAAAAGTAAAGTATGTGATGAACTGTGTTCTGATTTCTCAGCAATCTGCTATATGTATTCTTATGGGTAAATAATCGTGCATATGCAGGCTTAAACGCTGTATTTTTTATGACAAGCTTGATCATTTTGGAAACATGTAAAGATCTGTTTCACAAATGGAGCATTTTACTTTGGGAAGGCTTGTCATTGCATATTCAGTATTTTTCTAGAAAGCTTTGGATACAGATTGAGTTGCTTAATGTACATGCACAAATGTTTCACTGTCTTGTTTAACCGTAACAAAATACTCTTAAAAGCTAACTGGTTGTTAATACATATAGCTTAATCTTTGTGCTAATTTATCTTTTTAAAGTACAATAGAAAAACCTCAATATTTTACAGATACTTCCTCAAGCAATGGATTTTCTAAATCAGTGTGCAGTCAGAATTAATCAAGGTTATCATCACACAGATATATGTGGCTGGTTTAGTCTGATGTACCTATATTAGATTTACCTAATTAAAATTTTGCTTGTGTGCGCAGCCATTGTAACAAACCTCAGTGCTAGCAGCTTTGTGGAACACCAATGTATGCAGTGTGATATATTTTGTAAGAATAATACCATAACGTGATGAGGGTTCCTTACATCTTGTTATTATCTGAATATGTGGGCGGAACTAACTGCAGACTGAGAAAGGCTTAGGCACTACTATATTGCCTTCAGAGCTAAAATTTCAAGTTCCTCAGTTACAGAATATGTGAATTTTCGTATCTCCCTGGTGCCCCAGAGATACAGGAAGAGTGAGAGAGAGAGGGAATCCCGACTCGAGTAATTTTGTCATGGTTTGTTCCTGCAAACTGGAGCTGAAAATATTCAGTCTGTTCAAGATGCTGATTTCTGAGTCTGTTTACAGGATCAGGTGTGCAATTTCACATGTTACTCTCACCAGGGGAAAAAGTTTGTATTAAAACTTGTGACTTCATATATGAGTTGGGAAAATAAGAGTGGTTTTAGTGTCTGATATCTGTGACTTACATATATTTTGACATACCTGCAAATATTTTTTAAGATGAGTGTGTTCTGTCTTTTGCTTTGTAATAAAGAAAGCCAACCTGAAACAATTAATGATAAAAACCACACCATCTTGGTTTACCTTAGTGGTGTAAGACACATCAAATGCAGTTTTCTGTTTTATCAGAGGATTTTGGGAAGTCTGAGGGATACCGCTGCAATATTTAATGTCCTAACTGAAGAGGGAAGGTACTGAGGATTCAGTACGAGTTTTCTAGATTCAAACTCCTAGGTAGCCAGTGAAGTTGAAGAGTTGTTAAATAAAAATAGTTTTAAATAGCCTTCCTAAAACCCTTTCCTCTTTCCACTACCCAGTTTTTTTTGGCACTGGGAGTGTAGTCATTTGCACCAGTATTTCATGTTAAAGTGAGACACAAATCCCACTAAAATTCAACTGCATTTCATTTGGAAATACCAGCCTTGCTCTCCAATTGTCAGAAAGCTTTCCAACCCAAGACTTCCATTTCCAGTATTTAAAAATAAAAAAATGAAAAAACTTCTTTTTCATGCTTTAAAAGTAAAAATGGTTAAAAAGCAAAAAATACAGTTTAGTTTCCTTTTAACTGATCCCACTTATGCCACATTTTGCAATCTTTAGGCTTCTAAAAGAATCAAAGCCAAGAGGATAATGTTTCAAATGTCATCCCTAATTATGAAATAAATCCACAAGGAAAACAAATTACATCATGCACTTATCTCTGTGTATATAACCGATGTAATAGAGAGACCCATCCCTTGTAAACGGCTTCTCCATGTACCAGTTTGGCAGGATACAGGGTGGGTGTACAATGTTACACACATACATGTGCGCACTCACACACTTGCTCTGCTACAACCACTATTTTCACTAGTTCTTGATTAGTTATTTTACTTAGTTTTTTAAAAAGCATAGTTAAAGCACTCAGCACGATCCCAGCTGGAGCCTTTGGGTGCTGCCACAAATACGAATGAATAATATTAGCATCATGGTTCTGCAGAAACCGGTCCTGTGGTTACAGCACCGAGCTGAGAGGGAGAAGCGCTAAGCACAATTCGCACCTCAGCTGCTTACTGTCCTGCATCCCTATGCCTCCGACGCCATATCGAATGGCAGGACTGCTTCTTTTTCCCTCCACCATCTGTCTGTCTCACCTAGTAGGCTTTGAGGGCTCTTGCTGCGTGTTTGTGCTCAGCCCAGTGCATCTCCACCTTCGGTCTTAGTCAAGGCATTAAGCTGACTGTTGCCTTAGCAGCACACAGGAACAACAGTTTCCCTGTGCCCCCAGCCATTCCGGTGGGAATAAGATGAACGAACTCCTGTTACGAACCTAACTTAGCTCCTGAAGGATTGAATTTGCCAATACTAGGCCTTAATTTCTTCCTGAGACCAGTGTGTTTAAAAGAAATACGAGTGACTCGTTGCTTGCAATTTTAACAACTAGCTAGCTCAAAAATGGTGAAACACCCATGTCTTCATTTCGGTGTAAAGGCATGCAATGCAAACTCTACTGGCTGACACACACAGTATAAATATAGTTATTTTCCTTTCTATAGGGAATGTATCGTTCTCAATCCAGTTTTAGGATTACACTCTAATCTCAGTCTCTGAGCAGTCTGTGCCCACGTATCTAGGATTAGAATTTAGCCCTACAGCCTCTCCAATGGTACCTTACCCCAATTAAAAAGACATATTTCATGATCCTGTATGACATGATGTTGGTATAATTGCTTTCTTGCTTTCCAGAAGTCATTTATTTCGCTGACTGTTGTTCTTGAATAAACACTATCTCTAGTTTTATGACTTAGCATAGGTTTAGGGCAAGAACCCTTGATACTACAGTTAATAACGTTAGAGTATTAATAATATCAGAATATTTACCTATTTTTTAAAACAGCATCTGATTTCTCAAGTAATCAGGAGAGCTTTTTCTAAAAAGGGAGCCAATGGGAATGAAAATGAGACTATGCATGAGTTTCTTCATATATTTCACTCATACGCATGCATACATGTTTATATTATATGTTTAACTGATTTCTCTGACACAGATTTACCTGAGCATTTTAAACAATACTCGGCCTCTTCCAAACAATCTGTGGATCCATTGCAAAGGTATACTGAACACTGCTTTTAAAAAATGCTAATTCTGTGTGTTTGATATAAATAAAAGCAGTATTAGTTAAAGAACTCCTAATGCATTTAAGTAAAGAAAAAAAAAAGTCTTCCAACAAGTCTATATTATACATACATAAGACAAGACTGTATTTTGCCAATGCAATTAATAATATAGATACACAGACTGCTATAGACATTTTGAAACTGCATATAGCATGATTAGATTTGCAAATCCTTCTGCTTCATGAAGTTCGTGCCTTGCCACTTCTCATCTAATAAATTGAGACAGAATTAGTACTGGGTGAGTGGTTCTGCCTGCTGCCAAGAAGGGTTTGCTAAGGGTAAGACTCTAAAGGTAGAGATTAACTTGTCTTCATCCCTGTAATGTGCTGTACAGCCAGGATTTGTGCAATAGGATCAGAGAAGAGCCATATATGAATGTAACACTGGACAGCTGGTGCATATGAATTTATATGAACCCTGATGCAAGATTTTGAGCTACTCTCAAATCCCAGCTAATATATGTATCAGAAGTATACTTTCCCTGTTCCCTCAGAGATCTTTTTTTGCTGATGTTGGTTTCTAATATGCTAGTTGTTAAGAAAATAGTACGAACCTTAAATATCCTAAATTTGACCTGCAAGTCAGAACCCCAGCTAAGTAACCAAAAAAGGTGTTTTTCCAAATGGAATAACATAGATTAGCCAAGTTCAGTATCTCCTCCTGACACAGGGTTACATACAAGTCTTTATATTAGGTTATTAAGCTAACTATTTATCCTACCTGATCAATTCAATACTTCCCTGAACAGGAAATTCAGGGAAATAAACAAGTAATTTAATGCAGATAACATATACATCCAAAACGTGTCCTTTAAGTTACATTTAAACCATACTGATATTTTGACATTCAACTTGGGAACGTAGACTAGAATTCTGGTGGAAATAGCATCTCAGCATTTTTACCACAAATACCAGTGTTATTTTTATGTATCTGAGAAGAAATCCAAGGTAAGTTAGATAGGATTGACTGGCACACCAATGAAAAAAAACCAGAATGACTTCATGAAGCAACTCCAGTGAAAACCTCATTAAGGAATCAAACCCTCCTTTTGGCTCATGAGGATTCAAAAACTGGGTCAGTGGAAGCAGTAAGCTACAGCTTGAGTGGAAGAAGATACCAATGAACTTTCAAGTCATATTATTCCATGATTTTTTCAATACTATATCTTTTCCATGTCAAACCAACAGCCCACCTAGTCTACCTTCGCAAGGATAAGTTGCTTATGTGATGCACATTGCCTGAAGCGACGAATGTTGCCTGAAGTGATGCTCCGTGAAACTTGGTCATCTAATGGATAATAATCTATCAATAAATATGGATCAACTCCACTGCGCAGGCTGCTGTATTTGGTACCCTACATTCAGTGAAAATGCCAGCATTGAAAAGAAAACTTCACTTTTTAAAAGACAGATTTTAAGAAAGTTCTTAAATAGTTTCTGCTTCAGCTCTGAAAGGAGGCTACGTGAGAGACTACCTGTCAACAGACAGTATAACATACTTCATATCCAACACAAAACCCAGACTTGTTTTGGGAACTGCACAGACTACACAGAGAACACCACAGCGATACTGGCGCTACTGGTTTCTAACCACAGTTCCTGCCGCTTGAGCGTTGGTAGATGTCTGTCAGAACAGGCAGGGTATATGGGATCCCGCATGGAGGTGGTGGATTTGGGTCAGAATAGATGGGTCTTTTCCCACTAGGTTTTCCATGATTCTACACTTTAAAGTTGTATCAAATAATTTTAGTCACAGGTGTGATTTTGGGGAGGAGTGTAGAAGTTCTAGGTAGGCCTGAAAAAGAAAAGTGTCTTTTACTTGTATGTCTTTTTCCCATACAGGGACAGGTTCCTCAGAATAAAGCGCATTCACAACTGTGATTAAAACAGGGGATTGAAGCCTTCTAGCAGTTCCTAAAAAGCAAAAGTGGTACAGCTTGTCAGTCATCTGACAGACAAAACTTTGCTAGTGTTAATACTACCTTTTAAAATTTTTTTTCTGATTTACTAGAATAAAAAGCTGAAAACCTCCTGTTTTTTCCATTATGTCTATCTGGACCTCTGCTGGTTGCTTTGCACCTTCATATTCTCTAGTCAGGTGTACAAGGCAAAGGCCAGGCTGTGAGGAGGTTAGCATGAAGTTTAAAATTGCAGCTTTGTTTTCCAGAGTATTTAATACACAGCCACTCATCTGTGAAAGGAAACCACCTAAATGGCTCATTGGACCAATATGGTATGGCAAATACCATCATCCCAGTTGCCATCTATTTTTTGAGCTGCTGTAAAGTTTAGTTCAGCACTAAATCGCTTTAGTACTGAGCTTTAAAATGCTTTAGCAGCTCAGAAGCACTTTGGCAGCTCAAATGCTCCTCATGAAGCACCCAGCATCCTAAACCGCTTTAAGTCTAAAGTATCCTAAAAAAAAGGCAAATGGAAACATGTCCAGCAGCACATGTTCAGATACACATGTGAAGAACAAAGGACATGGTGCTGTTCTTGGATTTGACAGGCTTGTCTGGTTCCAGGAAGACCTGAATCTTGGCCAACACGGAATCTAGCATTTACAACATTTGCAAAAGTAAAGAACTTTTTATTTTGAAGGAACACCCATGGTGCGGTCCAAGTATAGCCTCTACTCACAGTGTGAATGGCTGAAATGACTACCTTGCCTACGCTTTGGAAAACCAAGTATCGTCACCATACCAAGGAAAGGGTAAATTCCTGAAGTGTGTGAATTAGATTGTTAACTTTCCCTTAAAATTTTTTGTAACTCATCAATAGGTCAAAGGCAATAAAAGGAGTTATAATGATTACTCTAATTTATAAATGGCTTGGATAATAAAATATAGGATTTGGCTTCCATCAGATTTTGGATAACAAACAGTTTTTAAAGTTTGGTTCTGTTCTGGAGAAGGACTGGCTGTGAAAAGGGGAATTTTGCTTGTTCCTGCTTAGTATTTCTAAGGAATTTCTGTATCCTAGTAGCTGGTTTAAAGGTAAACAAACTACTTGGCAATTGGATCTGTCTTGTACTCATAGCAATGCTTACACCTCAAGCTGTGTTTGATCTCACTTGTACAACACCATTGCCTTTGCAGTGGCCACATATGCACAATTTGTCCCACAGTTGGATTTTATCATGCCAACGCCGTTAACCACAGGCATTGACTTTGTAAGGCTAGAAGCAGGGGCAACATGGTATAACAATGAAAATATGTTTCAGCCTGCAACGTAAGCAAGTTTGGCATAAATGTGAAAATACATGAGAAAGACCTGAGCGAAAGGTAGTTAGAGTTCTCAGAGAAGGCTGGCATTTTAACGTAATAGCATTAGCACGACATGCTAAAGGCAAATTGTCAAGTAAGCCATAAAAAAATCAAATCATCCAAAGCTCTGGATGGTTTTGGATGGTTCTGGCCATTTGTGCTTCAGAGATCACACCTTTGTGGAGTGATTATTAACATGAATTCAGCAGTTGTCAGCACTCAGCTGAAATGGAAGGTAGCTACTGTCAGGGAATTTGTCAGTGATGGTTTCCTTGCCATAGGATTCATCTCCCAAACTAGACCCAGCGGAGACGAGTTGGCTGCACTTAGCAGCACAGTCGGTCCTCTGTTTCTTAGATCTTGTTTCCAATGATTCCTATGTGCTAGCTTTCGTGGAAAGGTTCAGAAAGGCATAATTCACTTGAGCCCTCTTTGGCTTTGGTAAATTCTCTTTGCTTCTCTGTTTGTATTTCTAAGGGGTCCCTCGCTGCTCTCTATACCAAATGCTGGCTGAACTCATGGATCTGTAACTCTCTACCCACAGGATGAGAACACTTAAGCATTACATCTTCCATCTTTTAGAAGAGAGAAAAGAATCCATTTTGTCAGAGCTAATAGGGAAGAAAATTCAACTCCTTAACTTCAACTTACTTTAAAAAAAAAAAAAAAAAAAAATCAATCATTTGCTATGCAAATCTAGTTTGAAATGAATGTACAGATGCCCTTGCTGCCTTTAAGCTAGCCTGCTCCTTCTGCCAACCCCTCAGTTTAAAGCCTCCCACCCAGGACAGCTTTTTAACATCCAGGCTGGGGGTTACAGGACTAATTCCTTTATGACCTATCAGCACAAATAATCCTGCTGCAGATTGTTACCCCCAAAAATCCTGAGCAGGGCATACTGTGGTTACTCATTCTCCTGGTACCAGGATCATTTGTAATCTAGTCACCTGCTTCTCTGGACAGACTTAGAAATGCTGACGCAATCCACCTCAGTGACACTACAGCTATTCAACTATGCATCTGTAGTCTATTAGTTTTAAGTCTGGATTTCTACTCTTCATCTGGCTTTATTTACCTGTACATATATGGATAATTAATCTGAGCCTACCTGTTTTCATCACTACAAAGCATGTTCTTTTACCTTTTTTACTTCATTTGGCAGTCTTAAGGGGCTGATGTCATTTGGAACAGCTTATTTCTACCATTTCTTTCCATGTTTCACTTAGTTTACATTAGACAGGGCTCCAAACTATTACAATTCCCAAATTAAACCAAAGATACCTGCCTTCCTGAGTATGAAGCACATGTCACTGTTTCAGGGCTGCTGTGATACACCAGGGACTGCAGGCAAAAGACTTTGGCTTAACTACATCCTTCTGAGCAGCTGATATTTCCCAACATCCTGACTTTCCTTGCATAGTAAGACCCAAGGACACCAAACAACTCAATATAAACAAGGGCAACATTTGCATTGTCCTGAAAACTGAAAGTTTCTATATGGTAACCAATGCAATCCACAAGCACCAAAGGGTCCAGCTGTGACTGACAGAAGGACTACTGGCTTATCTGAGAAATAACTTGTATAACCTGCTCCGTTTCTTACATTGTTAAACGTCTTATTCTTTTCTTTGGGCCTGCTGATTCAGTTCTTTACAACAGAAAAGTTGCTGTCTCCTTGCAGCATGACTCCACGAGATCACATGAGAAAAATGTCTCTCCTGGGGGAACAAGGAACGCTGGAAGAAAAGCACTTATACCGATTAGCAAGTGGCATGGCAGCAGGAGGTAAGCAGGAAGGAACCTAACTGTGCATTTGGTTATAGGATTGCTAATATCTGTACAAGAAACAGCCAGCAACAGGTTTAATGTCTTTAAAAGGCACCTCAGATTTGTCTTAGGAGTAACTGGAGAAACATTTCTCTTAAGATAATTAAAAGTTAACATGGGGGATTCTTAGCATGCAGAATTTGATCAAGAGATGCTAAGCATCTGGAGAGTCAAGGTCACACAGGAACTCAGCAATAAAAGCCATAGCTGGACATTATGATGTTGTAGCCCACCACTGCAGGCTCTTCTTTCTGGAGCTGCAGTCTCATGACAAGGCAGGTTCCAGCTAGTAAGATTTTTCTAAAAATAAAATGGTATTAAAAATGAAAGCTCTCTCAAGCAGAGAACCTAACATTCATGGCTATTCTCTTCTGTTTAATAGCAATATATGAATTATTGTTGATTGTAAATTGTCCTTTGGTACCCTTGACTGTGCACATCCTGTTTATTTTTACTGCAGTTTGTATAAAACCACATTATTTAAACAACATGGTTAAGGCGGCAGTGGAAACGTCTTCTTTTTTAGTTGCTGCTATTAAAAAAAAAAAAAAGTGTGACTTGCTAACTCATACTAAAATGCTGGCACTTGAGGAAAAAAATCCCTATTTTTTCTGGTAAAGTTAAAAAGTGATTCTGTCTGCAGTATAATTTACTACATTGACAACAGAACTGTATATGCTTTGTGTCAGAACTGCGGCAGCGGCAAGAGATGCTAATGAGAAATCAGTTGATGGCAGTAAACCCTCAGCTAATGGGCGCAGGCCAGCAGAGAATGCAGGCGATTCCCTCCCAGTTTGAGCCTCGACTGGTAGACAGGTATTTTGCACCATTTTCCTATTACAACACTGCAGTTAAAGAATAACTGTGCATGTGCTGTACCTGAGTATATAAAGATCTTAGATTATTCTTAACTAAACAATGTCCTTTGCATATCTGAATGTATTTTTTTTTTCCTCTCAGAGATCTGTTACCTTCATCTGAAATGATGGCATCAGCTGACCCAAGACAAATCCATATAGCGTCCCACCTTGGACCCACAGTCTCACAGCACGCAAACATGCCAAACATATTGTCCAACCGTGTTTACCCAGGCCCAGGTAATGAGGCATTGCCTGCATCCTGAAAAGCGATAGCATGTGAATGAGAAAGCAAACTGCACCTACTAGTTTTTCATAGGTTTATCAGTACTGTCAATAACAGTTTAACTTTCTTCGGAAAAAAACGTCTCACTGAAAGGAGGCAGTCTGCCTACCAGGGATTCTAAACTGTGCCAGTTTAAGTCTAAACACATCCATTTTACCTTTTGTTAAATACACGGTTTTCAAAATCATTTGCATGTTTGTGTTCTCTCCTTTTCCTTTTGTATTTTCCAAGCATTTTCACACCTAAACAGAAGGCTGTAGCTAAACAAATGAGTCCAATCAACAACACTTTTTGCTACACTTAACTCTTGCTCAGGTATGAGCATTGGCTGTTTTAAAAGACTACTTTACTGATCATATTCTTTAATCATCACATGTCACTTTACTCATGTAGGGCAACTACAAGTCCTTTTAAGAAAGGCTCAAAATTACAGCACAGCTCTAAGGGGAAGGCTGGGTCTCACAGCGTGGCAACACAACTGCGGCATGCATGTCATGCTGCACGTCAGCTTACATAGCACTTTACGCAAAGAGGTCGTATCTTAAGGTTCCTTCTTTGAGATGAGTGAATAAATTCTCAATGCCACATAGATCTAGAAACAAGAATTTCTGGGTTCAGCTTTCCCCCCTGTCCCCACTAAGGTGGATCTCAAATAAGAGATTCCCTCAAGGGGAAACGTCATTTAAAATTACACAGCATCTAGGCTGAAAACAGTCTTGAAGGAGCAGGTTTGCTTTGCTTAACTGTTGGTTATTATTTTCTGAGCAGCTATATGTACTTCAAAGACATAAGTCACCAAATAAAATCACCCTGCTGTCTCTTGCCTTCATGGCAGGTATACCTAACTACAGATCTGATCCTGCCAACGCCTGATGCTGGACTTCATGTTTCTACTACATATTCCCACCAAAGCAATGAACAGAAAAAGGATCTAACTTGAAGTCAAATCAGCTTCCTGGCAAAGCACACAGTTCAAGTCTTAAAAAGCTTTTTAAAGTGTCTCTGCGTTGCTTTGGGGTTTGTGTATTTGCTTGAGGAAACAAGTGAATTTTAAAGATTTTTTTTTTCCCGCTCCTTTAAGGATATAGCTTTCTGCAACCAGAATCCATGGAAGCTGTGGCCAGAAGACAGGAATTGGTCCAAAAGCAAAACATTGCCAGGTAATCAATAGCAAGCTTTGCTCTGAGGTGCGTGCCAGGATTAGGGCAGCAAAGGCAGATGGAGGTGATTAAGTCACAGACTTTTTGTGGGGTTTTATTTACAGTGAGATACTTTTTCAAATTCCCCAGAGAAGCAGAGGGTCCGCAGTTATCTCTGAAGGTCTGAAGTTACTGAACTTTCTGCTTGCCCCTATTCTGCTTTTAGCTTTAAAATACCATAATAAAAAGAAGCAAACCCTTCAGCTTGGTTAAAGAAACAAACAAGCCACAGACTTGAGCCCCAGCCCTTGAACTCTGGATCCAAATACCCTGAAGTTATAAAAAGTCAGAAACAAATTCAAACTTGATGGCTGTATGCTATCACACACAACATTTTAAGCCTCCGCAGCTGGGCTCTTGGGATGATTAGCTACATCTCCACCCTTCCAGGGTGGACAGCTTTCCTAATTTAACTAAATAGTCTGAATGTCAGGGTGACTATAGAGAGTCCGGTTATTTGTACCGGTTTCAGTGTAATCAGTAGCTGGCTAAGTAACCACCAGTGCCCTCCCTCACAGCCACACCGTTTCCATAGAGGAACTCCAACCACAGCTGCACTGGGCTTCGGCACAGTACTGAGCAGCAGCACTCCTCACACAGTAAGACTAAGAGCAAAGAACAGATAAATTCTGAGCAGGCATCTCAAGAGAATTATGACAGAAGCGTTTTGAGCTCTTCAGTCACCAAAGCTTGATTACTGAACACCTCCAAGCACAAGATTTGCATCAACAATGCATTTCATATAGCTCCTGCCACATGGCAAAAACCCTGAGAAAAACAAGTAAAATAGCTGGCAGCAAGCAGGGCCAACACATATCCCCTCAACCACATCAGAGCTAGTCCTGCCTGTTCAGGCTTTCCCCTCAACCCACCAAACCCAGGAAAACCCCAATATAAAAGAGCTCAGCCTAAATCCATGAGATGATAACCTTTTACCCCAATCTTCCACCATCCTGACAATTTCCACTAGCTTCCAAAGCTCCTTTCACCCTTTATAGAAATCAGGTTTTGGCAAAAAATCTCCTGCATTTGCTGCAGCTGTGCTGCTGAGCACCTGGGATCAAATCCTTGTTCTCCAAGGGACTCTGCCTCCTACCAAAGCCCCCATCTGCTGGTCCTCAGAGGAGCAGACTATCTTATCCAGAGCAGTTAGTCAGGAATGTAATGCTCTTTGCTGTTTATCTCCACCTCGAGAGCTGTGTGCAAGTAATGACAATTGGGCAAGATGTACAAGGACATAGACAAAACACTTCCACTGGATCTCTGAAAGCAGAAAATTAATAATTCAGAGATTGTTACAAAGATGAAAAGAGGGCAGAGAAAAAGCCCTGAATGTTATGGAGTGATCAACTAATTCCTCCTTGCCACAATCATCTGAATAGATACCATTTGCTCAAAGTGTTTTCCTGACAATTTTACATTAATGAGAAGTCTCCTAAAAGTCAGACTCTCTCTGACCTGTTATCCTCGTTGCAGTGTTAAGAAAGCTATCTCAGTGCACTTCAAAGACTTGGCTGCCCTCACAAGCCCCCAAGAAGAATGTGGCAGTCCCACTGAAAGCTCCTCAAAGCAAGGAAGGCAGGCTGAACCATTTCTGGTTTGTGTCTGGTAGACTGGCTCGCTTCTCCCATCTCTCAGCTCCAGCGGAAGCTATGGAGCTAAAGCTATAGCTTTCTGTTTGATCACTAGCTTGGCTCCAGAGAAAGCTGATACCAACAAAGACTGGTAAAATGGAGACACATACTACTCCTTGTATTCTGTGTATCTCACTGGTAAGCCCTTGCACCCGCTATGCCGGGGAGAGGAAGCTGGCACAGACCCTGGAGCGTTGGCTTTATCCACCAGGAGGGAGATCGGTTGAACAGTGACCACCAGGAGCTTTCACACTCGCAGAGCCATGCTCAGGTGCCAGGCACTATGGAGAGTTACTCAAGAGACTTACTCACATTAGCTTACTCCGAATGTATGCACAGGTTCCATAGATAACATAATTCTAGTTCTTTATCACTTACAATATCACTGCCATTTTCCAGTTTTCAGTATAATTTCTGATTGGTAATGTAAATCAACTTATTTTCTTTAGTCTTTGATCCTTATGACCCTGGAGATAATTTTCCAAATCCCAAGTAAGCATAATCACTGTAATAATGCCTGGATTGCCAATATACAAATAACACTTTTTTGTCTGAAATACTACCCAGAGCCAACACATGGAAGATATATTTTCTCTTCCTTTTAGTTTATTATATGTATATGGCAGCACATTAAATATAGCCAGGTTTGGCATTCCATCTGCAGTTTGTGACCTCTCACACAGAACAACATAGGGGAGAGAGAAGAAAAGCAGCACTCTTACCTATTCAACTATCATCTGAGTTTTAATCTGCCACTGAAAAAAGAGGTGATGAAGGACCTGAGCTGCCCTAACTGCTTGTGCTCTATGTGTCTCTTAGAATGGAAATGGAGATGAGTGCCATTTTTCAGCAAAAAGAAATGGAGAAAGCTCATCGGAAAGGGCTACTGGGCCTGGATGCACCTTTCCTTTACCATGGGATGCCAGCCAGTCCCATTGCTTTCCGTGGCAGGCACAGACTACCTGAAGGCCATCTTCCCAGCGACTTATATGTTCACCGTACCACCCTCGATGAAATTCACGGCAACGCTATGCTCATGGCAACCAGCCCATACCCGCCAGTCAGCACTTTGCAAAGGGAGAGGGGACGTCGACCAGGGAGAAGAGCTGGAAATCACAAAACTGCAGACTGTAGTGCCAACGGCACAAAGAACCAAGCTGACGACAAAACTACGGACCCTGCTTCAGCTGCAGCAGATGATGAGAAAGAAGACAAGAAAGAAGCAGAGGTGGAGACACCAAACAAACATGAACAAAGCAAAAACCAGACTGAGCCATCTGCGGCTGCCAAAAACTGTAAAGAATTTGAACAAGGCTTGAGAAAAAACTGTGCTACTCATGAAATTTCTCCTGAAACCAACAGCTGCAGCAACACCAATGAGAAGGAATCTAATAGCTCCTGTGCTGCTTTTGATGACAAGTACATGTACCCTTCTGCAATCCCATTCTCAGCATTACCATATGGATTTCCAGTACCCGGCAACCCATTGCTACCTTCAGGTTTGTGAAGTCTCCAGATTACAGTTAGAGTGGCATGTTGACTTTATTTATTTTTATTGATTTGCTCTCTTGTTTCTTCCCTCTGCTTTAAGCAAATTTTTGGTATGATAGAGTCATGGCAACTAAATCTAGAACTCATATGCTGCAAATAGTAATAACTTGGTAAATCCAAGTCAGCAAAGAGTGGTTTTCCCTACCTGCAAACTGTGCTGCTTGCCGCCATAATGGAGGTTTCAGCATCCTAGGTAGCAGTGCTTTACTTTGCAGAACAATGCAACTGCACAGCAAAAAGTCACAAAGCAGCCTCCTAACTGTTTCAATGCTCTGTGCCATGCACTATCCTGCTGTAGGATGTCACCCTGTGTTTATATCAGTCCCTGGGGACAACACACTTGTCACCCCTAAGCTGTCAAGTTAGCAGCACTTTGAGGTTTTCCGCAATTCCGTTCAACATGTTACATTCTCTCCTCTCCTTCTGGTGGTCGGGGGGAAACGTAGTAGCACGCAATATACTGATCATAATCCCTGTGTGTGTCAAACAGGACAAGGAATCCCCTTAGAAGCTGCACTCATTTAGGAACAAACTTATCCCTGAGACTTGACCTCCCCAAGAACAGAGCGTAAGCCACAGGCCTCTCCAGCCACTGTGCAAGAATCACTGTTCCTAAAGCTTTGCAGCTCTGGTTAAATGCACTGGTGCCAGTGGACGAGCCCTGCAAAACCTCCCATTACCTGAAACGAGAACAGGCTGGAGTGTTTGTCCAGGATCATCTACCAAATGCACATTAAGTATTCAGCTCCTGTCTGCGAAAGGAATTTCAATTAAAATAAACAAAATTGCTCAATGAAATTGTGAGCTAGCTTCTCTCTTCTGCCCATAACTTTTCTATATGTCCTTCTAACTCACGGTAGGCACTATGGGCTAGCAAAGGCTTGGTTCTGTTCTACTGAAATATTAGTCAAGTTAAAATAACAATAAAGTCTGGAGAATCAAAAGCACCGGATAATGTACACATTAGAGAAAATACTGCAGTATGATTTGTATGTGTAGGGACTGGTACGTCCAGTGCCAGTAGTAAACAAAGGAAGCCACCGAAAGAAAACCCTCCAGAACCAGCTACTACTGACTATCTGGTGATTTTGGTGTCTAGGACTCCTGTACCTGTCTGTGGCTACACACTGCTGTTAATATATTAGGTTCTGGAGAAGCGTAAAAATTCTCATGTTAACAGTCATTTCCTATTAATTGGCCAGCAAAGTCCTACAAACATAACATTTGTGTTTCCTCCTCAAAGGAGTACATGGCCTGATCCTGAATGGAGAAGACATTTCTTCCATTGAAGACATTCGCAAGTGGACCGTTGACGATGTATACAACTTCATCGTTAGCCTCCCAGGCTGTTCTGAATATGCCCAGGTGATTATAAACATTCATCACATTTTCAGGTCTTTAGGACCATCTAGATTTAAAGGTCATTGAACAAATGTAAATGCTAGAGGTTAACTGGTTGACATGAAGTTGCAAAGGTAATAGTAGTTTCCATTGTGCTTCAACATATGAAGCCGCTTGCTTCTTAAAGGGAAAGGCAGCCCTGAGAGGCTACATGCACTGCTGCTGCAACCTGGAGTCGTTGGTCATGGCACATACCAGGACGAACAGCAGCAAAAGAATACTATAAGAAAAATATCTTAATTTTTTCACTCCACATGCCCTACACAATTTTTATGCAGATTAAAGCAATTTTGCATTCTTGGATATGGGTATAACCCACCTACCACCCCTGAGCTCTTATAGGCATCATTCCATTTGAAAAATGAAATATCATTAGAAATGCAAGCAAAGAGGTTGAAATCTTGTATATTCATAGAATCATAGAATCATAGAGTCGTTAAGGTTGGAAAAGACCCCCAAGATCATCGAGTCCAACCGTTAACCTATCACGGCCAAGTCCATCATTATACCATGTCCTCGAGCACCACATCTATCCGTTCTTTAAATACCTCCAGGGATGGAGACTCAACCACTTATATTCTTGGTAAAGCCTAAATAAGATCAATACTATTCTTTCATTGGTAGCAGGCTGCTCACCTCCTAAGGAAAAAAAGAACTAAGTAATACTGAAAGTTCCCGATTGCCAAGAACACGTAGAGAAACTACAGGCGAATGTGCTGATATGCACACACTGAAACAAGAGACCTCACACTGCAGTTCAGAGATAAATGTGAAGATAAAACCCTATAATTATTATTTCCTCCTTTTATTGTCTATAGATTAAGCATAAAAAAATAACCAGTGAAGTTTGTTTTAGCACACCATGATGTGTTTTATCATTTCATAAGATATTTAAAGACCACGCTATTGATGGAGAAACCCTCCCACTGCTAACAGAGGAACATCTCCTGGATACAATGGGATTAAAACTCGGACCAGCATTAAAAATCCGCTCTCAGGTATGATCATTAAATGTATGCCAAAATGGCAAGTCACAGAGATGTGAAAGAGTCAGAAGCTAACAGGATGAAATTTTTCCAAATTAAAACACATTTTTTCTCCCTGATAAGGTAACTACCATAATATTAGGAGAAAAGAAATTACTCCAGCATAGTTTGCTTTTGCTTCTCTGCACGTTACAACAGCACGCAGGGAGACACTGAGGGGAGGTTAGGACTGACAGTTTGAGAGACACTTAAAGTGGAGTCTGGACACAACAACACTGGAGACTAGGCTGAGGTTGGAAATGGAAAAGACGTGTTTGATGAATTAACTCAGTTTCACTCCTCTTTTTCCTTCCCAGCTGGTAAGAACTTCTCTGCTACATACTTGCTTTTGCTCCAACCCAGCAAACATACAAAGTAGAGGTTTCCACAGCCTTTCTGGGAATATAAGCTTACGTGTTTCAGGGACAGGCTGTCCCTCTGTGTTTAAAGTTTTCTGCTCTTAATTTCATCCAGTAATACCAACTCTCTGCGTGTTTCTGTTGTTGCCTGGTTCTTTTCCTTTTCTTTAACCCCTTGCTGTCTCTCACTCTTCTCTCATTAAAACCACCTTCCCCGCTCCCGGCTGGCAGTTTGCCTCCCCTCTGTCCCATGGGTGCTACAGCACCTCGAGAGCAAGAGGAGCCTGCTGTCAGGCCCAGCGCACTGGGCTGTTTTCCCAAGCTCAGTATTGCCAAGCTCCTTCCACGAGAACCTGAGCCTAGAAAAATATGAGGGTGAAAACAGAAGAGATTTTTTTCACTTTTGCTAACCCCTGATAACCTTTTGAGATGGCTGGGATCTCCTGGATGTCACTGGCATTGCTACACAACAGTCAGCCTTGATGTTTAATGGCTTTAACACTATCTCAAGAAGCGATTGCTGCAATTGTGCTTTTGTCTTTAAAGGTGTCTCGACGTCTGGGCAACGTGTTCTACATGATGAATCTTCCTCTGTCCGTGCCCCTGCCGCCCGCTCCAGGCAAACCCTCAGATCAGCCCTCCGACATAGCCTCCCCTCTTCGCTGCAACAGCAGCGGAGATACACTGGACAGTCCCTGCTCTCAGGACCCAGAAACTTCAAAAGCAGTGGAACAGATCATTGTTTCAGAAAGCAGGGAAAATCCATGTGAGACAGCTGGATCTCAGACTGACTTCCAGATGATCACTTTTCAGAAAAGTTGAGCTGAGTCCAGGACATAAAATGTTTTTAATAATACAGGAACCTCTAGTTACAAAGTGTTTGAGAAGATAGCTACAGCCTGAAACCACGGCATGACTGGGGCTGAATGAAATCAGCTGCAAATGCAGCATGAGGAAGTATGGTATCTGAAAAGCATTTAAAAAATGCAACTACATGTTAGTGCAATTACTTTCAAGTGCAATTCATTGAAAAGAATACCAGTACAGTTAACAGGTAAATTTAATTTTTCATTAAAATCCGGTGTGATCACTGAAATCTGTCAGAGACTCAGAGTGCACTGTCTGTCTTGCAGTGTGTTCCCGCTGAGAAACTACAAGGAAAAGGTACAGCTTCCACACATAGCTGACTTCTGCTGAACAAAATTTATACAGAAAATTTACATGGAATTCATTGGAAGAGTATGGAATTACCTGCAGAATACAGAGAAATATACCCTAGACTCAGCAATTTGAGTTAATTCCATTGCTATTCTAGAGCTAAGCCTTTCTAAGTGCCTGGGAAGGGTATATAGGGTATAGAAGAGAGACACGGATTAAACCCTGGACAGGAAAATACATGTGTAACAGCAATTTTAATTATTCCAAGGTATTCTTATCATCAGGGTTTGAATTTGCTTTGCGTGATTGCACAGCTGAGCTGAGTGGAGGTTGGGAGGAAGCATCAGCAGGCTCCACCATTAAGACCAGCCACTGGGACAGTAACGTTCCTGCAGGCAGTGGGCTCAAAGCCACTCGGTTCCTGCCAACCTCTGCCGCAGCACCCTTCCCCTCAGCTCACCTGGGCAAGCCGTGGAAAGCCCTTCACTCTGCAGCATGCTCAGTGTTCTTCATTTTGGAAGAGGCCATCAATTTTAGCCTGAAAGCTCCTTTTTCTCTGCAAAAATACAGTTTCCCCTCACTTCTGCTCCTGATGATTCATTACCTCACAGCAAACAAGAACCACAAAATAGAGTTTTTAGCCAGGGAGAAGTCCTCAGCATTTTATTATGATTTCTGTGTGAATTACCTTTGCTCCCTCTTTAGGGGTTCGGTCACATACTGCTCTTCCACTCAGGCTTTGGAAGTCAGTATACTACAGTGCCGTCTTCCACCCCCCTCCTTGCAAGAACACTTCTTTACACCAAAGGACACAGAAATATATTTGATAAAATTCATTTCTGTAAATTGAGGGTTGATAGATTGTGGATCTGCCGTATATTGCTACTTTAGATTCTCTCCCTTCAGTTTAGTTTGTGTGGCCTCAAGTACTTAAAACCCAAGAGGTACACTGCTGTTTAGATGGTGAGTGTCTAAACGCACGAGGAGAGGGAGTATTCTCATATTTTAGGCTGTGGGCACCTGTTCTTTTACTTTAACCCAAGATAAATTATTTTATATATCTTTGGTATATTTGTGCACTAGTTAATATGTGCTTAGATGTTTGCAACAGCAACTTAAGATGTTCATCTTACTATACTGTCCAAACTTTGCAGCCTTGAGAAGAAGGGCAAACATCTATAGTACTCCTTTTTTGAACTAGCAAAGTCTTTCCGTAAAAGGAGTAGAGCCTGATTCTGCTCTCACTGAAAACTGCCACTGACATCATTACGGCAGTTTTGGGCTCTGTGCATAGATCTCCAAATACTGTAACTGGAGTGCATGATTTTAGGATTAATCGATAAAATCCAGTAAGGCCCAATGCAAAAGCATGGTATGCTACGCAGCAAAATACTCCAAAGTTGCAGGCAGGCCCTGAAGTAATCCCCTCCTAAGCGAGATGCTGACCTTTGCATCTGTGATCTGATGAAATAATGGGAGTCTTTCCCAAGAGTTTGGATTATGTCTTATGCATCATCTGCGGGTATTTTTCATATAAGGAACTATTTACTGAATACTCAATAGTGTTCAAAAAAAAGCAAAATTATAACCTGAGGCTGGAAAGTTGAAATATAACTCCATAAGACTGTTTAAAAGATGTACAACAGCAACATTAATCCTGGACAGGCAATTAGTTTACTGTCCACTTTGTCTCAATTAATTTCAAAAAGTGTTAACTTCTGTTCTCTTCATTAACTTCTCTACACTTTTTCATGACTTTAAAACTTAGTAAGGCAGCTTGGAGAGTTTTATGTTGAATTTGGTAATGTAAATGTTTACTTTTTCAGATTTTGGATGAAACACAATTGTCAGTGTAAAAAATCATATTCTGTTTGAAATGCTTTTACCTGTTATTATAACATGTAACATCGCGGATTAATTGCACCAGAAAAAATGTTTTACTTTTACAGTAGATTTAACTATTGTGATTTTTTTTTTTACGTAGATTGTTCATAGATCATGAGGGAAAAAGAAAATATTTTCATATAGTAAAAGTGCTTGTTAAAATAAAAAAAAAAAAAAATCAGGGACACCAATTCTGTTTAACATCTGAAATGATTGATTTCTAACTTTTTTTTTTGTACAACTGACAATCATGTTGACAGTGTCACTTGTCTAATTAAACACAGTTAATGAACTGGCTTTCAAATGGCATCGTACCTCCCCATTGTATGAAATATTTGACTTAATCCACATGAGACCTTCTCCACCCTAGAAGAGGAATCTCTGATACGTTTCCAGGTCAATGAAGCCACGAGATGTCGCTGCAAAGCTACGAGAGGTTATCCACTACCCCTCCAAAGAGAAATGCGGCACACGCGAAGTACAGGCGGCCTGTTAACAGCAAGGATATGAAGAAACTGCACTTGTTTTTATAAAGTAACAGCAGAAGAGCTTGACGTGAAATCCCATATGCCAGGGAAGAAAGATTGAAATCTGGTTCTGAAGAGTGTGACTATTTTTGTAAATGGCTCAGGCATGAACAGCGCCAAAAGCAGAGAAAGCTGGGATGCAAACTTTGCAGTCTGGTACTACTTCAGCAATTAAAAAAACCCATATGATCCTTTGCACATACTGGGCTCTTCTTCCCAAAATGACAAAAAGAATGATTTCATGGCTTCCTGTACTAGGGGGGGAGATGTGCCGGAGCAGCCAAAATGTAATAAGGCCTGGACTGCATACAGCTGTAGAGTGAAATAGGAAGGAAAGGGATTTACCTAAACGGACAGAATAGATTCTATTTCTAATGAAGGAAATACCACTAGTAATGAATGTTTCCTTTCCTACAAACACTTCAGAGAGAATGAAAAAAAAAAAATGGTAAAAATTAAAAAAAGACATAGAATCAGTAGACAGACACATACTTTCAGATTTTGATGTGTTTTCAGGAATTATGTTTATATGTAAACATTGAGGCCTTACTGATTCTCAGCAGCTGCATGTTCTTTTTTGACTTTTAATGCTTATTCCAGCTGCAAAGGGGTGTAGCTAGCAATCACAAGTACGTAAGAAAACCGGCAGAACTATGTTACTTAATGACTTTCTGGTACCTATGCCACCACTGCATTCATTTTTTTACTATGCCACTAAAATCACAGTGGGATGCAGATGATGTATTTTAATATGTGTGGCATCATTAGAAATGTTTCACTTAACATCTGTTGCTGTATTAGTCTGTAATAGCGATGCAGTTAATGAAGAAGAGAATGTTTTTTATGAGATGATGTAGAAGTATCTGATTTTGTCTGTATCTACACTAAATGTGTAGGCTCCTAGGGACAGAGACTTCCATATTTTTTTTTTTCATAGGGCCAAGGTTAAAGACAAGATAAATAAAAAGGTATAGCAAACATATAACAAAGTGGTTCTGTACTATAAATAACAGATTTAGAAAAGTCCTGAAAAGGAAGAAATGGCTTGTCCTTCCTACCACAACCTGTGTTTCTGACCTCATGATTGCTGCGTATGACGATGATGTGGAATACGTATTCATATGGACCTAAACAGATAATTCTCTGCTCAATTCCCCAGGTGAAAAATCTCTAAAAAATGCTATGAATATACAACAGTCAGGCAGAACTCCCACCTGGTCCAAGTCAGGCAGTCATTCTAAGCAAGTACATGAAAACAAGAACAGGCAGCTAGGTCCACAAGGCGATGCTGTTTCAAACTGACTCATATCCATATATGGACTTTACAAAACTTAGTACTCCGAGACCTTATTCAACTGCGAATCCTTCACAAAATAGTTTTCAGAATGTTAATTTATCCTTTGAGCGTGAAAGAGAAAAAATAATCACCTCCAGTTTTTAAAATCACCTCTGTTTTTTAAACTAAAAGTAGACACTTCTCATATTTTAGACTTTCCAAATACCCTAATATAATGTTGATTGGTTGTGTAGTCACCTTCAACATCAGACATTTTACAGAAAAGCACCCAAAACTAGATACAGCTCTTGTTTTGGGACCTTGCTCTGATAATGGCATAATAAATGTCCTATCTAAGCCCTTTATTGTTCACTGGGAAATAACAAGTCAGCTCTATGAGGCTGGGTGTTCATCAGGGCTCTGCTACCCGTGAAGCTTGGTTTTGACTGAGCCCTTCATGTTGCAATAAATAGCTGTAGCCATATTGCTATTGCAATTCAGTACAATAATAATACATGTTATGGTCAGGGAAAAACTCACCTCTCCTTTTTCGTTTGTTTGGCTTTTTTTGGAGGGGGTGGGGGCGCTTTCTGCCTTTGCATTTGCATATCTCCTTTCTTTGGAAAGGTTTTGCTCCTACTATCACCTGTATTGAGGCCACGAAAATGATTCTGTTGACTTGGCCTTTATGCACTCCTTTCCTTTGTCCCATTGCCAAGTTTATCTAAGTCTGTATCCTTCCAGACAGACATTAGTTCTGCTACTATCCACATGTTCTTCTTGAACCAACAATTTCCCTGTTGGTGAGGATGCAAAGTCTTTTACCTCGACTGTAGAAAAGAGGAACCTATTGTCTGTGTTGTAGAGAGAATGATACAGTATTTTTTCCTATAGTACAGCAAAGACATGAATAGATGTTTTGCTTTATCAAAATTTAAAAACACATATATGTGGCATCTGCGCATATGAATTACTGAAATAAAAATCAATCAATCAACCAAAACAGCACACAGAAAAAGCACTGCTGACCAAGGGGAAAGAAGAAGGCATCAAGCCAATCTGGTTTTCATCTTTCCTGATTACCTTTCAGTCACCGAGTTCAAACAGCTGTGCTAGAGAGGGGTGCTGCTCAGTCTGTGATTCATGGGCCTCCAGCAGTCTGTAAACGCTCTGCATTGAAAGATGGTCTGTAAAGCCATCACTGGCTTCTGGTTGAATCTGTTAATTGGAGAGATGGAAAATCAAGAATCACACTTTTGTATTAAAAATATTTTTAACTGAAACACTTGTAGTCATAACAACAAATTTATGATTTTATAAAATAATAACAATTTGCTTTTCCTGATGCTATATCCTCAAATATTACCATTCTTCTTCTCCCCTCCTGCTGCTGCCAAAAAATAGAGATACAAGCAAGCCTTTTTTTTTTTTCCCCCTCAAAACCTCAGCTGGTTCTTAAAAAAAATTGATTGATGTATTTTCCATTTAACATATTTATGTGTCCGGGTACATCCCCACTGACTCCAGCATGGTTTGCTGGACCAGCAGAATTGACGGTGGTCTTTAGGAAGAGCTATATGCCACTCTGCATCAGGAGAGTCATGTCTTTATCAGAGTTCACCAGTTATTGCTAAAATAAAAATATATTCTTGCAATGAGCAAAGCTGGTATTTGAAACAGATGAAATTCATTACAGAAGGATCAGAATCAGGGGAAATTCATTTTTAGTTCAACTATGCTTTTTGTAAGTTATACGTATCAAGTAATTCTGAGTTGTATAGAAATGAAAAGGAACTTGCAAGAGTGGAAGTATTTAAGAAGCTTCTTAGTGAAAGATAATTCTGGAGATTTGTCTAATTAATCTTTGTTGTTCTGCTGAAGTAAAAGCTAAGTGGCTAACTAAATATTTAGAAGCTTCTGAGATGGAAGTGACTCAGGATATGTCTACACTGGAGTGTGCTTCTGAGGAATGACTCATGTATTTGTGGGTGGATTTTCACTAAACCTGACTTGAAAGTATGTGTTGCTGTACAGTCCAAGGCCCATATTCCTTCTATTTTGAACCCATATTCAGTGCTGAAGCTGACTGGATGAAACGGGAGGTCACTCTGGAGCCTGCATGCTACCATCTGCGGATGACCTAGGAAACGGCTCCTAACATATTGCTGGGGAATTTTCCTGTCCTCCTTGGATCCCTCTATGGCAGCTCCTTCCTTCCCTCCTGCCTGCCTTCCTGACCCTCAACATAATAGTTGAGGTAACTGTGATTTGTGTTCTCCCCTCTCTTCCCCCAAAGCCAGAAGGATTAACCATGGGTCCAGTGGATAAGGTTCCTACAAGTGAATGGTTTGTTCAGCAGAACAGACACTTGCTCACACTTCTAGCGTCACTTCAATTTCTGTATTGCAGATGGCAGTGTGACTCTAGAGATAATTCGTGACGCACTTGCCAGTAATTCAATTGCCAACGTGTAGCCTTGCACTTCTGGCGCATATTAACTATGTCATAGTGGTAACACATCATCTTATGGATCCAGGATGACCGACACTGAGCCCAAAACAGTGAGATTACCAATAGCACAAATGCCGATAAATTGCCAGAAGTGAATATAAGGGTATAAGAAAATATATACTGGAAAAAGTAGAGTAGAACACCACCTAACTCAGTGTCTTGCCTCAGAGGCCAAGAAAGGATACCTCAAGCAGAGTAGAAGAACAAAGCAAACATCTCAGAATACTCCCTTTATCACCAGGCATCTATCGCGCAACCAGACATGATTTTTATGTTTAATAGCTCATGATGCATTTCTGTTTCATGAATGTATCCAGCTGTGTTTGAACTAAGTTTCCAGCATCCATACTGCTGTATTAGATCACACTGTTGGGGTGAAGAGGAGTAGGAGGAGGGAAAAGAGGCTAATGAAATGCTGTTGGTTTGGCTTCGGTTGAAAAAGGAAACCGCTCCACTTGCATGCAATATCCTTCACAACAGTAATTTAAGTGGTCATGATTCTGAAACCCTACTCGAATCAAAATGGCAGTTGGCACTTAAGGGGCTGTGACTTTACTGCATGGTTCTGAAATGCTTCTTTTTGCAGCCCGCCCTGCAGCTGACACTGACACTAACCTTAAACGCAAGCAGTCTGAACCTTCACTTCTACTCCCTGGCTTTCTTGAGATTCAGCCACCTCCTTCTCTCCTGTTCTCCTGCCATACTGATGACTGCAAATAAGCTTGTCCCATGTAAGACCCAGTCTGGATAGGCTCTGCGCTCCAGAATGGTAGGAAGTTTACCATCCAGTGCCTCGCGCTGGAGGACACGTTCCCTGGCCCGCTTTCCATCCCTCCGTCCTTTCCATAGATCTGCCTGAAGTGATGAGTTTGCTCCCTGTGCCGCACACCATTCTGCTGCTGCATGTCCAGCTGTCCTGGGAAGAGCTTCTCTAAGTTAGTGTTTCTCGAACTTCAGATGAATTAAACGATCTGTGGAAAAAAAAGAAAGTAGAGATTGACCAGAAATCCAAGGTGCTTTTCTGGCAGCAAATAGCCTGATGTACGGCAGATAATGTACCATGCCAAAAAAAATGCAAAATGTACAGCTAAGCATTAAAGGCGGGTTTATGAATCCGCCGTAGATTCCAAGATGCAGAAGGCATATGGAAAGTAAGGTCTTAAAAGAGCCTGAAAGTAGGGGTATAGAGGGATGATGATCTGGAATGAGACCCATCATGTGGCGATTGCGCTCTTCACAAAGGGGGCAGTGAGCAGACAGGAGCGTGGTTCCAAACAGCCTCTGCCATAGAGCAGGGAGGATTTTCCCAGCTGAAGTTGAGCTCGTGCCTATGCAGGGACAGCAGAGAGGCTCTGAGCTATGCCGTGCTAAAACCCTTACTGCAGGCATTGTGTTATTAGCAAGCTGTAAGTTACAGATGGCTAAAACTTCTGCTAGAAAGCCTCCATTTCAGATGTGCTTTTATGTTACTGTAAGTTAAGCACATAAAAAAGCTGTTAAAATGATTGCCGACTTAAAAATGTGTTTTTTGAATAAATGCACTTTGCCTACTTTTACCAAGGCTTTGTTTTGTTGTAACCATAAAAACTTTCATTCCCTATACCTACAATTTTATCTTTTGAATTATGCTTTTATAGTTCATTCACTCTGCAGTCAGTCAGCTTAATTTGTAACCTGATAGATTTTCTGCCCAGCAACAGCAAGAGGAAAACATTCAAAAGACGTTGTACCAGAAAAAACACTAAAACTGGCATTGTGACTCAGGGGCAAACATGCTGCTGGAAACAATTTTAGGGTTTTAATTACCTAGTTTTCAATCTGAGAGGTTCCAAAATCATAGGAACAGGAATCAAACAAGATTTGAAAGGACTGGACAAGACGATACAGCACCGCACATACTTTTCCACTCCGAAGTGCCAGGGTGTGGTTTGGAAACATGGAGCCAGGATAAACCATTATACGCTTCGCTAACTGGAGTGACCTCATAGCGAAAGCATGCGGGACAACCTCTGACAAAAGGCCATTTTACTCTATATAGGTTGCTTTCTACATCTAATTCTGTAGCTATATGAGAAGGTCTGAGCAATCAGAGCGTGTTTAAATAGGTAACAACTAACAAAGGCCTGCTGTATCGAGCGTCTTTGAGGCCTAACGTCCCGTTTCGGAGTATCAAAACTAAACATAGAGATTTTTACTGCCAAAGAGCTGGAGCACCTTTATGCCAGCAGGACGGGCTAGCTCTTCAGATACCAAGTGACACCACTGAGCGCCGACGGCCACCCCGGCTTTGTCCAGCCTGCGGCCAACACGGCCAGGACGCGGCCAGCGCGCGGCCTCCTGCCTTGGGTCGGCTCCGACGCGCAGCCCCGGCTGCCGGCGAGGGAACCGGGCGGCGAGAGGCCTCGATACCCATTTGGGAGTTGGACTTTAGACGCCGGGGGCTGAGCAGCGCTGGGCAAAGCCCGGGCACAGGAGAGGCCGCGTCTCCCCCGGGGGGGGGGGGAGTTTCTCATTAACCAGACTGCTGTAGTGGGGGCCTGACAGCCCGACGGGGGCCCAGCCCGGGCGGGCAGCGATGCCTTCGAACCGGGGCGGCCCACCAGAACGGCGACGGGATGCTGCGAGTCGACGTCCCCTCAGCGCCCGGCACCGCCCGGCGAGGGGCCTGAGGCGAGGGGCCTGAGGCGGGGCGGCCCCTCCGCCGCCGCCGGCCGCGGTGAGGGGCTGAGGCGGCGCCGCCTTCCCGCGCCTCCGCCGGTTCCCGCCGCCTCTCGCGAGGCCGCCGCCGCCCCCCCCGCGGCCCACGTCACCGGCGGAGCAGACGGGGACAACATGGCGGAGCGGCGGAGGCACAGGAAGCGGATCCAGGTAGCCGAGCCTCTCCCTCCCCGCCCGGCCCGCGCCCCCTCCCCGGGCGGCAGCTGCCCCCTCCCCGTCCTCAGGGCGACCCGGCCCCGCCGGGCGGGATGCGCCGGGCGGCCCGGCCGCCCCTCCGAGGGGCTTCCCCCCTGCTTCTGCGGCCTCCCCGCCCCGACGCCGTGCCGTTGCGAGGAGGCGGCGGGAGCCGGCGGTGAGGGAGGGAAGCGCCCTCGTCTCGGCCGCCGCCGGGGCAGCGGGAGCCCCGCCGGGGCCGGGAGCGCCGCGCCGGAGCTCGGTAAAAGCTTGGGCTGGCACCTGGGGGACAGGTTTTCCTCAGAATTTTCTAGCAAATTCGTAAATCCTAGTAAATACTGAGAAAAGCTGGAGCCCGCGGCGGCGGCGGAGCGCAGGTAGGGGCGTGCCGGGGCCCGGCGGTTCTGTCCTCTCGGGGGCTTTCTCCCTCCGTGACCGGGGAGCGAGGCGTCGAGCTGTTACCCATTTTTAATCGCCGTATTATGCTTAGGGTCTCACCCGTTACCAGTGTCGAGCAACAGCTCAGTGCGGTGAGGACAACGCTCAGAGTAGGCGGGCGAGCGGCCACCTTAGCCTGGAGCTGACACCGGCGTGTCTCTTCCAGGGATTCGTAAAGCAAAAGCCACGGGACAGATGGTGTAAGCATCTTAAAAACAAACGTGCCCCAGCCAGGAAATGATGTGGTGAGGAAAGGAAATTTGTTTGTACAAAACGTAAACAAACAACCGGGTCTAAAAATAGACCTAATCAGCTTTGAGATGATGTTAAAATGTAGCGATAATTATATGGTATCGCTTAAAGGCAGAATGAAGACTGCTTAGGTATTTTCACTTACCTGGAAGTCTGGACTTCTCAATAGATAACAGTGACTTTTACAGAGTTTTTAATGCATGTTTTGGGTATAGTTGCAGCATCAGTTACTGTAATGCCTGTTACTGTTATGTGGTATTAACCCTAAGCCTAAGTAATGTTTGATAAAGTGGAGATAATATTCACGAGAGAAATCATAGAGCCATTCAACAGCGTACACTTCACATGTCACCCTTCTGCTTGGTTGCCCTCTCTCCTTTCTCTTCCGTTCCCTTCCCAGCCCACTTTCCCTTCCCCCAAGAAGATGGAGTTGTGTCTGTACTTGTAATGGTTCCTTTTTTCCCTTTTAATTCAAATTACTGGGGGGGGGCGGGCAGAATGCAAAGAGTAATTAATCAGAATCTTGTTAAGCAAGCCTTATCAATCACAGCCATTCAGTGAATTATCATACATCATTATGGAATTGTTCTTTTTTCATAATCATCATAGACTCTCCCTTACCAAGGATGACAACAGCTCAATAAAGCACCCATCAAAACCAAATTAAATGTAATTTAATGTTTTGTATAATACCCAAGGCTGTGGTCTTGCAGGCACTTAAGCACACGCTTAATTTCCAGCCTCTTAGCAGTAAAAGTATTTCCCGGATTGTTAGTAATTAAATCGATGTCTGGGTGTTAACACTTAAGGTTTAAGATTGTGGCCTAAATTTGTGATACAATTATGCAGATAAACATCTGTTGCATCGTAGTAGTTTCCCAGGGTATGTCAACAACAGTGGGAAGAAAAGACAGCGAACAAAGAATACTGTTGAATGCCCAGAGGGTGTTCTTAATTGGTCAGTGAATAAAACAACCTGTATTTTTCTTGGTAGTTGTTTTGTTTTATTTTTTAAACTTTTTTAACTTTATTGGCATAGTTGCAGTATGCTTCTCATGTTTCAGGATACTGCTGCAAGTTTCTTCTTTTAAAATGAAGCGTGGGATGTTTATTTGTAGGTGTTTCAAGAGCTTTAGAAGTGTGTACTTATTTTAGGGTGATGTGTACCACTTATTTTAGGGTGATGTGTACCCCTTAATAAAGCGACTATTTATCATACTGTATGGAAGTCTGACATTCGAATACCCCATTGTCATTAAGGAGAGCTGTATTTCTTCACAAGAGTGAGATTCTCCTAGCAGGAGATGGTCTGTTTAGCTGTGGAATAGGCTGATGCAATAGAATTCAATTACAAATACTATATTTACAGAAACTGGGTTCTGAATAATTTTTATACGATTTTATGTCTACCATCAAGTAGAATCATGGTAGTTAGGCAGCTAGCTAAACATGACATGAGACGTGAAAAAATTCTCAATAAAATAGTTCAAAGTTCTGTCAAGCCTACTTTCTGTGTTCTCCTTCAGAAGTAATGACAGGAAGGATGCATTTTATTTTCATAAAAAGGCACGTTGCCCAATCTGTATTGCATAGCTTAGACTCTTCCTCTGGCAATAAGCTGAAAGTTATGGAAGCTGCAGAAATCTTACCTTCAAAAATTTGAATAAAGACATTTTAGAGGTAAGGTTTTCAAAGTGTCATTCCTGATGGTAACTTAACTGTAATTAACATGGAGATTACTTCGGACATGCAGTAGTGAAAAGGGACCGGTCTGTAGGATGCAGATTGCTCGAGCCAGTAGGCCCCCACGTGATTCATATTTCTGAAATCAAGAATGCTTGCTGTATAGAAAGGACTTATTAAAAGAAAAACAACATATGTTGTCTAATGGCTAGTTTAGTATCTCTTCTTTAGACAGAAGATGGGGTATGTCTTTGAATGCCTGTTACTCCAGCAACCTGATCAAAGCTATTTCATCTCTTGGAAAAAAAACATGGTTCCATAGATATCCTGAAATATTCACTTAAACACAAAGTCTTAGTTTAGAGTTAGTTACTTTGACAAGCATCCCGCTGGGTAACACGTGGCAATCTGTTGGCAGGTCTGCAATTTGACTGTTAAGTAGGCATTAAGTTTTAATTACATTGGCCCTATTCCAGTGTGCACGGTTTTATTTTGCCCCATGTGAAGTTTTGTTTATCTTTGTGTTGTGATCAATAGCACTTGCATAGCACCTTAGTGCTGTGTCCTTTACTCTAGAACTGTTAATGCATAGAAATACTGCTCTTATAAATAGAGAAAACAGTTCTTGGGCAAATGCCTCGCTGCAAATTGATGGCTGAGGTGGCATCAGTGCTGCGTACATGCCATTAATGACACGTACCTTCGCTGTCGACGTTTCTTTTTTCTCCTCAATCACTGGATTCAAGCTTTGAGATTCTCCTGATGACGGACGTCTACTGGTCAATATTAACTGTTGTAGCCTACGGTTCTGTTGTGTCTTGATTTAGGCTCTGCTGGAAGGAAAATGTGCAACAGCTGCGTTGGTGCTTCCTGTGCTACAGTTTTTTGTGAATGAGTATGGAAAGGATCTTCAGAAATGACAATGCGATGGTTTTCCAGCAACGGAGATTTTAATCCAGCTTGCCTGCTTGTCTTTATTTTCTCATAAATTCTAGTAAAGCTGAGTGGGATGAGAACAAAGAATGGCTAAATAACTTCTTTGAAAATGAGCGGTATCAGGTGATAGAGGAGGAAGAAACGAAGACCAAGAGGGGAAGAAACGCAGAAAAATAGGAATTAAAAGTAGCAGCCCCACTTGTCAGTAAAACAAGAATCACTGTCTTTTGAAAATCTGAGTTACATTTTTGGAGGTGGGAAGGGAAAAAGTCGAAACAACTGTGGCTAGCACACAGCCACGGTAATCCAAAAGAACTGGTTCCTCTGCATGGCTCTGCCACATTTTTTTGGTTTTGTTTTTGTTTTTTTTTTAAGAGACCTCAGGCAATCCATGTACGGGTCATCAGTGCAAGCATCAGACAATTTTAGGTTTATTAGTCACTGAATAAAATATAAATGGAGTCCTAAGAGCAAGTCCTAAGACCCTTACGTGTTTGTTTCCCCCCTTCCCCCTCCCACCCAGTGATCTATCAAATCATGCTGATTTGTGTGCTTTTTCTGTGTCCTACTGCACCTTGATTTATTTTAGGCAAAGTATAAATGTTTCAGCAGAATGGATGAGGAGTACTCACTCTCCTGCCACAGAACATCTTCTAATCTAAGGGCCCGAGAGTCAACAGGGAAAGGAAAAAGATAATCTTGCAATTCAGCCCAAGCTTTGATGTGCTCAGACCATCTTCAGAGCAGATAATGCTAACGCAGCTGTTGTGTCCTTACAATGTGAGGAGAGGTATGAGGAATGGAACGTGCGTCGACATAGTGTCACTTTTGACATAGCCTCTCGGCTTGAAAAACAGGCTGCACGTGACAAATGTGCTTAAATTTCTTCTTTTCCTTATCTGAAAACTGTATAAACTATTAGGCTTCAGAAGTCTTCTGTGAGGGACGGTGTTCTGAAAATCTAAGTTCTCTGATGTAGGAGCAAAGAAATAAACTAGATATTCATTTTATTGAAATCAAAGAATTTTGATGACCCCTTTAAAACAGAGGAACATAAATCCTTGTAATGCATTTGTCTGCACATGAAATAGCTTGTCTTGTTAGTGATAGTCATTGTTCACTCTGTTCTGATTTTCCAGAAACCTTGTTTATCTTACAATGTTGTAGAAGGAAATCAACCTGTCGTGGGTCGTGCCTGTCTTCTCACAGCTCTGATGTAAAGGGGGAAAAAAAATGAGAGAAATTTCGAACCACAAATATGCTCTGGCCTTTTGACATCCATTGAGTGGTTCCAGGAGTAAGAGAACCTGAATAAGTCGTACTTAGGTAGAGATGAGAGGGAGAAGGAAGCTCATGGGCACGCTGGTTTGAATAGCTCAGTTCAGATGTTTTTATTTTTAATTTAACAGGCCTCTCTGCTGCTGCAGTCCCAGCTGGAGGTTGAATTAACTGGGCACTACATCAGCGTATGGAAGGAAGTTCAGAATGCGCTTTGATTTGGGAGATAATGGCAAAAAAGAAAAATTTTATTAGTGTTTTCCTTTCACTTCAGTGGGTCTGGAAGGTCCCTGAGTTTGAAAATCTCAGCGTGGTGTTATGAACTCATGTAGGGCAGAATTTTGATAGGAATGCTTGAGAATTATTATTAAAAGTTTTAAAATATCAGTGCATTTCTAGTATGTAGGTATGCTGAGCACTGTTTTTGCTGTCTTCTTGTAGATGGAGTTCTTCTGTCTAGCTAAATAAGAAATTGGGTTTGATTTTATTTTTAATGGCATTCTTCCAGAATTTGTAAATTATCAGGGATCATAAATCTCTAACTTTTACATTCTGTCTAGTGATAACATGCATTTTTCAATATATAAAATTAAAGTAGATGCAAGGGTCTAAAGCAAAATCCAGAGCAGAATTATTTGGAAGCTTGACAGTATCCTATTTTTTATTAATTGAAAACAGTTTAATCATAGAATTTTAATTGAGAAGACATTTTACAACATTCCAGAAATATATTGCCTGAGATGTTTCTTGAATCTTTCTGTCTTTCCTATACAAGCAAACTTTAAATACCAGAAAGTTTTCATACGTTTTTAAGGCTGTGTCATCTGTTTTAAAGCTTTATAATTTATTGAGAACTACCCCTTGATTAATTTGTATAATCTTTTTTTTTAAATGTATAAGGAGGCTGGGTTTTGGCTATTTTTACAACTGAACGTGAAGATCAGTTGAACTGCATCTTTAAGAAGTTGTGCTTAGGATACCGACATTTTCAGTGCTTTTGTTGATTTCACTTTATGATGAAATGTAATATTATTTTCTGTCAGTCATCTGTTTTAACAGACGCCTGGCACTGCACATAAAGGGATGAAAATAGGATGAAAAGTGGGGATTAAATTGCAGGGGAAACTTTAACTTTCTCAGAATGAGCTCAGTTAAACTGTGGCGGTTTCTCTCACAGGGAAGCCTTTTTTTGTTTGGGATGTTATGAAACTATCCCACAGAAAAGCACAAAGCAATAGATAGTAAGGAGCAATGAGAAAAAAAAATCTCCCGGTGCCAGCCGCTGCCTGTGTAGCGCATCACCTGACCTATCAGAATCATAAATATTTTAGGAAGAAAAAAAAAAAATCCTAGCAGAGGAGTTAACATTGATGCGAATGTCTGTAGCTTCTCTGACTGTTTCACGGTCTGCGCTGTGAAGAAGAACATTTACCCTGTGAGGAGTTGTTCGAAGTTTCATTTGCTGGTAGGAAATATTAAAAAAAGCCTTGTTTTGAAACTCAGTTGCTGCATGTCGTCATCGCTCTCAACGGTACCTTAGCGCATGCGCCATCCGATAAGGATGGTACGCGTTCGCTCATTGTAACTCATTTTGTTGCTATTGAACCAAATATGTTTTGGTACCAAACTTGGTAGTATCAGCAGTGATTTACAATGACTGGTACAACTGTACCATATAAGGGGACGTCAAACCACAGTATATAAATTATGTCAGTTAGTGAATAGTTTTTCATGAATTACACAGATTTTTAAAATTGGCGGTAAAAAAAAAAAAGGCTTGAACATGGAGAACGAGTTAATTTAATCTATATGAGGACTGTTAGGATCATCTGGCTTAATTTAGGCACGTGTTTTTAAAACTAATCTAACTGGTGAGTATCAGAGCATATTTCTGCACAGATATAAAGAATTTAGGCTTTAGAAAATGTCAGTCATCTCAGAACTAAAAAACTGCAGAGTGCTTTTGGTCATTTGGATATCTTATGTCTATATTATTCTCTTTAAAATTGTCCTCAGATAGGAAAAGCAACAATTCCATCTAGAAGGATAATTCATTAACCAGTTGATTTTGAAAGTTAGCTGTGCAAACTGTTGAAAATTAACAGCTCTCACCATCTGAAGTTTTGATTCTGGTGTAACAACATCTATTTGACCTTGCATTTTCGCTTAACATGCTTCTTGCAATATTTTGATTATACATCTTAAAAGCCGTAATGGAGGTTGTGTATGTTTATTGACCTTTAAAAACATTCTGTCTTTAAATAGAATCTTTGAATTCTATCTATTCCTGTAAATCACCAATCTGTTTTGTGGCTTCTGTAATCTGTTTCTTTGGCCAGCATGAGAAGAACAGGTAGAGCAGCGGTACTGGCAGTCTGAAAAGATGTCCTGGTGTTTCTCTGTTACTGATCTGCGAGTAGTGGGAGGCTTTGGAGAATTAAGCCTTCCTGATTAAAAGCACTCTGACAGAAAGGAATTTTTGAGGAAGTTTGAATGAGTCAGTGTAATATGCCAAGTGTTTGTTTCGGATATGTTTTTGCGAAGCAGGAACATTAGAAAGGTCTCCCTTTCCCACTTACAAATATTAGGTCTTAATTTTACATAATCGAAAATGCCCATCTCTGTCTTTCTGTCCTACAAATCTTTGAATTCTGCTGCCTCTCTGCAAGTTGGTAAATGTACAGAATTTACAAACGCGTGCAGACTAAGGGCTCCCTTTTCCTAGAACGGCTGGTTTGATGTTCGTGTGCTTCCTCCTGCTGCGCTTCGTACTGGTGTTCCTAGTCTCTAGATTGGAAGAATCTCCTCAGTGGCACTCGGAAGCTTGAGTCATTTTGTAGTCATGCAGCGGTACTGAATTTTTCTAGCCAAATCTTCCAACTTCTTTTCAACATGGTTTTCTCCTCTTTCAGAGGAGATTCAAGCTGCTCTGTATTCTGCCGATATGCTGCATCGCTGTCGTTTCACACATGCTCGTTCCTCCCTCTGTTGTTTTTCTTCGCTCTCAGCTTCACAACTGTTTTCATCCAAGCTTGTATGCCTTCAGCGCCTTCCCGTGCGCCCAGGGCTTTCCTCTTAGGTCCTCCTCCAGTTTGCTCTTTTTACAGAGCTGTTAAAGGAGTTTGTAAAGGAATGCTTTTTTGCTTTATGTAGACAGAAAGTTCTTGGGAAAAATAACTTGACCTTTTTCACATCGTTTGCGTTTTATTTGTTATTTATAAATTGCCATAAAATAATGAGGACTTTGCAATATCTGATTTTTGAGCCCAAATGAGCGTCTTTCCCATGTGTTTAAAACTGTATTAATTGTGCGCTTTTGCTGTTGTAGGAGGTCGGTGAGCCATTCAAAGAGGAGAAGGCTGTTGCTAAATACTTACGCTTCAACTGTCCAACAAAATCCACCAACATGATGGGCCACCGAGTTGATTATTTTATTGGTAGGGTTACTTTTAACCAGAGAATGAAACTTTCTTCTTCTAACATTGTACTTAGGGGAGCGGGGGGGTGGGCTGTTTTGGTTTTATTATTAGTGCTTTATCTAATAAGTACTGATCTTACAGTTTGGTTTTGAAAACTTATCTAGGCCTTAGATCACCATAAAATTAATCTTATCAGCCTGAAGTAAACACAATAAACTTTTTGCTCTGTGATTTAAGGGTGTGTCGTTGTCAAGAGTGCTGTATTTCCGAACAGGGGCTAGTCTTACTTTAAAGATTGAGAGGATGTGGAAGATCACCAGAACTGACTGACTGGTTGGTGTGGTTCAAGGAAGGTAGACTAAATGTTAAAATAAATGTCATTACTTTTGATGCATTTTAAATTCCATTTTTCCCTCTAGCCTCAAAAGCTGTGGATTGCCTCCTGGATTCTAAGTGGGCAAAGGCAAAGAAAGGAGAAGAGGCTTTATTTACAACCCGAGAGTCTGTAGTTGATTACTGCAACAGGTATGACCTAGCCTAATTCATTAATTTTATTAATGAGTATAGTTGTCAAAATGTCTTAGTTATTTAGGAACCAATTTCACGCAGGCTTTGTGCATTCTAAAACGTTTGCGGTTGCGTGTAAAAATAATGATTGTATTTTTATTACTGTGTTTGAGGGTGGAAACAACGTAGTTTTATCATCTTTGTTCTCAAAACTCTCTCACGCTTTCATTGTGCTGCTTGGGGCAGCAAGATGAACAAAACGATTTTCCTAGATCTTGTAGTTATGTTAAGTCAGTAGGGTCAGAGCTCTCAAATCTCTCCTTCCTGTGGACCAAGTCTGCCATCGTGGCAGCGACTGGACTTTGAGGTTCAATTTATGCCTCTCAAACGGCGTGTCCCCGCTGCTCGGTGTACTCTAAGGGCTTTGTTTAGATGAATGGCATATTCTGACTATACCTCATTTGGGGCAGACGCGTAGGGTTAAGAGGACCGTCTACCCTTGGAGAGCTCTGCGAAAGCTACTTAGAAATGAAGACCATGCCTACTATTTAGGCTTTTTTTTTTTCCTGGCCTCTTTTAGATAGCCATCCAGCAAGGTGAGGTTCTTCCCCCCAGTTCCAGGGCCAAGGCAGGGCTGATTCTGTGCTTGAACTTTAATCCTTTTGCTGATTTCTTCAAGAAAGTTTAGAAAAAAGCATTATTTTAATGCAAGCAGAAAAATAAGTTTTCCCTTCCAGAGTCTTTGGACTGAGGTAGGAGTCTGTGCGTTTGTTCTTCAGTTACTAAAGCACTGGATGAGACAACAGTTGGCCGAGTCCTTCAGCTCCAGCAGCGTAAAGAATGCGTGTGTAGCGTGCAAAGAAAATGAGTTCAACCTTCTGTTCTCTGGCAGTGATTTTTATCACCAGTATCATTTCATGTCCTGATGATCCATTTGGCACCATACCGTGTCTGCAGTTTGGTTTCTCTTGCTCGCTTCTATATTGCTAATAATGCTAAGGCCACCTTTGGTCACTGAAGCTGTTTTCAGAGTTTTAAACATTAGCGCTGGCTACTTCCTTTGCCTTTTGGAAGGGATGGAGGAATATCTTAATACAAAAATAATCCCTTCAGTATAAGAGGCTGCTTAGGCTCTTATTCATATTAAATACAAGTACCTTAACTCTCTTGGTGTGGCTATTGCTTGTTTTACCTGCCCTATCGAGCAAAACCCAAATATCAGATCCTGCTCCTTCATCCTGTCTCAATTGCATCGATCAGTTGTGTATTTAAAACAAGTTACTAACTGAATTCGAAATGCTGCTCCAGTACGTAAGGTCTCCCGGTATGCGTATCTGTTGATCTACGTTCAGTAAGTTTTCTGTTGAGGGGTTTTGTTCACAAATAAGCTACATCGATAACGCTTTGTTCAGCAGATCTATGGAGGGTTAACAAGTCCGGAATCGGCAAGCAATCTGGACTTCGTTAGTTACGTCAGGGTCCGTCCCGCTTCAGGACCCGGCTGCTGGCCGCACTGATGCCGTGGCTCCGTGCTCTGAGCAGGAGATCTTGCGCAGTCCCGGCTTTCCCTATTCCATCAGAGGCTGAGGTAGCTCCTGCAGGTGGAAGGGCTGGCCTGCAGGCCAGACCTGTCCTGTGGGCTGCGTGTACCCGAGGCCCCTAAACTTCCAGCTGTGAAGAAAAGTAGTTTCTCCCAAACAAGTGATTTTCTGTTGCTAGAAAGAGAATCCAAGTCACCAGTTGTCTGAAGGAAGGTGTTTCATATACCTGAAGCAACTTTGCTTGATCGTCAGCATGCACATAAGTTTAATTGGTAGAATGACTTCTCTCTCTTTAGCGAGTTTTCCTAATTGAACAAGCAGTCCAGCGTAAGGATTTGGTCTGCAGCAAGAGACGAAAGAAACCCAGGACAAATCAAATCGATTCGGAGCATAGGACCAGGATTTTCGGTGTGAACGAGTGCTTGGATTTCACACCCCGCTGCTTCCCCGCAGTCTGAGGAGCGGTATTCTGTACTGCTCTTCCTGTCCTGAATTTGGCTATGATCCTTTCAAGGACATTACTTGTTGGCGACAGCCTTAAGACTACCAAATACTGCTGCCTGGTGCCCCGCTGGCCGTAGCTAGGCTTGCTGTAAGGTATGTTTGTAGCTGGCACGAACGGGATGCTTGTGTAGGTACCGTAGTTCCAACAGGGTGATTTATCCATCGCGCACCTCTGGCCAAGGAACTTGGGAAGCCGTATGCCCGCTTTCTTATTTTTGCTGGGAAATACATATGACATGAACTTGAAAATAAATATTGGTTGGAGTTGCGTTAATGGGAAAGAGAATTAAATTGACCTGGTGGCTTCCTCCATCCCGCACCTTGTGTGTTCATTTATATCTACGCAGAATGCTGCCCCAGGAAAGTACGGGTTTTTACCCAGTTTTGAACAGATGAACAAAAAAGCAAAGCAAGAGGTGAGACACGGGATAATTAGGTCTGGTGTATTTATTTGCAAATAGAGCAGATGATGGTGATCTCTGTCTTTCAGTCATTCTGTTCATTATTTTATTAGATAAATAATCTAGAATGGTGTCTAATAACATAATCGGGTGTAAACATTATTATCGCAGCCACACTTAAATGCATCATTTAACTTTTTTCACTTTAAGACTCCTGAAAAAACAGTTCTTTCATCGAGCATTAAAAGTGATGAAAATGAAACCTGACAAGGATACAAAGAAAGAAAAGGAGAAAGGAAAGGCCGAGAGTGGGAAAGAAGAGGAGAAAAAGAGCAAGAAGGAAAGTGGCAAAGACGAAAAAACTAAGAAGGAGAAAGAAAAGGAAAAGAAAAAGGATGGCGAAAAAGAGGAGTGTAAGAAGGTACGTCCTGTCTGCAAGAGAAGAGACAAACCTGTAACAGAGAATACATGCACTGATTGTTAAGATTACATTGGCTTACGAATACGGTTGGTTGTTCTAAAATGTGACATACCTTTTTTTGCCTGGTTTCATCTCTAAAATTTGCTGCTGCTTTTTATTTTAACTTTGGAGTTGTTCTGATTTTGATCTAGACCAAACAAGAGGCTTCAGTTGGGCCTTTGTGCACCTGATCATCTTCTAATGTGGACTGAGTTAATCAAAACTGACTTTTCAGCTACAGCGGGCGACGATGCTGTGTGCAAGCGTGCCTTAGCATAGAGCGACACGTGCACGGGACCTAGCATCTCAAACCAGTGCGGCTGCACCTGTAAAACAAACAATTCTGCAGTGTTTGGTAATAGGAGTGTTTGGAATGTAATATTTGGGACTTGGTGCTTGTAAATCGCTCTGTAATAGTGGGCCGTTTTTCTGTACGACAGCTCCATTACTAATCTGCATAATGCCTGGCTTTCACAGGCTTCTGACTTAATTTCTTTAAAGTTCAAGCTGTTATTGCCGTACAGGTTTTCATGTGCTTTTTCACATTTTCATTCTGGATTTCTTTTAATAGCAGAACAGAATTTCTAAATTAAAATGTTAGGAATCTGCAGGAGGAACTTGCGGTACGAGTCCAGCGAGAGTTAGCAGGACAGTGCTCAAAAGTTATTCCCATCCAGACACTCCTGAGTGAAATAATGGCACTCTCAGCGCGAGGAATAGTCTGCGTGCAAAGGTCTGGATCTCAGAAGAAAGCTACATGGCTAATAAAAGAATTCTAAACAAAACAATCTTGCTGGCAGTCTAAACATAGGATCCAGTAGAAGATTACCTCACTCTTGAGGTACTTTAAAATGCTGATTATGAAAGTTATGAACTCTTCCAATTCCCTGTCATCTGGAGAGTTACATTATTAAATGTAATGTTAAGTTTTAAGCTAATCATTATTTATTGAACTGCTGGTTTAGTGGATTATATAAGCCAGTGGGTAGTAACTTGAACACCACCACAGGGCAAAAATTAGCAAGTTCATTTCAAACAAAGAAAGAAGCAAAGAGAGGGAAAGAGGAGACAGGGAGGAGGAAGCACAAGATCCGAAAAGAGACTGAGGAGGGTAGAGAACAAACGGGCAGAAGGTGATTCTGAAAGGATGCCCGTGTGGTAAATACGGCACCAAGGGACCAAATAATTCTGATAACGTTGGTGATTATGAAGTGTCGTACCCTGTTCTTGATCTTAGTGCAGACTTTCTGTTAATATCAGCGGAGCTTTGCCATGCATTTGAAGACATAATGTAATCCTGAAGTCAGAGCCTGGTCCTTAGACGCTAACTAAAAATAAAGTTGCTCTTTCTTACAATTTTCCTTTATTTGTGAGGTACCCGGTTGGTAATAAACGAGAACAGGAGGAAATAATGCATCTTTACTTAAAAAAAGAAGTGTGAACATGATCTTAAGTTTGTGAAAAGTTATCAGGCTCAATATATTAAAATGCTAGAAATTAAAACCATCTTTTTTATTTTTTAATATATGTATAATTTGTGTTTGTCCTCAGGATGAGACCCCAGGAACACCCAAGAAAAAGGAAACCAAGAGGAAATTTAAACTTGAGCCACATGAAGACCAAGTTTTCTTGGATGGAAATGAGGTGAGATTTATGGGTACTTTCTAACTTTTAGTGTCAGTGTACTATTGTCAGGTAATAGGTTAATTTGCTGGTTTTCTGCAAGCTGTTTGACATGTTGAAAGAAAAATTAATGGCAATGTGATGGCTGATCTTGAAACGTCAGATTTTAGATATTTGCAAGGAGGTGAGGTGGAGATAAATGTAGGACGGTAACTTCAAAAATCTAAAAGAAAACTTAACTGGCGGTAGTTTACGTGTTAGCGGCCATGAGGTGAAACGTTTGTGCTCGGGGTGTAGCGGGGCGTTGGAGCAGGCGCCCAGCGCGCTTCTGCAGCCTCCGCGCTCGGCGGCTCTCAGGACCGGGCTGGGTAACGCCCCGAGCGCACGGGGCTGGCCTCGCGGCTCAGCCTGCTTCGAGCAGGAGGGCGGGCTACAGGCCTCCTGAGGTCCCTTCCGCCCCAAATTGGCCACTGTCATGCCGAAATATTCCTAAACAAAAGACAAGCCTTTTAGAACACGGTGGTCAGTCGCAGGAGGGGAAATAAAAAATACTTGCCACCCAGATGCTGCCTGACTTCGTGATCTGAGCAGGGAGGTGACACTGAGGCATTCCCGAGTTCTCATCCTGGCTTTACCACTGAAATTGTGGTCTTAAATGCTTCTCTGCGCTTTGCTTTCCTGGAAGACAAAGAATTGAATTCTTTTAACGGCTCTGTAACGTACAGAGTCATAATTGTGCCTTTAAGATTTGGGATAAGTGGTAAGGCTTTACTTCAGCAAAGGGATGCTGTGCTGTGTGTTGATGCTGTGTGTCACTGTGCTGGAACCTCCCCTAAGATTCGGTATACCTTTGGTTATAAAACGTACGTGGCGGTGAACGCTGTAATAAATCGCTTGTGTGGAAGATGTCCTTCCTTTACGTATCTTTATTTTACTCTTCCCAGTTCTTTTACAGCCTGCCTTGCTCTGTTCCATCCCGCCTCGTGCAGCATCACGCCTACCTCTGGCCCTCCCTGTTGCCTTTTACACGGCATGCAGCATTCAAAGTGGGGCTGCAGTGTAACAGTACTTTCTGTCTTAACATCGTTGACTTTTTTGTTTACTAATGAGCTGACATTTTTTTAAGAACTGCGACTCCTAACATCTTTCTTAAGTTGTAGCTAATTTAGAGCCAGTCCTTGTGTATTTACATTAGTGCTGTTTTTCCCTTTTCTTCCTTATTTTGCACTTGCAAACACTGACTATTACACGCTCTCTTACTGCCCAGTCCCCCGTCGTAATCTTCAGTTTGTAACAGCTGACTGGCAGCAGAGCTGCGCCTGCATGTAGTCAACTTTCACACCCTGTGAGAAGTAGAATATTAAATTTTTTTTGCATCACACTGAAAAACCGTGTTACTGCCTCTAAGGTCTCCTCCTGCGAGTTCGTATTAGCTCATCTGCTACAAGGGTTTGCTGCTTTCTAGTAATCAGCAGCTTCTTTGCACAGTTAACAATAGTTAAGATTCAAACTGTTTAGTTTGGTAAGAAAAATAGGATTCTGATTTTACTAGTTGAGCAAATTCTGCACCTTACCAAGAAGCTTTTTTCATCAGGCTGAGCAGATCTGATTCCAGTGGATCCGCAGTTCTCAGGCAAACATTCGGTCGAGTGTTGCAACTGTAGACGTTTAGATAACAGTGCGCTGTGGAACAGAGCGTACAGCCATGCTTATCTGAGGCCATCGAATGGGACTTGAGCAGAACGGAGCATTTCAGCTGCTTGCTTTGTTCCATATGTTCAGTCTGGTTTTTTGTCCTCCTAAGGGAATCTCTTCAAAGCCAGAAGTATTTTTTTGTTCCACTTGGTGGACCTGAGACATTTTTTTCTTTACAAAAGTTTTTTTGGCTTCATGCTGAACAACATTAATGAATAAAGAAAGATAAAACCAAACCTTGATTCAGTGATGTTTTGGAATCTTTCATTTCCCCATCAGTTTCGCTGTCTGATTGTTTTCCCCAGGATTTTGCGTCCCCTGCAAGTTACTCAGGGTACAGCTTCTTTCGTGAAGTAATTCTTTCAGAGATCCAGGCTGAGGTTTCCACTGTTTTTCTTACGCAGGATGGGAACTCCTTCCCTCCCTCCTTCCCCTCCCAGCTGGAAGCCTCCAGCACGGCCGGCGCCCTGCCCAGCTCTGCCCGGCGTCACGGCAGCCAGCGCGGGCAGGCAGGCCGGCAGCCCCGCGCCCGCCTGTCTCCTTTCCCACCTCTTTCACTGGCAGAAACCTGTTCCAGGTGCTGTTCAAAGCGTAGCCCTGCCTGCGGTACGCGAGCCCTTGCCCGCCTCCTCTGCCCTGACACGGTACCGACCGCGGGGCCGGCGGTTCGGCACCCGGTGTTACAGCACGGCAGGGAGCATTTGGATGAGGGAATAAATGAAATCATTTATCAGAGAGCTTGTTTTCCAAGTGAAAACCAGGTTATTTCTGTTGCAGGTGTATGTGTGGATCTATGACCCCGTTCACTTTAAAACGTTTGCCATGGGACTTGTACTTGGTAAGTAAGAGTAGGTATTAGCGAGCATGTCGTAAATGTAGGCGTAGTATCGACAGGCCTGCCTGTCCCTGGGGAGGTTTGCCTTTTTTCTGGACAAAGCTTTTGCTCTTCAGTTTCAGCGTGATTTGATACCAGTCCTATTGTACGAATTTTGATCTTGGGATGGAGGGCTACACATGTTTAAAACAAACAAAACCAAACCTGAAACACGCTTTAGCCAACGTCTGAACTTGCCCGAGTTTGCGAGCTGGTTGTTTCCGTTGCTTTAAGCTAAGGAGTAAGTTGCCCAGTAGGCAAATGTGGTGGGTTGTATAAAAAAATGTGAAAGATGCTAAAGGAATTATTTTAAACAGTGAATGGTGCCTTTCTGACCCTAGAATTTGTATTTATGTAGGACAAGCCCAATCAGTTAATTCTGGTTTTTTAATCTAAATTAGTATTGATGTGACCTGACACCAGGGAGCTAACAGATCATTGACCCAACACCCTCCCTTCCAGCTTCCTCGCCCGCAGAGAAGCACCCTCCCTGAGCGTCCCTGCCATCCCCTGGGGCCGTATTCAGGCCTTTGACCGGTCCTCGGGGCCGCCGCCACCTCCACCCGGCTCCCCGCGCCCGTGTCCCGCTGCACCGGTTCTGGGCAGCTCCCCGCTCCCGCTCGCTCCCGCCCTCTCCCCAGCGGTGCTCTCCTTGCTCCGTTGAGGGAGCACAGCGGCTCGGAGCTGCTGCGCGTGGCCCTTGCCGTGCCTCTGCCCGGGCTGAGAACAGGAGCAGTGGGACTAGACGAGGTTTCGGTCAAAGCCTAAAATCGTGTCAGTAACTCGTGCTACGCTAAGGACCGTGGATAAATGGTAAGCCTGGAACCTTTGCGGACATACCGGGAGAAACTAATCGTGCTTCTCATGCTTGTCTTTCTACTTAGTGATTGCCGTTATAGCCGCAACTCTGTTCCCGCTCTGGCCAGCAGAAATGCGCGTTGGTGTTTATTACCTCAGCGTAGGCGCAGGCTGTTTTGTCGCCAGTATTCTTCTTCTTGCCGTTGGTAAGTGTCGGTTGCCTTCGCTTTATCAGCAGGCGAAGTCTGAACGGGCGGAGACCCAGCCTGCTCCTGAAGCCGGTCTGGGAGGTGCGGCTGGCTGCCTTCCCAGTGCCTTGCCGCTAGCCGCAGCCGGGCTGGTTCCCTGTACGCATTTCCCTCCTGGCCACCGGGTGTCAGGGTTGGGCCACGCAGAAAGAAAGCGAGCCCGAGCTCCTGTCACCTGCTTCTTTCCTGTATAGTGGAGATGCGTTTAGGGCCTCCGTTAAAAAGACCAACAAAACGAAACAAAAAACCCCAAACAAAAAACCAAAACCAAACCCAAGAACTGAACATACGAAGAGATTCAGCAGTGAGAATGGCGCAGCCAGGACTGTAAAGCTTTCTTCGGCTTGTATGTCCTTAGCAGAGGGGATAAAGAGCTGAACCGGAGATGAGATGCAAGGTGAACGGGGTGGGGGAGACGTGGTGAGAACAAACTATGCTTTGAGCCGGGGACAAATCGCCCCCGTCCCTGGCTTTGGGTGGGCGTTAGCAGCGGGTATCTCTTACACCATAGTTGCACAGTGCGGATGTTTACAATAAAGCACCAAATTTCCCTTTTTTTATACAGCTCGCTGCATCCTTTTCCTTATCATCTGGCTCATCACTGGAGGAAGGCATCACTTCTGGTTCCTGCCAAACCTTACAGCAGACGTGGGATTCATTGACTCCTTCAGGCCCCTGTACACACACGAATACAAAGGACCAAAAGCAGACTCAAAGAAAGAGGAAAAATCAGAATCCAAAAAGCAGCAAAAATACGACAGCGAGGAGAAATCCGATAGTGAGAAGAAGGAAGAGGAGGATGGGAAAACAGAAGGAACGAGGAACTCGGGAACAGACGGCTCAGGGGGAGAGCGCCATTCAGACACTGACAGTGACAGGCGTGAAGATGACAGGTCCCAGCACAGTAGTGGAAATGGAAACGACTTTGAAATGATCACAAAAGAGGAACTGGAACAGCAAACAGATGAAGGGGATTGTGAAGAGGAAGAGGAGGAAGATACCGAAAGTAGGCCTTCACATGAAAAATCGTAACTCACTGTGGTTTTGGGACTAAGTATGTGCAAATGGTTGGATTTTCTTTGTTGGCTGATCACCAAAACATAGACCATACAGTAGCATCTTTGTTTGCTGAAATATACGTGTTACCAAACAGTTTTATATCTAGTTCCTTCAGTTTTTTAAACCATTAACTTGATTACTTGGTACTATGTTAATCATTAATATCCATTTACAGAAATTTTATCAATCTGACAAGTTTTCTATTGATCAATAGATTGCCCAGATCGTCCTCAAACATACTGAAAAGCATCGTTTTCTGGTACTTGCATAACTGGCCAATTAGTTTAGCTTCTCAAACTTGCTTTTGTAAAACAGGTGAAAGTCGAATGACCAAATCTCAGATTATTCCTAGTTGTACTCATTTGATAGCTGTTTAGGTAAAGCCCTTCTTAGCCCACAGCTTTCTCGATATTTTTCTTGATTTTGTTTTCAAAAGATCGTGAAAACTTTCCTAAGAAAACTAGTTTTAGCAGAAGTATTTTGCTGCGAATATAAAAAGCCGGTAGTGCTGAATTTGGCTGCAGCGTTCTCTGTTTCTCCAGACTGTGTGCCAGCAACCGAGGAAATCCAAACTGGTTTTGTACATCTGGTTCAGAGAAAGATGTCATCTCCAGCAGGTGAAGGAAGCAGCGCGGTTTGGAAATGATGGCTGTTTTCTTTCTCCTGCTCCGTCATAATTAAAAGAAAAATGTATTCTGTACATAATTTACAAATAAAGCGAACCATTTACTTTAACTGCTACTTATTATTTAGAGATTTGATCCAGCATTCAGGTTGTGGTATTAAAGCCATTTTGTGGTGTATCTATCAGAGACGTGCCAGTCGAGAGGACCTCACGGAATATTTGTGTACGGTTGGTAGCTGTTCCACAAGAGCTTTAGTTTTGTGCCAACATTCCATGTATTTGAGTAAGTTGATCTTTATTAAATGAAAGCAAACAACCCAGCTGTATGTATGCCTTAATGTTAAAACTTTCTATATTCTGGAACTGGAATGCTTTTTAAACTGAAGAGGCAGGAGAGTATTGGTCTGTTGGGAGATACAGGTAACGCAAAGCTAACCCGAAGCGACGGTCAAGAACTGTTCGTAAGCATCCTGGAGCAGGCTGCGCAGTTTCCCTTGCGCCTCCCGTTCTGGGCGGTTGGAGGATGTGCCGTGTGTTGTGGTGAGCGGAGCGTTGAAGTTCAGACATGGCATCGTTCCTCTGGCTGACTTAGGGTAACTGGGGATGCGATCGTCTCCCAAACCCACTCGGAGAAGATAAGGGTAAGCTTGATGTTTTAATAACTGACTTGGAGAACTTTTTTTCCTAGCCTAAATTGCTTCCCCTTCCTTCCGGCATCGGCATTTTGGACGAAGATACTGATTTTTCAGATTGTGCAAATACATCTATCGTAATGGGTGCATTGATAATTCCTGGATACGCTGTATTTGCTTCTTAAATCTAAATATTTACTCCATAAGGAAACAGACAAATTGGATCACTTTTTTTTATTAACATAGCAAAAAATGAAAAGACCTAAACAGATTGACTCCCGGACGCTTGTATGCTACCACTGATTAAAATAGCTAACGAAGTCCTGTCGCTGTCTCCAGTGCCTCACTCAGCTGCGCGTTGTGCGACGACGAAGCACCGTGCCCAACAGCTGCCTGCCGCTCCGTCAGCAGCTGGTTTCGGGCACCGCTCGCTCCTTTGTGCTCGCATTTCACGCCTTCCCGCCCAGCGCTGAGGACAGAGCTGCCGTTCTGTGTAAGGACCTTCAGCTCGGTGGCGTGGGCACACCTGACCGAAGCGCCGGTGCCGCGGCTCGCTTGGTAACTCTTGCATTTTACCACCGGAGCGCGGAGTTACAGAAATCTCCGTACTGAAGGCACCCTCGCAGTCCGCCGTGGTAGATTCCTGCCCGTCCCGACGGGAGCTAAAGCAAGGGTGGCTGGCCTTCCGCGTATGTACCTTCCAGAAGCCGTTTACAAATGAGCGCTCCGGCGAGCAGCGCTCTGCGCTGAACGCGGCAGAAGGCGCGTGCTGGCAACGTGTCTAGCGGAGGTTCCCAGCAGCTGAGCCGCTGCCAGGTTTTGAAGACGTTAACGCGGTGGGTTTCAATTACGTTTCGAGTCTGTTTCCTCCTAAAAGTGAAATAACATCTTAAGGGCCTTGCTGGGAAAATAAAGTTGAAATGGTCAAATAATGAATGCTGTAGCGATGTTGGCATCTGCTTCCTGCTAAGGGGGTGTGTGCGATACGCCAGCGCTGCCCGCCTGGGGACGAGTGTCTGGATCTCAAAATTAACCACCCAAAGTTTGTGCCGTCACCTTAGAGTTCCGAGCTCGCGCAGCTGTAGCCACTGAATTACTCTTAAACTCTTCCGTGTGATCTGCAGCGAACAACCGAACCTTGTGAAGGAGGAGTGTGAAGAAAGAGATTTGTTGGAGCTGTTCAGTGGTTAAGGAAAGGACGTCATGACCCGTTCCTGTAATCTAGCGTTTCCTACAAATATTCCCCAAATACTTCAGAGTTATTTTGGAATGAGATCAGGAGAGAAGTGATTACAACGTGCCAGTAATAGTAAAATTGTGAGCGGGCTTACGGTATCCTGACAAACGCTTCCAGTCCAAAGAGAGAAAATCACAAAGGTGAAACGTGGCCAGGGTCAGTTATTTATCAGGCCGCTTTTATATCGGGTATTTCCAAGTTCTTCTTACTGATTTTGACTTTTAACTTCCAGAGTCTAGGGTGACCTTATGGGAACAAGTATATACATCTATATATTTAGTGGAAAGTTATTTAAATAACCAGTCTATTAAAACGTCCTTCCTGCAATAAAATTTTATAGCTGTCTTTTACTGATATTCCTCCCAGTGTTTTATATACCCAGTACAAGTTTCTGATTTATTTTTCTTTGCAAGAAAATAGGACTATACCCAACTTTTTTTTAATTAAATAGTTACTGGTAAAACACAGATGAGTATTTAATGCAGATCAGTATTTAGTGGAGATGTTACACCTAAGTATGGTCTCCTCTGGTACGGATACAGCCTCAGCTCGCTTCTGGTGTTCCGGTGCTCTTAAACAAAGGCAGATCTTTCTCTAGCAATTAAGAAATAATTAAAAATTATTCTTTGACAAACTCGCATATTTCTTTATCTGTTGAAATGTTACAGCGCTGGTGGGGATGCTTGTATCTGTGAGGATAAGCAATTTTCTAACAGCAAAGTACCTCTGTAGTAGCTGCTCAGGGGGAGCATTTATTTTCACCTGCTGTATATCACAGAGATTTTTCTGATTTTTTTTTTAATACGTATAGTTTATAGGACGTATATATTGCTCATTTAGGCCTGTTTCAGCTTCGGTTTGCAATCAATACCGGATGGAGTTCACAGAGCATCACGCAGCACGAAGGGCAGATAAATGGTGAATGTCTCAGTTCCTCAGTCAAGCCCTAACTTACACTTCAGCCGGGACTTGCCTTCCTTCTCTTAGATCAGGAGAAAGGCTGACAGAAGCATCTGCCTTATGTAAGCATTAAATGTAGAGATGTGGGAAAGGTACCTGCCTGCCTTAGCCCCGTATTTTCCTTCCTGCAGCCACCTGCGTTTCTCCCGGTGGCACTAAGCCGTAAGAGCCTTGCAGGGCGGCTCTCCAGCTGCTCCGAGAACATAATTCTTTCCTAATAGGATCACAGTGACAGCAAAGTAATATTCAGACCTCGCAGGTGGCGTCAAAAGCACCGGGCAACAGAGAAACATCCTCTTCCAGCTGCAGTTCCTTTACTGGCAGCAGTTGGAAGTCCCCGTCAGAATCCCTCTTGGATCTGCTGGCAGATTCAGCCCAGGCGAGCTCAGTTTGCAGAGCAAAGCCTTTTCATCCTCCTCGCTGGTGCGCCCTGCCCTTTTCCTCCCTCGTGCGGTTGCTGAGCAGCCACGTTGATATACTCAGCCACAAACCTGAGCCTTTTACAAAATAAAATACACCTAACAGACCACTGTGGAAGAGTTAAGTGCCCCTGCCTGCTGTTTTCTTCCCGCGAGACGCCGCAGTGAGGACAGAGCGGCTTCCCCACACGGGGCGTTCCAGAGCCGAAACGAGCTCTTGTCCCCGTGGATCTGCCTGTCGATGACCCAGCCCAGCCGCTCATAACGGGGACGTGTCCTTCCCCTCTTCCCCATCCCCAAAACTGGCCTTATCCCAGCCTAGGTGCCCTACCTTGCTACGCACTGCCGTCAGCTTGGAGTAAAAGAGGATTTTCAAGTAACACAACGTCCTGCCTTGCAAGGCCTGGGGCAAACCCAGTGCGTGCCCAGGCACCGGGAAATTTTCCATGCTGGCACCAGGGAGGTGTTGAGTCGGTAAGGCAGAGAGGTGCAGAATCCTAACGCGTGGATCCGATGGCAACAAGTGGTGACTGTAAAACACTGCTGGCCCTTAAGCACCCCGTGAAAGATGCTCTGGCCTTAACTTACTTATTAAGGGAGAGCGGAGTCCTTTTCACATCCAAATCCACTTCCCTCTCTCGCTCCTCCTCCTCAGGTCAGTGCCTGAAGGGAGAAGGAGAGCAGGGCCATCTCAAGGTGGCGGAAAACACCAGTAGGACGGGCTCCAACAGACTGGGTGTGAAATAAAGCGAAGCGGAGCAGGTACAGGATCCTGAACGCTGCTGGTATCCCTGGCGTGACTCTACTCAGGGCAGGCCAAACCGGGGGTGCCGAAGCCGTTCACCAGCAACTCCTTGAGGCACACTACAGCATGTAATTTCAGATCAACTTTTCAGACAGAAAGGTTCTATACATATAGATTCTATACGTATTGTTCTAAAAACCTTGTATTTGCCTCACTTCCTTATATTTGAGTCTAAATTCTTCACGGAGTTGCACTGGATTAAATTCAGAGCAGATCCGCAAATTTGTAACGTCACAAAACCGGGGCAGGAGGCAGACGCCGGTGGTAACTTTTCTGCTGAGGCTCGGGGGTCAGAAGGGACCGCACCAGCGGCAGACGCGGAGGGACCGCGCTCTGCCCGCAGGCGTAGCTGTTCGCTCCCTAGCTGTTGTGGGAAGGGAGGGCTGCGTTGCTTGCTGCTTGGCTGACGTTTCATCCGGCTACTTCTCATACGTTTTTAAAACCAAGCCTAGAAATGGTTGAATCATGCGGGTTTGAATGAAATTCTTTATGCTGTTTTTACCAGAAAGTCTTTATCAAACATTTTCCAATATCCAAAGCGGTTATGATGCAACTTCTTAGTGGTTTTAATGTAAGATCTACTGTTCAGCATTTAGCATGGAGATTGCTGCTAGGGTTACCTTTTCTTTTAAATTAGGCAACTCTTGCTAGGAACTACAGTCTATTCTGTGGTTAAACCATGACAAAGAGCCTCCACCTACGTGCCAGCGCAGCTGTGATACACGTATTGACTTTTAAATATGGAACAGAGAGAGAGAGCGCAATTCTGTTAGGGACCTTTAGATAAAGAGGGGTGATATTTAACTATATTGAACAAAGCCAACGCCCCTGCTCACTCCAGAGGATTCCTCAGGCATTTTGTCGAATAAGAAGGGCTGAGTGATTTGATTCTTACCCTCTCTGATCAATCCCCCTCTATAAAATCAAAATAATACAGTAGATCTTTACCTGCTTTGCCGCTGTGCTGTAAGGGCGTGTCAGCTGATGTTTGCAAAACACTTCGATGTAAGACCCGGGACGCTGACTTCTAACAGACTTCTACAAGCCACAGGCACTTAACTGTTGAGCACGATTTATTACTGATTATGACCGAAGACTTCAAAGGGAGTTAGAGTGGCATGAACGCTCCAAGGCGCGGCTGTAGACCAACACGGCACGGCAGCGCTCTCACTTAGAGCCTAAGGAGAAGGACAAAACAATCCTGTCAGTGTAAATGAACTGAGACTGAAGCAGCTGCCGCATGTTTTCAGTGGACTTCCTGGTAATGGCTGCTACAATTTCATTAGGGCTTCTCCTTTTATTTAATAAAACATCGGATGATTTTATTTGTAATACAGCAACAGGTGCAGGAAAACAAAAGGCACATTTCCTGACTGTGGCCACAAAGAGTCCATTACTTACCGGCTGACACAGCGGGCATTCGTTTCGCCATGCGTATTTTTTTTAATGTGAGAATAATGATCACTCAGAAAAATAATTGTTTTATGATAAAAGACTTTTGAGAGAGGAGTTAGAGTTAGTAACAGCACTATGCAAATGGTTTCACTGCAAGCTAAAGTAAAGAGAGAGCTAACAGCACTTGGTAAACACCGATCATGATTTAGATATAGGTCAAGGTATTCTCTACAGGTGGTGACCGCCATTAATCCTCATCGTGTAAAACAGAAACCAAACACAAAAAAGGCTACGCTTAGGATCCCTGAAAGTACGCTGTAGCCTGGATCCAGTAAAGGAGGTAGGTGCTCACGAGAGACTCTTGCAGTTCACCTTCACTAGGCAATAAATGGAACACAGAACAGTCCCGAGTGACTCCCGCTAGCCTTAACAGTAAATTCTTATTTTCTCTTTCTGGCGCATGAGTCTTCAACCAACAATTAAGAAAGGCCGTTTGTGGGGAATCAGAAGAGGTAGTTTTGAATTGTTCAGACTAAGGGTGGGATTGAAATTACATTTCTCCCCTTTTTAGCTTCCTTTTAAATGAAAGTGGCACCACAGAATTTGTTTAAAATTGAACTCTGTCGGGAGGTAGTAATTTAGTAAAAGGTTACAGAAGATTCCTAGCTCTCTTTTGGTTTTTGTGAGCAACATAATGAGAGTAGGATCACACCTTGCACTCCGTGTCGGCTTCAGTCTTAACATGTTTAGATAGCTGTCACGGTGACCAGCAAGCCACCAGTCGGGTTTTATAAACGACTGTTCATGTCATGTAGATTTCAGAGCCTTGCACTTCCCATCCTTCTTCTAGTTCCCTGAAAAATTCTTTGTGTCAAAGGCAAGGAAAAAAAAAAAAGCCTGCAGTGTCATCATGAGCACCGGGAAAGGCTGCACCTCGTACAGTGAAAGCCTGCTGCGGTTACCCCGCTCAAGGAAACACCACTGAAAAATGCATCAAGGCTGGCATCAACTATGTACTGCATTTAGTAGACTTTCACTGAATAAGCAGTTAGAATTCTATAACAAGATGCCTTCAAATTAAAATTACTATGGAAATATTTACAGTTTCTTCTCAACAAGAACTTCCTAAGAACAAACCTGTTACTTTTAAGATGAGCACCTCGAATGATTCAAATCAAGATTCAAATGCACATTGTCCGTGCTTTTAAAAGATTCCTGAAAAGTAAAGGAAAACATCTTGTAAATGGGACGCTGGTCAAGTATTTTCTTCTTTAAGAAATTAAGTTAGTTAAATATTTTATTAGTTAAATATTTTATTAGTTGAATATTAGTTGAATATTTTATTAAAAAAATAAAATCTTCATAAACACCATACTATCTTTCTGAGACACGCAGCCTTTCAGGAACAGCAACTCCACAACCGCTTGCTCATCAGCCATTGCAAAACTCCGGTTGCTAATCCCGTGCCGACAAGGCATAAAATCTAATAGGGCATTAAAGACGCGCAGCGAGGCAACGCCCAGTTAAAGGCACATCCAGGGAAAAGAAAAGGATACAGGAGAGGCTGTATCAGGCCAGCACTCATCGCCACACACGAATACGCTCCAGAAACAACACTCTGCTCTCACTGCGGTCTACTGCCAGCTCTGCTCGCGGCTGTTATGTCCATTCATCTCCAAACTGAGTCCCAGCCCAGCTCCTTGCTGCTCAGGATATTGCTTTTTGTAATCATTTTCCCAGGAGTTCGCTGCGCAGCGTATAGCTTTCCCCACACGTGACATCAATATGCATAAATATGCATTCAATCTCCCTGCCTTGCTCCCACATGCTTTGATATGTCCAAGATGTCAACGTAAGATTTCTTGAAATACACAAAGTCGAGCTTTAAATGTATTCCTTCTGCTCAACTCAACAAAGGGGCAGATGGCAACTAGCTCCTGAAGCGCAGCACGTCCCAAACAGGAAGAACTGGGGAAAAGTAAAGATTTGGTTCGAACTCCACAGGAAGCATATCCCCTGCTCCTTCACGGAATGGTCAGTAAGTTGTATTTATTATCTACACCTACCTCTGTCTGAAGGAAACCTCCTGGCCCTAAATCAGGCAGCACTGGGGGTGAAGCAGAAGCAACATTGCTGTTGCCCATCGGTCTCCCTAAGTGACTTCAGAAGCCGCAGTGAACCGCGGGGCTGCAGCGCTGAGCTCCGTCACAGACGGGAGGAGAGGGCAGAGACCGATCGCTGTGCTGTGAGGACACTAACTTTGTTCAGTCACTCTGTTTCTTTCAGAAACCGATCAAGTTAGCTTTGAAATTAAAAGAGTTTTTTTTCTTGTTCCTTCGCCCTAAAATCCTACGCTTACAGTTAAGTTTAACAACAGAACCCAAAATACGAGCAACCAGCAGCAGGAAACAGTCCTGAAGAAGGAAGGACGCATCTATGCAAATGTCACGCGACTACAGGGGACAGAGAACCACAACACAATCCTCTGAAGACTACACAAACAGCTTTTGCAAGAGGTTTGCTGTATCATTTCACGTACCCTCCTCCTGGAGGAGGCAGTCTTCCATCGTATTTTCACACACAGCTGCCTGCATGCAAATATAAATTAGTTTCTCCAACCTTCCTACAGCTGCACATGAATATAAACGCAGCCTCTTTAACCAAGCAGGATGGGCTCAAGTCATTATTTACAGAGCATAGAATCTGTCAGGTACCTGCAAGTTTTCCAGCGATGCTGCAAACTGAGCTGATGCTAAAGCGGAGCCTGCCCTTAGTCACTAGTGAGCGCAAGCAGCTCCCAACACAGCGAGAAGGACCTGCCAATGCTCAGCAACGCATTTGATTTCAAGGGCATCCCATCTCGCACCACCATTTCTCTGAAAAACAGGAAGATGAGATGTAGTATTCAGGAGCGGAAAACAATCACTTGAGAGTAATTAGTGAGTAATAAGAAAACTTGCAAACAAGCACCACAGAGGGCCTTGGGGGAGGGAACGGGAAGCCATGAAGTACCCCAACATTAACTCAGGATGTAACTTGGGCAGCACTGTGCTCCTGCGGGCCACGCTGAGGAGCCCGCTCAGGGGGCTCGCTGAGCACGGAGCTGACCTACTGTGCTGCATATTCTGGAGGTCACACGCTCATTAGGATTTTTATCAGCAGAAAAATATCTTTAAGCCTTGCCCTTCCTCTCCCAGTTGCTTGTTTCCACCATCCAGGTGTCTCCCGATGTAGGCCAGTACAGTAGTTTCTGCGGTCATAAAGAAAGCCATGATCAGAAACAAAAACGTCAGAAGGATACCGTCCAACCAATTCACCAGCTACCACCGGGAAAATCACTTTCGCTGCTTTACTTTGGATTAGAAAGAAGAAGAAGAAAGGTAGCTACTGTTGTGGGCATTACCATTCAGATACTTGTCCACGCTGTGGACTGGGTGCTCGGAATGTAAAATACCCATCTCAGGTGTCAACATTTTCTTATCATATTGCAATTTGTGCAACAGTCCTAGTAAGTACTGTTCGGATAAGTAAATATTGCCAGCGTGAATGCTGCTTGAGATTACTTTAAGCTCTCACTTTTTTTCAGACTATAATACCAAGCACCTTGTTTTTCCACAAAAAAAATCAACTTTTTTTTTCCCTGAAGTTATTTAACCCTTGAGATGAACCAGAGAAGAAGAAAAAAGAAAGAAAAGAAAAAGAGAAGAGAAAAAGGAAAAGGAAAAGGAAAAGGAAAAGGAAAAGGAAAAGGAAAAGGAAAAGGAAAAGGGAAGGGAAGGGAAGGGAAGGGAAGGGAAGGGAAGGGAAGGGAAGGGAAGGGAAGGGAAGGGAAGGGAAGGGAAGGGAAGGGAAGGGAAGGGAAGGGAAGGGAAGGGAAGGGAAGGGAAGGGAAGGGAAGGGAAGGGAAGGGAAGGGAAGGGAAGGGAGAAGAGAAGAGAAGAGAAGAGAAGAGAAAAGAAAAGAAAAGAAAAGAAAAGAAAAGAAAAGAAAAGAAAAGAAAAGAAAAGAAAAGAAAAGAAAAGAAAAGAAAAGAAAAGAAAAGAAAAGAAAAGAAAAGAAAAGAAAAGAAAAGAAAAGAAAAGCTCTACTTACATCTGAATTTAATTCCAGAGAGTTAGTTGCTTTCAGAAGAGGTCCTACCAGCAACTTGATACTTTTGTACACACAGATCACACACAGATCAAACACGGATTTGCAGTCTACCCTGCAAGAAAAACAACAAAAAATGTTTCCCTCCCAATGGACACCAGACACGCTAAAAATGTAGCTGCTCTGTGATCAACGACGGAAGTTTAGACCCAACAACAGACAGGTTAAATCGAGTAAGATACAACAAATCCAAAAAGCTCCCAAAGGTTTAGCTCTCCTCATGAGGCCCCGGAAATCAGGTGTTCTGCCTAAATTTCTCAGGCAGTGCAATCTGCAGGAAGCATCTACAAGATGTCATTTATTCCTGCCAGTACCGAATTTCTGAGAAAGGCGGGACGTTGGACACGACCTTTTCCCAGATCATCTCATGCAGTGACTCACACTAGCAACTGCTGCTCAGTAAACCAGCTGGGATGAGCATCCCGGGACGGGCAACCTTGCTGTCCGTGGAGGCAGAGGAGTGGCAGTTCTGGGCTCCGGACTCTTCAGCACAGGGCGGGTGCTGCAGCATCCAGCTCACTGGCTTCCAAGCCTCTCATTAGATTTAGCCCTGAATTACCAAAAACATAAAGGGAAAAAATAAAGATGTCATAGTGTTACGGCTATATCGCGTGCACGCCGCGATCAGGAAACTACTGCCAATTAACTTGAGAAGCGCAGCTCAGGTCCCTCAGCAAGCCACTCCTGCGGTGGGATGCGTGCCTGTCCTACACGTGTCGGTAGATGAGATTTAAAACAGCAAATGGAAAACTAAATTAGCACTTTGATCCAGAACAGGCGAAAAGCTGTTACTGTGAACTTTTAAGTTCTATTAAATAGATTGCTACAGGATGGCCAAGCTAAAAAGGCAACCCATTTAGAAGGTTTTATATATATTTTCAGGATTATCTACTTTCATTCATCATTATCTTAAAATAAATAATGGGTATTCCCTAACCTCCCTCCTAAACTTCTCTTAATTGTTAAGAATCTTCTTAATATTTACGGTGTAGCCCTTTAACTATGTCATTACCAGAACGTAGTTGCTAGTCAAATATGAAGTTCCTCTGTGGAAGAGAATAAATATACAGTACTGAGGGGTTGTACAGTTTTGCGTTGTATTTCAAAACCAGAAGTGCTCTATAAAAACATTACATGACGTTAAAAATTTGAACTGTGTTGCAAATACACCATTGGCTGAATTCTGCAATATTCCCATTTGTTCGATGGCTTAACCCATGACAGAAGTAGCGATACGCTGCAAAAAGGGGATCTGTCACATATTTAGAAGCATGCTGCGTTCAGTACGGGAAGGGTAACGTGCACATGGAAGCTGACAAACCCAGGGCGTTGCACGTGCAATCATGCCCCAAGGTAAGCAATGCGCTTCCCCACGCAGGGCTCCGTGGACGGGAGATCGGCACCGGGTTTTCTTCCAGCTGTGAGACCAGTAAAGAAACAGAAATAAGTTCTTCCAAAAGTCTTTCAGAGACATCTCTGGGAGGGGATCAGCACCTCTGCTCGCTGTGACTAACTCTGCGTGGGGGAAACCGGTGACCATTTATCAACAGGGCTGAGTCCCAAGGCCGATGTGGGTGGGTGAACGCAGAGCGAGCGAAGGCAGGGCTCCATAAATAAAATATCTTGTGGTGGCTGCCACGCAACGCCGCCGCCATCAAGTCCCGAGGGCGACGGCTCGGCAGCCCTGAGGGCCCGGGCTCTCACCAGCACCCGCCCAAGCGCCCTCAGCGCCCCGCCACCGCCCCGCTGCCCTTTTTTCCACGCACACGTCGCACATTTAGAACAGAAAACGTTTATCCATCACCTATGCGGTCATTTCATCTCGGCTCTGCCCCCACTCCTCAGGTAACGACGGGCGTTCACCTCCCGCGCCCGGAGCCGTTTCACTTCCCTCAGTCACAGCGCGCGTACGCGGAGGGAGGGATTAAACACAACATATTTAACACTTTCCCTCAGAGCGCTTATTTTTCCCTCAACACCAGCGCCTCACCGCCCTGCCCCGCCCGCCGTGAGGAAGGGCCCGTCCCGGCCGGGGCTGCGCGCTGAGGCGCCGCGGGCTCGGCGGGAAAGTGGCGGGCGCCGCGGCGCCTCCTCAGCGGGCGCCGAGCGGCCGGACCGGCTCGGCTCGGTGCCGGCAGGGCAAGGCAGGCCCTTCCCTTCCCTTCCCCACCCCGCCCGGGTCCCCGTGCGATGGGGAGGGACGGAGATGGCCGCCGCCTGAGGTAGCGGCGGCGGCGCGGGAGGCCGGGGAAGGTCGTCCGCAGCACACGCCGAAGAGGAGCGCGGAGGGGCGGCGGCCGCAGCAGGTGGGTTCCCGGGCGAGGAGGGGCCGGCCCGGGCGGGAACCCACCGCCGGAGCCGCCGCCAGCCCGGGCGTCCCCTCAGACGCCGCCTCCCTCAGCCCGGCGGGGGGCCGGGGCCCTGCAGCGAGGAACAGAAACCCGCCGGGGGTGGGAGGGCCGAGGGCCGTCCCGGGAGCCCCGCGGGGACGCGGCGGCGCTGGCAGCAGGCTGTCGGGGGAAGCGTGTGCGCCGGCGGGGCGGCCGCGACCCCCCCTCTGCCCGCCGGGCGAGCGCTGCGCCAGCCCCGCTGCTCCCAGCGCCCGGGCTGCCCTGCCCGGGGCTCGGCACAGCAGGCGAAGGGCCCAGCCCGTGCCCAGCTGAGTCTGTTTGCGTTGTAATGTATATGCGTTGTAATGTATATGCGTTGTGATAACGCAAATGGCTCCGAGTGACCGCTGGCAGCGCGACCCTGCGTGCGGCTGTCCTCCTTTCCGCACGCACAAGCGCGGCATCCAGTACGCGAAGACAAGCCAGACGCAGAAGGCTGTTTTAAGTCGTGCTGTAAAACGTATTCGGTTTTAGAGGATGAAATGGACTTGTACAGGTGAATAGGGAAGCAGGCAGGGAGGCTCGTAACCGAGTTCGGGGGTAGCTGGTGGATACAGCTCAGGTTGTGCTGCCAACTGGTTGTTCCTGTCATTCTGCTTGTCAGGAGACAGCGACTCGAACGTTCGCCAGCTCTGGCGAGCTAGTAATAAAATGTAGGTGTCTGTCTAAATACGAGTGCATCGCTGTTAACAGAGATCGTAAGGGGCAATTCCTTTTTACAGCTGCCTTGGCTTCTCAGCTTTTCCCTGCTGTCACCATCCTGCTTCTTTAGGAGAGAGAGAAGAAAAGCATGTTCAGCTTTTTGTAATATGTCTTGCTGACATACACAAAGCCATCCTGTGTTCATTTTCCTTAGGAATTAACACAGGGAAAAGAGCTATCGTAAGGAAACTTATGGAAGTCCGAGGGGAAAAACAACTGTTCTGAGGTGTCTGTCATTGTAGTACTTACATTGCTAAAGGATGAACAAAAAAGCCCAGTCACCTAATGAAGCGTGCGTTGGGTTGCCTCAGGGTTCTGGGATTTTAGCAGTGAAAAAGGGTGAGTTGGGCTGGAGCTTTTCCTGCTTTCAGGATATTCCTGCAGTCTCAATTCTGCATAGATCCTATGAGCGTAATGAACGGTGAGGCCGTACTGTAACATCTCCTGTGTCTTGTATGATTTCTGTCCTATGTGGTTGTCTAATTTCTTCAAAATACGTAGTAGCTCTGAAACATCCATCCCTCTGCGCAGCTGGACCCCCATGCTTTCTAAAGGAAAGGAACACAGTCAGCCTTGTTTCCTAAACCTTTCCTTAGGACAGTAGCTAGAAAAGTAACTTAGGTCGATGCTGACCTTTTAACTCTCGAGAACGTAATTCATAGAACATGAAATTTAGGCACTTCTGGACAATTTAATGATGTGTTAGTGAAGCTGTTTACTCTTAATTAAGGAGCCTGGAAAATTCAGGTGTAAATTTCGTAGTTGCTATGATGGAGAATTAACTAATTGGTAGAGGTACCCAGAAATAAATTTTTACAACCTTTTTTTTTTTTCTCTTTTCAGGTATGAAGCACTGTGCCCTGTGATACTTACTTTGCTGGTTCTCGCCATTGGAGGATGGCTGCCATACTCTGTGAAAATTGTTCTGGTCAGTACCACTACACCCAGGTCAACCAGCCTCTTGAAATCAGCTGCATGTTGCTCCCGATTATGCTCGGAAAAGTGTTCCTTGATTTCTTCATGTTGCAAGTTAAGCAAAAAAATGTGAAAGTTAGTTTTATGGGATACTTTTGTGTTTCACTGGCACTTCTTGACTTCACACTGCTGATGAGTATATCTTTCATTTTCTGTTTTGAAGACTTTGCACTCTGGGGTGTGCGATTTACCAAGTACCACATTTGCCTGTTCACTCAGATAATTTCTCTTACCTACGGTATTTTGCATTACCCGGTATATCTTGTGGCCGGTCTGGATTATTACATGACTATAGCCCAAACCTCTCAATTTCCTAAAAGAGGTCAAAGATTACTTTATGTATTTGCTGTGGTTGTGATATGGATTTCAGGGTTTTTTTGCATCCTGAAAGGAACTTCTATCTATGAAGAACTAGAAATTCAGAACCGTTTTTCTCCTTATCAGTGTCCTCTCTCTGCCAGCGTGCAGAGCTACTCAGTCTCGTGTGCCGTGGTGCTGCTCACAGGCACGGCTCTCCTGGCTTGTCGGAAGGAGGTTACAACCATGCTGCTGTCTGTCAGGGTAGCTTCCTTTGCCAGTCAGCCTGTCCTGTTGTTCTCCTACGTCTCTAACAACAACGGCACTTGCTTTAAGTGGCAGCTCCTGACCAGGCTCCTCATCTGTTTTCTTGGCACTTGGGCACCTTTTGTTCTCCTTCAAATTATCATTTTGTTTCTCGGTGCTCGGATTCCAGCCTACGTGGAGATGAACGTCCCCTGGCTGTACTTCGTCAACAGCTTTCTCATCGCAGTAGCGTACTGGTGTCGATGTCACGATGTCGAATTGACAGAGGAGATGTGGTCTACGGATCCATTTGTCAGCTGGAAATTCTGCTTTATGCCATTTAACAATGAAAACACAGAGCCAGCTGATAAGCCAGGGGCAGTAATTGTCATCTGCTAATGAGCTGCTGACTGAAAAGACTGCAAACGAGTGCTGTGCAACTGTGTGACCCTGTCCTTACAGATGATAGAAGGAAACATCTCCAGAGCTACAACCCGTGGAAAACAGTCCGGCATCCACCACCATCGTCACGAGCATTGCACCCGCGTGCGGGACGCTGCGCGCTGCCACGCTGGGTTCCAGCGGGCAGAAGCACCTGCCCCTTCAGAGAATTTAACCTGAAAGCACAGGTTTAAGAAAAGACCGCTACTTACAAAACCCAAGTTTTCAGTTAAACCCTATGTTTATTACTAGAATTTTACACTTGCTTTAAATGGAATGATCTCAGGTTTTATAGTACAAAATGCAATAAAGTCGTCTTCAAAGCTGGAGCCCTTTTAACATCTACGTACACGTTAACCTACTGTCAAAGACAACTTCTGTGATTTTTGAAGTGTATTTTCTTGTTAAGGTGTGCCTTTTTGTCAGTTTGATTTCAGTTAAGGATTGTTTTCTGTTTAATAAGAAATAAGTTGTTTTAGTTAATGTAAAGCTACAACTCCTACAGAAACATAAACTTTGTTTACATAGTACAAAAATAGTGCAAGATGCGCAACTTCCACAACTACAGGAAAGATGGTGATGTTTCATTATTTCTTTGCTACTGCTCCTCTAATGTATATATGTACATACTAAAAATTAAATCATTACAGTCAGACCAATAAACAACAAGGTTCGTTGCTGTACATAAATGCATGCCCAAGAAGAATGCCCATGTTAAAGAACAGCTGTCGTGGTTTCGCCCCAGCTGGCAGCTAAGCCCCACGCAGCCGCTCGCTCGCTCCCCCACGGTGGGATGGGGGAGAGAATCAGAAGAGTAAAAGTGAGAAAACTCGTGGGTTGAGATAAAGACGGTGCAACAGGTAAAGCAAAAGCCGCGCGCACAAGCAAAGCGAAGCAAGGAATTCATTCCCTACTTCCCATCGGCAGGCAGGCGTTCAGCCATCTCCAGGACAGCAGGGCTCCATCACGCGTAACGGTGACTTGGGAGGACAAACGCCATCACTCCGAACGTCCTCCCCTTCCTTCTTCTTCCCCCAGTTTCTATACTGGGTATGACATCATACGGTATGGCATAGCCCTTGGGCCAGCCTGGGTCAGCTGTCCTGGCTGTGCCCCCCCCAGCTTCTTGTGCACCGGGCAGAGCACGGGAAGCTGGAAAGTCCTTGAGTGGTGCAAGCACTGCTCAGCAAGAACCAAAATCAGGGTGTTATCAACATTATTCTCATCCTAAATCCAAAACACAGCACTACACCAGCTACCAAGAAGAAAACTAACTCTATCCCAGCTGAAACCAGGACAACAGCTTACATTAAAATATAGTTTATTTTTAAGCCAAAATTACTTTAAAATTAAAATAGCTCAATTTGAAGTGGGGCTACTTCAGTAGGGGAAGAATTAGTCAGGCTCCTAGCAAAAACACTCTCCTAATTTTCAAATTCTTACAGTTATACGAAGCTCTTGATTTAACTTTCTAGAAGCGAAATAAATGATACACAACCAAAGCAGACAAAAGGAAGTAGCATTTATTTCTGAAGCACTGAACTCACAATACAATGTTGTATTGAAATAGAAACTATGTAAGTAAATGATGCTGTAGGTTGGTTAATCATTCACCCAGACCCACAGGGAACAATGATACCGCACAAGAATACTCATTAAGAAAAATCTGCAGATAACAAAAGGTGCAATTACAAGCAAGTTTAAGCAGCATAGTATAAGGTGCTTTGTTTCAGCATCTGTATGATGATTTTACCCATTAACAGACAGATTAAAGAAATTTCACTTCTACAGATCATAACAAATGAGAGAATCTAAAATTCATTCACATGCTAGTTGGTAATAGGAAAGTGCTTTTTAAAAAAATGATTCACAAAGATCATAATTTTACATAGTTCACTGTGTGCTCTTCAACTGTAAAATTAATTTCTGGGTAATAATTTATGTTATTATATATCAATTATAGACATAGATTTAATTGCAGAATTTAATGCTACGTGGGCTAAAATCTCTTATAAAAGAATATTCCAGTATATCACTCCATAAGAATACACCATCACATCTCAATCATATATTAATCTTAATTTCTGCAATATATCGAAGACCAATTATCATTCTGATTTCTTCCTTCACCCCACCTAGTGCTTCTTTCACCCCCCGTCTGTGGTAAACTTCTTTGAGGTTTCAGTGACGTCATCGAAAGGACGCGAGCATTTTTAAGCAGTAGAAAATGGTTTGGGGAAAATCTGTTAAAAAGGCCATCAAAAGGACAGTAGATGATCAAAAACTGAATTTTAAAACTAGTGCAATAAGAGGAGACAACGCTCGGCAACATAGTTCAAAGTGTTTGGCACCACAGATTATTTCATCCTTTATGCTGGAAAAGGTATTTGGAGGAAATTCTATTTCCATGCCAAAAGTAGGAAAGCACGTACAATGTTAACTTGAAAAACAACCCTAAGCAATCACTCCCTGCTCTCTCAAATTGTAATTGCTGTTACTTAGCGCTTGAGATGCTACAGGATAAACCGTGTCTAAACACATTTTTTTTTGACACAGCATTTCTTCAGGTTTTATATAAACTGGACACCCACTGAAATGGGGCTGACAAAATATTTACAAAACCTAATTCCACTTAAAAACCAGCAAATATCTCAAATATAGTAATGCACCAGGCATTTCAGAAGATCATGAAGTAACTAATCCCTACAGACTCGGCAGGCAAAGGAAAATTCCTAATTTAAAATTCATTTAACACCAGATGAAGGCAAAGTTATTTTCAAGAACACGCATTTCAGATGCTTCTGTTTTGTGTGGTTAGTCTCACCCTTCTGATTCATTAACACATACAGGACTGCAACGGCAAGGAGTTGGGTAAGGCTGCTGATGCGTTTTATTTATCAGTGTGGTTCAGCTTCTCAACCTATAATTAAAGTTTACGCAACCCCATCTATCCCGGCGTGGCAGAATGCCCGCAGTTGCTGCAGTGCTTCTAAAGCCATTTTAAGTTTTTACAATTTTATTTTTTACAGGGAAACCACAACATGCAGCCAAAGCAAATATGAACGTCCTGATGTCACGTCACCGTATTACTATCAAATTCATTCTTCCGTACTCTTTGGGGAAAAGTGCCAAAGAGCATCAGCCCTTGGGCTGTGGCTACACCCACCGCGGAGGTAACAGCGGCACGACGGGTCTTCACCTAGCATCCGACTGTGCGGCTGAGCCTGCTAAGTCACTATTTTGAAATACCTCGGCAGGAGCTCCCTTTGTAAGCCCGCTCTTATCCGTGATGTTTTATGGAGGTTTATGACGTTTTATGACGCTTTATCCTATTGCCCTCCGGACGGCCAAGTCTTTTCCTCTGCGCATTTTCTATTGTCTGGCGCTTCTGGGAAATCCCGACACCGAACCTTGAGCCCAGCCATGTAACCATAAACCATTGCTCTGTGGAACAGGATTACAGTTTCACTGCCAGGCAGAAAGAGGAGAGAAGCTACGCTAGGAGGGTGGTAATATCTGAAATAATAAGAACTACAGACAACCACTGCCCTGTCCCCTCTGTACTTTACTTCTTGTGCTGTGCCAGCAACTAAATGGCTGTATACCATTCAAATACTTTACAGTCTTTAATTCTTATAGGATTATTTGATATTAATATCAAATAACGGCAGCTAAAGTATTAACCCTTTATGAGAAACTTCTGTCCTTTCATAAAGAATCCCTTAAAAATCAACATTGATTTTGATGAGATACTCTATGTGTTTTCAGCTCTAACTGGAGGTATTTGGCACTCGTTAATAAAACCCGTCATTCTTTACACACATCTTTCCGGATCAGTACTGCTTTGCTAACACTGTAACACAAAGACTACTTAAAAAGGAAGCTGGGTGTGCAGAATCTCTCACTGCTCTTTCAAACAGCGACTTTGCCAAAAGCTGCCGGAGGACGGGAACGTCCTGGCTGCCAATACGCCCGCCAGGTAGCGGAGGACAACAAGAGTCTTCGCCCAAGGCTGACCAGACTTCACCCCCAAAGCAGATACGCCTCATGAATCAATTATATTTGTGCTTCTAGCCTAATCCCACGATCAGCAAGGATACCCTCATTTAGTACCTATGAACAATACTACCAGGCTTTCAACAACCCTACAGAACACAACAGTGCCTTTTACGTACAATTAAAATGCTCCTGGTTATGTATTGCACTTAAATGATATTTACGATCACTATTCTATCAATGTACAATTGTGCTCAAATCATAATTCTTTCTAGATGGAAAAAATCTCTTTAGCTCTCCTTTTGCTAGCTCCTTACTGTACACAGTCAGTTTGGATAATTCAGCAGGAAGCTAATACATGCTGGAAGTTTAAAATATTTTAACTTGAAATCTGTTCGTAACACTGACCCCCAGAACTGTTAGATCAATGGTCGCAAAAGCTAGACTATAAGCTTAGGACGCACCTTCAGTTACAAGCATATTCACATCTTTGACTTTTGTTTTTTTCCTTCCACTTCGCTGTAAGAGATCAGTAAGTAATGCGCACAAGCTTCAAGTGAACGATTAGGTGTGCGTAAGTTTTAATGTAGAGGTTACGCAAACCTACACAGCAGCTGAGGATGGGGGCCTTGAGTACACGCGGCAGCGCTGACCGAGAGACCCGGGGGACAAGCAGGACACAAAATGCTCCAGCCAACACAGCTGACACCCAACAGGGCAAAAAGCACATTTAGAAATCTATATGGGGAAGGAAATGGCACGTGACAGAGCTCCTCCGAAGTTATGTAGATGGTAAAAAGAAATCAGCCCGATTCATATGGATTAGGGCAATGTGTGCTGACTGCTTTTGTATTCAGTGACTGCAGGGCACAGGCTGTCCATCAGCTCTTAGACTACATCAGGGACAGCTTTTTGAAAAAGAAAGTAGATGTAGCATCTACACAGCAGGCACTTATCTGTATCATAATTACGATCTCTTTTTTTAAATGTCACTATTTGCAAAGCCATCCAGTGGATATAACTACATAGAACTGATACGGTCCAAATAAATTCTCATGACTAAAGGCAAACTCCTTTAAAATGAACTTACTTTTAGGCTTAGCTTAAATGAACTAATCATTAAATGAGTTTAAATTTCTTTCTCCTCACAATATTTACTGTCTGAAACTACAGCTCATTGTGCAAGAGTGACTTAAAAATTAATTCACTATGAGCAATTATTAACACCTGATTTTGAAATTATGCATTTATAGCTCTGTTCATAGCTGTTCCACTCACGATTCAACAGAAAGAGTACATTTAAAACAAAACACTTTAAAATGTTAGTTTCTCTCCATCTCTAATAAACTAATTTGGGTGAACGTTAAAAAGAAGTATCCTAGACTGATTCTTTTGCAGTCATTATCTGCAACCTAGAACACTTCGTGAGTAAAAGTCTGGCTAGCGAGTGACAACTATATATCTAAATATACGCTCACAGGAAATCTCTATGCAATACTGGTACGAAAATAACCCTGCAAGCTTTTCTACATATGCTTAATTTTAATATGAATAGTCTCAACACAAATCAGAAGAACTACTCATGTTATAAATTATGTGGATGTCTAATTATTTGCAAGGCAGGACTCCCAGGACAGCTGCCACTCAATTCTTTGATCACTTAGAGCTATATGTTTGTCAATGCGCAAAAAATTTCTTAAGCTACTGAGCTGTAAGTTTCTGCATTGATATTGTGACGCTAAAATGAGAGCAGTTATCTGAAAGAGGCATTAGTTTTAACCGGTATGCCAGGCAGGGACACACCACACCCAGCAAAGTCTCACTACATAAACTTGCATTCAAGCTACAGTTGAGAAATGGTTTCATACCCGAACAGTTCCGTCCTTACAGCTAAGATCGAGATAAAGCGATCCAAAGGCTATCGTAAACCTGCTCAAATACTTATTTTTCTCCCATTTCTTTCCTCTTGCTGCTGCATCTGCAGTTATAATGCAGACTCCGTCTGTTCTATCCAAAAGGCTGGATTCCCACTTGTGATTTATCCAAAAAGGAAGTTAGGGGGGAAAAAACTGCTTTCACAGGAAAGAATGAGGAAATGGATACTTGCAGGACATGAACCTTCTATTTGAGATATCTCATAGATGCAAATCTAGCAAAGGTTTTACCCTCCATCAAGAACTTCATTTCTGGAAAAAAAAATACGATGGATTAATAGGTAAAGAATGGATTTACAACGCAGCCTGTTTAAAAACCCTTCGAACATTCTCTGGTGAACCAAGAGAACTGACAGTTTCACTTGACAAGATGGTTATTCTTTATCACCTTGCTTATATAGAGAATGAAGTCTTAGACATGTGCGGCGATACGGGTTGGCAGGGAGAAGTTAGCAATTCATTTGCAATGCTTGTTTTTGAGCAAGGACCAGCCTAGAGCTCCCCGAGCGCTTTTGTCGGTGGAGGTGGCCGAGCTTCCTTGCTGGAGTTCCCTGGTTCAGCTGCAAAGCAGGGCTGCCGAGTGACACGAGCCAGATTAAGCCAGGCAGTCTGCATACCCATTTTGACCATTCCGGTGCATTTCTTTGAAACCCCAAATAAACTCTGAAGCTGAGACAAGTGTAACAGTTACAATTCCATTGGAAGAAATCTCGACACATTCAGCCCAGTGCTCTGCAAGAGGGTTTTGCCCTGAGCTAATGCTGCAGTTTGCATGAAGGAGTAATGTAGGATGGAGGCTAGCGGAGAAAAAGGAAGGGAAAAAAAGCCATCCAACCTATCTCCCTTTTGAGCTAAGATCCCATGGCGTCCTGTATTGCTTTCTATAGGAATTGAAATATTGCAGGGATTACTGTGAGATGTAGCCCACAACAGCAGCAGTCTGAATACAGAATACAAAACCCCAGGAAATAAAGATAAAGGATTTCTTATAGACATATCGAGTGGGAGCAAGTGTTAAAAAATAGTCAATTAAAATCTGCAATACTTCCTCTTTTGCAAGAGGCTCTAGCCTAATTTGTGAGGAAAGCCATGGAAAATGGTAGTATAAGCCTGGGAAACCCTCACCGATCTGAACAAAAACAAGCGACTGGTATGCAAAATGGTTCTGGAGGGATATTACTCTAAGTATTATATTGCTTTTTGGAGTAAATTCAAAAACTTCTAAAGTAGACTTCAGTTGCACTTGGAAGTTTTCTGGCCTACTTTCATGTACAGGTGCGATTTTTTTTTAAAAACTGATTTTCTTGACACAGCTATACTGGCAGACACTCCAATACATCTGCATTTCTATCAGCGTAGGTTAGCAGAGTTGTGTCTGCTTTTAAGTTCCTGCTTAATGCCAAAATCAGTGAAGGAGAAAAAACTTTCAATATGCATAAGGCCCACATTCTTAGTTGCTGCGTTCATGAATATTTAAAGCGTAACTCACTATCTGTGGCTCTCCCAAAACCACAGTGTACCAGAAGAAAATGTAGTGTACCAGAAGAACCAGAACAGACGTGCATTAATCAGGTCTACTCTGAGCTCCTGGCAGCTGTCAGCGATTATGTCCGAGAGTCGTATATAAACACTAGCTGTAGAAGTTCTCCCGAAAGCTGTCTAATAAAGCAAAATTAAAACAACCGGGAAATTCTCATGCATGTAACACCACCGTGATTAACTGCAAGTCTAAATAAGACTCGTAAGTCCACATTTTCAAATATGCCTTAAGCCATTATCAAATCACAGTTACGTATACCTACTTTTTACATTGCCAAAGAACAGTACAATCAGAAGACAGATTAAAAATTAGCCAGTGAAATTTTCGTATAAAAATAATAAAACTTTAAGACAAAAGCCAAAGGATAAATATCTAAGATCTCTTTAGTCTTCAGTTAGCTCATCAAAACAGAACGCATCCTTTAGAACTTATGTTACAGATATGCTACACAGTGTATCTTACAGAAATGCTACAAATGGGAACCTGCTGTCTCCATCATTTGAATATCTTTCAAATGAACATTGCCAAACGTTGAACCTTCAACTAAGAAGTTTATTTGACAACAATAACTGAAGACAGAAAAAACAAATTAGAAAGTGCTTAGCAACTTCCCTCCAAAATAAACCCAGACATGGATTAATTCTCTAAAGCCTTTGGTGCCATTTGGATAGGGCTCTCACCACATACTAGCACGTAACAGCAATAGGTTGTCCTAACTTGGAGCTTCAGTGGTTAATAAAAATATCAATAACATCTGCTATTAGTAAGCTCAAACAGTTGTAATTAAAAACAATGATTCTACTGTTGATCTCTGGAAGATAATGGCAGAAAGCCTGTTAATAGAAACAAAGCAACAGCCTAATTAAAGGAAATTGAAGCACAGATTTTTCTGTAATCCCAATTTACTCTTTAAGGTCATCAGTTAAATAATATCCATATTAATCTACCTGTCATAAACTTTCCTTTCAGCCAGTGTATGCGCATTGACTCCTTTTGATCTAGGTCAGCAGTTCTCAAACTTTAGATCAGTTCCTCTTCTTTTCAGGAATACTTTAGGGTCCCCCTGATATCTCCCTACACAATCATATATTATGCGTTAATTTGCATAAAATACAAAATACATTATTTGCAGACACATACACATATTTAATTCAAATATACACAATGACTCTATCAGCACACATACCCTTCTTTCCCTATACAAGAGCTTAGGGATCTAGGTATCTAGGTCTGTACATAAGGGGAGTGGAGCTGCAAAAGGGAGGGAACAGAAGGTTCAAAATACATCCACGAACATCCGTACACAGGTGATGGGGAAGCAAAGGCCGAGAAGGTGCTGCTGCCTCAGAGCCCAAGCAGCTTCTGAGAGTGTCAGTAACTCGGGAAACACGTGTTTGCTCCGCGTAGAGTGCGAGAGAGGGAAGACGGAGGGAGACACTAAGTTCCCACCGCCTGGGTCTGCAGCATCCGAGTCAAAATCCCCTGCCAGAGGGACAAAGCAGGGCCCCTGGAGATCCCTCCCAGGGCTGCCCAGCGGTGGCATTCCTCCTGCCCGCCTGCAGCTCCAGGCTCCCTCGCTGCAGCAGCAGCTGCTCCTACACCCAGCTCCGAAAGGACCTCATCGAGCAACTAACTCACCGTGCTCCTTCCTCAGACTACTGCAAGCCCAGCTCACGCGAGCCAGCGGACAAATAAAAGGTGCTTGGAAGCTTCCAGTGAGGTAATGGGAATGCACTATAGGGAAAGACGAGTTAGAAGAGGTATCAAGAAAAAGAGCATCTGAGCTATGCTATCCTTTCTCTACCTCCAGTCTTTAAAGTACACTTGTCTCAACATGAGCTAGTGCTGGCTGCAGTTTTCAGCCCCTCGCACCCAGGCATTTGGGAACCTGAACCCTGAATGTTCTCACACCTTCTCAGGATCCGCTCTGCACCCCCATTTGAGAACTGCTGGTCTAGTTTAACTAGCAGCATGCGGAACTACAAACCTAACAACTTAGTGCCCTCTTAGTGCGTAGCAGCATACAAAGAGTAAAGTAACATGTGCTTCAGTTACCTCTGGCAAGAGTGTCATGCCATTGCATTTCAGTAGCCTGATGATGAGGATTTTGATGAGACATCTACATGGTTTATAGTATTTCCAGACTTCAAGAAAATACTACAGTGGCAGAGATGAGGGTAAGCTACACAAGGAAAACAGGCTGCCAACCTACCCCTTACAAACAATTTGCTCAAGACTAAAAGAAACTCAGAGAGCACAACTAAATGCATAGCATTTTACTGTTATTAGTGCTTCCACAGGGTCTGTGGACACTTCTGTTATTTCAGTCCAAAAACTGCTGTATGTGGGGAAAAATCTTTCAGAATACAGCAACACAATTTAAACGGTGTTTAGATTGGGGTGGGTGCTGAGGTGTTAATCTTAAACTTATACGAAAAAGTACATGTTGGGGAATATTTAACCTATCACAGCATATTTCACTTTATGTTTTTCCATGAACTCCCACTTCAACTCAAAGTATTACTCAGGCTTTACCATGAACTTATGAATTGCTGGAAACTACAGAGGACTACCTGGTATAATCAAAGGAACATTTTTAAGTCTTTATGTGGGGAAACCCCCATATATTTAACAAAACATCACAGTAATACTCATGCCACAGTGAAGATGTTGGCATATTACTGTCGGTTCTGTCACTGAGAAACTTGTTTAAACCTTCATGTTCACCCTCTAGGATTCTTTCAATGAATTGATACGTGCACAGATTTTCAATGCAGGTCCAAGCTTAATATTCATTGCACTCATAAGGTGATCCTCCTTCAACAAGAGGAGAGCTTGTCCATCAATTTCTTGTGCTCTAAATTCATCCGCAATATCTTGACAACCTACAAGGCAACAGAAAAAAAAGAATTACTGGGTTAGAAATGTGCATTCTTAGATGCAATGACTCTGTCCATGCTAGAGCTTTTCAGCTACACAATTTCCAATGCTTGTCCCTTTAGCCTGTGGAACCTAAGGGATATGCAAGAGTTCAATATTACAATGGCAACTTCCAAGATAATCTGAAAGTAATTTTTACTACAGCCTCTAATTACACTGTAACTACTGGAGAGTTACTCATTGGAAATTTCAAGTCCTAGCAAAGATAGCTTTCTCATTTCATTAAGAGGAACAATCACCACAATCTCACAATTGGAAGAGACTGGGAAAATACCACTGAAATAGCAATCAAGTAAGAGCATAATTCAAGTGGGTTCTTCCCATCAAGAAAAAGATATGCATATTCTACTGCTATGTACAACTCAACGAGAAAATTCACTTCGCTACAATTTCCGAAAGGTGTTAATTCCTTCTGTTACCACCACTGGGTTAAGCAAACAGAATTTTGATTATTGATTATTTAGCGTAACTGTTTCAAGAAGGCATTTATCATCAGTTACCTGAGTGAATATGCTACACACAGCAGTAAGTCACTTCACAAGTGCAACTTTAAACTAGTTGGATTTTTTTTTAAACTCTTTTAAAAAACTCTTTTTCTGAACATGAAATAACATGGTCTCAGGTTACTGAGGCCTACACCATAAGAAAGGGGACTCTTCCTGGGTTGGACTGCCCCAAGTAACCGAGGGCCCCTTTCCACTGAAGAACACTGTGGAAACAAAAGGTTCCCCAAAAGACTGGTTCTGGACATCTGTTAAGCAGAAACAGTCAGTTATGCCTGGCTGTATGGCAGCTCTGTTATATGGACAAATGTCATCTAACAACATGAATAAGAGCACTCATTGTCAGTTGTTTATTTGAAGCTTCTTTCCTCATAGCCACATTTTTCCTGTTTTTAAAATATTTGTGTTCTCAATCCAGTGGTGTCTCTGTCTCTCTCAAAGTCTTTCAGATGCATTTTAATTCGTGCTCGACCTTCCATTCCTGATTTTAATTATTCCTCGGTTAAGTCTATTTTTTGGCATTTTTATATTTTCCCCTTTTCTAAAGGTATACTATTACAGAGATGTGAAAATACTGTGGAGGACTCCTTTTCCACCCCAGATGAGAGCAATTGACTAATTTTATGTCCTCTTGTGTGTTCAGATTTAAATTCTATAAAGACTTGATAGTCTAATTTCCTGATGGATTTATAAATGTGTAAGAGACAAATAGAAAGAAATCGTGGACGGAAATATCCACATCCAAACCTTAATTCATTTGGATTATTACTGTGTAGTGATTGTAACATTCAAGGTTGGAAAAGGTTAGCTTTTCACAAAGAATAAAGTCCCATTTTTTGTCTTAATGATTTGTTAAACAGACCCCATGTAACAATTAGCTGCCACTTTATTAAGGAAAGGAAAAGATTAAAAGATAATTTGAAAAGAGAAAGGTGGTCTTATGGAATTTTATTGTAGCCTCTGGTTTCAGGCTAAACCTCTGTAGCTTAGGTTACAACTCCATAAACTACAATCCCCAAAGTAAAACAGTTACTCTGTATCAGCTGGCTAACTTTTAATCAAGACTAAGGACTATTTTGCATAGCATTTAAAACAAAGCAGCTTTAATACACAATAAATACCCAATTCTTGGGTATTATTTATTGTAACAAGAAATTAGAGTGGTATCCTTTGGAGAAAAAAAAAATTAGTTTGTCACAAACAGTATTTATATAGCCACTAAAGCCATTAAAATGTTGTATTGCTTGCGTGTATTCCATAACATTTACTTTTAATATTTCTGGTACAGTGATGCACTAGTGCAGCCCAGCTGCAAACTGTACCACAGTCAGTAAGAGAGCAATCGTCAGGAGCTCAGAGTTGTCACAGAGCTCCTGGAATGGTGCTGCTGATTCCAGCTACAAAATGAAGATCATGCTGCCAGTAACATGAAGAAAAATCTCAAGATAACTGACCATTCTCAGGAGGATTTAACAGCTCTATCATCATCATAAAGGTTCTTATTTCTGTGCGGACAACAGACAAAACATCTGGCAGTCAAGTACTAAGTAAGTATTTCTGTGAAAGGTATCACTGCATATCTGACCTGAACATGGGGATTGTCAGACCACGCCACTGACAAAGAATCTGAGAGATGGAGAGAAGTTTTTGCATTTAGGAACAAAAGTTGTCCTATTAAAATACATAATCGGTTGTTATTGCAGGCTTTTTTCTTTAAGCAGGACATGAAGCATTTCCACGCAACTTTTCCTAAAATACCTTCTCTCAAAGTCATTTTGGAAAAGCAAAGGATGAAAGTTGAATACATTTCAGTTCCCTCATCCAAGCACTACTGGGTATTGTTAAGCACTTTCGCAATTGGTTGTTGTGCAATAACTTAGCTAAAAAAAGGATGGGAAGTGGGTGAAAGACCTTTAATCTTGCAGCTGAAGAAAGAAAGGAAAGAAACAATTCTGCTGGGGTTTAAACTGTTGCTGTCTCTTCCCCCCAGAAGAAATAAGTAAGAGTAGAAGTGTCCTACAATCTTCATTTCTCCAAAAGACTCCAGAGGAATTCAGGAAAAGCCTGACAGGGACGCTTGACTACGCAGTTAGATCTCAGCTGCAGACTCTATGCAGAAAGCTGTAAATCAAAACAGATGCCCCTCATGTTTACGAAAAGCTGACAAATCACCGTCTCCTACAACACGGCAGATGGTCTGCATGGACTGCACCAAGTATCTGTTGCAAAATAGCATAATGAAAGTCAATTAAATTATTTCTTTATTATTCAACTCTGACAGCATATAAAAAAATATTTTTTCAAGAGGGTGGCTTGAGGATGTATTGAGCAGAATAGACCCCCAATTGCAAAAAAATATGAATGTAGCTGTGTAAGAATAAAAATTCTGGCAGGTTATGAATATAATTTTAAATACCTATTGAACTTTTTTTAAAAAGTATTTGAGAAACTAGGCCTTAATATGGATGGGAATGAGTAATCCTAATAAATTTTCATGAAATGCAGAAAAATATAAAATTGGTTTAAAATCAGAGATTACCTTGTTTATAGAATACAAAAAACCCCAGATCCAGTAGCTGGTGAAATATTCTACAAGTAATGGTTTCAAAACAGAAACCACATTTTAAGAATGATGTTTCTGTTTTCATACTTGCAAATGAATTGTGTTTATGTGGTACTTCACGTTCTCTAGGACAGCAGTTATCGTTTATTCTTTTGCAGGACCTAGGATCAGGAAGTTATTGAATGAACTAGAGCCTCAAATCTGTAACAATAATAACTCAAACCAGCAGTGACAGAGTCATATTCCAGTAACACAGCTGAAGTAGAAACATGAATGACCATGTCTTAAACTTCAGGAGCTTTGCTTGTTTTTACAGACATCACTGCAGGTTCCCAGAAGCAGGTAATGTAACTTAACTGCAATTTATAAACCGTCAGAAGAAAGGTACTTCAAGGATGACTTTTGCTGATTTAAGACATCCCTTACTCAATTCTTTGCCTGACCTACTTTATAAACAAGTAACTGTCAAAACCCATGTGTATGACTTAGCAATGAAGATACATTCCTTACAGGTTATTAGCCTAATGGGATACAGAGAAAAATGGTTTAGCATTTCTAAACTAGAAAATTAGGAACAAACTTAACCTGGGTTTCAATGTTTTGACATGTAAGTTACATGGGTAAGCAACAAAAATTCTTGTATGACCGCTATTATAGCGACCTGCCCTTGCTACGTGAAAGGATTAGAGTATCTGATCAGATAGAATGGCATCCTTGGGAAAGAGGGGGGGAGTGAAACTTTAAAGCTTATGATAGTTAGGAAACAATAAATAAATGTCAAATATAACCTGAAGATGATATAAAGGTAACTGTGAATATTGAGCTAAAGAAAAGGTTTGTAAATAAGGAGAAACAAGATTTTTTTTTTTTTCTGAGAACAGACTGTGTCTACCAGTAAGCAGAGTCTATATGCAGAAGTTCTCTGCATTTCAGCTACTGAGTAAAGCTATGCAAAACAAAGTTTAGCTTTATAGAAGAAACTCGCTTATTCTTTTTTAATGACTTATATGAGGGCAGGTCTTTCAAATTTTTCAGTTGTATAAAGGGAAAGAACTCTCTTCTTGCTTCTACTGAATAAGCAGCAAGTAAGGAGGGCAGAGAATAAAAATGTAAAAGGGAGGAAGTGTGTCTGACCTCTCTACTGACCTCTTGAAAGAAGTCAGACTGAAGGGAGGACCAGCTCTAATCTCCATCAGCTGGGATGCAACAGCAGAAGTGGGACTAGTTCTATCAACATGGGATTTGTGCTGAAGGAATAAGCAAGAGGAAACAAATCACTTTCTAGTTTCTATCACCAACTAACGAGTACACTAGTGCTGTAACCACACCACCTCCTCATCACACCAATGCTAAAAAGCAAGGGCTTTACTGTTAAAAAAAAAAAAAGGAACAAGTTATGGCACATACCAGGCAAAGAATGTATGAAGGCCCAAACTTCATCAACAGTCCATACTGATGGGTCAGCTTGCACCACTGGTAACAAGTCAATGCTCTCTGGCATTTTCCTAATTCTTAGTTCCCTAAGTTCACGTTCTCTTTCTCTTTCACTCTGTCTTCGCAGACGGGTGGTCATGGCAGCTGGAACAGCATCTTCATGAGAAGCCATATCTTCTTCTGCAGATGGATAAGTAATTGGAAGCTGGAAAACGTAGTACAAATACACTACAGTATTATACTTTATTTGTAATTCCCAAAACAATGCCATAGTTTTAAGCAAATATTCCACAGACCTGTCTAAGAAAATGATCTCGTGACGCCCCATCAGGGCCACTCGGTCGACGCCCGCGTCGCCCAAGACTTTGGCTATCTGATTTCCGATTCCAGCGACTGGTCTTGTCTGACGTAAACAGCCCATATTTCTTAGTGCAACTAAGGCTGTGCCTAAAGAAGTAAGATATATTCGATCATGCACTAATAGTTTTTTGGACTGCATTCAATCAAGTAACAGTAAAATTGCATTGTTGTCTACAGAAATGCTGCCTAACCAAAGACAACAACGGGTGTCACAAAAATATAAGAGACAAGTATCTCAAAGGCCATTTACTCAAACTCCTTCTCTTGATGCAAGATCAAATACATCTCGATCATCCCTGGAAGATGTTTGTCTTTCCCAGTCTTAAAAATTTTCCATGATAGAAATATCTTTGCATTTTCTCACACAGTCCAATCCTGCTTCTCTAAAATGTCCACTAAAAGCCTAAAGTCACATTTCGCTTCCATTTTCTCTACTTAGCTGATACCCAGTCAAAGGAGGATGGAGGCAAAAAATCCCATCTTAACATTATGGGGCCAAATCCTTAATATTATTTCGCTGGTAGTGTCCCAACAAGCACCAAATAAAAAAATATACATTCCCACTACTTAACATGGGAACGTCTCACATGGGAGATTAAAAAAGTAGCAGACATAAGAGAAAAGTGGTTTCTAGGCACACGGTTGCAAAAAAAGAACTAAGTGGTGATTAGAAATGGGAAACTATTCCCCATTTCTAAGCCATCTGGGATTAAATATCACATTTCCAGCTGTAATGATGGAAGATTTTACATTCGGATGTTGACTACAAATTCTTCCTAACTAAAATAAAATAAAAGCAGCATAGTGAACCCAAAGAGAAACAGAAACCAGCTGTTTTCCTCTGCCCACCATGTACAAGCAAATGGCACCACTTATTATTTTCAAGAAAGTACAAGCTTTAGAAAACACTAAATTATGTATGTTTATGAATATTTCTATTTTCCTCTATGCAAACAAAGAATTTTTACACTGTTACTAAAAACATTTAAGAGTGTTTCTTGTCTATGCAGCATTTCAATTATGCCAAGATAAATTCAGTGGGTTTTTAATCCCAGCATCGCACAAAACTATAAGAAAGCCCACCTAGCCCAGCATTCTTTCTCTGACTTTGCCCAACATCAAGGGGAAGACAACAGGAATATGAGAAATATTTAAGATTTGTGGCCCATGAACCTCCGCACCAATTTCCAAACACTTAGTAAACCCTTAATGGATTTCTCTTCCGTGATACCCATCACCTTCCCATAAGCCCAACAGCATTCATGGCATCCTCTGGAAAGAGGTCCACAATTTTACTGTAATTCCCTTTGTCTATCTTCTTGAAATATATTATAATCTCCCATAGTCCTTTGTACCCATATACCCCACCAATTCAGTAGAAGGCAGTCATGTTTTACTGTTTCTTAATTTTTCAACATCAGATACTATTTGCATGCTATTCCATTAACCAGATAACGGCAAGCAATAACTAGACAGAGTACCTTTTGGCACAGGATGTGGAGCAGAATCTTTTTGACCGTAGAAACTTATCAGAATATCCCATTTTTCCACAAAATTCACACTTCAAAAGATCATTTTCCATTTCATCCAGTCCCTCTAAAGAAAGGAGTGAGGCATAAAGAAGTCAGTTTCAATGACACAAAATTATTTCCAAATTTCCCATCTCAAGCAGGCAGGTAGAAGATTTTCAAATATCTAACACATTTCATTAAATACTTTGATTAACAGAAAATTATGCAAAACTAAGCAAGTCATAGATTTCACTCTCTATAGAAAAGATCTTGAGCAAACTGAACCTTACTGAACCTTCAATTAAGTTATTCAATGAACGTAATCAGCTTTTTTGTTAAATTTGAAGCCATCCATGAGCAAGTATGCCCTCAAACATAGTGAACAATGAAAAAGAACTGTTACAGTCCTCGTGAATTGTTTATAAAGAGTTCATTAAGAGAACCAGGCACTCCACAGTCTAAATCCAAGCTCTGCTGTAATGACATAATGCACTAACCTTTTAAAATACTTTCTTTGAATAAGCAACTGCTACAACCAAAGGGACTTGTGAAAGCAAGTAAAACACAGATTCTTATCTATGAAAAAGATAAGCTGCATATAAGAAAGAAAAGGATTATAGCATCTACGGATTTACAGTCCACTGTTACCCAATATTTTTCTGTTATTGGTGAGATGAGGAGGCACCTTTCCTGCTCCTTGTGAAGAACTCTACCACCAGCTGAGAGAAGCATCAGTGAAAGAAAAAGCAGAAAAGCCCAAAAGAAGGCAGTACAAGGCAACAAGGCAGCATACATGTCCTATGCTGAATGTCCATGCTCTCTTCAGCTGGAAGCGTATTTCATGTGTAGAGCATGGTTTGTACATAGTTTAGAATAATGCTACCACACCTGCAAAACAACGTGACTTCTGGCATGGAAAAAAAAAACCAAAACACCACCTTATCCCCATCCACCATCTGTGAAATGCATCATAAGGAGTGAAACTGAAACATGGCACAAACCGAAATGTAGTATTTTGTGTTCATTCAGGTTAAGTAAAAGAACTGCATGCCACATGGCTGCAATCATGGACAAAATACATTGTCCAAAAATTCAGAGGACTAAACAAACATACATTTCTCCTGCATTTCTAATACAGCCGAGTCACTGTTTCATACATTTTGCCTCTTGCTGTTCACCTTCTGCATTCGTATTTATAATTTTACCTGATTAGTTGCTAAAATTGCAAACTAGCTTTTTGTTCTAAACTCTTTGTTAAGCTCTGATGCTAGCTAATGCAAATGCAGGTATCAAACTGAAAGAATTTAACTATGAATGTGCAACAGTCTGTTATAGCGATGTTAACTCACTGAACTGCTTGCTAACGCTAGCTATTGTACTGACAAGGTAACACAAAAGCACTAGTGCCGCAAAGAGCTGAAAATAGCGAAAAGGGTATTTGAATAACCTATCTGATGTATCAGGACTCAAAGACATAACTGAAGTCAACAAATTCTCTGGCAGCATCAGGCTGAAAATTGCCATGTTGCAAGCCTCCAACTTAAGTTGCTATCACACCCGAAGTAAGAACTGGAAATAGGAAACATACCGAATCTGACCAACCTTGCAACTGAAGTTAAATACCAGAGATGCATCCTTCAAATAAATCACGCTCTCTCTAAAAAAACCAAACAACCCTCATTCGCAATGCAGGTCATGCTACGTAGAAAAAAAATGACAACAGCGTGAAGCAAAAATTGATGCTAAGGGCCTTTTCTTTTGCATATTAGGTGTTTCTACCATACATGCAATCATACCCTGGTTTAGTATCAGAAAATCTCCATTGCTTCTGCATATGTGGATGTGTCTCAATGATGGACATTTCCTACTAGCTCATCTAATGAGTAGTTGCAAATTGTGTACATAAACCTAACACCAGCTGTCAGGAACAATAAGTAAAAACAAAACCAGGAATGTTTGAATAATTCCATGAAACAACAGACAAGCTGTTTTTTGAAATCTGAGAAACAACACAGTGTCAATACTGAAAAGTTCTTAGGGAACGCTATTGAAAAGAAAACTTAAGATCTACTGTAAGAAATTAAGGGCAAAATAACTATTGCAAACAGAGCTTCAAATATTCTAGAAGATACGCAAGATGGCAAAGAGTTTCTTTGGTTTGAAATATATTGGGTGAAACAAGGTATTAAAAGAAAAGCTGTACTCTTGATCAAGAAAGCAAGTTTATTTAATAGTGATTTACTAAGCAATTTACTAAGCACAGTCACCAGCTAGGAGATTTCTAAGTCTCATTTTGTGTGTAGAAAAGTAGTGTAACTCCACTGAGCTGTAAAAGAACCAAAAAACGTCAAACAGTTCATACAATTTACCAGATGACTTTTTTTTTTTTTAAAGCCTCTTCTGCTTGATGCTTTCATGTCACTGGACTTCCCTCTCAAAGACCTGGTTAAATGAAAGCCCTCACTGGGAGACGATACCAAAAAAATAACAGCAATTTTCTATTAAATGAAACAAAGGTTTAGAAAACTTCCAGTCACACTGCAACCCTCCACTATAAATACGCCAGATGTTTGCCTTCTAAAATTTAGTCTGCCGTGCGTATGTGAAGGTTTGTGAAGAATAAGGTATGGGCCTCAAATTACTTTACAGTAGAATATTGTGTAATATATTTAAAAAATTGACTCTGTAAAAATTGTTTCTTCATTTTTCTATATCACCACATAATCAAAAGAAAGTTACAGTTACAAAGCAAAGCGCTTCAAATATCTGCCACTGCCTAAACTAGGCTGTTACTGCAAAAGGAAGAAGGGCTCTGGACTGTACTGAGATATAATAGTAAATGCAATCATATAATCAGCCATAACTTAGGAAATCCTCTTTCATGTTTCATTTTCAGGCACTGTTTCCACAGTTTCTGACTTCTTTGCACAGATGTTATATCGACTTGTAGCAGGACTGCAACCCATCAACAATTCCTTTCAGTGGTGTGCTTCCAATCTAAACCAGCTCCTACTAAAAATAGTGCTACAGGTAAAAATATACTCTTCGTTTTAAGCAGAGAGAGATATTGCCTGAGCAGTAAAGTCAGTCAGCCTTAAGCAAAAATTCCAACCATGTTTACTTGACTTCACTACCAACAAATACTCTTCCAATTCAGAATGCTTTCTAAAGCAACCTCTTTGCCTTGTCTGCAATCCTTGACTTGGGTCTGACCCATTACACTCATAAGCAGTAATGGATACAAACCACTGCAGTAAAAAATAATGTATCAGGATCTAATAATCTAAAAGACTGAATTTTGAGCTAATTTGTTTGCCGAGATACACAATGGATGCAGCCAACTCCCCTATTGCACTTCAGTACCATTCACCAAGGCAGAAACCACAATAGCTAACAAACTGCCATGGGTGTTGCGCTCTCGAAAATTCCTGTGAGAAAAGATCAGGGGGACAGATTGGTTTAATTAAGTGACAATTTACAATGCCTGGAGTGGGAAGTAGTTGAAGCACAGCTACGGTGACACTTGCTACTGGTCAGGACACGTTGTCCTGACTTTTTCCAGCCACTTCCCCGATGCAGACCTGTGGCAGTAGCAGGCACTGTATTTGTCCCTTCTTACCCTGCTCGCTACAGTTTTGATATGAAAGGAGGAAAAGAACTATTTTAAGAGAATGAAACTAAGAGTTGCATTAAGACAAATTTAAACAGATCACCAAAACCAGCTCCTGTGCAATTGCTCAAGCTGTGGAAAAGAAAACCCAGAGGTGGCTGAAAAATTCTGGACTTTGAAATCTTGGATGAATTTATAGAAAAACGTGAGTTAAAGAATAACTTGGCTTTTCTGGGCCAGGCCGTGGTTTAATTTCCATTTCATAACACTCGTGAGGCTACCTACATTTGGGCTTGAACAGCAGTAGTGGTGTAACACATCCAAAATAGTTGATTGCTGAGTTCTAAAAAATCCATGATGATTATGTCGGATACTGCATGAGGAACTCGGTTTAGCTCATGAGTTGTGCCAGAGACCACTATATTCTAAGCAGGACAAGTGCATAGTTTCTTGACATTTGTGTGCATCTACAGCAACTGCTGTTATGATGTGTAGCTAGTAAAAAAACATTTGAAAATAGTTTCTATTAGAGATAGTGTAAAGCCTGGAGAAAGATTCCAGAAGTACAGATGGGATGGGATTCTGTAATACATACAGAACTGAAGGGAAAAAAAAAATGGATATTTAAACAAAAACTACAAACCTTCTGCAATCATATCCTCTATCTCTGTGTCCGATGAGTTGTCTGCATGTTTTGTATTCTGCAAGTCTGATTCAACACACACAACACTCATGATTTGACCCTCCACTAGCAATCTTTTTTCTGCAGGCTGTTCTACCAGCAAAGATGAACGACTTACCTATTGCAATAAAAGCAAAGCAACAGTGATTAACTGAACAATGAATAATTGAAAATAGTATTTGCGACTTAGCAGTTGTAACTGAGACTACAATCACAGTTTCTATTCTGTATCAATGAATCATTATAATATAGTGCCAAAGCTCTAAATACCATTTCTCAAACAAATACAAAGACTCGCTCTTGCTCTGCAGAGTTTACAATTACATTTAACAAAGGAAGAAACACATTCTATCTAGAGAAATGAAGCGATGGGAAAAGGAGAGACACATTAAATTAGTTAATAAGTCAGGCTCATAGGTTTTAAACTGTCCATTTGTGGATTTAAAATTTTCAACAGTAAATTCTTACCAGACACAGTACTAATCACACCAAGCTCAGTAAGGGGCTTGCCAGTGCTTTAAACGACAAAATTTTAACATTTTAGAATTTTAACACAGACTCATCTCAGAGGTTTAAATTAAGGTATCACTTAAATCGAGGTCTCCAGGAGACAGACAAATGTAAAAAAAAGTTATTGCAAATGGTAACCTACAATCACTCTCTGTAGTTCTCTCCAGATATAGGCTATCTACTCAATGAATGAGTGTCTCTGTTTTCATTTAGTACCTTGTCATCCAGTGATACTGGCAAGCCAAACAGTAGCATGAATTCTGATTATGGACGTAAGACAATAAAAATAATATACAAGTATACTGAATGCTGTAAGAAACAGGCTACCAATCAGTGAAAGAAAGGTCAAAAACAACATCTGAAAAATGATTCAAGATCTAAATAGCTACTAGCCACAAATAACATCGTCCTTAAAAACAGTTTGTTTCAAAAATTAGTAGTAAAAAATTCATAGCAACTTTTACACTTACAGGGAACGGCTCTAACCCCTCCTGAATCACAAAGCCTTCAATAACATGGGTCAGGATCTGTGGTTTAACAATAGCCTGTGGAGGTTTATTTTCCAGGCTAGGAATGCTATTGGGCATTGATGTGCTGTTGCTCCTTGTTGTTGCTGCTGGAAGCAAAAGAGGTGGTGGTGGAATAGAGGCATGTGAAGGATCAGATGGAGATTTAATTACTGAGGCACTGACTGATGATGTCACTGAAGGTAGTCCCCCATCTTCTGAAAAAAAAATAACAAAGTATGTTATGTTTTTATCACCTACGTCCAACTGTTGGCTCAGAATTCTAAAAATAAGAGGTGATAAATACACCCATCATCCTGTAACACAGGCTTTTCCCTATGGTTTATAGATTGTACCTTTGAAATAAGATGGTTTTCCTTGACAGACTATCCCACAAACAAACAGTTCTCATGTAAACGTTTTCCTTTACTCAGTACCTACTAACTCTAAGCACAGTTGGCCGCTAATTACCTACACAAATCACAAATCCCTAAGTCAAAAGCAGAAACCAGTATTTTCAAACATTAGATTCTCAAGACTGAGCAGCTGGGGTATTTCCAAAGAAAGAATTTATTTTCAGGGATGCTTTGGGCCTCAGTAACCTGCAGGGTCACAAGCACATACAACATCAAGCCACTAAGCACCACTAAGCACCCAGTTATATATATAGCATATATATAAACACACTATACTAGAGAGAGAGAGAGTATATATTTGCATATTTAGCACATCGGGGAAGTTACATTAGTTTGCACGACAACAACTGATACAGGCATGTATCGGGCATCTACAATTCGCTGAAGAAGAAAAATTTTCATTGGTAGCTTTTGCATTAGAACAGCTCCTTACTGTGGCACACAAAAACGGTGCCAAGAAGAATCATACAGTGTAGTCAACCATTCCAACAGCAGCTTCTGATTGCTGACCCTGATTCTGCAAAATCAATCGTCCCACCACATCGGTCGGCATGTTTTGCCCATATCACACAGCTATCACTTAAAGATTAACTGGAGACTGACACTCCAGTTAAGATTTTAGTATAAAGAGCTCCAATAAGTGTTTTCCATGCTACATGTTATCCAAATACATACGTAAGCTACGCCTTTGGGACTGAATAATTCATTCTATCACATGGATTTCTAATATATTTCATTAGTTTCTTTTACTTAAAAAATGATACCACTAAATTATAAAAAAGATCAAAATCATAGATTTTTATTTTAAAACATCAATAACTAGTAGAAGTTTCTAAGCAGAACAGCTACTTTAGTTTGACATTTGTTCTCACCTGACAAAGGATCTTCTGAATTGAGTGCCTCTCCATTCCCCAAGGTTATGGCTGGTGGAGACAAGGTGGGTGGCGTAGGTGTTCTAGCCATCTGCACACAATCTGATTCCTCGGGCATCTCTTCTTCACATACATTCTCCACTTGGTAAATCTGCATCCAACAAACTATTGCTTTAGAGAGATTTCCATTCTATCTTAATACCTTAAAAGAGTTGCATAAATACCGTTTTTAAAATAAATTACCAGTTAAAATGTTCAAACATGCTAATCTCCTAATAAAATACTAGTTTCCAAACTGCATACAAAACAATGAACTCTGGGGACATCACAATGTCTATGAGAGCAAAATTAAAGTATTTTGTTACAAATAGCAAAATATAAAGAGGTACAGTTCTCCTATCAAACAGACCAGAGAACTTGACTTTTTCAAGGCCTTACCTTTATAGTTTACTGTATTTTTATTTACACACACATTTGTAGCTATTTAAGCACTTCTGCGAAATGCAAGCTTTATAACATAATGACAAGTCTGTAAATTGTTCTCTATCTAATACAGCAGTGTCATCAAACTGGGTACGGCAGAAGAGTACACCAAGACTATCAAGCATTAGTGGTTATAAGAGATGATAAGGTACTTTGCTCAGAACTATTAAAAGTAAATTTATGTGAATTACTGACAGCCAGTTTAGCAGATTAGGATGTAAACCACCACCTCATCAAAAGCAAACCTGGCTTCTACTCTTTTGCCCAGTTTCTACATGAAATATCAGAGAGCTGACATTATCATTACCCTCTTAATATAAATTAAACAGCACACCTTCTTCCTTAACCCATTGGCAGCCTGAAAAAAGCCTACAACAGCTGTTGATTCTTTTGCTCACGTTAATCTCATTAGCATGTTACTACTAAAGCCTAGCAATGCAATCTTAAATGTCAGCATTATTTGCATATCATTTTGTTTCACTGGTATTTCACTGTACGTGATTTTAGTTCAGTGTGAGTGAAGCCGAAACCTTCAGTTGCAAACTGCAGATGTCTGAGATAACATTGAACTAAATTAAATGGCAGTGATGGGGAACACCAAGACAGCATCAAAAATTCCCCTATTCTTTCATGAAGAGGATCTTTTCAATGTTAGTACAAAACTAATTACCCAGAACTGTATTATCTTAATAATCGGCTATATACCTTTGCACCCAGTATAGAGATGATTCTCCTACTGAAAATTTTGATTACTTGTATTTGTATTAAAGAGGTAAAAGCTTACAGTCCATATGGTATATTTATCAAAATTCATTTTGACATAAGCATTGGCATATATTTACTTGCTTTTTTAACTTTCGATATGCTGCAATTTCATTAAGAGATATGACTTTAGGTCAAAAAGTTGCACTTTCATGATTCTTGGCTGATATTCTCGACAGATGATCCATTACAAAAAGCCAAAAAAAATCAGAGGAAAATGTCTATCGTTTTCTTGAAACTCATTTCTGTAATCAAGAGGTTTCTTCTGGTCCTCTGTCTAGCACCTGATTTAGCTCCCTCTGAAGTCAATGAGCCAGATTTACAGCTCTTTAGAGAAGCTGAGGATAAAGAATAAAGGACTGCAATATTACAACTCACCACTGGAGTTTCAATTGGTACCGATGGCTGCACCTGAAGATTTACTGCAACAGTCTGTGGTGGTGGAAGAGTTTGAAACGGCAGCTGGACCAAAGCTTCTGCAGCAGGAAGTTCTTCCTCAGAAACCAAAGTGTTTTGAACCAAAACCTGGCCCTGGGACAGAATTTCAGGCTGCACTTGTAAAGACTGCACAGACTGCAACGGCAGTTGTTGAATCTGGGTTGAAGATGCTGACAGCTGAGGAGGAGCTGCAAGAGGGATAGGTGTGGACTGCAAGGCTGAATATTGCTGGTGTGGTGTCGAGGACACGATCTGCTGGCCCGGGGAAACTAAGCTGGGCTGATCTACTGACCCTATATGTACAGCGGGGGAAGATGGAAGTGGAAGATGCGATGGAAGATTAAGTGGCTGTGCAATTGGTCGAACTGGATTGGTAGTAGTTTGCTGAGAAGCAGCCTGCTCTGGCTGAAGAGCTGTTGGCACGAGGGAGTTTGCCTGTGACTGAATAAGTGCTTGAGGGTGAATAATTATGGTGGGTGATTGACTAGGGGAGTGAGAAGGTGGAGGGGATACCACTACTGACTGCTGAGCTGACTGGGATGGAGTAGGAGATAGTGTTAGAGGTGGAGGATGGATGTGAATAGGTGAGCAATGAGACTGGACGCTGCTGGGACCCGGAGGAAGACCGTGGCTTGGGAGCGGTAGACAGTGCTGTGATGGAGGGGGTTCCTGACCCGAAGGAGTCTGGAGGGCAATCGGCTGGACTTGCTGCTGCTGTTGCAGTATCAGCTGGTGATGGGAAATCTTTGGAGGTGGTGAATGAAGTGGGATCTGCTGATGTTTTACTAGAGAATGAGGTTGCAATGGAGAATATGAAGCTGTGAGGGGGGAAAAAAAGTGACAATTAGTATTTATTTCTTCAAGTCCAGAGAACACTATAAAAATATTAAAAGAAAGGAATTTTTTACTCTAAACTAAGACCAGCACAACCCTTCGGATCTATGTTTAGAAATACCTTCTTTGACACCATATAGTACACAAGAACAATTTATTAGGGGAATATATCAATTTCCAAAGCAAAATGCAGCAATGAATAAAGGAACATAGCCGTGTTTTTTACATATATATACACATATACGTACTTTCTATATAAAAGTATCTAAGCTTATATTTTTTGGTGCTAGTTCTAAGATTATTGCTGATCCAGCCTTCGCTTATTTACGAATTTCATGCAACTTTAAATCGATTTAACTTTTGCTTTGACTGGAATGGAAGAGATAAGCATGTCACCATCAACAAGATTCATTGATAACTGCTGAGTTGAATTTTAGGTAATACAATTTTAAGAGACTAAACAAAATTCCAAGAGTTCAGTATGAATTAAAAACTTTCAAAGTATTTGCCTGAACTTGAACACACAAACTGAAAGGTATGAAACTAAAAATAGCACAGCTTCCAGAGATGTCACATCACCTTTAAGTGAGCCAGTGACTCATTAGTAATTCCTTACAGCACATGCACACATATTTTCCTCCACATGCAAAACTCTTCTTGCTTTGTCTTTTCCACTGGAGGAACAACTCATTTATGTTGTCTTTTTTTATTATTTATTCTGGTAGTGAAGATAGATTGTTTCCCTATAGAAGTGAGTTCTAAAAGCATTAGGGCTCAATACCTCAAGAATGTCTGCCTCGCAGTCTTACTCCTTCTCTAAAAGCTGCCATTAAGCCAAGCTAAATTCCACAGAATTCAGACCAATTGTCTAGACTACCCTTACCCCTTCAAAATAAGGAAGCTAAAATACAAATACATTGCATGCAATGTAAATGCCTACCAAACCAACTGCACACTTATTTTGATCTCTCTCTTAATACAAAACACTAAAATTCTGGGGCACTGTTACCTATGGATTTATAGAAGTACTTGATATGAGAACATTCTGATGACATAGACAAGACAGGAAAAAAAAAAAAAAAAAGAACCACCACCAAAATAGATTTTGATGAGAGCAAGAGGCTTGAGGTGGTTTCAGCCCACATATTGCTCCCCAGAGACTGGGGATGACGTGTCCTGACAACAAGCATACAGACAGACCAATAATGAGAATCATGTTTGTACTGTGATTTAACTGTGTATTGCAATTGCTATATTGTGCTTGTATTGTGATTTCAGAACATTGCTGTATTACTCTGCTAAATCAAAATCCTGTGTAACATCCAATATCAGCAAATAAGTAAATTTACTATTAAAATCTATTCATGTGGAATATCTAAAAGAACCCGGTCAGAGAGCATTGGACTCTGACAGAACCAAAACACACAAATTAACTTTAATTAAAATAACTTTCTTATAGCTCCATTTTCATCCTACCTGGTGTTATTAAGTGATGTATGCTTGATGTCCGTGTGACTGGTGCACTCCGACACTCTGGAGTTGGGCTCTCGCCTTTTCTATTGCTTTCTGAGGGATCTGGTTGGCTGCCCTTGGAACTGGTTACAGGTTTATTAGGGCATAGAGACAATGACTGAGTTTGACTGCTGCTCTTTGGTGGGCCATTCTGTGAACTTGACAATACACCCAACTTCTGACTGCGCAATGTCAAGTTCTGAACCTGGGAAATGAGCAAAATGTGAAAAAACCCAGACCGTATAAACATCTATGACAAATATCCAGGCAAAAATAGCAAAAAAATAATGTTACATAATGCTGCTCATCCCTTGTGATCAAAATACATGAGAAACTAACAATCTGCATATCAAAGTACCTTTTAAGCCACAAAATTTAGAGAAGAATAGTGATCTTGAATTACTTCACTGATAAAGAAAATACAGGAGAGTTTTTTTCTTATTGAGCTTTTAAAACAAATTGTTCATTATATTAATTTGAATTAAAACTTGCATTTTTCTCTTTTATTGTGCCTTCAAAGTGAATGACACTAAGCATCTTAAGCAAATACAATTTTATTTTTATACAGACACTGCAGACGTGCAGTGGTCTGTAAGTATGTTTGCAGAGACTAACATAAACCAGAGTGTTGGGTAGTCAACGGGATCAGAATCTGCTGTATGTTATCCATGGCTTAACAAACCTGAGCCCTTTATTTCTACAGCGATATCAATGTACCTTTTCATCATGACACCTCCAGTGTCACATGAAACAAAAGGTTTGCCTTCTGAAATGTAAATCAGTCAGTGATTACTTTCACTAACGTCTGTTATACCACAGCAAGAATCTGCGCAGAATGATCCCAGCTTTCCAATCCTACGCGCTGAGCTAGAATTTTATTTTCAAGGATAAAGACTACCCTTGTAGCACTAATTTACATCATGCTTTACACGAAAAAGAGGACTAATTATTATCACCATCCACTATCTTGATTACATAATCCCTTCCTCATTCAACAGTTAGTACTTGTGTAACAAACGGCTAGCTGACATTTTACTTCTCGCTGTTCAGCGTGTTACCACAGGATGCATCCAAATCCTGTTCTGAAGACAACAGCGTTTGTTTCCTTATCGGCATACATGAGGCATTTACTGCAATCCTGTCTCTGTGAGTACAAATCAACCTTCAGCACACCTTAACAGATAAGGGAACTAATCCGAAATGTCCAGGTCATACATGAGGGGGACACACATGAAAAGAAAAAAGTATGAAAGCAGAAGGGAAGAAGAGTAAGTAGGAGAGCAGTGTCAGTTCACCTAACAGGCCATGTTAGGTGTGCCATTGAGACACTGCTAATCACTGATGAACTACTGAGTTTCTCTGATATTTCTATATGGAAGATGATACTGTGAGATCGCTATACTGTACCTTCACAAACGCCTTGGCTAAGTGTTAATATACACATCTACGGATATAACCAAATGCATTTTTTTCTTATGAACTGGCATTGCCTACTTGCTCAGGTTTGCTTACATGCTAAACAAAGACATTTCTCTAAATACAGCTGACTGAAACCCTAAGGACATATTTATCGCAAAGTAAGAAAAATAAAGCGTACCAGTGTTAAAGCTTTTCCATTGCCTCACTGACTACGGATGAAACTGGATCTTTGCAATGTCATTGCTGCTATAGAAACTACCAGACAACCAAGGTTAACAACATCTGGCAACAGGGCATACTGAACATTGAGAGCCGAGAGGAACGGCTTGATTTTGGCCCACTCTACTGTACATACCTTTAATAAATTTACACGAGCTCACCTGAGTAGCTGCAGACTGACAGGAAGATGAGGAAGATGATGAGACAACAGGAATGTCAGACTGGACAGCAGCCACAGTGGTCGCAGGAGTAAAAATAAGCTGTAAAGCAAGAAAAAATACCTGGTAACAGACTGAAACTTTGAAAATATGTGAAAGAAATGCAATATTTTAGAGAGAGATACATAACTTACACATAGTGATGTACAGCTTCTAAGATTTACTTTTTTCTACTTTTAGATGAACTTACTCAAAGAACAATTTATCATGGTAGTTTGAGTAAATAAAAGATAATAATGTAAAATAAATATCATAATGTAAAATATTTGCTCTACATATTGAGAAAAATCTTTCTCATATATACACACACCTATCATCTTTCACACAAGTATTTTAAAGAGGACTTTCCCTCCAATACTACAAAGGAGTGCAACAAAGGCAAAAAAGTCATGAGAGCAGCCCAATATCTACTATATTAAAGAAAGAGAACTTAGATCTTTCAATCCGCCAAAATGTTATTTAACAAGCAGAGTTGTTACATGAACTTTAACTATGCTAATTAAGTTTCATAGTGAGAACAGGTATCATACAACCAACCTGAAATTACTAACTTCAGAATACCAGCATACCTAACTCTCATTAGTTTCTTTACAGGCAATATAGCAAAGACAAGCTTTATGGAAGGTGTTGAAGAGAGACCATTAGTTAGTCTTGCATATTTTTAAAGAGATCTCAAATGCAAGGAGCAGCTAAGAAAACACAAAGGTTTTTATCTGGAATTGAAGTGAGCAGGTGATGAAGTTGTTATTATGGGCTAGCTAGAGATAAGAGCTGACCTTTTTAAAGAAAATGAAAAGTCTTGGTGATGAAGAAAAATACATTACTTAGTATGGTTAGCTAGAAATACAGAAAGACAGGTATGATGTTCGAACTACTGAGGCTAGCAAAATGATCTTGCAATACCATTCCAAACAGAAACTAACAGGGTACATTTCTTTCTTGAAACTGGGATATAAAGCAGTTATTCAAATAAGCATGGGATTTGACACTGAGCGTCTGGATGAAAACTTAGTGTAAATGAATAAGAAAACTGTATCAATAATCCCTGTCATTGAGAGAGATTGCTACTACAAAACCCAGCAATGTCATCCCCATACTGCTTCAGCTACCAAGTTGTTAATGCATATTGCAAGGCAGCGACACAAAATGAATTTGTAATTCCTGCTCTGTTAAATAGTACTGGGTGCATTCAGCACCTAGCTTTGCTTACAAACCAGAGACTCAAGAAATCCTTTCACTGGCAAATGGATAAACAGGTGTTTGATGTTTAAATCCTTATCTCCAAGTTATACTGCTTTTTCAATAAACACGTAGGAAAACAAGAGCCAAAGAAAAAACTCAACACAGCATAACAGCATTGCTGTGCATGCCTACGAAAAATCTCAGAAAAAGAACAAAGGATCACTTTTCCCAAACATACTTCATGGGTGCAATTCCTGCAAGAACTCATGCCTGCATCTAATTTTATATACCACTGCAGTCATGGACCTCTGGCTCTGAGTCTCTGTGCAGGACAACAGTGATTCTTCCTGTTTCATATAGTTGAATACAACACTCTAGAAAGCTCTGGTCATCAACTCACACAAGCCATAATAGTGCCTTTGGCCTTTACCAAGTGCTGACTGGTACCCGAGCATTCACGTACAACTTCAGTAATTTCTATGAAATCCCACACAGATTGTAAGGTTCAATTCATATGAAACTCAGTAGAGATTAAATTAATTAATTAATTAATTAATTAAATCACTAAACAAATTTTTCAAAGTTGCCCATTAGGAAATGGAAATCCCATATTGACAGGAAATTGCAAGAATCTGATGAGTTTCATGTTAATCCAAAGAGAATCAAAGCTATATATCTAACTTGAATTCTAGAGACAATAATGCAAAGAACAGTCTTAGTTAAATAGAAGAAAATTTTAATCAAGAGTCGGAACTCTGAATGTTACCAGTGCATTGGAAAACAATCTACCTGGAATCCAGATAGACTCCAGTATTCCCTTCTACATCGCCAGAAAAGACAGGTGCTCTTTTTCCACTTTTCCCATGTTTGATCAATTTAATAATGGTAGTACAACCAGGCTAAAAACACTTGAGCAAACTTCACCAGAGAACTAAGCTATGGCAATTCTTTTACTTCTGATGTCTACAGTGTTTCAGAAGATACGTATTCACAAATTTGTGACTAAATTCTCAATGCTATCTGAAACTAAAGAAAAATATTTATAACTAATTTATAGAAACAAAAATCCTGAAATGGTTAAGGTGGGTTGTTTTTTGGGGGGTGGGAGGTGGAGACGACAGGGACGGACCAAAACCAAGCTTAAGAATTGTAATCAAAACTTACCATTTGAGCTCGTAGATACATTTGAGCCTGGCTTGCACTCAGGGTTGGAGAGGTGCTCCCCAGCAACATAGTCTGTTGGGTAATGCTGCTGCTGGTGGTGTTGGAGGTCTGTGAACGGCTTATTATCTGTGCAGGTGTAGGAGAGGTGGAGAGGTTAATCTAAGGAAACAAAAATATTGCTCCTGTCATGGAAATTCATTCATCCTAGGGTCTAAAGCCAGAAAGCCTTTGACAAAAATGGCAGGGGCAGTTGAAATCTCTGAACTGTAAAGATATGAAAAATATATTGAGCCAATCATCACAAAACTGGATTCTGGCAAGATTGTACATTTTCATTCTTAAACTGCAAGCAACTGTTGAGCAGTAAATAATAATAACCAGTTACGAGTATAAACAATGATATTATGAAGTCTGAAAAATATACCTCATAGAAATATACATTTACAGAATATGTAGCATGAGCTTGCAATATTTTTAGAAAAACACCTAAATTTTAATATTTAAGCATCTTTAAATGTTTATATTATCTGACTGGACTGATATCTTCTGTTATGCTTGTTATTCAACCTGATCAGGACTCTTTGCGCTGCCATATAGGGACTTTGATTCCTCATTCTACATATACACATTTAAAAATGACTGGAAAGTAAAACTTCCTAGAATTTCATATTAAATGGTCCTGAACAATCACTCCTTAGCATCTTCTCAAACAAAAGCTGCTGTGTTTTTGGTTTGGTTTTGGGTTTTTTTGGTTTGTGGTTTTGTTTTGTTTTGTTTTTGTTTTTTTGTTTTCTTTTTCCTTTTTTCCTAACCAGTCTAACAGAGTTAAGTGCCCAGCTCTTTTTCATCACTTACTCAAAAGATTTCCTGGAAAAATCCCAGCCCAATTATTATGTTAGTTTAAAGACATCTTTAAAGACTTTCCCACCTAAATTTAATGAATGAATGATTTTACTTCTAACAACTGTAAGCCAAAGCAATGCTATGAGAGCTTAAAAAATATACAGTTAAATAACTGAAGCTATGCACTGAAGTCATGAACAGCTTGAGGGCATGATTAATAAGCAGGATGTCTGCAGGACTAACAAAGTCCTACTCAAGACAACTGTAGAACTGTACATAAGAGACCGTGCAAATTACATGTCTGAAGATGCCGCTTGAAGAAATACAGCATGAACTGAACACAGAGCTGCTAATAACTGAAACCTGAGCACATGCCTAGAATATGGATGAAGTAATTGAAAGAGCATAAAAGATGCATGATAAAAGATGATAATCAATAAAAGAATGAATGCTATAACATTTAATCAGTTTCTCATATATATATGTGAGCATTGACTTGGATTCTTCAGATTTGGTGCTCTTTAATCACTGATACACAGAGTTATGATTTTAACCTACAATGGTGCCCTGAATAAAGAAACTAATGTGAAAAATCCAGTAAGAAATCTTGTAAGAGATGAAAGCTCAGGGAGTGACTCCTGTAGTGGTCTGAACAGTCACCAGTGCTTGTGGAGTGAGCAGCTGCCCCTGGGAGCACCAAGAGTGGGCTGGCACCGGGGAAGCCTGCAACGCTGGCCAGCAACAATAGCGGCTGGCAGCATGCACCAGGATGACTGGCGGATGCTGGAAGCACGGCCAACACTTACTACAGAGTCGTCACACGTCTATTTACTGTTTCTGTAATACTAATTTTACCCACACAAATTTAAATACTAAAATCTTTTCTGTTTTTCCAAGTAGTTATACAATAGCCAAGAGGGGTTGAGAATGGATGGAGGGCTTTGTTCAGTTACGTACCGAGGTCTGCGACATGCTTGACTGCTGAGTGACACTCCCAGTGGGGGAAGTACATTGCCTCCCACCTGACAGGCTTGCCTAAATAGCAAGAATACGTGTCAAATATCGAAATAAAAAAAGTGTTTAAGTGATGTTCATATTATTGCATAAACCGTCAGAAACCTCCCTCTCTACCATTACCTCTTCTCTGAGTTAATAGTAAAAATGCTTTACTCAGCGGAATTAGTTTTCAGCAAAGTGCACTCTGCAGCATGGAATGCTATCTGCAAGGTGCTAAAAGCCTTGAATTCCTACCCAATTTCAGGCACTCAGATTCTTGCAGATCAAGACTTGAACAAAAACTATCAGAGGTAAAGTCTATCAGACTGTTGTTACTGATGGAGCTAACTGATCAGCTCCCTACCTACGGTGCTCAGAACTTTAAATGTGACATCATTATAAACTGTCATTATTAAAACTCACATCATGATTTTTATTATGATTAGAATCCTCTAAAAATAAAACAAACTTTATAAATGCTGTAAAGAACGCCCTCATATTCAAGAATGATAATTTATGTATGCACATCTAGTGTCTATAAAGCTATTGAGCCCTTCAGATGGACACAGAGACAGTGACTTAGATTTCTCTATTAACAGACTGCATACCAAAACTTCTTGGCCTTCCCCAATCTGATTTTCTTTGCTCTGTCTCAGTGAGTGCATACGCACACACAAATCCGTCACAAAAAGATGATAAATCAATATATTACCACAATCTAATGGAAAAGGTATAGAAGAAAAAGCCACGAGCATAGAAGAGTCAGTCCCAGTTCTGACAACAAACAGCTATATCCCTGAAGTCTTTAACTCTGTTTTAGCATTTCTATGTGCAAAATCATTGACAACCATCTCTGCAAGACAGTAGTCTCAATCCAAGGTCAACTGAGGTCAAAGGAAATCTTTCCACTGCTTGAGTTTTCAAAATGGGTCTCCTCCAGTGTTAGCTAATGTTAAAAGCTGTGCTTCAGAAACGAAATGTCATTTACCTCCTACATTCCCACACTCAGAGTTAAAATTGAATTTTGCCATTACTTACAACGCAGCCAGATGCGTGGCAAAACACACTAAGATATCAGATGTTCGTTACTTTTATTTGATTTCACTAAGATACATTGTTATCCATTGCTCTCCCCATCAACTTTTACAGAAAATCATGGGATGAAGATTGAAGTAGTCTGCTTTTAATATTTATTTTATTACTCTTTGATGATTTACATGATGCATTATAATGTATGCAATAAAGCATGGAATGGTCGCCTACTGGAGCATCTATAACACTGGACAAAATCCTCCAAACAGTTTGGAGGAAGATACAATTTAAAATAACAAAGTCATTAAAATCTAACAGTGAATTATTGTGAGGCATTAAGCTCAGGCACTTAAGCTGTTATTACGTTTGACAATGCTCTAGAATTGTAGTCCTGCTCTAGAAAGTAGTACAACGTTCTTTTTCAGCAATCTTCGCTCTCACCTGTGGTACAGTTGCCAGACTCTGAAATTGGGTACTGCTTAAGTGCTGCTGCTGCAAAGCAGCAGTCTGCAGCATTAGATGCTGCTGTTGGGCTGCATACATCTGCTGGAGGTACTGAGCAGCTGAGCTAGGAGGACGATGCAAGGCCTGCTGAATAACCTGTGATGAATCAGTAGGTAATTAATTACAATTACAAAGTACACGCCATGCTGACATGATGCTGAAGTTTACCTTTACAAGGAAAGAAAACCAAATAAATGCTTTTCACACCAATTATGTCATACTGAACTTGCTCCATCACTGTTCTCAACCAAGTCACGGAACAGTCAACATAAAATATATTCACGTTTTCAAGGAAAGCCTGACAATCAGCTGCCAATAGAGCATCATTCACAACACGCAAGCCTCTTAGGTTCTTGTCAACGAGTCCTACAAAATGTTCTGCTTCCTGAAAGATCAGGATGGAGAGAGAGAGACTCAATTATCAAACCCAGCAGAATGGACCGCACAGAGTTCGAGGAGACCTAATTTAAAGAACATCAAGAGGCAGCTGGATCCAAAGCAGCAGTTACACGCCCAGATACCGCTGGATCCCTGTAGTCAATGTTGGTCAAACAAACAGCTTTATTTGGTGTTATTTTGTAAAGGCTTATGTTAATAATCCATACCCTTAGGGAATGGCAAAAAAACCCAAACTTTCTAACGTAGCATTTCCCCTGCCACAACTGCTTTCCCTCCGCACTAACCACTTTAACCAACGCTCTTATTTTCAGCCAGGTTGAGCTGGTTTTGGTTTGTTTTTGGGAGGCAGGCCTGTACCCGGCACTATTTTTAAGTGGTCTGATACCCTTTGGTAAACAGTATCTTCTGAAAACCAGAAAGTCAGATATTGAGAAAGGAGACAGCAATTAAGAATGGAAACTTAATCTTGTGTAAAGTATTATGCAATGTCTGCATTTAAGAGCACTGTACAGTACAGGAAAGAACATCTCATAGCCCATTACCTGGACGGCATGCCTGTCAGAGCCGCTGTAGACAGATATCTGCGGCAGCTGTGTCCGGGAAGTGGAGGTGGTAGTGATCGTAGTTGTAGATGCAGAACATGTTGTTGTGTTTGGTTCATTCTCCATAGCTGTGCAGTGTTCGTCCAGCCTGGCAGAATTGAAATAAAAGTGGATAGAATAACGGACAATTTTCAAATGGGTAAGTTTGTAGGATTTGCTATTACTTGATGGAATTTGTTGAGAGATGTGGTTGTAATCATCTAAGATCCATCAAGAGTAGCAGTAGGTGACCAGTTTAGGAATACACGCAAGATTTCTGGCAAGCTGCACAGGAGTACTGCTGCACCCCTCTTCCCCACAGCACAGAAACTGCCGGCTGTCCATTCTGTGCATTCAGCAAAACACGTTCTCGGCAAAAATCACTGGTGGCATGCTCTATTTGGCAAGAGATGGAAAGGATGTAGAGAAAAATGCTTTTACTTTTTACAGAATACCTTCCAAAATACAGCAACAGTCAAGGAAGAAACTACCTATTTAAGCACCTCTGATGATTCCTCCCCAGCCTTACGAGACTTCCCTCTGTTGCACAGTACACTCTCCCAAAATGTTGTCTTTAAAACTGAAATGAATCGCTTATCTCAACATATGAGGGGTGTTTAGTTTCTTTTTCAGTTTTAGTATTACGATTAACAGGAAATAGTATAGTTCCTGTTTATTGCTTTTAAAAGGATGTTAAAAAAAACAGTGGGGAGAAGATGTGTTTCCTTCTTACAACAAAGAAGAGTTCAGAAAAATAATCATTGAGAGAGCTGCAATGTACTAGAAAAAAAAGCAGCATTGCCAAGTGCTTAACAAACCGCCCATTGGATGCTGCATCAAACGGGAACGTAATTAGGAGTTTCAACTCACACAGCGAAAAGCAGAATGCAGCACTGCCAGGCTGCCCCCGTCACCTCTCAGAACATGACTACTTTGCAAGTAGAGAACCGCACATGATGCTGTAGCACCTGATTACTCACAATAACTAAACTTTTAATAGATACATGGTCACCTAAGGACCTCACGCCTATCATTGTATTGTATATCTGCATATGTTTTGCCATCAAAGAAAATTCATGGCAATAAAGCATGCTTTAAAAGCAGAGATCCCTACTATTAGAACTGAAGAAAAAAATAAGTCTTTGTTGTTAAAAATTCAGATCTGTTGTGCATTATTGATGCCATTTGTCTACCTACATTAGAGTACAACATACATGGGTTAACTATTTCAATTGCAATAAAAACAGCATCACTTCTAAAAACACTTTACATTAATTTCACATAATGCTAATGAAAAGTACCTTGAAAAAAAGTCCTGTCTCCTCCAGAGGACATTAAAAGCACATCAAAGTATTTACACCTACAACTTGTCTAGCTAGTTTTACCAGAGAGTTATGCAACCAGTTAAATTAGCCTAAGAAAACAACACTGGATGTTTAATTTCCTTCATTCTCAGGCACAGTTTATATGTATTATTAGTGAGATGTGCAACGTATCACACTCCACCAGCTATTCCATCAGAAGTTCACCCCACGAGAGCTGTTAATCCTTTAGATGAAAGTGTCTCATTTTAAAAAACTAATTTTGTCATTGCCCAAATTGTTCCCGCAGTGGATGTACACGGAAAAGAGGAAAGAGCTCCCAAACTATTGTTCAGCGTGGCCTGGCGCTGAGGTGCATCTCCAGTCCTCCTCTAACACCTCACTCGGAGCCGGTACAAGATGCTGACGGGCCTCCCCTCAGTCCTACCGTGACACCAACACCAGGCAGCACAGCACTAAGGCGCAGAAACCGCGTGCCCTCTTTCGGCTGAAGGAATAGTAAGGTGTTTCAACAGATGACACTTGTTAGAAACCTCTCCTCTCTTGAAGTGAGAAGTGGAATGTTTAAGGGAGAAGAGGAAATACGTAATTTTTTTTTTTTAGCATGAAAACCAAGAATCTATTACAATTTAGCAGATGGATATTTTATGACAGAAAGTATAAAAACCATTACAGGCTTAAAATCAGACTGCCTTTACAGCATAGCTTTCATTTACTTTACAACGCTGTATATGCAGAGACTACTTCTAGTTATTAAAAAAAAAAAAAATCTCTGATACAATTGAAAATAGTCTTCTGGAATTGTTCATTGAGTACTCAACAATATCAAAAAGGCAAAACTCCTAACTTACAGTAAAATTAGTTTTGTTAAATGCATGACAAGGACCTTACAATGATGCTGCCTGTGAGCAACTTAAAAGAACCTCTGCAATGCAAAGTAAGTTTTAGAAAATGCACTGAATTCCGACTTTAAAAACCCACTATGCATTTCAGCAACCCCAAAATACAAAGCACAACAGAAAACTATATTGAAAACAAGTATTTATTCAAATAGTAACAGTACGAGACACCACATAATTTCAAATTACACTGTGCATAATATGCAAAATTCAGAAGTTTCATTCTCTTTATATTTCTTGGTCAAAGCAAATATCTGAAGTAAAAAAAATACTTGTTATTCTATACCAATAACATTAAACTACCTTCACAGTGGATACACGTTACTACTCATGCTTCAGAAAGTTTGACTTTTGGTAAATGTCATGGTAATAACGAACACTGCTGACAATCTGCAACCAGAATTGGTATTTGAAAATAGGGTGGGTTTTTTTTTTTTACATATATGGTTTATTCTTATTCTTTCCATTCATGACCTCTCCTTACAACTGCAAGGGTACAAAACACAGAAAATAAATGAAAATTTCCTCCAAGTATAATCCCTACAGGCATTTTTGTACATGACTGAAGGCTCCAAAATAAATCCTCTCTCTTTCCCTTCACTCTAACTACAGCATAGGCCAACCTTGCCCAAACCTTGGGGTTTTGTGTTTTTGTGTAAAAAATAACATTAAAAAAAGAGAAAGGAGAGTTGAAACTATGCTCTGTAGAAATACAACCCACGCCACAAGCTGCAACTTGCCCGGGAACCGGCACGGAGCGACCCAGCCCGGCGGCCGCCCGGGCCCGGGGGCCTCCGCGGCGCTGAGGGAGCCCCGGGGCTGCTCCGCGGGCAGCGGCAGGGCCCCGGGGCGGCGGCGGCCGCGCTCCCCGCCGCAGGCCGGGCCCGCCGGGCTGACCCGCCCCCTCAGCCCCTCGCACCGGGCCGCGGCCTCACCCAGCCCGGCCCCGCCGCCGCAACCGGCGGCCGCGCTCCGGCCCAGCGCCCCCGCCCGCCCCCTCAGCAGCCCCGCGGGCGCCAGCCGCCGCCGGGGAGGGAGAAAAGGTGGGCGGGAGGGGAGGCACCCTTCTCCCCGCCCGGGGCCGGCCCGCCGCCGGGGCGCTGTCAGGGCGCGGGTCCCCGCCTACGCGCCCCGCCCCGCCGCGGCCTGGCCGGGGCCTGCCGCTGCCGCTCCCCCTCCTCCGCGCGTCCCTCCGGGAGACTCGCCTCGGACAAGCCGCTCACTCCGCTTCCGCCATCTTCTCGCCTCCCTCAGGGGGAGGCGCCGCGCAGGCGCGCTGGGCGCCGCCGGCGCCGGGCACGTGATGGCCCCCGCCGCCATGTTGTCGTCGGAGGCCGGCGTCGTCTGTGAGGGGCGGCGGTGGCGGCGGTGGCTCTCAGACCGCCGTGAGGTAGCGACTGCCTTCACGTTAGCGCGGGAAGGTTGTGGCGGGGAGCAGCAGCCCGGCAGAGATGGGTGCTAGGTGGCAGCTCCACAAAGCTAGCACCTCTTCGTTAACATAACCACATGTGACATTTTATACGTTCTGAGTAGCTGTTACCAGTGTTTCCACAATTCCACTTATTCATCCTTGCTTCTGCCAGTTCTCACAAGCCTCGTCTCCAGTTAAAGGTACAGTGTGTGTTAAATCTACAGAGCGTGCTCAGTGGGTAGGGGTCTTTGCTTGGGCCGGGGCCTTCCTTGCTGGAGGTGTGGTTTTTACCGTGTTACTTGGGATAGGTCACTCATGGTTCAAATGATTCTCACTTTGGCTTTGTCAACGGCCTTGTTTTCTCATGCTTATCTTGGTATTTCCTTGCTAGGCTGTTTTGCGGTGTCCTCCTGTTTCTTCTCTCAGGCCAGGTCATGTTAACTGTTTACAGAGGTTGATTAACGTCCTCTAACATCCTTTGTCTTATTTCTCCCGTATCTCCAACGGTGCTGTGTGTTTAGCTGAGCACGGCAGCAGGGACAGTTAATTTTCCCGTGGCAGTGGTACAGTTGAGCTGTATGTTACCAGGGCCTATGGCAAATCTTTACTTACTTCATGCTTTAGCTATAGCAGGAAGATGAAGGAGGTGATACATGCTGTTTTGAGAGTGCTTTTGGGAGGTTAAGATCAGGAAAATATGTGCTTGTAGTGCTTTTCCACATTGGCTGCTCAAGGACCTCGGCAGCTCCAACCAGGACACTGGTGGTGAGTTTTTAACTTCTCTGAGGGATATGAAACAGAAGAGTCTTTTAGCCCCGTTAGCTTAGTTTTCAGTTCCTTCCTATGAAATGTTGGCCCTGAGACTTTCCTTGCCATGGGGAAGACCACCCCTCCCTCCAAACTGACCGTAATTGATCCGAGTTGAATGGATTCCTGTCAGTAGGTGGTAGCAGCTGCTGCATATTACCTGGCATAGATGGGCAAAGCCCAACATCCGTGAGCACAAATAGCCACTATACCACATAGGTCTAATTCAAATCTTACATGGGACATCTTGACAAACTCAGCACCTTGCCCTCTCTTCCTCACGAAATGTCTTCCTGTGGTGAAGAAATACCTTCCGTATCTTCAAATTACATAACATCATTACATAGCCTCCAGGTATACTAGTATTTTCAAATTTTCTTGTATTCTCAATGATAAAGAAAGTGCCTACATTGGACAGAAGTGCTGGCTCATGACACTTTAAATATCTGACAGAACCAGTTGTGTGAGTGAAAATGAAATCGGTTAAAAATTCGGTAACAGAACAATAGGAACAAATAGTAAAATGTAGCTCAGCAATACCTCTTTCTGCAGTTAGGTTGCTGTTTCCTCACATAATGCAGTTTGACCAACTGATAATTGGACGTGAAGGGGGCAGGGGGGAAATGCCAGACGTCTAGCAGCTAGTTGGGATAGATAAGTACTTTGCAAAGAAGAGTCTTGGCAAGTGTCTTACAGAACTCAAATACCTTCCAAAGCGTTATAGATGAGCTTAAACTGTTGAAGGGTGAAGCAGTCACACTGACCGCAAGTGGACTGCCTGTGATAAGTAGTGACAATTTTCCAGGTCTAATGAGGATGCCTGGTTTCTATAAAAGATTGTATGATGATTATGTGGGAGAAAAATAGGAATTTTCATAGGTTAAAAAAGAAGGAGGTGTAGGGAAAATGAAGACTCATGCTGAAATACTCTTGGAGATCCAGTAGGACACAGAAAATATGTTGGAAGTCCTGGTGCAAGACATGGGTGAGTTCAGATACAGCAAGGTACTTCCCGATGTACAAAAAAAATGTAAGATTGTCTGGAAGCTGGGTGGAGCAAATAACTTTCTTCTGAGGAAAAAAAAAAAACCAATGGCTGCAGGAAGGGCAGGTAGCATGAAAAAAATTCTGTACTTTGTAACCACACCAAAGGTAAACAGCAAATAAGGCCTTAAGTTATTTTATCACCAGTATGAGAAAGAGCAAGGGGTGTTGATTGGAAGTGCCGATCTCCCGTAGCAGCCTGTAACCGAACACAAAAAAGCCGAACTCCACGCTGCTCCAATACAAGCAAGCAGATGCGATGCAGATTGGAGCGTGGAGGGAGGCAGTGGAAAAAAGGAATTGTTTTTACTGTCGCAGAAGAAAACAAAGGTTCCCTGTTTCTTAGAATTGCCGGAAACATCCGTCTGTTCAGGAAGCGTTGGGCAATATAAATACGTGTTATCAAAGGAGCTATTGATGTATTGTTCAACAGGCAAAGTGGGAAGGAAATACTACTTGCAGTGATAAGGTGGCTTATGATTAACAGTTTTAATAAAATACCTTTTATTAACCATTCCCCTTCACCCCCCCTTTAGTTAAAAAGCATCTTTCCTCTTCCTTTCTTAAAAAGCATCTTAGCTATATGGTAATTAAAGCTTCACCTGAACTGAATACAGCCTTGTGGGCCGTGGACATTGCATGAATTCTTTAGAATTCTTACAGAAAATATTTTAATCAACAGTAGCTGCAGGAAACGCATCGCCGTTGCTTCTGAGGAGCTCCAGTTGCCTGCCAGCTCCGCGCCGCTGCTGAAGGGCAGCACGCGACTTCTGCAACCGTTTGGTGTCAAAATCCTGACTTTTCCACGGCTCCTCTCAGGTCAGGGGGGCGGTGGCAAAATTCGCGGAGGGGTCACGGTATGAAACCGATGGCAAAGGAGCATAGGTGTGTCCAAGCCTATTTTTCCTGGTGGCAGTGATGGGTTTGGTTCTACCCGAGAGCTCAGCTGGAGAGCCTAGGCCAGTGCTCGCCACAGAGCGCCACCGCAGGCCTTCCTGGCCTTACAAGGCGGACGGTCCTGTCGGTACCTCAGCAAAACGGCAAGCTTTCCTCCTTCGCCCCTTCCCCTCACCGTGCGGTGAAGCCCTGCCGGCACCCAGAACTCAACAGAGGCGGTTCGGCGGCCCCGGCCTGGCCACCACAGCTGCCCGGGAGGCGAGGGGCCGCCGGCCGGTTGCGGTTCCCGCAGTCGGGGCCGCCGCCGCGGCGCCGCTCCCCGCCTCCTTCCCGCCCTGCCGCCCAGCGTGCCCCGCGGCGGGCCGTACCAAGTGGCGGGGAGGCGGCGGGGAAGCGGGGCCATCAGGGTGGCTCCTGGCCCGCCTGAGGGGATCCCGGCTGCCTGTGCGCCACCGCCGCCTCCCCCCACTTCCGCTTCGGCGTGGAGCGTTCCGCTCCGCAGGTGTGCGCGGGGAGAGCCCATGTAGCTCCCCGGGGGGGGACGCGACACGCGAGGCGCGGCGGCCGCCTTCCCCGGGCCGCAGAGCTGCCGACCGGCCGCTGCCGGAGCGGCTCCTCCTTCCCGCGGGGGGCAGTGTCCGCGCTCCCCGCCTGCGCTGCCCCGCCCGGCTCCGCGCTCTCCCCTGCTCCGGTGCTCCCCCCACCCCCGCCGTGGTCCCGCCCGCCCTGGGCTGGCGCCGTGAGGCGGGGGCGGGGTCGCGGCGCGCTCGAGGGACGGCGGCGGCGGCTGCGCGACCCCCGCCGCCCTCAGCCTCCCCTCGCCCGCCCGCCCGCCCGCCGGCCCGGGCGGAGCCGCCCGCCGCGGGGAGGGGATGCCGACGCAGCGGGACAGCAGCGGCAACAGCACCATGTCGGCTCCGGGCGGCGGAGGGGGCGGCCTCGGCGGGGACAGCGCCCACCAGGTCCGGGTGAAAGCCTACTACAAGGGGTGAGTGAGGGCGCGGAGCCCCGGGGACGGGACGGGAGCGGAGGCCCGGGCAGGCGGAGGGGCGGCGGCCGGCGTGAGGAGAGGCTTTCGCCAGCGCCCGGGGCGGAGCGGCGGGGGGCGGCGGGGCCGGCGCCGCGCTGCCCGGCCCGGTCCCTCGGGAGTGGCGGGGTCTAAAGGAGGCTCCTCTGCGGGGGCTGGGCGGGGCGCTCGGGGCGCGCTGCCCTCCGGAGCCGGGGTGCGGGGGCTGCAGAACACCCCGGCTCTCCGCCGGGGACCGGAGTCGCGGCTGTCGGCCTCGTCAGGGCTCACCGCCCGCAGGTTTCTGTCAGCGGCGGGTCGTACAGCGCGGCGTTTTACACACCGGGCGTCCGCTGCGTTTGCTGTAGCGTTAAGGTCTCAAGCCCTGGATATCCACTTGTGGGGAAAAGAAAAAGAGGGAAGGGGAAAAAAAAAAAATCCCCACAACTAGACAGCCGCCTTAAAATGGCTTTGGAGGGCTGCCCGGGGCCCGCACGGGCTGGGCACCCCCGGGTAAACAGGGAGGCACCTGAGGGGCCTCCCCGGCCCTGCTGCCCCCGCTGCCCGCGCAGCCCGGTCCTTTGCCTCTTCCCCGTCAGTAACAGCCACCCGTTCCCTCCCAACGCTTTACTGGGGACGCGTGCCGAAAGTCGTACTTAAAAACGTCCAGGGTGCAGCCTTGGTCCTGGCCTCTGCGTGTTAAGCGATACGCAGGTCTCAAGGAGGGTGTTGGGATGAAAAACCTATTTCATCAGGTTTTAGGCTGTTTCCCAGGGACTGAGTGGCTTCTGAGGGAGCCTGTGAATGGTAGCTAAGATGCATCTACTGTCAGTTATGCCTCTGCTGTAAACAAAAATGCTAGAGGTCTGCACAATGAAAATCTGCATGTTGCTGGTCTAATTCCATGGCTCTCCAACAATGACATATAAGGCAAAAGAAGTGTTCTGCTTTGGGTTCGCAACCCCCTATTAAATAGTAACAGTTACAGGATCTAACTTTAAAAGTTTGAATGCAAAGGTTGACAGTGGTTCATTGGGCCATTAAGTTTGAGAGGAGGTGATCTAAGCAGAAAAAAACGTAGGTTGTGTTTTTGGATTAAGATTGAACACATATTCTCGACAGCTTCCTTCGTTATCTGTATTAAGTACCAGAAAAGATTTATTACACTTACAGTATTTACCCTCTGGTATCTCTAGCTTTATCATTTTAAGGAGAGGTATAGAAACCATGCTGAGCATTTGGTATTTGCTACCGTGTTTAATTTCTAGTTTGTGTCTGCTTTGGGGCTTTTCTTGACAAAAGTCTATAGGAGTCCTGTGGAGACTGGCACAGTCTGTGGCTTTAAAGGACATGTGAAACACTGTCAAAGTAATAGTATGTGAAATTCGAAGGTCTTTGTTTTATGGTCCCTTTAATCCACCATGTCTTACAGATGGGGAGATGCCCCAGCTGGCAGAAGTATCCATTTGGTCAGGCAGTGAACTGAAGCGGGAACTGTTCTGGGTTAAAGCCATTTATTTTTCTTCTGCTAGGTCAGTTTTAATCTTGATCGTTTCTACATGCAATCAATGGGAATTCTTGCACAGGGAGGCTGTGGTGCAAGAACAGAGGGAAAGCAGCTCAGGGATGTGGGAGTGAGGAAGAAAACTGCTACATTGGATAGGAATGCTGGCTCATGACACTTTAAATATTAGGTAATAATTTCACAGGCACTGGAATGTTTCTTTTGAGTCTCATCTGTTGACTTTTTATCTGTTAATGCAATTACCAGTTTACTTTTAATAACACTGAGTCATATAGGGTGTTGGTTAACCATTGTGAATACCAACAAACTAACAAGTTGAATGCCTTTGTCATGATTTGTTTTGAGATCTAAACAAATTATTCTCTCCACATTCTTACAACAGAAGGTCTCATGCCTGCTTTGCAGGCTAGCACTATCGAGAAGTGGGTATCAAAGCAAAACACTTTACCTGCACTTACACTGGAATGACTTGGAGACTGAGGAGCTAAATGCTGATATCAAAGGCAGCATTTTCCCCTGTCGTCAAATAAACTGTCTCAAGATTAGAGCTGGATATAGGATTTAATGGGAAATGGTGTTAATCGTGAAATGTTAATCTCTTGTAATTTCATTTTAATAGAAGCATTTAAGTGGGTTGTAGGAGTTGTGGTGAAAGTCTTGCTAGGAAGGTCTTTTCAACTTCCAGAAAGAGTTCCTGGTTAAAGAAAAAAACCCCAGCAACTCAAAAGCGCAGATTCGTTCTTGAAACGGTTGGGAATCCGATAGTCAGGATACTCGCCTGGGGCTCGAGACGCTGCGCTTACCGACTCGGAGCAAAGAGCCGAACCTGAATCCCCAAAACATCCCTTGGTCTGGCCAAGAGCCTAATTGCTTTTCTCAGCCAAGACAAAGACTTTCATGAAGAATTCTTTGAAGGGTCTTTGTTTCATTCAACTGTGCAGTGGTAATTCTTTATCTTAAATTCATGAATTATGTAAAACCGGGAAGGAAAATTTTCCTAAAATGAGCAGAGATCATGAGAATAAGAGGATGGGAGTTCCTGGAGACTTGGGAGTTAGGGCATTAGGTTGAGTTTATCCAGGTATTTCCTTCTCTCAGGTAAGTCACGCGTATCTTTCTCATAGGGCTGGTTGTTTAAAATGTTGAAAAGAGTCTTATCTATTTTAAAGAGTTACCGTGATCTGTGTATGTAATCGAGGTTCCTGAGTGAGTTCTTATGAATTGACTCTATTATACCAAATGTTTACATACTTTTTTGTTAATAGACGAATAAAGTGTACCAGCTTCAAACGTGTGGCACTGAACAGCATCTGTAATTACAACCATTTCGGCTTTCTAATATTATTGAAAGCTTACCTTTTGTCTCATCTCATTTGTGGGAGATGCTTTTTGTCAGTTCAGTACAAGAAGCTATTATATCATTAATATGCATGAGGAGGATCGCATTGTAGCAGCAGAGAACAGGTAGGAGTAATACACTGCTTGTGCAGTAAGAATCCTGTGGAATTAATGTTGTTGACTTAAAAACATGAAGAAGCATTTTTCTGTCATGATTAGAACTGCTAGCTTGCGTTCTTCCAGTGCCTGACATAGATTTTGCACTGTTTTAACTGTGTGGGCTGTAATGTAGGTTAGACTTCTAATATAGTTAAAGGCATAGATTACCAATGCTTTGCCCACCTTCAGTTTGATTTGGTTCAAATGAAGAATACTCCTGACAGTCCTCTCATGATACATGTTAAATTTGCTTCTTAATTTTAATACGTTTATGTGAGTGGGAAAAGTGGAAAAAAAAACCCCTTCAATTTTAATTGTAAAATCAAAATGTACCTCCATAAATATTTCCAGGAAATTAATTTCTTAAGAATTTTTGAGTTCTCGCATGCTTTCTTTATATTCTTTGTCGTGAGCACTTTCTGATCAATTCTTCAGCTCAATGGCTTTTGTTGTCTGTTGAGGATCAATTTCCACATAGGAGAGTGTTCAGCTTAAGAAAGCTTTGGTTTAAGCCTATGAACACATTTTCACCCCTTCTTGCTGTTTCAACATTGATTTAATTTTCTGGTGATGTATTTTTTCCAGAAAAACAGATTGCAGGAGCAGGCAATTTGAGACCTCAGACTTCCACTGGGGAAAGAGATGCTTTGAATTGTTCTGAATGGCAGTGCCTGCGCTTTACGGTACTGAAATGATACTGAAACAGCAGAATTCTCCAGGAGTCTTGTATGAGTTAATTTCAGTGAGCTGTAATTAGACATTATCAAAAGCCTTAATGACTGACCCAGGTGTGTGATAAATATGTGGATATGTAGATAATATGTGATTATGTATCTGTATATTTCCACATACATAATATGTAATAGCTGTATTAGGCTGCAGGTGGAAAGATCTAAAGCGGTAGTCTCTGTTCTTGCAGGGGTTGTTCTCCCACAGAAGTTTAAGCTCAGAAGTGAAAAATGGGATATGGGTATTGAACTGCATTTAACTGTTGGCATTGGGGTTTTTTTTGTTTTGTTTAGCTGGTTGGTTGTGGGTGGGGTTTTTTTTGTTAAAGGATGTTATGGCTGTTGGATGATCTGTAAAAGAAAAGGCATGAGAAAAGCTGATTTCAGAGGAAAGGTGGGGAAGGTAGTGATGAGGTTCATGGTCTTCTAGAGGTATTTAAAATCTGTTCTCTAGTGTTCGTGTTTAGATTTTACCATTTACATTTCCGCAGTCTTCCTATGGTTTATCTTTTACTGATTATTATTGCATTTGCAGGGTATTGATTCAGGCAGGCCTTTTATTAGTATGAATAAAATGATCCTTTATTAATATTTATGGAAGATACAAATGACAACATCTTAACTGGAAGTAATTCAGGACAAGTACTCTCTTGTTTATTTGCATGTTTCCTACTCACAGGTCCCTGATTAAGACCTATTACAATAGTACTAAAACAAATTCTAAAAAACCTGATGCTTCCACAGCAAGAGTTAACTGACACATCCAGATGTGGTGGTGCAAAGGGTGTGCTTGAATCAGATTTTCTTCTCATTCCCTGTGTGAGGAGACAAATAAGGATATTATGCCTTAGAATAGCTTTAAAACAAACATGCTTATTAAAAGCAGTGCATAAGCTTATCTTCATCAGAAGGAAAGGGCTATTTTCAATAATTTTTTTCCCACGTCTTAGTGAAAGAAAGCATTTTGTATTTTTTCATGCAAGGCAGCAGGCTATGGTCCACATTAACTTTCCCTTATTCTTAGCCTACTAATTTTTTGTTTAAAATGCCAAATTTCTTCTCAGTAGAGTTTAACTTTGTCTTAGCTTGAGTAAATACAGCTTTTTCCTAATGAAGACATCATCAATGCGGTGTTAGGTGCAAGAAGTGTGGAAAACACCATATAATGTGAAGGTGTGGTAACAGAACCACTCTGGAAGTGAGACCTGCCTCGGTAGAAAACGTCAGTGTCATCAGTATAGTTAAAATGGCAAAATAAAGCTTGTAGAAAGACCTGTAATCTTTCAGTGTCTGTGTTATATAAAGCTGGCTTCGCATGTGTCAGAAAAGTGTGCTAGATGTTGCTTGTAGAACCTTGTTCGTACTTTGATCCTTTTTTTTTAATATATTGCTACTAGCTAGGGTTCTCTGAAAGACCGATTCGTGTTTGTCGTAACAGAGACTGTAAGATCTTCCAAATGTATTTCATAACTATCCGATACATGTCCTGCTGGAGGTATTAGCGTAGCAATTCAGAGAACTTGCTTAAATTCTGAAATAATTAAACTCTCCTTTTATTTGAAGGGCAACTGTTTTGCTACTTGAAGGTAGCGATGAGTAAGAAGAGTTTTTTTTCAGTTGGTACCAGCTTTTACTTTATAGACACGGAAGGATTCCTGGGCTGTTCAGTACATCTTAACACTGTGACTTTTTCTGTTCACTGTAGTACAGATAAACCTATTTTAAGTGGGCTTGAGTTATCAAATTTGAAAACCTGCTGAACATTTTTTGCTAATATATAGGGGTTTTTTAATCTTCAGTTTTTGCTAGAGCATCAATGATTACAGTCTCTTGAGATTATGGTCTGTCACCTAACTCTTTTTGCTTGTCTGACAATAAGAGTCATGTAGTCACTGCTGCTTTTAACATACCCTCTCCCATTACTGACTAGTTCAATCACAAAATAAGCTGCCATAGTTGAAATACCTAACTCTGACTTCTCAGTGCCCTTCAGAACTTGGCTTTTTGTTTAAGAAAATATTCCAAAGTGAATATATCTGCACTAAAATGTGAATAAATAAAGGGATGGTAAACTTAAGCACAAAATCAGTGAAGTTGCTAAGTAAGCAGTGCCTTATTTCCTTCCCTGAAAAACAGGAAATACAGGTTACGACTTTGCCTCCTCATACAGCCTCGTGGGCTTCTCTTTGGTTGATGCCTGTGTATCTGCAACGCTAACGCGCTGTTAAATCCGCCTCGGATCGTAGAGACAAATGTTGGCATTGGGTTCGCAGTTTGTGCATTTTGAGAGAGGATGCAAAGAGAGAACTTTGTGTCGGAGAGAACACGGTTTGCCTTGTGGGATGGGCGCAATCGGGCCTTTCAAACAAAGCCCCATTTGCCCCAAAGTACTGGATTATGTCTAGATACTGGCGTCCAAAAATTGTTTTGTTTTGCATTTTGTCTCGCGTGGAAAGAAGAGGAGCAATTCCTCAAGCGAATAAGGTAGCAGCTTTTTGACTGCTTTGTTTAGATTATTGAAGAGATGTCATTTCAGTATCCTAACCATTTACTGGAGTCTTTCCCCTAACTAAACTGACTCTGATCATGCTTATAAATCCAGAAATAGGCTAGCTGTTCTTCTGGAGTGCTTAGGAATTGCTGGTTTATTTTATTCATGCTGCTGAACTTAAGGGAGCCTCAGGGAAGCATGTTTATCGTGTGTGTTCTCTGCCATTCCTGAAAACGGTTCAGGTTCAGTGACCACAGTACCTTATGTTAAGTCACCTTCTTGATACAACTCTGCCCATGCACAAGATGATTTAAAGACATTTAACTTGCTGCATATGTACACTTCAGTCTGGTAGGTATGTCGATGTGAATTTTGACCAGATATAAACTTTGTTGCTTTAATTATTCTTTTTCCCCCACCAAACAGTGCCAGTGGCTGGCACCAACTGAAACAAATCCCAGCTAGCTGAGGTTTTTATGGGAAGATTAGTCTCATAGCTCAAAGATTGGGCTTATACGAGATGTTTGAAGAGTAGTGTTGTAAAGAGCCTTCTCTTCTTTTTTTTTCCTTCACCTTCCTCTGAACTGTCTCTCTGAAATCCTTTATTTAAAGGCCTGCAACCCTGAGTCACCTGTTCCCCTTTAAGGCCCAGCAAATACAGAGACAATGGGTCAGGATTTTATGTTAACGTATTTAAAACACCAGGTTAACTAACTTTTAATCTTAATTATAACAGAAATACACATTCTGCATAACAGTAAAGTAGTAAATTTTAATTCTAAGTATATGTCTCTCTGTCACCCTTCCCTGTCATTGCGGTGAAGCATCGTGGGTCTCTTTTTTTTTTTAAAGGCACTTCCAATGTTTGGAACATCCCCCCTAATCCACTAGGAAACCTGTTTAATATTTTTCATTCATTTTTCATAACATCTACACAATTAAAATTTAGTTGGAGAAGATGTATACGTTCTTATAACATTTTGATATCTAACAACAAAATAACTATTAAAGAGCAAGCAAAACCAGCAATATGTTAATAACGTCCTTCAAAATTTTTGCAGCGTTTCATTCTTCAGTTTCCACTGGTATAATATATCTCACTTCTGTGTGTGGTTAATATCTGCTGTAACTCACTTCATAGTTATTTGGGCATTTAAATCTTAATTTTTCTTAAACGAATATGTGGAGGATTAAATGTCAAGTAGTTGGTAATAAAAATCACTTGGAGCCTGATGTCCCTATAGGAAGGGAACTTATGTGCTTTATTTCAATATTTTTTTAGGGGGCTGCAGCAGGGGTGGGTTTTATATTAGTGGTATATGGCAGGTGTTAAGAGGTGGTGATCAAGTGCTACATATTATGGTATAGTTTCTCAAATTTATTTTTCTCTTGCTCAGGGACATCATGATAACATATTTTGAACCTTCCATCTCATTTGAGGGACTGTGCAGTGAAGTTCGAGACATGTGCTCCTTTGACAACGAACAGCTTTTCACCATGAAGTGGATTGATGAAGAAGGTAAATAATGCTGATCAATATGTTGCTCAGCTTTCTAGCTTTCCTCTCCCTTTCATCTTTTCTTTTCCTTCTGCCGTCATAAGATAAGCTTCTAAAACATACTTCATAAGTATATTTCTAGGAATAGTAAATCAAAAATAATGGTTATCCAGTGTCTTTGTAAGTATATCTTAATGAAAAGGTAGTTGTTTGTTTGTTTGTTTTTCACCAAATAAAACCTCAGTGACTATCAAAATGTGAATTCAATGTTAGGATTTCTTATGAAATAAATAGAAAGTATTCTCTTATACTGCTGAAGATGACTATGGTTTCCCTTAAGTCTTAAATCTTTGAAAAAGAGTTAAACTAACCTTAAATTCTACAAATTACACTATTTTTCTAAAAGATTGATATAATTTAATATATAGTTGAGTTGTATGTGTAACTAAAACATTATATTTTGAGTGTTTGTATCAGCTGTTACTTTAGCAACCTAAAGTCTATTCATGCATAGCTACTGATAAACCTTTCTAAGTATTGAAAGAGAAATGCCTTGTCTGAATTATGTATGTAACCTTTCATCAAAGTGCAGTAACAACTTTGACTGAAAACTCTTGTCATCTCTAGCAATTACATTATCTGTGTTAAAGTCTACCTCGGATGAAAAAAAAGTTTAGAGTCTGTTTTCCCTTTTCCTTAGCAGATGTAGTCCAGTTGAGCTGTATGTATACATTAGTAATTTTTTGAAAAGGTTATTTGTAGTTCCTATTTTCTTTGTGGAATTGCTGTATTCTACACAGGTTTTGAGCTACACCGAAGAGACATCTGAATTATGAAATAGCCGTTGAGTTATTTTAGCATGCTAATTACTTGATGCAATACATAAAAGGCCATAATGTGCAGTGATTTGTTGGCAGTGATTAGTATTTGTATGCAGCGATCAGCGTAAATGGTGCTTATAGAACTGTTTCCTCCCCTTCTCACAGCTTTCCCATTCAAAATTGGGTGAGTTCTAGTTTATGCAGAGCTTAAAGCTAAACAAAGCTGATTTTTGGAAGTGCTATATGGGCAGGTGTGTTGAAGATTATATGGTCTTGGGAATCTGAGCAGGTTTTCTTTCTTTTTTTTTTTTTTTTCTTCCTTGCATTATTCCAAAGTTATTTATACCAGGCAGATGCAGTAGAGTGAAATGAACAATGTTTATGACTGAACTGTGCAGTGGTGCTATTTGAGTTGAACATTTACTTCATAGTAAGCTGGCTGTTTTGTTTTATCTTGAGGAAGATAATAGACCTCTTACTGAAGAGGAAGAGTCTGCAGTGTCAGTCACAGTAAGAAGTACATATCTTTTTTGATAAAACATTTGTAGAAAATTTTGTGCAGATTCAATAATTTACTTGAAGCAACAGTTTGTTCTGTCTCAATATCTGCTCTTTGATTAAAGATAGGCTTAAAAAAAAAAAAGGAATGCTGCAGTTTGACTACATCATTTTAATGTATTCACATAGGATTCAATTTTCACAAGCAATCTGTGTTTGCTTTAATCATTGACTTCCAGTTTAATGTCAGTGGAGAAAAATTTCATTTGGCGATGAGGAGTGTGTTAAAAAAAAAAAAATCCCCCCATCTTTATTATGAGTAATTCTTGCATCTACAATGCGTGGCTTCTTGCCAAGACCCCTGCCTCCTCTCTTCCTCTCTCTCTAGTGTTTTCAGGTGGTATTCTTTCTAGAAACTCATAATTTGCTTTCTTGGAAAATTCCCGTCTCGCATCCTCTTCACTAAAACTGAAGTTCACTCTTTAATAGTAGCATGAGGAAATGTGGGTACTGGGGACTGGTACTTGTTACGCTACTACCCGCGCTTTGTGTAGCGTAGGACAAGGTATGGTGTCTAGGCCATCTCTTCACTACTTCCTGACTGAACTGCTTGATCAGATGTGTGACTAAACTGGATTTACCTAGTCACTAAGGTTTTTATTTGTCATGTGCTAAATGTCTTTTTACAAGATGCAGACCATTGTGTATAATTACTTTTATTTCATAGAGGTAATGGCACACAAAGGCAGACATAATTTAGTTGAGTGGAATCACTTCAAAAAATGCTCTGATGCAACTGAAAAATAGAATTTACTTGATTTGATTTTAGACAAATTTCTGTTTTATCTGTGTGTGGTCCGTTTGTCTTACCTCTGTCTTCTGAAATGCCCTGCAGGATGGACCACTAGCCTTATGTTTGTGTTCAGTCTGTTGTTTCTTGCTGTATAACTCAAAAGTAAATATTTTCCTATGACACTTAGCCCAGCTGTCTTTGGCTGCAAAATTGGTACTACTCCGAACTTGTTGAAAGAGTATGTCTATAAATCTTCTGTTCCTGGTTTGGAGCACCGTGTGTGTTCTTGAGCCTCCTTTTCTTCTGCCAAAAAGAAACACAAAACTGTTTGCACAGGTGTCAGAAACAAATGAAGAAAAACTGGTTTGCTGATTGTCATAGTGGGTCTGAATAAATGGAGTTGTTCCTTCTCCTCCCCCCGTGCTCTGCACTGTGTAGGTTTGTGTGGTGGGTAGGCAGTTTGATGTCCAGATAGGCTAATTGTAGGGGGGAGGTGGTACAATGAAAAATGACTACAACTGGCTTCAAAGACTCGTTTTCAGGATTATGACATGCAGAAAAGAATAAAGACAGAATGCTGCAAATGGACAGTTTACATTTATTACTAATATTTTAGCAATAGAAAAGAATGGATACATTAGAAACAAAACAAATCAACTAGAAAAACTTTTGCAGGGTGAGTTTTAAGTATCCCCCTGCCTGGTAGGTGCATAGTTCTACTGAAAAGCTTTAGCAATGCCTGAATTAATTTTGATATCTTGTAGTACAAAACAAAAAGAGTATAGTTAATAGACTGTTGCTAGTGAACTTTCAAACCATGGTATTGACCGAAGACTCAAAGCAGTAAAACTTTCAGATTGGATCCAGTTCAGCTGAGATGAAAATTGTTCTGCCTTCCTCCAGTTCACTTACCCACAACCAATTTACCACTTAAGGGTGTGGAAAGTAGTATTTCTTTTAAAAATTGGAAATGTTATATGACAGTAGTCTTGCTGCATGGGATTTTGGCTGGAAAGAAGCTTGTTCTGCTTATGTGTTGGAGTACGGACAGGCAGAGATAAATCCCGCAGAACATCTTGTGTAGGTGGAGGGGGGGGAAGTTGAATTAATAACCAGAAGTATTTTCTTTCTTTGGGGCAGTGGGGATTCAGATTCAACGTTGCTTTAAAAATGTTTCAGTTGTAGTATTGTTTTGAACAAGGTTTCTTCTTTTAGGGGGATAATTTTTTTATAATGTTGCTAATGTGCATCAGACACCGAAGAAAACATTTTGTTGCATGGATGTTCTTTTCAGTCTTTATAGCAGTTTCCAAACGCTGGCAGACACAGGTGATCAGTTAAAATATCAGATGAATTCTTCAGATGAATCTTGAGAAACAGGTAAAGTACAGGCTACCTTTCCAAAGGCGTATGAACCAAGGCTGCAATTTAAGGTCCTTGTTCCTGATCCTGAATACAGCAGATCTCTAGCTTGATCTCCTTTGTTCCTCACCCACCCTTGTCCCTAGGTTTTAAACTTGCCTATAGGCCAAAATTGCCCTGATGTGATTAAGTGGTGTTTAACGATTCTGAAATGCCTTTGTGGAAGCAGGATATTTTTTCAGAACCATAAACTAGGTATCTATGAAGAGACCTTAGTCAGTCCTAAACTGTTACTGCTGAAACACAGATTTGTTAAAGCAATCCAATGCAGTCTTGTCAGAGAAACTTTAAAATACATGCCAAATGCTTGTATGATAATTTACCTCATCTCAAATAGTCAACAAAAGCTGCAATTGTTTTATAATAAAGAAAAAAAAAAAACCACCACCACCACCACTCACAGTTTTTTCCTGCCTTGGTGCCCTTTCTTTAGGGGATTTTACATCAAATAGTCCTGAGAGTGTGAAAGTAGCAGCTAAAAATCAGAAAAATGGAGTGTTTTAACTTAGGTTACATGATTTGTCTTTCCTCAAACCTCAGTCAAGACATTGGACTAGAGGTCTAACTGCTTTTCCACCTCCTGGTTAAAGTCTTGGCCATGTTGAAGCAGCTGTGAAAATAGAATTGCCTCAGTTCTAATTAAAAATCCATGAAATAAAATGGAATCGTAGAAGGATTTTAGGTGCAGGAAGATAACCTGCACCTCCTGTACTGAAATGATGTGTAACCACGCTTGTAGCAGACCAGACAATGTTTTGTGATTATGATCTGCTTGCCTCTTGGGAATATCTCGTATTTTTATTTTCCCTGAAAGCATTCAATATGCCTGTATTTTCAGATGTACTCCCTGAACAGCATTAAAAATAAACATTACCACACTTGAGAATATTCTTCTGTTTTGCTACAATAATTATCTTAGAACCGACTGTGAGGGAACTGTTGCATTGTACAGAGCTAATTGGATTGCGTTTTGTATTGTTCTCTTTTCTTTCTGCAGGAGATCCATGTACAGTTTCTTCTCAGCTGGAGTTAGAAGAGGCCTTTCGGTTGTATGAACTAAACAAGGATTCAGAGCTTCTAATTCATGGTATGGTCAAATTTACTGTATTACTTCTCATGTTTGTACCTGTGAATAAGTGGAATTTTTACCTTGCATTATCTGTGTCTTGCGCAGCCTCCTCAAAGCCTGTTGTGGCATTCTGTCAAGAGGATGCTGAAGACCATGCACCACGGTTTTTAGCTGTCAGCACTTTGTCAATGTTCTTTATTAAATTAAGGGAGGAAAAAATACTTGCTGTTAGCTTCTTTCTAATGAAAGACAGCCCCTGTCTCTCTCATTCATTCATCCCAAGTGCCTTCGTGTGCTTGCTGGTAACAAATGGTAGAAGATATATAGTACAGTGTCCTACGCTTTGTTATTGATAAGTGGTGCAGAGCAGCATCTATATTAGGAAAAAAAGTTGATGAGCTCCATTTGTGATGCCAGATTAGTCAGAAGTTTGACTTTTCTAAACTTAAGTACTTTAGACCAGTTTTGAACCTAATATCGTGCCCCTGTTTGGTGTGTAATTGTTCAATTTTTATTTTTCAGGGTTATATGCCTATTTTGGTAGCTTCTGCAGTACATTTTTCTTACTGTTTGTAACTTTTTACAAGTAGAAGATAGATTTCAGTTTAACAGAGGTTATAGCAGAAAAGCAGGGGCTCGTTGTAAAGAGTGTTAGTGGGTGTGTTACACATGTCTTAATATGGTCCTTCTCTGAAAGGATGCAAAAAATCTAGTCACCATCAGCTCATTTGGAAGGAAGAGACAGCTTTTCAGCTTCCCATAAAAACTTCTAAAAAGTGGAAGAAGAATGTAATCTGTTTCCGTATGTATTCCGCTGTTTCTGTATATATTACTTCAGTATGCTTTTCGATCTGCCCTTTCTTCATTTATTTTTGTGTTTGATAAGCTTCTGATTAAACCAGCACCAGGGCTATCTGTCCCCAGGTATACTTCTCTCTGACAGTTACTGAAGCTAAATAAACTGAAAAAATAGGCAAATATAGACAAGATCATATGTAGCTGTTAAGACACTGTAATATAATACGTTTATAGTCAAGATTTCCAAATACTGACAATGATGATTGGTCACATGAGAAACCAGAATCATTACTTTTTTCTTTAGGAAATAACTTGCTTTATTCTGCTTTTTGCTCGTATTTCTCATGTATATCACTGCTACGTCCAGCAAAAGGGTTTTGTGGCAGCTTCTCAGGTCACCTGCTCTTGCACAAGGTTTTGTTAAAATGCAGTTTGTGCTGTCTTCCTAAATGGTTGAATGCTTTTCAGAAGTGTTATATTTAACCCAAAGGTTTATTTTTCTGTCTGAAATAAAAATTAATCAGAAGTTAATGTTTTTCTTGCAGTATTTCCTTGTGTACCAGAACGGCCTGGCATGCCTTGTCCAGGAGAAGATAGTAAGTAGGCATTTTAGTTAAGAAGTACAGAAAATCAGGAATTCAGATTTCCTGTTCTAGAATTTTTGATATTCTATGGTTCGGCATCCTACGCTTATGAATATTAATAATGCAGATCTCTACAAATTAAATATTTAAAAGGAATAGAAAGTCTTGCTAAACTTAAATGTTGTTTGTCACTTCTGAATCATTGTTAATAAGCATTTCATGTTCCTGTTAACTATCCATGTCACTCTGCTTTCCTTGCTTTTGCCTCTTCTATCGTGACCGTTTTTTTATCCTGTTCCTGTCTTTTTGGTAGTTGCCAGATTGCTGGCTGACTAATGTGAACAAAGGCTTGTAACCAGTGGTAAGCAATGGTAACGACTTGTTGTATCACCATTTAGAGATCTGTGGTTAATTCATTTTAAATTGATGTTTAGGTACTATCAGGAGTATTCTACGAAAACCTCTGAGTTAGGTTAGCTGGTGTCCTAGACTAAAGATGTAATTTTCCCTTGGTCTTAAAGTTTTATAGAAGAGCATGTGTATGTTATGCACACACGTGTCTGTCAGCTTGATATCCAAGTCTCTGACAAATGTAAATGTGCATGCTTAAAAGTTAACTTTGGCAGTATGGATATAATGCTCCTTTTCGGAAAAACTGAGGTTGCAGACTGAATCAGAAATAGATTTGCATCTCAGTGTAGTTTTGTGTATTCTGGTTTTCAGTTTTGGTTCCTGACATGCCTCTAGTAATAAAAAAAAAATAAAAAAAAATAATAAAAAAAAACAAACAGTGGCAGCTGTGGATCTAAAACACTGGAGGATTTGTGCAAGCAATCTTATAAACCAGGGCATGCTCCTGAAATTCACCTTCTTTCCTCCTTCCCTTTCCCCACAGCTCCTCCCCAAGTTTAGGTAAGGTAGGTGCGTACTTTGCACACAAGCGTTTGTATTGTTTGGGCTGTTTTCCTTCTCTTAACTCACTGTTCCTTTTAACTTTGGAAAAGCGGAATTAACTTTGAGTTGATTGGGATATTCTACTTCAAATTTTCTCCAAAACATAAAAAAAAAAAAATGAAAAAGATACTTGGAACATGACTCTGTGTTTCTGTAAGGTGCAGGAGTGAAACTTTGCTCTGCAAATCACTCTACACAGAAATGTCCATGAGAAGATGTTGTAGTTCTGTGTTTATATTTTTATGGATATAATTATATGTTTTTCCTCTTAGAATCCATTTATCGCCGAGGCGCCCGCCGGTGGCGAAAGCTCTATTGTGCAAATGGTCACACTTTCCAAGCCAAACGATTTAACAGGGTGAGACTCTTGTTGGCTACTTAAAACCATGGTACAGGGATGTCTTACTTTCATAATTACAATGTCACTGCCTTGAAAAATTATAAGGTAGTTTTATTCTCATTTTTGTTGTTTGTCTATAGTATGTAGACTTTTGGTAACCCTGTTGCTTCAGGAAACGTAATCATTATTAAATTGTCAGGAACTTAGGAAAAAAAAAATTGGTTGCAATTCACTTTACATATACTTTGAAAGCATGATATCAATTATATAAATGCTCCTGTGTTCCCTTAAAATATTCCCAGAGTGCAAACTTGAACACTGGCGTTAGATGACTATGAGCTGAAAGTGTATATGCTCTTCTTTAAGTTCTGGGAATAAAAGGGTCTGAACTCGCTTATGATGCATAGGCTTTTCTTTCATGACTTTTAAAGGAAAAACTGAGATCTTTCTCCAAACAGCCTGCTTATGATGGCATGTAATCAACTGAAAATAACAAACCATTTGTAATATTTTTCAAGAAGCAATGGTCAAATATAGTTAGCTAAGGACCAAGAAGGTTATCTGTTGTATTTAGAAAAGGCAACAGCAAAAAACCAAACCCAAAATATTTGAATAAGCCAGGTTCCTTGACAGCTTCAATAATCTTTCCTTCTTTTCTAAGCTTAGTGTATTGTGTGCTTAATGCTTGAGAATGTCTCCACTAAACTTCAGCTTGAGCATCCTTCATATCTTAACTGCCTTTTTTTTTTTTTAACCTCTTGCTGGTCAAGGGCTGTCAAGGCACCATAGTTTAATCACTTTCTGCTCTTGCTTTCGTAGACACCCTGTTCTCCTGGTTCTTCCGAGTTGTTTTGTGAATGTCCATCAGTGAATGGTGATCTTCCCACTTCCTCTTAACTGGTGGTTTAATGTGTTGAAGCTTTTGCTCTCCTGCCTTCCTCTGTACAAATGTAAGGACTCATCTACACAGAGAGGTGACGAGACGCGTAGCAAATTAGCGTGGGCACAGCAGCCTGCTGATTCAGCTGCAATGCTTTTGACCTGGAGTTGGCTCATGTCTCTCTGGGTCTGTGTGAAGCAGAAGAGGCTGGCTATGCCTGCACCTTTCTGTGTAGATGCACACTTTCTGTACAGCGGTTGCTGCTTATTGTTCAGTTTCTAATTTTTTATATCCTCTGTATTGTATCTGCCTGTTCATTCTTAAAGCTTTCAGATAGAGACTCTTGGTATAGCGGCAAGTTCAGTAGGGATCTCTCTGATCTCCTATCCATGTTCTTTGTTAATGAAAATGTGGCTGAATAGTTTTTGTTTAGTTTTGCTCTTTAATCGGTTTTGTTGATTTGTCATTCTAGAGAGCTCATTGTGCCATCTGCACCGACCGAATATGGGGCCTGGGTCGCCAGGGGTATAAATGTATCAATTGCAAACTCCTTGTTCACAAGAAGTGTCACAAACTTGTCAATGTTGAATGTGGCCGTCATACGCTACAACCAGTAAGTAAAAATTGTCTGAAAAGTTGTCTTTAAGAAACAACAACCGGCCAAGCAAACAAAAAAGCCCATTTTATACTAATGGTTCTCAGACTGTAGTCTGCAAATAATCACAGTAGATGAAACATCATTCTTTGTGGTTACTGTGACACTTTGCAAGAGAGTTTGGGAATCACTTAGCAAAATGGCAATTTAGTGGCAAGACGGGCGTCTAACTTTCATATCTGATTTTTTCCTGTGTCAAATACAAACATACAAGTGATATTTATCTCATCCTTCACTGTATTGTTACGTGGTGCATATGCACACATGCGCTATTTTGCATCTTCAAAGTGAGGTACAGGTAAAATAATTCTCTAAACATCTGTTAGATTATTAGACTATTTCCCATTTCACAGAAAAGGAAGATGAAGTGCAGAAGTTTTGACTTTGCGCCCAAGAAATTAAATCATTTTTAGTTCTGAAGTCCCCAGCAAAATTTAGATGATTACTGCTCCTTTAATATTAAAAGCAGACAGCTACAGGTCTATATTTTGTTAATTCATTTGGCTAATATATGTACTGCTGAAGTACTTGAGCTTTTCTGTCTCATTTCTCATCTGCGATACTTCTTTTCTGTGTTGTACTGAGTTGTCACTTGAACAACTTCTGGAAACATGTCATAACTTCTGGAAAATAGGTAAAATAAGGACTGCAGTGGTGTCTTTTATTGTGTATTGATTACAACAGTAACTATGTTGATGAATCAAGTTAAAAAGTGGCTAGATTATATTCCTCAGGGATCATTTATTTAATTTATTGTCTCTAAAATAATGTGTCTCAGACTTGGACAGTCTATTACAAAAATCCTGTGCATATTTGCAGGAACCAATAATGCCTATGGATTCATCATCAGTGCATCCAGATAATGTAGAATCGGGTAAGATCAATAATTTTTTTCTTTAAATTACTGTAAGTGGCTGAAACATGTACTTTGGGTTTTAAAATGAAACAGAATAAATTATTTTTAAAACCCTTCTTTACTTTTGTTCATAGAACAAGAAAATTAAGACGGCTTCTTAATGCTAAGGGGGATATAAATATAAACATTCCTCAGTTTTTCATATCTTATCAGTTTAAGAAACTTGGCTAAAGAGGAAGAATTTAGGCTGTCAGTTACACTTTTCCATCAGTAAACCGTGTACTTTAAATGCCCTGATGAAACAAACGGGGGGAAAAAAAAAAACCTAACAGAATTAGCAGGGTTTCTACTGGATCGGGAGCCAAACAAGTTCATTCTTGTAGCAATCAGGGTGATGGTCCTAACGCTTGAATTTTAATATAGGCAATGATCTGGTTAAACACCAAACAAACCACTGTTCTGCACAAGATTCTGTGTGTGTGGAGTCAAGATGAATCTGAAGAGATCTCCAATTGTAATTACAGAGTTCTATATTAGCCATAACTGATTATTAATGCAGTATTGCAAAAGAATGATTCTGATGGCTTAAAAAAAAAAAAAGTCAAACCCAACAGTTTTGAATACTTAAAATAGATGCATTTAAACTGTGTACCTCTCTGATTGAGCTCTTGTGTGTGGAAATTTTAAGACAAAAGAAAATACTGTTGTGTCACATCCGTCTAATAATTTTTCTTGTACCTGTAGTGATTCCGTACAATCCCTCAAGTCATGAGAGCTTGGACCACGTTGGTGAAGAAAAAGAGGTGAAGTATCGTAACCGTGCTGACTGTATTCAGAGATCTTAAAGCCTTTGTCTCTCAATTTCAAGATTTTAGTAATTTAACTTGTCACAAACTGAAAACTAGTACATAAAGCACATTTGGGTTGCTCACTCAGGTATATGCATTTATGGCTTGCAAGCTGTTTTATTTTGAACCTTGAGTTGAGATGTGCTTTGACTTAGAAAGTATTCCAAACTCCTCCAGCTTCATTTGCTCCTTATCTGCCAAGTCTCCTCTGCCGTCTTCCTTTCCACTCACATTCCTTTCCAGAGCAGCGCAGTTTTAAGAAAAACAAGTGTTAATTGAATCAGTTGTTTATATTAATTTTGCTGTTCTATTTGAAATGCTAACTTTTGCAGTTGTTAAAATTGGCAGGCCTGCTTACTAATGTCAAGTTATCTTTATCAAAAGGCAATGAGCATTAGAGAAAGTGGCAAAGCTTCCTCCAGTCTGGGTCTTCAGGATTTTGATTTGCTCCGAGTTATAGGAAGAGGCAGTTATGCTAAAGTACTGCTTGTTCGATTGAAGAAAACTGAACGTATTTATGCGATGAAAGTGGTGAAGAAAGAGCTCGTCAACGATGATGAGGTAGGCAAGCTTTTTATCAATAAATCAACTCTTCCAAAGAGCTTCAGTATCTACCACAAGGTGGGAGCCAGGCTTCTGGGTCTGCAAAGCTAATTGAAAATTATACATGTGGTTTCTTATACATACTATACTACAGAAGGTTCACAAGACGGATAACCAATTTTGAGGTCTTCATTGACAGACTGGTAGCTCACAGCTGCCCTCCTGTGCCAGCAGTTTCTGTCGCGAGCCTCGCTGCCTCTGTTGTCAGTGTCTCCTTTTGTGATCAGTACTGTCTGCAGCAGTGCTCCTGCAGAATTCAAGTTAATAAGCCTGGCTTGCTTTGTTATTTTGGAGCAGTATCCCATATATCTCCTAATACGTTGGCTTGCTGGGCTGAAAAAGAACTGGGGGGAGTCTGGTTTTCATATGTTCAAGTTTGGTTTTTTTTGTCACGAAGGAGAGCTCCCAATGTCATTTTAATTGCTCTTTAAATTGGACCTCCATCTTAACAATTTGTTTGTAGCTTATCCAGTGATTAGTGGAAACTAACCAGAAATTGCAGTATTGAACTGCTGAACACCTCTTGTTGCTGAAGATTTCCCTTGTGTTTCTTTAGGCTACTCTGAAAAGACTCAAGTGACTGTGGTTTGCTGCCCAAGAGTTTTTGCGTTTATTTCTCAGTTTACCATTGATTTCTTCTGCATTTCTTGATGCTACTTTACATTTGTCTGCACCGGTTTATCTTTTATAGATGAGTGTGTCAGTGTGTTTTCATTCCCAAGTGTAGTTACACAATGAGGCTAAAAGTACGGGACACTCAAGAGAGGAAAAAAAAAATATGCTAAATTGTCTTACTTTACATTGGAGAACTATATAATATTTAATTTCTTGCAAGTAAAATGAGGATGGCAAAACACTTTAATATCTTTCTGCTAATTGTCATTAATACTTGACCTAAAAAGTGCAACAATCCTTTTCTGAATGTCGATTTTCTTGAATATATAGGATATTGATTGGGTTCAGACAGAGAAACACGTCTTTGAACAGGCTTCAAATCATCCCTTTCTTGTTGGACTACACTCTTGCTTCCAGACAGAAAGCAGGTAAAGGTCATGAGATAATAAGAAGATTGTCTTGTTCAAAAAATATTTCATACTGTTAGGCACCTCAAAGGCTTATTTAAAGCATTAAGTGTTAGGTAGGTAGTGAAAGTCAATGTGCTGTAAATCATTGTAGTGTTTTTTGAGCAAAAGGCCATGTTCATCATCTAAGCTTTTCAGATTGGGAAGATGCAAAAGAATGTAAAGTACTGGTAGGTATGATGGGAAGGATTCTGGACAGGAAGAGAAGTGCAGCTAGCAGAAAAAAAGGCTTAAAAATATGAGATAGAAGACAGAACTGACAATGGGAGGGGAAAAAAGGTTTAGGGAGAGAGAAATCAGAAGTACAAAAAAAGAGGAGATTTATCTCAAACTTGCATGGACTCTCTGGAGATGAGTCTCTGAGCAAAACTTGGAAAATAGTACGTGAATTTTAAAAAGGAAAACAGTAACAGAGATGAAAATGATTCTTTTCCTGTGTGTTTATATATAGGAGAAGAGATTGCAGTAGATGGATAAATTACTATTCTATACAGTAATAATTTTCAGTATATATAAAACATAGTTATTTTATATTTAAACAACATCCTTGCTGTTTGAAACGGTGACAAGCTAGTGCAGGGAAGTGGGAAGAAAGAGTATTTGCAATATACTAATAGTACTAAGCACAGACAAAGGAGATTGAAGGGATCAGGAGGGAAAATGAGAAAATTTTTCTGGTTTGTGCATAGAAACAGATGTGAGTCTATTTATATAGTAACACCTGTAATAATAATGACAAGCAGTAGCTGTAATGGATTATGAATGTGGGAAGGATTACTTACTTTCCTTTAACAATAAGGGAATTATTTGGAGAAACTTCATATACTTAATTTTTAACTCTGGGAATTCATTCAGAGGGAGGGAAGATGGTGAAACCAGCCATATTACCAGAGAGATGGGAGGAGTTGAACTGACATTGTTCGATAACAGACCTGGAACATCTCAAACCTCTTTCAGCCTTGTATACAATTATTTTTAACACGCTCCTGTGTGTTTCAGGTTATTCTTTGTTATAGAGTACGTAAACGGAGGAGATCTAATGTTTCATATGCAGAGACAGAGAAAGCTGCCAGAGGAGCATGCCAGGTATGTCGTAATTTCAAATTTCTTGTGTCAAAACAGTTGGTTTTCTGACACAGTGCAGTAGTGCAGAGATTATGATGATGAGCTAGCAAATCCTCTCCAGATGTTAAGGATTTAAGAAACGTGAAACTGCATCCTCCCTTTTTAATGCTGCAAGCTACCATATTTTTGTTTCAAGGAGGAACTGTAATAGGTATTGAAGTCACCTAGATAACTTCAGTCCGATTCTGATTTTTTTTTTTTCCTAGAAAAACACTTTTGTGTGTGTGGGTTTTTTTTGTTGTTGTCTTTTTTTAACTGTCTAATGATATCAATGTGTTTCTCTTACAACAACCACTACCAGCTGTCCAGGCAAATGCTGAGTTCTTGGTGCATATGCTTCATCTCAGATGGTGAGATGAAAGGGATGATTTCAGTAGACATTAATATTAATTAAAAATAATTTTTGAAGTGACTGTGGGTAGAAATGTTTATATGATTATAAACAACTTATCCACTTCTCTGATGAAAAATAATAGGATACAGGGGATTATATTTAGAAAAGTATCATACGACCGAGACTATGTTATTGTGGTTTGGGTTTTTGATTACTTGAGTCATCAATATCTCTTTCTACACTAGGTTTTATTCTGAATATCTCTTTCTACCCTAGGTTTTATTCTGCTGAAATTAGTCTAGCATTGAACTATTTACATGAACGAGGGATAATCTACAGAGATTTAAAACTGGATAATGTGCTGCTAGATTCTGAAGGGCATATTAAACTCACAGATTACGGCATGTGCAAGGTAAGCTCTAGTTCCTTGCTAATCGGTAAAATCAACAATTATGAAATTGTCATAAATTAAAAGATGCAGAGACTTAAAAACGTGAAATTTCAAGGTATTCATTTATACACAGTGCAGACAGGCTGGTACTCATTTCATTTCTACAAATGGAGAAAAGAAAAAGAAATGCTAAAGTGCACAGATTACCTATATATACTGTTTATGTCTTTATAAAGCTGCTGTATCAACGTGACTGGGAGGGGTAGGCTGGAATAGTCAAGATAACTTGATTTCAAAAAGAGCGAGAGGTTGAAATATATCGGTCCCACTGGCGGTCATTTGGATTCTATGACACTCCCCCATTTTCTCTGGAAAAACTTTGTCACTGCAAAGACACTGGAGCACAGGTTGGACTTTGCCATGGAATTGCCCTTATGCTGCTCTATTAGAACTACTTTAAATGCTGTAATTTTGGCTAAGCGACTGAAAAGCATGAAATAACACGAGTAGGTGAAGGGCCTCGGGAGGTCTAATCCACCCTCCTGCACAAAGCAGGGTCAGCTATGAGATCAGGCCAGGTTACTGAGGGCTTTATTCATTTTGGCCTTGAAACCTTCCAAGGATGAAGACTGCCCAGCTCCCATGGGTAACCCCCCCATGCCGCATCCCGTGCTCTTCTCTGAAAAGCTTGTATCTGTCGATAGCAGCACCCCGGTCGTGTAAGCTGTTCCATCATGCCTCAGTTATTCCCACTTGCCTATTGCTGGAGAGGTGGTGGAGCTTACTAGCTAAAACCTTAACAGATGATGTTTTCAGTAGGTATGTGCCATCCTCCTTCCTTCTGAAACAAGTAGTGTTTTGTATTCATTTACATACAGATTTAAGTATAGTTTTACTAAAACGAAAGCAGTTTATTCAGGACACTTAATTCAAAATTAAGTTCTTAGCAGAGGGGAAGTGTGGGATCTTTGGCAAACTGTGAAGTATTTTCTTCCCATCTTTTCTTAAAGGAGGGTCTGAGGCCTGGTGACACAACCAGCACATTCTGTGGGACTCCAAACTATATTGCACCTGAAATTCTCCGGGGAGAGGATTATGGTAAATTGAATTTTTCACTGCTACCATGTAACTTTCACTTGTCTCTTACTTCTTTCTACTGCTAAGCAGCTCGAGTATAAATCTCCCTTAGACACATGATCAGTCTTAATTCAGCCTCCTGTCTGAAAAAGTAGATAAACCATTCAAAGGAAGGGCAGAAGGCATCACACCAAGCAAACGACATACCCTGCCTTCCACCCTTTAAGTTCTTTTTGTCAGTCTTGAAGAATAACTTCTTCTGATCTTCTTATTGTTTATAACTATTCTAGATACTACTAATGATAAACTTGCAGTCTTGAATTGTGTTGAGTTTTGGAGCTTTATATTTGGCAGCAGTGATAGTATTAGATAAAAATGCATTGCGAAGGGCCTAGATAGTAGACATCCCTTTCACAAACCTCTGTTAAAAATGAAATTGTCTATGCGATTGCTTGTTCAGGAAGCCCACAAGATTCCTGAAGCAAGAGATATAAGAGAGTATAGAAGGCTTGCTGTGTATGCTTCCTGTTGCTTACCCTTTCTTCCTAAGCTTCCAATACTGTGCCAAGCAGATCTTTGATCTGTTTTCTTTCCTTAAGACTTTAATAAGTTCTACAATTAGTTCCTATTTAAAAAAAAAGTATGTATCTTTTTTAAATCTACCATCTTATTTCAATCGAATGTCTCTTTCAGACTGGCCTCACGTCTTCCTTCCTTATTACAAACTTTCCAGGCCAACCTGACTATATCAGTCCCAGCCTAGCTACTGGAATTTTTTTCTTTAGCAGTGAATAGTAGAATAGATAAGCTTAGCTCCATAAATTACTGTCTTGCTACCATTAAGAACCACATACTTCCTCCTTGTCCCCCACCCTGGATAGCCAACCCCCTGTTGGTTAGCAATGACTAGGCTTAAATATTATCTAAACCTTCGTTAAGGTCCTAGCACCAACCTTTAAACTGTTTGCATTTCCTTTTCTTTGTACGGCATTCGTTCCTCTGCGCACGTAATGAGCCAAGTAATGTCTAGTACAGCTGTTAACCTCTCCTGTGTTCAGATAATGGGAAAGACTGGCAATACTTAAATTTTTGAATTAATTCTTTCTTCTCAAAACATGTCTGTCTTTAGCCCCAAAAGTGTTGTTATTTTTGCTTCAAAATATGTTCAGTGGTGTTTTCTCATTTGAATTCTAGGCTTCAGTGTAGACTGGTGGGCACTTGGTGTGCTGATGTTTGAAATGATGGCGGGCCGGTCACCATTTGATATTGTCGGGAGTTCTGACAACCCTGATCAGAACACAGAAGATTATCTTTTCCAAGGTAAGCGCCATGAGTGTTCCTGCACTTCAGTGCTTTGTTTCTACTTACCTTTAACTTTAAAGATGCAAAGGCTGATATGAACCTTGTTTTCTTGCAGTAATTTTGGAAAAACAGATCCGAATTCCTCGATCCCTTTCTGTTAAAGCAGCGGGTGTTCTAAAGAGTTTCCTTAATAAGGTAAGAACTAAAGGGGACTAAACCTTTTCAAGGGCAGCTGGGTTTTTTTGGTGTTGTTTTTTTTTTTTTTTTTTTTTAAACCTGTTGACTAATCAATGTGTAGTAGACATACTTTATCTGCCAGGTACAGAAATAGGGTAGAAAGGGTCTGAGCCTAAACCAGAATTCCAGTGGGGCTGGGGGATCTATTCTAGCTACTTGTCTTAAAATCTGAAGCTCCAGATTCTCAGGCTGGGATCATGAGTAAATTTCAACTTGAAAGGCTTAACAGTGCTTGGGGTGATTTCTATAACCTGGGGAATTGGACAAACTTATCAGACTTATTTGGGTTCTTAACGAGAAGCAGCTTAGCAAATCTCTGTGACAGCTGCCGACGACTTCATCGAGGGACATGCAGAGGCAGTGTATGCTCGGTGTTTGCTGGTAGCTAACTAGCCTGAGAGTCAAAAAGGGCATATGTGGTAGTGGGCTAGTCTGAGAACGTGCTGGCCTTTATTTAGTGAGTGTTAGATGAGTGGGGAGAAAGAGGCACGGAGAAAAGAGATTTGGCTAAATTATTCTGAGAAAGTAATACTGTTCAAGAACACTGCTTCTGTTACAGCCCCTTGGTAGTGTGTGCGTACACAGAGATGGAATTGTCTTGTTAAAGTAACCTCCTTTCCGCCGTATTTATCAGTTTGCTCTGAAACATATGGGATGCTTAAACAGGTCAGAATAAAAATGAAGAGAGATGGCATGGTTGTTTATACAAAATTACGTTAAAGGCTTCCATGTATTCGTGCCTATTTCAGACAGTAAATTGGAACAGTTTCCAAAATAAATAATGCTAACTTAGTTCTTCAGTGTCCCTTGTAACTCTGGTGTTTCATTTCTCACGGAATTTGTAACATTTGTATTTTATTCATGTGTAGGCCATGACACCCACTTAGAAATCTTTTCTCCCTCGCGCAGGATCCAAAGGAACGTCTAGGCTGCCATCCTCAAACGGGATTTGCAGATATCCAGGGACATCCGTTCTTTCGCAACGTTGATTGGGATCTGGTGCGTGAATGCCCACTGGCTGGGCTTAGTTTCTTTGTACACAGCAATGGCTTGACAGCTTGTTTTGAGCACGAGAGATGACCTTAAGCATAAAAACCTTACGCTCTTAACTTATGATGTACCATAATGACAATACAGAATCTTTTAACCCTTTTACGCACAGTAAGTACAGTAGATTAATAGAATGATTGTAGAAAGTATGCAGAAGAAACTTAATAGTAACTGCCAGCCTTGTTTAAAAATAATTCAATGGGTTGTAACTCATTCTTGGCGTCACTAAGTGCATTTATTCTTAGATGGAGCAAAAGCAAGTGGTGCCTCCGTTTAAACCAAATATATCTGGAGAATTTGGTCTGGATAACTTTGATTCCCAGTTCACCAACGAACCTGTGCAGCTCACTCCAGATGATGAGTAAGTAATGTAGAATTTAAGAAGTTCTGATAAGTCAGTGAAGGAGTTACAAAACGTCATTTAATAGCTGTAGCTGTAGTACATAGAGTATACATAAAGAAGTAAATAACATTTTCTTCTGTTAGCTTGGAGAAAGTTCTGTTATGTGTCCTCATGGTAGACTTGGTATGGCTGGATTAAGTATTGTACTCTGGCATGATGTAAAAATCAGCTAACAGTGGGAAAGTTGCTATAAAGAATCTTAGTTCAGGGAAAGATGAATAAGTGCTATTTTGCAAGTTTTAGTGGCATCATCTGCAAGAAACGAACGTGTGAAGGAAAAGACCTGTTTTGTCAAGTGGTTTATTTTTGCATTACTTTAAGCCATGATATTTCTAGAACGTTGGGTTTAGATTGAATTTATCTTGGGTGTTCTGAACAAGAGAAGATGCTTTGTTTGGCTTGTTCAGGTATTTGAAATTGTTAGTAAGTCAAGTGAGATTATCCTGGCTGAAAAGCGTTGATGAAATGCATGACAATGTGTTTGATTTTGGTAGTAGATTTGTGGTTCTTTACTCCCGAGGGGCCCTGATTTGGGATGAGGAGGGAAGGGCCTTTCTAGTTTGACTGAGCCACTGCTGTTCGCATTTTAGGAATTTTTCTAGGGTTTTGTATAATGTTCATGTAGTATGTAAACACAAAGAGTGAATATTAAATGTTACCTATGCGCCTTAATTAGGTCTGAGATCCAGCTTCCTTCTTCATCCCTTTGTAAATGCATAATGTGCAAAAAAAGTTTAGAAAAGTTGTTGATGCAGGTGCAGTATCTATCACATCCTAATGTTTTCAGTTTTTTACAAACCTGACTGTTCTGGGAAAGTTTTAAAACGGCAAACCTTGCAGATTGCTTTGTGGGGAGAATATGTGCATGGGAGCAGCCCAATCGCTACTCCAGGGTGGATTTGTGGTCTGTTACCATTATAGGCATTAGAAAAAAAAAACCAGTGGTAACTGTAAGGATAGAGAGGGACTAAAGAGAGAAGGGAAATGTTCTCAATTGCAATCCGCTGTGCGGGTCTAAATTTTCCAACAAACTATCGGTTAATATTGTTACCTTTTTAATTTTGCTGAACTAATGACTGTTTTTTTAATCTTAATAGTGATATTGTGAAGAAGATTGACCAGTCTGAATTCGAAGGTTTTGAATATATAAATCCTCTTTTGATGTCAGCTGAGGAATGTGTCTGAATTCTCCGTTTCTGGACTGTGCCAATTGTTACTCTGTTTGCTTCTGCATGGATAAACATCTCTTCATTTGGATGCACTTGCATAAAATGAGTAACTGAACATCTTACCCTTGCCACCGAGCGTGAATTACTCACTAATTTTCTTTTTGTATTAATTGTCGTCCAGGACAGTTGTTATGCTGAAACTTCGGCTGCCAGATTTAAAATGTTAAACTTTCCAACAGTCTTGCCAAACTTGAATTTTAATGTAGAAGTTGGGCTCTGGGGCTCCTGCCTGGGGTCTGGCTCTATAATCTGCCAATACAGCGTTCTGATAAAGGAAAGTTTTCTTATTGCTTTAAGAATACAAATTGCATTAGGGGAAGTAATAAAATATCATTAAAGGACTTCCATTTTTCCAGCGAGACAAGTAAGACGTTACAACTTCTGTAGTTCTAAATCTCTCCTCTCTGAACATCTGAATTCCCTGTTCTCCTAGACTTAGAAGTTAGAGCTATGTTATCGCCCTTCAGATTGGAGTGACAGCAAGGAGAGCAGATTTTTAAACTGAATAGGTCAAGGATGGCTGCTTTCACAGAGTGTATTGATCCTATCCTAAAGGAGGTGATTAACTCAATATTAGAATCAATAGGCTTTGCTCTGAAATTATACACTAGGAATTGTACGCTGATACACAGAGAGTGCCTTTCTGAGCCTGTCCCTTTGTGTGAGGGTTGTACGTGGTATAAAGTGTCAGTTTAAATGGGATTCAATTAATACTTTAAAAAGTTAAAATCTGTAGAGTGTAATTTAGCAGTAATGGGCAGCTAATATTGACAGATGTAGAACCTCATACTGTTATTTATTGATTTTACACTTTCTGTCTTAACGTGTGCAGTTCTGATACAGTTACAGCATGGCCTAGATAAGGGCATTTGTTCTCGTTTTTAATTTTACTGCCATACTGTTGGAAATGCATTCCACTTCGCCAGTGGAAAAAGCACACCTAGAAAAAAATAGGTGCTGTCCACAATGACTCCCTTAACTTCTGCACTTACGGAGGGTGATTTGTAATCACAGTCAAACCTTAAATGTTGGCAGTAGGCTCAAAGTTAATAGTAAAGCAATTGGAATAAATTGAAAGAACGGTTCAAACTAGGACTTTTGGGAGGTGTGATTCTTACATTTCATGTTAGTGAACAGTGTAATATACAGGACAGATAATTCTTATTTTTAATGTTTAAGGAATAGTTTTGAATGTTGTAGGCTGAAGAAATGCCAAATGTACTTTTTTTTTTTTTTTTTTTTTTTATTTTGGGGAAAAGGGATTAAGAGACATTGAAGAAAAGACTCTGTGTTATGTAAGTAAGAGCTGTAAGGCAGGCTAAGCGTTACCAAAAGCAGATCTAAGTATCTGTAAGCACAAGTTAGCAAACCTCATCTGAAGCTTTTAATAAGACTTCTGCTTGGTCGGTGTCTCTCCTTGAAAATCCTTGTATGGCGACGCTGTAAATCCATAGCACAGCTCTTCCGGTGTGTGTTTTTTCACTTACATGTTAGCTTCAAGGAGGGAGATTGCACAAAGACCCAGCAGTGGCATGGTGTGGTATTTAGTTCATGTTTTTTTTTGGAATGTGAATAGGAAACTTCTAAGTATTGGGCTGAGTTTTCAAAACTGGGAAGTGATCAGAGGAGCCTCGGTTTCAGGGAAGCATTGAACCTCCGCACTGTTAAGAATCGGGTTCCCTTAAATTCAAGTTGTGTATTTTCAAATGTAAAATATCAGAGCAAACCTTCTTTTAAAGAGCAGCTGATAACTTCAGCACGTTTACTTCATGTCAAGTGCGCTGCTTACGTGCAGTTTTAAAATCGTGATTAATTGTTTAGCCTCTGACTTCTACACCCGCGTGACTAGGTTAGACATCAGGACTTAACTGATATTAAACTTGGAAGTTATTTAAAGCAAACAAGAAAAGCCTTGTCTCTGCAGTGGCTGAATTTCATGTGGGGTATTAAGAAAAATGGCTTTATGTAAGGAAGGGCATTTCTGCTATTCATCACAGAAGAGTAATGGAGTAAAACACTGTCTTTTGTGCTTAAAGCAAAAGTTGATTTTTTTTTAATAGATAAAGTCACAGAAAAGATACTTTTTTACTTACGTATCTAACCGTTAAGAATGTTGCTAAGTGACAAACATCTTAAATAACTGTAAATCCATTTTTCAACTTCAATTTTCTCCAAAGTGCCATGATATTAACAGTTATTTTTCATTGTTAAGCCTATAGCAACTGTCATAAATATTCAGAAGGGACATTGGGTGTAAACAGTCCAGTGCAGTAGGCTTTGTCTTTTGGAGAAAGTGTCTGCATCAGAAGCATGATGTATTTATGTGGAGTAACCTCCTTTTTGTATACGAGTTGGATTCTTATGGGTGCTCTGCTAGTTAATATTGTCACTACTATTTTCGTGTTTCGTATGGAATATGGTCTTGAACATTGTTGTGTAATCATTTCCTTTATTTGTGCACACTTTTTACTTTAAATAAAACATTTATATTAGGCCTCTGTGTGTTAACCTCTAAAACAAATACTGCAAAATGCTGGGCTTTGCTTGGGATTGTCGTCTGACCCTTAAATATCCAGGTCCCGCGGGAGCCTTGTTCTAATTCTGTAATTTCTTCTAGAAGACAGCACCGGGATAGACCATAGCAACCTAAGAAGTGCCTCCCCCAGCCTGCCTCCGGATGCAGGTCCCTCTCCAGCGTGGTTCGCCAGCCTTACAGCCGTCGTGCCCTAGGGAGAAAAAGCATCCTTGTAGGCTCTGTCTTTCGTCCCAACACCAGTGATGAAACACAAGTACGTAGCGAGGCTTCAGTTGGCTGCGCAGCTACAGAAAGCTTCAGGTAAAATATATAAAATGCAATTGTAGCTTGCTCAACCAAGGACCTCTTTCAGTTGGAACTTCTAAGACGTCATCTCGGCTCCAGAGCTGGGGATTTGGAGTTCAGAGCAGCGGTCTCATCCCCTGCGCTTACTTCTGCATGATTTCTTTCTTTGTTTCTTCAACTCCTCCCCTGCATTCTCTTAGATTTCTGACACGGAGGGCAAGGGCACTGACCTCATACCCTGCTACAGATGCAGTATTGTAATATATCTGTATTTCTGTATCTGTATTTTAAAAGAGATTTCCTCTTGCAATCTGGCTTGTTATTACAAGTGCGTATCGGCAGTCCTAGGCAAATGCTACAGATGGTTACATATCTTAAATGCTTAACCTCCCCCCACGCACACTTCTTGTTTCTGTTCAGTTTGGTGGCCAACTGCTCTCGGCTCAGTCTGAGCAATTGTTTATGTTAAGACACTGTAGAAAAGAAATTAATAGCTTGTATAATCTATATATACTTGGTACCTTAACAGCTAAGCATGCAGCCTCGCTTCCTGATGGACGGCCTAAGCCATTGGAGCAAGAAAGGTATCTGAAATTGCCTACAGATTAATGAGGTTTCCCTGGGAAGAGGGGGTTGGGGATTGGAGCCCTTCAGAAAAAGGGGATTTTACCATAGCTTGCATTTTCTTGAGAAGAGCTCGGTTAGGATGCTGGGGTTTTTTTTAAGACTTCTTTTTTTCCTGCTTACGATAAAGGGATCTGAACTGTATAGTTGAAATGTGTAATCTTACCATCGCGTATTTAATCACCAACGATGAAAGGCAGAGAAGCCTCTGCCTCCTGGATCTGCCTGGCTTTTGGGGGAGGTGGGCTTTCGCAGGCATAAGTAGAACCAGAAATCTGTTGCCTCCGCATTTGACTTCTAAGCTTGAACAGAGCGCCTGGGCCTGTGTCCCTCTTACGTGGGGTGGTGGAGCCGCTCGCTGAACACCCGGATTTTGTCCATGATTTCAGATGTAGAAGCGAAGTTATCGCTCAGGTTCTTCGTTAGCTGTAGCGTTTTGTACAGAACTGTTTCCAAAGTAACTTGTCCTGTAAGATGTGGCGCGTGCTAAAATCTATCCGCTTTTTGTGCTTACAGTAAGATCTGTAATAGGTATCTAATACGGGATCTTGTCTGTTACTTAATCTGTCATAGGACGTGTCACAAGAGTGGCTGTAAGTATTACAATTTACCATTAAAAATCGCCACTGAAATGATTTTTTTCTTTAAAATGCGCAAGCTAATATTTTCAGAGAAGAAAATGCACAATTTCTGTTCTCTGTTCAGTGTTAAATTGTACTCGTTAACATATTTAGAGACGGTGTATATGGAAACACTTAAAAAAATGCTTATTTCTGTAGAAACCCCCCTTTGTTCATAAATATGCAACTTGAATCTCATAAAACTGTGACAAAGTTCTTTACACGCTTAGCAGTTCGACCGACAACTTTGTATCTATGTTACCCAGCTCAACTGAAAGATCATTTTATTTTGTTTTAATATGGTATTTGGCACTTCACTTTATGTGCAGTAGTTTAAAGGATTTATTTTTATTTGCACTTAGAAATGCAGATTAGTTTGTCTCCCTTGCCCCTCTTCCTAGTGTGCGAGTGGAAGGGAGAGGTATCGACCCCGGCGACTGCCAAAGGTGGCCTGCGAGGAATTCAAAGGGGTTGGGGGGTGGGGAGGGAGGATGGGACTTTGTCTTTTTTTTTTTTTTTAACACCCTTTTTTTTTGCTTCATGATATTTTGGAGGTCTGTATTTTTGAGTGTGTCCTGCTTGGTGTTATCTTAGAAATATATGAAAGAAAAATTATATACTCACTCAGGAGCCTCTTGGTTTCCCGTATATTATTATAGATCCCTCATTTTTTACTTCATCTGAAAAGGAAACTTCTGCAGTCACTGTTCAACTGTAAAGTAAGAAATTATTTTTTAAATAATAACTTTTCTTCCTTAGAGCTGACTTAAAGACAAAAATACTGTACAGGCTTCCTCGGTGTTAAACCTAAGGTGTTGAAACCAAGCAGTGAAGGTGCTATTTGTGAATTACATTTTAAGACAACCTTAAATGTTAATTTCGTAAGCTTCCAAAGAGCTTCGGCACTTCTTGAAAACTCGGAGGAGTTAATAATAACAGAAAGATTCCTCCTGTGCTCTGTTAGTGCAATTTATTACGTCTTGCAAAGGTCCGTAACTCGGGTTTTAGTTGCGCAGTGTCTTTGGAACTGCTTTTCACAGTCTACAGTAGAAGTTGTAGGCAGAGTTGACATCTTTTTTTAGACAATCCTCTACCTACAAACTTTGTCTTCCATTGCCTGATTATTGTAGCTCTATAGCAACACTACCATTACAGCGCAATAGTTACCAGAATTTGCAACCTGAAATGGAAAATGTGCAGCAGGACTTGAACAACCCAAATTAAACAATGTCACCGAATTCCTAAGCTTCCATGACATCAGTAGGTCTAATAAAAGATGCAATATCTGCCTACATACGTTGCTTTCCTTACATCCATAGATCAGTCCGGCTCTGGTGTTATACATCTTGCATTTTCTTCAGTAAATTTAAAATGGAAATACGACCTAGTGTGTTTCACTGATTGGTATTTGAAGAGATTTTTTTTTTTTTTTTTTTAATCAGATCCTAAACCCCTGGAGGCTGGAGAAGACGGGAACGTCCATAACACGTGGACGACTGCATCACAGGTCTGTGTCTTTCAGGATCAGCTCCAAAAGCTGGTAGATTCAGAAATGTTGTTGTATTCTGCTATACTGTTGTGGATTTTAAGCAAACCTTTTGTATCTGCTTAATAAATAAGTACAGAGTTAGCATTCTTCACGAACGTATTTACTTTTTCATAAAGCTCTTTGTTGTCCTACCCTCAGACATTTTGTTGCAGAAGAATAAAGAATTAAACAGAATTTAAACAACTGAGATTAAATATGAAAGCGCTTTTGCATGTTCTCCATCATTTCCCTCAGTCTCCCTGCCCTGCACAGAAGCAGTTCGCATTTCTGTGTAAGGCGATTGTACTCCTGCAGCTGCTTTGCCTGGTGTTGTTTGCTTAACTGTAAATGGAGGAAAAATACCAATATTTATAAAATCCGGCTGCATAATCATTACCTGAAGCAATCCTCTTTTCTGTCCAAGGCTGGAAATGCTGCAGTAGCATTTGATGTGGCAGCCAGAGTGAGACGATGCTCGCACAGTCCTCTGTAATTGTGTTGCTGCAGGCGAAAGAATAGCGTTTACGGAAAGCACCAGGGTACTACACATCGCTGCACAATGCTGGAATTCATTTAAACATGTTTATAACACTTCTCTGCTTTGGAAAGTACAAACAACAAGCCTAGATGTAAAACTGGATATTGAGGTGGAATGACCGGGATTTATCAGCCACTGTGTGTTGCCAAATTAGATCAAATGCCGTTGGATGCAAAGATGAGCCAAGAGTAGGGTTACGGTCCAACATCCATGAAATTTCCTTAAATACACAAATCCTATTTGTGGTGAATCTCAAGTGGCTGGAAAGTAGAGAGGCGTCAGTCCTGATCATCCTTCGGTTCATGAAACTCAAATAATGCGTAGAGCCTGATGGGTTTTGTACCTATACATTCCAGCCGGTGTCCTGCTGCTGTGGAGGAGATACGCAGACGGCGTCTGGCAAAAGTAGCAGGGTGAATGTAAGTAAGGAAAAATGCCCTCCCCGTAATGGCAGTAGTTATGATAAATGCCCCCTGAGGGAAGGCTGAGTCAATCTCTAGTCATTTACAATAAAAATAGAGAAACAAGATGACGATGGAAAAGGGCACATAGAGTACTGAAGGGGAAAAAATGGCTTTTCTCCAATACTTGTGTTCTTCCCTAAGATTATATCTTCGTTCCAATTTTTGGGAAGCTTTTATCTCTGCTTTGGTCTGTGTGGAATGGTAGGAATTTATGCTGGCCCTTCCTTCTCTGTTTTTTCTAGCTTCTGAAAAGAAAAGTTATGATATTCTGTAGGCATTCTGTGAAATATCTGTTTCAAGCAGCTGCAAGGAAGAGCACACTTAATTTCTTTTGGAGGTTTACCTCCCTCAACAAAATGAAGGCTTCGTTTTGGTACCCCTTCATTTGTAGGAAAGCTGCCTGCCTGACAGCGCTGCGATGTGGCAACAGTAAAACAATGATCCTTGTTACAACACCTTCTGATGAATATAAAAATTGAGGTCGTGCTCTGTTTCAGTTTCACGGTTCCTTCACCTGCACCCTGATTCTTTAATAACAGAAAGGTCAAGTGGTTTTCTTTAGGCTTTAAAAAATAAATATAACCATTATGGTCTTTGTGATCGGTTTTATTGTTAAAAGCCCAGGCATTGTTATTTATACAGTTATTCTAAACCCTTTTCTACTACTTAAACTGTCAGTAATTTATTATTTTTGCAATATAAAGCACCACAGGCGCCAAAGATTGTGCTAGCTGCTGTGCAACCCTAGCGTAGGATAGCGCCTACCTACAGCTGTGCCCATCTCGTTAGCACCAAGGGCAAAACCTGCACCCAAAGTAACGCTGGCAATCCCAGACCGCGCTCTGCCCAGCCATCGCCAGAAGGAAACGTAGATAGTGTTGCAGATATTGCAGCTGATGCGGTCTTTTAAAAAAAAAAAAAGAGTTTCAAGGTGACTGGCGAAGCGGCTTTGCGGCGATTCTCGAGGCCCCTCCATCAGTACGCCCTGCCAGCCCAGAGGACGTCGGAGCGCGTCGGAGGTGCGAAGTCAAGGATTAAAGCGCGTCAAACCCCTCTGTCAAGCGGCAGCGAGGCAGGTTTTGCCTGCTCGTCCTCCTGGCGTGGCGTTAGGAGACGGCGCGGGACGGACCCCGCTTGCCGCGGGCAGCGCCGGCCGGTGTTAAGCGGTGCCTGGTGGTTGTGCAAGTGTGCGCCACGCTTTTATACTCACTTTGCATCAGAATATGTGACTGTACGGGATGAAAGGCAATGGCAAATTGGATTGTGCCTTAATCTCAGCTGAAGTGCTGTCTTTACAAAGAAGATGAAAACCAGAAAGCTTTAGGCTCCTTGCAGACAGAAGAATACTTGTAATACATAAACTAGTGGTACAAAGACTAAGCAGTCCCTGAAGAGCATCTTCCCCCTCCAGCAAGAAGCCCGAAGTGGGAGAAGCGCCTCTCCAAAGAGCTGACCCTACCCCTTCCCAGCCGGGCCCCACGACAGACCGGAGCCTTCTCCTGCGCTTCGGCATCTCGTTGCCGAAGGAGAGGTCTGTGAGGCCCCTTTGGGGACAGACGCCATCACGATCTCCTGCCTTCCCCATGTCTCCCTGTGCCCCTGGAGTAGGGTCTCAGAGTGGAGTCCACCTTGTGTGGGGACCCTCGCTGAGGGATGGTCACTGAGAGACCCTCACTGAGGGACAGTCACCAGGGAACCCTCGCTGTGGGATGGTCGCTGAGAGACCATCGCTGAGGGACCCTTGCTGAGGGATGGTCACTGAGAGACCCTCGCTGAGGGACCTTCACTGAGAGACCCTTGCTGAGGGACCTTCACTGAGGGACCCTCGCTGAGGGACCCTTGCTGAGGGACAGTCGCTGAGGGACTGTCACTGAGGGACCCTCGCTGTGGGATGGTCACGGAGAGACCCTCGCTGAGAGACCGTCAGTGAGAGACCCTCGCTGAGGGACCCTCGCTGAGGGACCCTCGCTGAGGGACCCTCGCTGAGGGACAGTCACTGAGGGACAGTCACTGAGAGACCCTCTCTATGAGGGACGCTCGCTGCCGGCCGCCGCGCCTCAGGGGAGCGCTACGGCTGACAGCTCCCCGTCAGCCTCCGGGCCTCCTCCTTCCTCTCCCGCCCTGGCTGCTGCCTGCGCTCCCGCTTGGCCCCTTCTCCCTTTCTGCCACGGCTGCTCTCTCGCTTCCCCCCCCCCCCCCCCCCCCCGCCCCAGCTGCCGCTCCAGGGCCGCCTCGCCGGCCCCAGCAGCGGCGCCGCCCGGGCGCTCCCCGCCGCTGCGGGCCGCCTCTCCCTCCCGGTCTCTAACAGCGGGGACAGCGGCAGGGCGGCCCGGGGCTGGGTCTGACCGGGGTGGGCTGAGGGGAGGCGGCGAGAGGACGTGCGAACGCCAGTCAGAAATAACACTTTTTTTTTTTTTTCTTTCTTTTCCCCCCGTGGGTTTTCATTTTTCCTCTCCCTTTTCCCGGGCTGGGGGAGGGTTTCCCGGCGCTGAGGCGGCGGCGGGCGGGGGAAGGGCGGCCGCTCCCGCCGCTGCCCCAGACAGTGGGCGGGGCTGCGGCGGCGGCGGCGGCGGGAGGGAGGGAGGGAGGGGGCGGCGCGCGCCGCCTGCGGGTTCGTGCCCGCGCCGCCGCCGCCGCCGCCGCCGTCTCGGTGTCCGTGTCTCCGCCGCCGTCTCCGCAGTGAGGTCACGGGTGGGCGGCGCCTGTTCCGCTCCCCGGGGCTGCCGGGGCCCCCGCGGCGGCGGGTGAGGAACCGGGGGGGTCGGCGGGAGGGGGACGGGGCGGGGGGGGGGGGGGGCGCGGCGCGGCCGGCCCCGCGGTGGGGGAGGGGCGGGAGCGCCTGAGGGGGATGGGGCTGAGCCGGGGGGAGGCGGCGGCGGCGGCGGGAGGGGGGTGCGGGCGGGCGTAGCGCGGGGGCGGCGGGGAGGGAGGGAGCGAGCGGCGCCCCCGGGGAGCGGGGCTGGGCGGGGGGGGGAGCGGCGAGACCGGCGGCGGCGGGGAGGAGGGGGGGTGAGCCCTGCCCGGAGCGGTGCCGGCGGGGCTGAGGTGAGTCACGGCGCGGGAGGGGGGGAGGAGGGTGCGAGCGGCGGGATGCGGCGTCCCGGGCCCTTCCGGGAAAAGGCTGCGGGGCGAGGGGTGCCCGGGCGGGGGGGCTGGAGCGGCCCTCCCCTCCCCGGAGAGCCCGGCCTTCCAGGGGCGGCACGCCGGCAGGGAGCCGCTGCCGGGCCGCCCCCCGCCCCCGGCCCCGGCCCCGGCCCGCCCGCCGCTCGCCGGGCGGCGAATGCAGCGCTTCGGGAGTCGTCTGCTGCTGCCAGCTTCACCCATCTGCCAGGGCTTGTAATGGGGCTTACGGTTTTAAAGGCGAGCTCTCTGCGTGCTGCGTTTCGTAATTAATGGGGAAACGCGTCCCTGTGACAGAGCGAACTCACGTTTTGGGGTTGCTTCTGACTGACCTCTTTTCGCAGGTCGTCGGGGAGGACTGACAGAACTCTGTTAGCACAAGACATGAATTCAGCCGATGGCCTGCATCTTACCTCTGTTACTAATAACGCGGGGTGGGAAAATTCTGACACACACCAGTGACATCTGGGCGAAAGGTGACTCTCTAGGGACGTTTCGTTTTGGCCGGCGATCCGGATCAGCCTTTTAATTTGGGGATTTATTTGTGAACTGCCATAGTAACTCTCACGGTGGTGGTGAAATCGTAAAGTTGGCAGCACAATAAAGCAAGCCTGTAAGATTGTGTTTGATCTCCAAGAACTGAAAGTGCTGAACAAAATTTTCATACAACTTAAACTGAATTTTGGATCGGTTGCATTAAGATCAGCGTTCTTCAAACTGAGACCATTTTTATTTGAAAAGACAGTATATTTTTTAAAGGAAGAAAATGATCAAGGATGGACGCTCCTGCATCAACTCATCGTTTTTTACTAACTTGTTGTACAAGACTCCTGTGTAAAATAGTGGGTAGGGTATGAAGAAAAGCCTTTTGTATACATACTGCAGCGGGTTTTTTATAAGAGAAAACTGAACAAATAACTATAAAACTAAAAAATTTGTGTAGCCTCTCCATTATTAATTTTATGGTATTACATGCAAAATGGGTTACAGTTTTTACCGTTGGAGGCTGAAGAAGTAACGTTTTACTGAAAGGAGTGCAAAACATGGCGTACCTGAGGTAATAAAGATCACTTGAAATTATTTTTTGTATGAACAAGCAGAAAAATGCACACTCAGGACTGAATTAAAGTTCTGGTGTTTAGCGATGGAAAGCCCACAGATAAACTTCCCTCTCGGTCTGGTTTCAGACCAAAAAAGGAGTGGGATCCAAGAGGATGGGAGTCCTCCATTAAAAAAAGCAATGACAGAAATGCATGTAAATAGCAAAGTACGAGTTGTAATTAATAAATTGCCAACCATAAAGAAGGAAAACTTGGACGAATATGACGAAACTCCTGTGGAGGCTGATGGGGAAACTGCCAAGCCAAACAGTAGTTCGCTATCTGAGCCTTTGAATTTAAATCCAGGTTTGAAACACACATTGGCACAGTTCCACCTGAGCAGCCAGAGTTCACTGGGTGGACCGGCGGCATTTTCAGCTCGTTATTCCCAGGAGAGTATGTCACCCACTGTCTTCTTGCCTCTTCCATCACCGCAAATACTTTCTGGTCCGCTGCTCATTCCACCGGACAGCTCCACAGAACTCACCCAGACTACGCTGGAGGGGGAATCTATCTCTTGTTTTAAAGTCGGAGGAGAAAAAAGACTTTGCCTGCCTCAAGTGTTGAATTCAGTTCTCCGAGACTTTTCATTGCAACAGATCAATACGGTGTGCGATGAACTGTATATATACTGCTCGAGGTGCACTTCAGACCAGCTTCATATTCTGAAGGTTTTGGGAATTCTTCCATTTAATGCTCCGTCCTGTGGGCTAATTACGCTGACCGATGCTCAGAGACTATGCAACGCTTTACTACGTCCTCGCACTTTTCCGCAAAATGGCAGTTTTCTCCCTGGTAAGAACACCTTGGCCCAACTGAAAGAGACTGGCAGTGCCTTTGAAGTAGAGCATGAATGCCTGGGCAAGTGCCAGGGGTTGTTTGCACCTCAGTTCTACCTTGCGCCGGATGACCCCTGTATCCAGTGTTTGGAGTGCTACGGGATGTTCTCGCCCCAGACGTTTGTGATGCATTCGCACAGATCCCCGGACAAGAGGACCTGCCACTGGGGATTTGAGTCGGCCAAGTGGCACTGCTACCTGCACATTAACCAAAAATACTTAGGAACGTCGGAGGAGCGGGAACTGAAGCATCTCTTGGAGGAAATGAAGGAGAAATTTAGCGAGAAAAATCAGAAAAGAACTCGGTCCAAAGTAAGTTCACCTACTCCTGCAAATCTCCCAAATCTCTGCTCACACGTAAATACTTGTTTTGGAAGCACCTTGCTTGCCTTTTGTAAGTGGGAAAGCTTGTCAAATCAAGCCTAAGTTAAATTTGTGAGAGCGCTTCACCATGGAAATACATTTCTTGTTAAAAGGCTCGGTAATTTCTTTCCTCATTGGGCTGTAAGCAACTTCATTAGAGCTGGTTTGGCTTTGTTGGTTCTTGTTCTGTTCTAAGGCATACAGTCTCTGGAAAATTCAGAGCTATTGTGGAAATTTTCATTCTCCCATTTGACCTTTGAGTAGGTTTTATGCGGTGTGTGTTGCAGCAGCTGAGCAAAGCAGAAAGGAGCTTGAAAATCAAGTATTACAAATTAATTTTTCATTTGTTATTTTTACTCCAGCACGGACACGTGCGGTGTATGGTGACCTGGCTTGCTAACCACCCATCTCATGACTTTGCGTGCAGGGTAATGGTGCATTGATAAGTTGCTATTTGGAAGCCCCAAGTCTGCTTGTTCAGCAATAGCTTTCTGTTTAAACTACTTGTATAGAGAAAGATGGCAAAAAGAGGGGGTTTTAAGCAGCCCAAGTAATGAGCTGTAGGCCGGTATCTTGACAATGGTTAATAATAGACGTCGTATTTTTTCCTAAAATACTGCTGCAAGTCTGCGCTGTGGTTCAAAAATACACAGCTTATTTTTCCCTTAGAGAGTTTCTACTTTAAATAATAAGACAAGCACCAGATAAATATTGAACATCATAGATGTTTCTGTTCATAGAAGGTACAATTTTTTGGATATAATTTAAACTTAGGAGGTTTTTAAATGGCTCCTGCCCTATGACTATGTTTCTTTTCAGTGTATTTGCCATCTATATGTCAGTTTGGTGGCTACTGGTTTGATTATATATCCATTTTGCCTGTTGGATGTTTTGTGGTGGCTTGCAAAATAGCAGCAAGAGCAGTCCAGATGGTTGAGCCCCAAAACAATGGGAGTTTAACAGGGGAGCGTTGGAGCACAGCCTCCCTTTCCTTGTCCCGGGGAAGCTTGGGCTGCTTGAATCATCGTTTCTTTCCCTCCTTTCTGTGGTGCGAGAGAGGTATTAGCTACAACGTGTAGACGGTCTCTTTTCCTACGCTCCTAGGGAAATTTCTTCGCAGGATGTTCCCTTTGCTGTTCTGTCGCCTTCTTACCACCTTTGCTGAGTCAGTCCTCGGAAGAGCCAGCGCATCATTGAGGTTATCTTATCTATCGTTCCCTCCGACTTGGTGACAGTTTCTGACGATCGCTCTGCGCTAAAACTTTGTCTTGCTTCTCAGACTAATTCCTTGAGTTCATCGCTGTGCGTGGGCAAAAGCTCGCAATGTGGAGAGTGAACATTTCTTCTGAGTATTTTTATAAATCCCACCTCTGCTAAAACTACTGGCTTAATGGTTAGGCTGAAACCACTACTTCTCTCTATGCGTTTTTTTTCTTAAGAAACAGTTTTGTCCAAATAGCTTTAGAAGAAAAGACATATTTTTCATGTAGCCCTTTCAAACAGTTTAGGTAGAAGTCATTCAATGAATTTTAAGTTTACTTGGCTATATTGCATTTTTTTAGTTGTTTAGGAGCATCTAGACTGAACAGATTGTTAGGTAAAGAAATATACATGTATATATTGAAGTAGATGCTTTGTCTCTATTTTATTAACCTGGATGATAAGGGAGGAATGGTGTTAGAAAAAGATTTCATGTTTATTTACGATTACCTTTCGTTTTGTTTCCTAAGTAAAAATTTGATTGCATGTTATGTAATTCATTCGCAAAATGCACACTAATGGGTAGACAATACAGTTAGTTTCCGTTTGAAATAGGTGGGAATGTAAAAATCTGACCTAATAACTTGAAAATACAGATTACCTGATATGTAATTCCATATATAAATATATAAACATGTTAAAATGTGAGTCCTAAAACATGGACAAGATGTGATTCAGAAGTTAAAATTGAATTACTGTGTACTAGCTGTAATGTAAGTAGAAGAATATTTGTACATTATTTAAATTATTAGAATGATCTGAATAAGTAGCAAAAACTTGACAGGTGTCAGGATGAGGCCTTTTTTCTAGAGATTATTTGCTGTATTTCAAATTTTATTATTTAAAGGCTTGATTATGAATTTACTGTTGTGGAGCTTAGCTTCCTTGTGCCCTTTCTATCTGCGTTGGAACCGATTTGAGGAACTGCAAGGGTGGAGTTAAATTTCAGTTTCATTGCTCGAGCTGAATTTAGTGGGCTGGAGGTTTTGACCAGAATATTGCAGATGGGATTTCGTCTCTCTCATGGTCAAGTGGCATTTGATTCTGCAGACCTTGGTACAAGCCACTGGTGTGTAATTGGGTACTCTCTTGACTGCCAGAGATGAAGTTTTGTGACAATTTATTTCAGGGTGTGTAAATATAAACTTTTCTGATACCGTATCTTGTACACAAGAAATTGTGAAGATGTTAGAATGCTAGATGAAGCTTTCAGTACAGTAGGATTTTTTTTAGCTTTATAGTTTTTTTTAATTGAGCAGCTTTCCAAAGGTACTGGGCCTGGCTGGAATGGTGTCAACTTTCTTCATAGCAGCCTGTATGGTGCTGTGCTTTGGACTTGTGGCTAAAACTGTGTTGGTAACACACCGGTGTTTTGGCTGCCGCTGAACAGTGCTTCCACAGTGTCAGTGCTTTCTCTGTTTCGTGCTCGGCCCCGGCAGCGAGTAGGCTGGGGGTGGGCACGAGGGTGGCAGGGGACACGGCCAGGATAGATGGCCTGAACTGGCCCCGGAGATATTCCATACCGTATAATGTCACAGTCAGCAAAAAAACTGGGGTAGAAGAAGAAGAAAGTGGGTTTTGGCATCCATGGTGGATGTTGTTCGGAGACTGGGTGGGCATCAGTTGGCCTGTGGGAGGTGGTGAGCGATATCCTTTGCTTCGCTTGTTTTTTTTCTCTTTCCTTCACCTATTAAACTGCCTTTATCTTGACCCAGGAGCTTTCCTGCTTTTGTCCCCATCCCCTGGGGGTGGTGGTGAGGGAGCGGCTGTGTGGGTGCTTGGCTGCTGGCTGGGGTCAACCAACCACACCTTACCCCGAAACCCGCTTCCCAAGGCTGTTTTAATACAATGAAATTAAGAATCAATTTCTTAGCTATGAGTCTTGTTTAAGCATATGATGAGACACCTTTCACTTGAAATTAATAGTACCTTTGGAATGGAGCACCAAGTATCACCAGCAACTTTGACTAAAGAGTAATTCCAGAAATGTTTCTTGAGACAAACAGAAGAAGCATTGCTAACCAAATACAAAATGCACAAAAGTTCTTTAGGATGATCTATTCTGATGCTCCTGAATTAATTTTGTTTGTTACTGCAAAGGAAATGGAGTTGTCATGTTACTGCAGCAGCTTTTCCCACTTTTGCAATAAAAATTCGTGACCACTAAAGAAAGTTCTGCCTCTGCAACAACAGTGATTGTTCCATTTTATTCACAGGTTTTATTTTGTAATAAAGCATCTGGCAAGTGCTTACTATGATGTGGATACTTTATTGTCAAAGGCTGCTACAACCTTTTGGGAATCCTAGTTTCCGCTTTCTGTTTCTCCCAAACATTTTTAGCATGCCTCTGGCAGAGTTGTGGAAGCTCAGCAGAGCTTTTATATAGGTTTGTAAAGAGATTTTCTTTTAATTTCGTTGCTACTTTGCACGTAATGGGAAATTGGAAATCGAAGAAACTTCTGTGGCTTGCATCACCCTGCATCTTTGCCAAAGACACTTCATTTTCCAGTACCTCAGTTTCTCTGGTGTGTGTGTATTAATGGTGTAAATGCCCTTCCACTGAAGAGCGTTTATGAAGATGTAAACAGCATGTACCCATCTTCCAATTACCAATTTCTTTTCTTTTCTTTAGGCAGATTCACAGCAGAGCTTGGAATTATCGCAGTGGTATCCAGTTATAAAGCAAGAAGCAGAAACTGATCCTCAACCACCCTCCTTTTTCCATCCCAGGTAACTGAATTTGCTGTGTAGAACTATAAGCACTGTGTGTACAAGTATTTAAATACTTTTCACTGTTTAAAGATAATTCAGACTGAAAAAAAAAATGTACTTGGAACCTGAACTGTTAGGAGAACTCCAAGGGATCGCACAGGAATAATTGAACACTAACTTTTTATGCATTTCTTAGTGTAAATATTAATGAACGGCTTATGAGTGGGTTTTGGTACAGGACTCAAGCTGTGATCTATGAGTGTTCTTCAGTGGGCAATACAACTGAAATGTAATTACTATTTCCCTTGTCAGAGTAGAAATGTCAGAAGGTAATTTTTAATCTTTTGTATTATAATATAATGCATGCATGTGGAAAGCTGCATAGGCCCTGTTTACCATGAGTGCAACTTAATTTCCTTTCAAAAAAGACTTGTAAAAGGTGTTTGAAGGCTTTCTTCCGCACTGGAACAATGGCTACAGCTGAACTGTCTGCTGATTAGTTTCCTGGTTTTAGAAACCAAGTGCATTTCCTTAACATAGTACAAAGTTTGTCATCTGCATCAACGAGGGAAACGGTTTTTTTGATGTACCTCTTACACTTATCCGCATGTGGTTATGCATTTACCGTATATGGGTGAGATCAGATGCTTTTGGCTAGCAGTGTGCAGCAAAGCAACACACACACGTCAAACTAGTTCCCACGCAAACACGTGAGTGGTGGGACTTCTGTGATGGTCCCTCAGTTTGCTGTTTCTATCGGTGCCTTCCTTCAAAACTAGGAGAAAGGAAAGCGTTGAAGACAGCAGCGTTAACTCCAGCATTGTGACGCTGATTATCGTGGCGCTTATCTCAACACATTTGGCACTCCTTTCCCTCTCTACTAGACAAAAGCTGAGTGGCTAGGTTAGAGCAGTACAGAAGGATGCTCCCGGGAGTCCAGGGGCTGTGAAAGTCCTGGCAAATTGGTCAATATATGTGGGAAGGAAGTTCCAGCATTGGTCTCAGACATGCCCCGGCACTGCCAGTACACAGCATTGCTATTTAAAGAGTGGTATGCTCATTGCCACTACACTAATCGCTTCCCTCATCCTCCATTGCTAATATAAGGATTATGAAAATGCTGGAGAGTCTGGATTCAGTGGCATTCTAATTTCACTCTGCATTTAAATGACGACTTCATATGATTTTCTATGTGATTTTTTTTTTTTGAAGGATGTTTGAAAAATCCTCTTGTTTGATAGCCTCAAAACCTTATCTAGATGACCTGCTCGGTGAAGTTAAAGTGGGTCATTAGGATTTCCTTTTGCATAGGAAAAATTTAAAAAGGACGTGCTTATTTTTCATTGAAGCTTTTACAGTTTGAAATCATGTTAAATTAAACTTACTGCTCTCTACCAGTCATCATTTATTATGCCTTACCTTTCATTCTTAATTTTACTGTTCTGCTGTTTCAGTTACTACCTTTATATGTGTGATAAAGTGGTTGCCCCAAATGTATCTCTTGCATCACAATATAAGGATGTTGCAAAAACAACAGTCAAAGCTTCAGAAGTAATTAAATCCTCACCTGGACAGTCAGAGAAGAAACTTAGTAGCGGAAAGCACAAAAAAGCTGCCTCCTATCCAGAGCTTTCTCTTGAAGAACAGGAAAAAATTGACTTGAAAACAGGCGTGGAGCAGCATAAACGTTTAGGTGAGTAGTGAAAATTATGTTAAAGTCTTTTCAATTTTTACAATTTGTATAATTTTGGAAAGCTCAACACCAAGCTGGTATTTCGTGGTGCCACTTCAGTTTTCCAAAAATTCTTTTGACCTTTCTATAATCTTCAGTTTCCTTTGCATTTTTTTCACTCTGGAAGTTTAATTTTCTGTGATTATTATGCTGTGTTGTTCTTTTCTCTATAGATACACCTGTGTCCACTCGTTCTGCAAGAGGTGGAAAATCTGAACGTGTTTCTTCCAAAATCACTAGAAGCTCTAGCCGTGTTGAAGTAGGTAATGATCTGCGAACCTTGTCCCCCACTCTCATGAAAGACATCAGTTGTGAAGATGACAAGGGAAGGATCATGGAAGAAGTAATGAAAACCTACATCAAACAGCAGGAAAAACTAAATACTATTTTGCGGAGGAAACAGCAGCTTCAAATGGTACAGTGCCAATCTGAGTGCATTTCACTTTTGACATCAGAAAGCTGATTCTAGCTTGTTGGTTCTAGAATCAATATCACAGATCACATTCCTTTAGAAACACCAAAACACAGATAATTTCCTCCCCAGCTTGAATCCAGACACCAAATCTTTAATATCCCTTAAGCTCATTAGGTTCGAGTCCACTAAAAATTGGTGTCTTTTCAGTTTGCAACTACTGTGTTCAAGCAGCTCCTTCTTTTATTTTATCCAAATGAAAACTACTTCTTCCACTTTAAAATGTTTTCCAAACACTTAAGTATCTTGGCAAATATAGTTTAAGTCCTCTAAACTTTCTCAGTTTTCAGGATTTTAAAGATGCAGACATCAGTATTCTAGGATTGGTTTTATCACTGCCCTGCATAAAAAAGAATACCACCTTCCTATTTCTATTTGATAAGCCCTTGTTTTTAGGGGGGTTTTGTTGGTCTTTTTTAATAATGGATGATGTTAGAAGCTGGTGTTTGCTTGTGATTTTGCCTCGTTTCTGTTTTCTGATTTAAGGTAAATACTGTCTTTGCCTCTTACATTCATAGACCAGACGTAATAGTTTAGTTTATTTAATGTTAAGCTTTGAATCTATGAGCTCAGATAGGGCCCTAGAGCTGCTGCTTTTAAGTTGTCCTGCTGTTGGAGGTAAAGCTTGTAGAGAAGTTAAAAAAAAGAAATTAAGACTTTAAGAAATATCAAAATGCTAGTGGAAAAAGAAATCAAACACGTATATTCTGTTTTCTGATGATGCACTTCTTACATCTTCAAAGTATATTTTAGTAAATCAGTGCTGCTGCTTTCTGAGGTTCACTGCTGGAAGTTGTGAATCTGTTTCTGGAAGCTCCGCGTACTTGGAAGTAGAAATAATTTCTTAAAAATGAAATGCTTGCTACAGAATTCCAGGCTGTCATTGATAAGTAGATAAATACCATTGTCGAGCTATTGTTATCAGTAGATAAATGTGCTCTTTTTGGCGTCATTGTTTTCAGATATGCATTTAAATTAAGTTTTTACTTTTCTGGTCTTAGAACCAAGGTGTATGTGATCCTGATTTTTCTTGACAGGAAGTGGAAATGTTAAGCAGCTCTAAAGCTATGAAGGAACTAACTGAAGAGCAGCAGAATTTACAAAAAGAACTTGAATGTTTGCAAACAGAGCATGCTCAAAGAATGGAAGAATTTTATTTTGAGCAGAGAGACCTGGAGAAGAAACTGGACCAAGTGATGAAACAAAAGTGTAGCTGTGACTCCAATTTAGAAAAAGACAAAGAAGCTGAATATGCAGCACAGGTGAGAAGGGAAAGTTCGTTTCAAACCAAACCGTATTTAGTGTATCAGGAAATGGTGAAGCTATTGCTCAGCCACCTGAAGGTTTTATCTTCTCCGTGTGTTCTGATACCATAGACGAATACCAAAATAGGTCACAGTGACATATTTCCCTGTTCCTTGATTGAAACTGAGGTAGAATGCAACTTACGGAAACATATGATGTTATTGATGAAATATAACATAAGGTCTGTTACATCCTCATTTAAAACAAATTGTGTTTTTAATGTATATAGGCTTGCTTGTGTTATAGAATTAAACATTCTCATTTTAGTTATAGAAATAAGCTATTCCTCTTTTTCTTCCTTTTACGTTAAAAAAAAAAATCCAAACCTCTTAACCACCTTTTTGTCAGATTAGTAGCATACCTTGCTGCTCTTTCTGTTCCTTGGTGGTAGAATCTGCTGCACTGCTGAGCCCCCTTCTGTGCTCTATCAAAGCATTTGGTCAAGAGTTCTCTTGGAAATGATAATCGCATTTTTGTCTCTCATTCCTGCCTCTTGTGTTTGTATGTGAAAACCTATGGAGATTTTTTTTTTTTCTTTCACTTTCCTTTTAACTTTTACTATTGCTTCTTTAGGTTGGAGGTTACTCATGTCATTCCAATGGGAAAAATACAGTTAATGCCAAAGGGAGCCTTGGAATGGCCCTTTTCAAAATTGGTTGCAGTTATGATTGTGATGCATTTTGTACTGTGTCACAGAACACTAGTCTTCACAGGTTTTTTTTTTTTTAAAGTAAACAAAATGTAAAACTTAAGTTCAGTAAAGCTTTGTGGTCATTCGATCATAGCTGTGTGTATTTCCTGTTCTTATTGTCTCAAAATAAGAAACAGGCAGTACTTGAGAGACAGGTTTTGGTATTTTTGGGGAGTAGGGCAGGGACTAGCATCATAAATCCTTCTCGTGAATTTAATTTCATGACATCCCACTCCACAGATTCCTAGCCTTTGCTGCCAGAAATAATCCTCTCTGACTAAGGCCTGATTTACTAAACATCTGGTACAAGCCCTGTTACTGCAAGTAACGACATGTTCTAATTTATGAAGATAATCATGTATAGCATGTTTCATATGGGTTGTGTAGCTTACTTTCTTTAGAGGGTAAGAACCATAGATTGTTCCCCAAGGAGATTGGTTGATTGTTTCTTTTGAAGTTAGACTTTGAAAACTAAATAAATTCCTTTCATGGAAGTTTACTCTGCTATTACCTGTGTGGTAGAGCTATTCGCAACATAGAATTTGAACCTTTTTCTCCATTTATCACATCTTAGAATAGATTTTGGACCCTAGGTTCCAAGCAATTGTCAGAAGTACCCGAGTTAAACAGAGTTCCTGGCAACAGGTAACTTGCCCAAGCTGTGTATACAGCATTTGAAAAAAGCCTTAATCCGATGTCTTCTTGAAGCAGTTGCCCAGGCTGCCCTTTCTCTCTGAGAACCGTGGACTGGGAGGAACCCTCTTTGTACATTAAACAAAATGAATAATTTGGGATTTGGAACTTGTTTAAATGTCTGTTCTTCCTTCTAGGCCTGCCTAAAGATGCACTAAGTGTCTTCTCCCCCTTTTTGACGTCTTTATTGAGTTGTCTAGTTTAATTGTTGCTTTACCCTGTCAATCACAATAGAGCAGTATAACCAGTACTGGAACCTTTCCTTAGAGCTGGAAATCAAAACTCAACCAGAGACGTGCTCATGTAGTACGTGCTGTAACATGCAGGCAGTGGGCATTATTGTACTGCAGCAGTTTACTGAATCAAAGTAGTGGAGTCAGAAGACTTGCATTAATAGCCTGTTGCTGTCTAAGAACCGCTTAAATATTTCTGATTATACTAAGAACCATTTAAATTCCAGTGAATGTGGTGTTTCTCTAAAATCAGCACAGCAGTTCCCTTGCCCAGTACATTTTATAGCAATTGGCAAACACCAGTGATCCTGTATGCTCCTGCTGCTTTCATTTTCCTGACCTGCCTTCCTCATTTTCAGTCAGATGTACGCTTAGTGATGATTTAGATCAGATTAGATACCTATCGTCATAAAGGCAAGTGGATTTTTTAGGTTCAGTGGGGTCTTTTTGTAAGAAATAACAAAAATCAATGGCAGAGAAGATAACTGGTTTCCAGTCTCCTCCCCGTTTTAACTGCTGGTAGTATACCTATAAGCAATTTGACAATTTTTTTTCTATAACTAACAGGCAGTAACTTTCCCACACTTGAAATATTCATCAGACGTTTCCAGATCTCACTGTAAATAAGTTCTGATGACACTCTAGCCAGTTTGAGGTTTACTGTACTCCGAAGATGAAAAAATTATTTAATTTATGTGTTGAAACACAAAAAGTTTCACAAAAGAATTTGAGTGGACTCATGTTTGTATTTGAACACACATAAATGCCCAGGCAGTTATGTTCAAGATTTTCTGAATCTCATTTCTGGTAATTCTGTTTCATTTATGCTAAAGGGTATCAGAAAACAGTGTTGGTGGTTTTGTTTGTTCCAGAAATGTATTAAGGCTTTGAAATAAAGAAGTAATATTTGTCAGGTAAGAGAAATGAACCTGGGAAATTAAAGAGTGCTATTTATTCTGGGATTTATGAAACATCTGATGCAGACATCATCACAATCTTCCTAACAGATTATATGTATTATTGACGTGGTCTAGTGTGACAGTTCATACAACTACAATTTATATGTATTTAAAGATTAGACTTTTTCATTTTTTAATAATACTATGATATTTATGCAACTTTCCATATTGATGTCATTTGCTAATGGTGTAGCAGGTAACTGTATAACTCTTGGTAACTGCAAAAGATGAGCTGATGAATACTAGTGAACAGAAATATTTTTATCTGGTGCATATGGTGGTCATCGGTGGCATCTTGAAATGAATAGTTGACGTTTACAAATAAGTTTGATAAAATTTGCTCTGCCTCTCTGTCTCTCCTCTCTATTTTACAGCTAGCAGAATTGAGACAGAGATTGGATCACGCAGAGGCAGATAGACAAGAGCTTCAAGATGAACTGAGACAAGAACGAGAGGCAAGGGAGAAGTTAGAAATGATGATAAAGGAATTGAAGCTACAGATCTTGAAATCCTCAAAAAATGGAAAAGGAAAGTAGAAATTGGAAGAGGAAGCATGACTGCGTCCTTCAAACAGGGTGTTTTGGTTTTTAATGAATTGTGAGCAGTTTCTGTGTGATAAGAAAAAGTCTTCTCTACAGATTTCTATTTCCCAGACAAGGCCAGATGAAGATATACATATATATAAATAAATCGAGATAGATAGGTATACATTTTTAGATTTTCCTAACCAATGAAAATCTGCATTTATTTGTACTGGTGTTTTTCTCAAACAATGAAAAATACGAAACTCTTGATTTAGGGTGACCGGTTTCTGTCTATTTCTAATGCAGTCTTGAGGACTCTATACCTTTTAACATTGTCTGTTAAAATCTATGTGGTGATCTTTATTTTGCTATCAATTGCACATCCAGTTATAAAAGTACATTAAAAACACTCTAAATTCTTCAAGGTCAAAAATAGTTTGGGTTTCAGTGAGAATTATGCGTTCTCGAACTGGGGAAAGTAAAGGCAGCTTTTCATCTGTCAGTTAATGCTCAAAATCGCCACTATGATAGATGATTGATCATCAAAAGTGATTTACCAGCGTAAATTTTTCCCATGATTTCGTTGTGTGAAGTCAAGCTGATCTTTTCAGTACTTTTCTATTTAACAACTCGTTATCAATCTAAAGAGTTTTAGAGCCGGCATTTGCTTGCCATGCTGGAAGAAGAAAATATTAGGGTTTTTTTGTAAATTAAAAAATTTACAATTACAATGGCATCTTTCAAAATTAAAAATTTACATACTTTCTTTTGTTTTCTTCTATATAGTAGGTATGAAAGAAACGTTAATAAAAGGCTTAAAGGTGGGGCTTTTCCTTCTAGAAACAGAGAAAGCTTGACTTAACTGTTTTTCAGATACTAATGCTTTCAAGAAAAATAATATTTATTAAGAAATATGTATTAGTTTCTTTAGTACCCTAAGCCTCCACACCTTTAGCTTCTTGCCAACTTGTGGATTTTTCTTTCATTACATAGAACAGGCCTTAACTGACATTGTGTTAATAGCTTAAAAAATAACGTTCTGAGACATGGCACTTTGAAAATCATTTTGATAGCCTCTGTATTTGAATGGCATGGTAATGTTACCATGAATTAAGAAATACAGCATGTTTGTTAAGCTATAACATTTGAAAATGTGTAATTGTACAGAATTACTGTTTTATGTATATATAATATTTGAGTACTTCAGCAGTCTGGTTCCTAGTGGATTAAACGCATGACTACAAAGTTGGATGAAGAGATACTTTTTTGCACTTCTCTCCAAAAAGTTCGATACAGCTGACAGATGTTAGCTGATTATGTCAGTGACTAGGAATATTTAGTAGTTCTAGTATTTCACTACATAATTTTAACCTGTGCTTTAGCTTCTGTTTTTGAGGTGCTTAGGTTTATTAGTCTCTTAATAATGCAGTTAATTCTGGATGAAACCACTAGTAAAAGCCTACATTGATTATTTTTTTTTTTTCTTGAACTAGTAAAACTGAACACTTCTGAGTTCTTTTTTGTTTCTCTTTTAGTGGTATAACAGGACTGAATATTGCAGAGAAAGATAAAATTGCACATGTCTTTAAACTGAATGAGAAATGAGGTGGTAAATTAAATGTCATGGAGTCAGAGGATGATTCTTTTATAGCTGTGTATAATTTTGTCTATGGACTCTTTGTCATGTTTACACTGACAATTAAAGCAGTTTAGATGAAAAAATATCAATTTTTCTTTGTCAGTGTTGATCAGAAAAGAGGACCCAGATTACATTTTTCCCTTCTTCAACTCCATCTCCAAATTATTGCTTTAAAGAAAAAAGAAAAGAAAAAAAGCCTGTCTTTGCAACATAGTGATGGTTTGGAAGGAAAGGTGTTGAGTATAAATTGTTCTGGTTGCGTGTGCACCGCTTGCTTTAAAAACACAATGAGTGTTTTATTGTAACAACCACCAAAACCATGGCTATAGGGAGAGTAGGCAGGAATATTGGTAGAAGTGTGATTATTAGAGACGGGAGCTTGAAGTTGTCCAGCTTGATTGGCAGAACCTACGTTGGATTAGCTAGATGGGCAAGTGAGAAAACGCTGTCCGGGGAAACTGAAAAGTTTCTTTGGGGTATTATCAAAGGATCAAAAGATATCGTTTCTAGGCACTTTTCAGTATCAGTGTTTTGAACCAGACTTGTTCGATTGTCAGTGTAGATAAGGCCATACAGACTCATTTAATACAGCTGCAGTAACTAATTTACCACAGTATTTATAGCTTAGCTGTTGAATGTATGGAATCCTCATGGGATTATTATATTAGGATACTGTATATTCCGTTTTCATTCGGGTCTTGTCTATGTTACGTGACTTCTGCTCAAATTTCCCCTTTTGCCGCCGGTTGATGTTCAGCAGAGGCAATTGCAGTGGAGTACTGCTGTAGCCCGGGTTCCTGTGCCTCAGCCAGCACTTGAACCATCTCTCAACCAGCTGTTAACCACCTTACGCTGTAGACTATTAAGAAGCCGGTGGCCGTAGTTGGTACTAATATTTTCACTGTTGCAAGAACTCAAGCAGCTATGTGATGTTTGAGCAATTCCAGCTGCAGATAAGGCCTCCTAATCGTTTTAAAACATCTGGCTGAAAAAGCTAATGGAACATTTATTAAAATGACTTTAAAAGTAGCTTTGTAAATATTCCATTTAGTTAATCTAATGGTAGAATGCATTTTAAATTATTGTAATCCTCTTAAAATTCTTAAATATTACTTTCAGGCTCTTTACATAACATAAAAAATTTTCATATGTGTAGACTTAATTTTATACTGATTTTAAGTAATAATGTATACATAAATGTGCCATAGATTTTGTGTGTTCACAGTCTTTGAAAGATAGTTTTTTAGTAAATTGTAAATAATACTGTATAAGTTTTAGAATAAATATACGTTGACCTTTTTTCACTACCTTATACTAGCTATATTGAATGGTTTATTTTACAGCCTAACATAGGAACTTGGAATGCACACTTAAGGGCCCTCACTTAAGTGCACACTTAACGGTAGAAACTCCTTCAGTCATTAGGTCCTCGCTTTTAGTCCTAGCATGCTCATTTTATGTACTAGTATTTGTTTTGCCTACAGTTACTTCTTGCTGATCTTTCAGGCAAGACGTCGTTTTCCCAGATAGTCGTGACATGAAGCCTTCAGGAAAAAAATCCTAAAATTGTCCGTAATTTTGAAAGTTCCATGATTAAACACCTAGACCAAGATCAAAGTTTCCTAGTGCACCTTTTGGAACAAAGTAAGTAGGATTCAAGGTGCACATCTAGTTTGCTCCTATACTTTTTTAAAAGAGAACTTTCACATGCATTGTGTGCTCTTAATGAACAAGAAAGTATACGAGCTTAGAGAGTAAAACTCTCATAATTTTGACAGTTTGAAAGCACTCTCGTTCACAGTGTAGCCATGGATCCCTAGACGAAAGAGATTTTTATCTAAATCTCCAAACTTAACTAAGTCCATGTTTTATTTTTTGTAAAGCACATCATTTAGCTTGAGTAATTAGATAAATGTAGTTATGTTTCACATTCTTAAACTAATTTTATTCTATATTTAATATATTAATAGCTTAGGTGTAAAATCATTTGTATATAGTAAAGGCATAATGCAATTAGTGAAGTAGGAAAAGTTGAATGGGAGCATAAAGCTACTGGTGGCCTGAAAAAATAAGGCCCGTATTTTAGAAGTCACAACGTTTTATTCATACATTCTTGTTTTCCATCAGGGGAGGGGATAGCTAGAATGTGTTATGGAATTTTTGGAAAATTTTCCTAGCATTAGTCGAGAAGTTGGCCGTGAACTGCTGTCATGGTCAGCTTCCTAGAGTTCACTTGTTTGTAGAGTATATATTTTGATTGTCGGTAAAGATAACAACTTTGTATTTTTTCTGCACTTAATTTGCATAATTAATCCGCAGAACAGAGTTTTCTATAACGTGGTGAAGTCGGCAAAAGACGTAATTACACCTACCTGTTAATCTGTGCTTGCAATATTTCAGTAATTTTGTTTAAGCTGTCACTAGGAAGCAGCAAAAGCTGCGAATTTCAATTTTCTTTTTGCTTATTGCATTTGTAGTGCGAGTATTCCTCAGTTTTCATTGCAGAAAGCTTGTAGAATTATCTGTTTGTTGCATATTTCTATTTCAGAAAGACATCCATTTTTTAGCTTTTGTGAAAGCAGTTATTGCTTGCAAATTGCACGGCAATTTTGTAGTGTGTCTCCATTACTCAGAAAATTGGGTTTTTTTCAGGGTCAGTGGTTCAGTTGGAAAATGCTTGAAAAATGAGTTTTAAGCACTTCACCAAGCACAGCAAACAAATGGTATAAAATTTTGCTATTTGAAAATTGATTAAATGTAACAATATCAATTGAATTTTTTTTCTTCAAATATAGATACCTCACTTAAAGGAAAGCACAGCTGTACTGTATTTAAACTAATTCTAGGAAATAATAAAAAGTTGGTCTAAAATCTTCTGTTGCTATTACGTTGCTTTCTGTGATTGACGAAATCTGTTTTTGTGTTTTCATACTCACTCTTGAAAGTATTTATTGATGTTGACATGCCAGTATAATTATCTTAATAAACTACAGAAAGTAGCTGCAAAACAACAGAGTCTGCGTTAGCTCAAGGCAACAGGTTGAATGACTATTCTGAAACCGTAGTAAAAACCTGTGAAAAATGATCAGTGCATTCAACAATTTTTAATACTTTGCCAATGATGTACAGTCTTATCGTTAGAGTTGCTGTGGTTGCATTACATGACACACAAAACTGTCCTCTACCTCACGTGAGATTTAACAGATATTTTATATGGTTTTAGTAAACAAGATGCATCTATCTGGTCACTTAGTTTACAAATTTTGAATTCTATTTATTGAAACATGACATACTGTGCTCTTAGCTTATACCTCAATTGTATTTTGTGCTGTTATCCATTTTCATGCCTTGTAAATACCTGTATAGATTGTGGATTCAGAAACAAATAAAGAACTGTAATGTCAGAACACTTGTCTCCGTCATATTTTTGAACACTGACTTCTAAACTTGACTTTTTGAAAGGTCTTTAAAACAGTGGTGCTTTTCCGAGGAGGACAGAGCCTTCCTTGCTTTGATGACAGTAAATTAAAACCGGATTACACTGAAACTTGTTAGCAGAACTCCCACTGCCTGCAGCAGGTCCCCAGTTTTCTAAAGGGCATTTTTAGCAAAATGTGCCAGATCAATAGCCCTCCCTCACCATGAGTCCCTTTCCTAAACCTCTTACGGCTGAAGATGTTCTCGACCCTGAGATTTCTGTCTATCTTGACATAAAGTTGGTGTTCATACGTGTAAATACAACCACTTGTGTGTTTGGCACGTTCTCTGGTGGGTGCGCAGCGTTTGTTCCTAGTTGACTACTCGAGCAGTGTTTGAGTTGTTCACACCTCTCCTTAATAGCTTGGTAAGGAACAAGATAAAAATTACACATCACCATATAAAATGCTGACGTTTATAAAAAGTTAAAATCAGAAATGAGAATTATATTTCATTTGCTGATGGAAAATATGCCCTACGGTGACTCTCAGGAGTTCTTCGTTTCTGTAAATCACGTGATTACATTGCTTAACATTTTTGTCTACCATCAGGGAGCTGAAATAGCAGAAAATTCAGAATAGAAGAGAGAAGAAGGAGGCAAGAAGAAAAGAGGGAGCTGTTCCTGTAAGCTATGTATGAATGGGTCTTCTCTTCAGGTTGAGCTTCCCTCACTTACAGCAATAGGCTATGCTCTGTTGGTCACTTAAAAAAAATGTAGGTTGTAGTAAATAAATATAACTTGTACTACAAATAATATTTTGGAGATTTTCCAGGTGATTTTATTCCTACTAAGTGGGGTTTTTTGACGGATAAGCAAGCGCGGTCCCATGCACACACTTAGATGTTTTTCCTTCCCCTCAAATCGAAGCGAAAATGTTTTGTCCTTGTTTTAAGGTACTGGTCTGACATATAGGAAATCCCGATTGTTTCAGACTCTTAAACCCTTAATGCTACCACGTACTTGCCTGTATTTTACAACCAAAGAGAGAAATGAGCGGTGTTAACCAGGAGGAAGATGAAATCTGTAATATTTTGATGAGCTCCGCTGTTAGTATGGAAGAAAATTAACAACTACCTGTACCACTTAAAGAGTTAACCCTGTTTATTTCTGCATCCCATATTATATTTTTATACCGCTGTATTTCCAAGCGAGGGAGAAGCTATCGGGCTGAAAACCTGCAAAGAAAAAGTTCAAGGTGAGTCATTTGCATGAGAAAAAGTCATAGGGTGTTGATAGCTTCTGCAAGTATGACTAATTGCAACGCGGGTCATTTGTCAGAGGCAACAATGCTGATCAAGGAAAAACTGCTTGAGTGGCAGGGTAAAAAGATTGATTTTTAAGGTGTTGTTGCTGAAATAAATGCATGTGTAGCACTTGCTTTAAAAATGGAAAATTTTAAGAATATTGCCCTATGCATCAGTTTATTTAGCATATCGCTGGGAAGTCATTCTTTGTTTCTTATTTTATTGATCTAGTGAATCATTGCTCGCTTGTAGCATGCTAACATATTCACTTAAATATTGGTAGTGTTATTTATAACAGCGACAAAACAGTAAATGTTTCCTGTCCCTGTTGACTTTAATGAAACAATTCCCCTCTGCCCTACGGGCACCAGGTTGAGTACCGGTGAATAGTACTAGTTACCGACGTGTAAAATTTACTTCTTGTCAGTTGAGCTGCTGCACGCTCTTTGAAGCATTTGTGAAGGAAGACATGGCAGCGTAAGAAGCTTTGGTGGTTAAGGAGTCAGTCCCATAACTGTAGGAGACTGAATTACAGTGGGATGTGTCCGCAGCCTTCCAATTCCTATCCTGCAGCCTTTAAAAAAGCCGGGTTTTGTACATTAGGATGTGCCTGCGCTATCACCGGGTAAAATGCTTCTCATCTCAGCCTTGGGATGGAATGGGATATAAGATGGTGCAAACTTTTCTGGTGTGTTGAAGAAAAATGAAATACTTTGAAGTGTATTAGAAATCTAAGTATTAGCATGGTTTAGCTAAAAACCATGGTTTTTACCCTCCAAAGGACTGTGTGGTGACACTGTCGTTAGATGATAGAGGCTGGGATCAGTCATCCCAAAGTGGTTAAGTATCCTTATGCCTGGTATTAATCAGAAAGCAGTTATTAAGCTACGTGCATTTATACTTGATACGAACAGATCGGATACTTAATTTACGGAAAGCTATAAAGTTCGATTGAGGAAATGCCAGACTGAAAAAACGCAAAGTGAGTCAGTGAAGGGGAGAGGCAGGAACGCGTTCCTTTGTCAGCTCGTCTCCTTCCCAACGCAGGAGGTGACGCGTGATCTGGCCGACGCAACTGCGTGGTCCGAGAAGCGGAACAACACCCGTTTCGCTCGAGAGATGACAAGTTTATCTCCTGAATAATAAATAAGCAGGGATATTGTTTGGAGAAGGATTAAATCCATCCAGAACTGAAACCTGGACAACGTGAAAATGGCGGTTGGATGTAAGTAACAGCTGGTTCCAGCTGAAGCGGGTGCAGCAGAAGAATAAACTCCGTAGAAAGGTGGAATCGCATCAGGAAAGCCGATGGAAGGCCAGCTGGCAGCACTGCTTTGCAAAAGCAACAAAGCAAGGAGTAACCAACAATATAAACCAAATGTGAACACAACTATTAGATTTCTATTTATTATAAAAGCTCCTCTTCAAAGGTAATTTTCAATTATTTCTGTAGTAACTCTAATGTTCAGCTGAAGCTTCGGCAAAACAAAACTGTGGCCTCGGGTTCCTTGAATTTTGAATCTCAGGAACATGGGACAAAGGAAGCTTGGGATGGTCTTGTTCATGTTTTTCACCTCATTTGCTAAAGAATGGGAAAAAAGATGAAGAGCAGGATATATTTCATTCCCGGCACGTTCATCTTGGGGTGTAGCTTCCAAGATTTCTTTTTCACTAACAGCCCTAGGAATGAAGGAAATTCGTTGTTCTCTCCTTCTCCTTGCCCGGTGTTCCCCTTCCCCCGTGCAGTGCGGGCAGCGCTCCGCTAGTGGTCCCTCCAGGCACGTCTGATCCGCCCGGACCCAAAAACCCTCCCTTTCGCAAAATTAAAAGCCCTGGAGGACGCACAACGATGACATTTCACTAGGGTTGTGCTGGCACCCGGTAACGTACCTGTGTCTGTGTGAAAACACAAAGTGAAATTGGGAAAAGAGCCTGCCTGCCTATTTCTCCTGATGCAGAACGGGCTGGGAAGTTTTTCTTCTTTGGGCATTTTGAAGTGGGTTGTTCCTTGTTTTATCACGTAGACTAAAATGTACGCCCGTAATGAGTCTGAGTAAAAAGCTGCTCATTTTAATTTTAGCATTCAAAAGTGGAAATAAGGTGCCGTTAAACACTTATTTAAGACTTTGTGAGTGTTAGTTACTACTTCTGAAAACCCAGGCACAAGCAGAGAATGCAGCGATGGGGCTCTTACGTTTTTGCAGTTACTGAAAACATCAGGAAAGACCCAAGACTGATTTTGTCCTTCTTCTGCAGCCGTGCTGATGGCTTTGATGACATGAACAATTCCACCTCTTGAGTAACTCTGTCCACCATGTTTCTTGCCCTGTCTTTCCGTGAAGAGGTACCAGTGTCATCATTTGTCTTCAGCTCGAAAACACTGCCTTAATTTTTCTCCCTCGATGCTAAATTTTGAATGGTCAGGCTGTTTGCATTTGAATACAGCAGCCTGGTTTGCTTTTCAGGCAGGGGTGGGTGTAATTCTGCATCTCCTCCTCTCCACACCCTCCTTCCCCTCCGACTCCCTTGATGAAGTGGCAGAAGTTGGGGCTCCCCGCTCGCTCCTCCCATGCGCTGTGGGGCTGGAGGCAGCTCTGACCCCTCCCAGGGAGGGAGCTGGGCAGAGGCAGCCGAGCGCCTGCAGCAGTGCCTGAGCAGGGACCTCGTCCTGCCAAACCCCCGTCCCTCCTGCTCGCAGCTCGCAGTGGGTCCCAGCAGCCGGGATCCGCAGCAGGGAGCTCGCCGGCCGGCTTGGCTGAACCCCTGCGGACGCTCTCCCGTCCAGCTTGCCCCACCAAGGGATCGACATGGTGGCCACCTGCCTGCACCTGGCCGGATTTGTCTGCAGTTTTATCGGGTGGATCGGGGTGGTTGTGGCAACGGCCACCAACGACTGGGTGGTGACTTGCGGCTACACCATTACCACCTGCAGGAAAATGGATGAGCTGGGATCCAAGGGGCTGTGGGCAGACTGTGTCATGGCGACAGGGCTCTACCACTGCAAGCCCCTCGTGGACATCCTCATACTGCCAGGTACGTGTGCCCCGTCCTCCCCTTCCCACCCGGAGGTGAGGAGCGAAGCCGTGCTCTGAGCAGCGCAGGTTCTGCTGCCGGAGGAATTGATGGCGAAGCTCCTTCAACTTCATCAGCGCAGGAGATGCTCCATTAAATACGCTAGAGAATCTGTATGATCATTCTTAACATGATTCTCATTAAATTATACCTGGTTTTAATCATACCTAGGTATCATCTGTGGCTATTAAAGTCCAGTTGATGTTTAATCATTGCTCTTAGTAAACACTTGCTGTTCCTTTCACATCTCATGTCTAGATTGCATCGCAAAACATATATAGTATATTGAGGGATAGTAGAGTGCTTTGAGATATGATAGAGTAGCTTGAGTTTTGCTTTGAGACGATGATGAACTATCACAGATGTTAAGGTTCTATTCCTTAAAATGATTGTGAGCATAACGAATCTTTCAGCATCTATTATTAATGCTGCTATGGCTCTCAATCTTTTGGAAGATTGTCATTAGTCTTGGTGGCCCTGTGCTTCCCACACGTTCTAAGGCAAGACAGAACTTTTACACGGCAAACAGATATAACTACATTTAACTTGCCTTGATATTTTCTAATTATATAGTAACTTTCATCTAGTTTAGTGCAAAGCAAAAATGAAGCAAGGTGTTTCATCAGTATTAATACATCTTTTGAGTTAACTAAACCTGCCGAAGTCCTGTGCGGTCCCTGTAAGTTTAGTTAATGACCTTACCTGTTTCACTCACTGTTAACTCTGTGGTGCTGCTTCATTCTGCTATGGTTTAGATCGCACCTCCTCTAGCATTTCAGAGATGCCCCTTTCAAAGCTGACAGGGTAGAAATAACCATTCCTTGTAGTTTTCTTTCATGTTTCCTTATTTATTTGTTTAAGTTGTTGTGAAAATAATTTCACAAGAGGTTAGAAGGATTAGTCCCGAATTTCTCTCTGTTACAGAGCCTTGTCTGCATCACACAGTGTGTAGCAATATTGAATCTCTTACACTAGCTCCTATTTTCCCTTTCTCTGTGTACGTATGCTTTTATTTTAGTAGGTTTACCTTCCTTATTGCTACTATTGTTCAATATGATCCGGCACATAAGACAGAGACAAGGCTTGCCCTGAAGAAACATTATTGAATGAATAGGTAAATAGGTCTTTCAGCAGCCGAAAGCAATGCTTCTCTCCAGCAGAAACAAATCACAAAACAAGATGCTTCTGCTTGTAACCCATTTGATACCCACAGCTTTCCATGGGAGAGAAATTTATCCTGGTCTGCCCGACAGCTGAAATGTATTCAGAGTCTTTCATTGCCCGAGTCAAGTCTTTGAAACGAATGTGTTTGTATTCTTGTTTAATTGGGATTGATTGCACAGACACCACACCGGGCACCGCCAGCTCCTTTGTTTAGGGTCTCATTTTTTGCCCTGAACTCCTCAGGTAGCTTTTTTTGTTAAGTTTCCTCTTGAAAAAATCAAGCAAATATTCAATAAACACAGAGTCTGCATTTCCAGGAACAGTAAAATCCTCATTCCTGGTGTCCTACCTGTATGTCAGGGACTTGCTTGAGGCCCCCGTTTGCTGATGTTGTATGAGGCATCATGAAACTCCGTGTCTGCATGTGGCAGCTTCGTGTTGTTAGCAAGAGGGGAAAGAGAGCCAGCATAGTTGCTCTGCTGGGACTGTCCCAGGAGCTGGCAGAGACTCACCAGGCACCAGAGCAAATCTGATACTGATTCTTCTTCTTTTACATGCGAGTAATGACCTGGTTTTATTTACTTATATATAATTTTTATATTTTATCTGTAAATTATATATAAAAATTATATGTAAAATAAACTATATATACATAATATAGATAAAAATATAAAAAGATTGATACATTATTATACAAAGTCCCTCACAGATGGGTAGAAATAGCACGTGCCTGCCCAGCACACGCACAGTCCCATCCCCGTTGTTCCTCGCTGCCTTGTGTTAGGCTGCTGCTGCACAGGGGCAGGCAGGAGAGGGGTGGTAGCTGATGAAATGCCAGGGGATCCCGTGATGTCCGTAGGGACTCAGGGGAATAACATGGCCCTTGGTTATGGCAACTCAAGCGACTCTGCAAGGTGCAGTCATTTCTTCTCCGTAAGGAAGAGCTGTGCCAGCGGTCAGCTGGAGCCACGGGTCTCCTCTGAAACCCCGCTAGCAGGCTGGACCCCTGAGGTGCAGCATCGCGACCTGGCTGTGGCTGGTGAGCATCCCTCCTCCTCCCAGGTCATCAGTGCTCAGCTCCTCAGGGCAGCTGGTGTTAGTATCTCATGGACCTGCACGTTTCAGTAGTGGGTCTTCAACTATTCAGCCCTCCTCTGGGTGACTATGGACCTCCTCTGCTCACAGCAAGCTGTTCTTTAAGATTTTAATTCTTATTATTTAACCAAGGCTGTCTTTGTGAAGATATAGGAAAACTCTTTCCGAGCTGTTTCTCTTACTTTCCCTTCCCATATTTCCCAGTGTCTTGCTGGGGAGAGCTTGTGTTTTCCAGGCAGTGCTATTTGTTCATTGGAAAATTTTGAGCTTGCATATCCCGTGTTCATGCACTGCCCACTGTACTGCAGCCTCACTCTCTTATGCCTGGTGAAGACTGAATTGCTTACACAAAGGATTGAACCTCTCTCCTGTACTCCATGCAACTCTTGGGAGCTAATCTAACAGGGGCCTTTGTCCAAAGCTCTCCTTTTCTTGTGCCGAATAATCAAAATCCTCTTTCCTTGCCTTGCCAACAGGGTACGTCCAAGCATGTCGAGCACTGATGATCGCCGCCTCCGTCCTGGGTCTTCCCGCTATCTTCCTGCTGATAACGGTCTTGCCCTGCATCCGGATGGGCCACGAGCCCGGAGCTGCCAAGTACCGGCGGTCCCAGCTGGGAGGGATCCTCATCATCCTCCTGGGTAAGGCGCCTGCCAGCCCCGCGTGTGTGCGGAGCTGGAGGTCTTCTGCTCCAGGACGGCGTGGTGCAAGCTGGTTGAGCATGTTCACCTGAAAGCATGGTTATCTAGGCTGGGCTGACCCTGAAGCTCCCCAGCACCGCTGTAGTCTGTGGGGAGAACAAAAGGCACGAACAGGAGTGGAAGGACAAAGACAGGAGGCAGGGAGAGAAGCAGAGAGAAGAGAGGAGGGCTGTGAAACCCTACTGTGCATTGTCTTGTGGAGTCCTCGGGCACGGCCACCGCCTGTGCCTGCAGCAGGGCGATAGCCATCGCACACAGGCAGCTGCCTGCAGGCACTGGTTTTGCTGGGTTGCTGTGGAAGTGATGCTATGTTTGGAAAAGGGTCTAAACTCCCAAGCTGCTTACAGGGAAAGGATAGCCTCTGAATTTTCCCTCGGCATCGCAGATGCAGCCGGGTCAAAATAAGCTGGGGTGTGTGGGAAGGGAAGCCCACGGCTGAGGGGGTGCTGGTCCTGCGGTGACAGCAGGGGAGGGAGCAGGGGGTGGCATGGACCTGGGAAGAGGGCTGGTATGTCCCCTCTGCCTCCCAACCCCCTCCGGCCAGCCTTGCCCTTGGCTCCAAGTTCCCCTGGGAATTTCTTCCCGTCCTCCGTGCCTGCGGAGGAGATTGTTTTCAGCAGCGCAGACTGTGGAGCTCATTGTCCCCAACGCAACACCTGCATGTTCTTGAAGCCTCGTCATCCCAGCAACAGGCCGCGGTGCCTTGTTTTTACCCGTCTGTGTGGCAGAGGAGGAGGGGTGAGGGAAAGTGGCCTCTTTGTCTGGCTCTGCTGGTCGCTGGCAGCCCGCGCTGACATCATGCCCGTCTTCTTTCTTCTTCTTCTCCTCCTTATTTTTTTTTTCAAGTGGGCACTGGATATAGCTGCACGCTCGGAGGGGCTGTCCTCTGGATGCTCCTTCCTTGCAAGCGGTCTCTCCTCCAGTGCCTTGGTGAGAAGCAGATAGTACAAGTCGGTACGTCCGAAATCTAGGGGACTGAGACCAAGGGGCCCTTTCAATCTCTGTGGGGCTTAAGGGCACATTGCCACAGCTGGAAGTCCTAAAATCAGCTTTATAGGGCCTGTTTAGGACACCCCGATTGTGAACAGCTGCGTTAGAGAGCTGTTGGAATGTGGCCTTCATCTCCGTCCTGAAACCTTGAGTCACATAATTGGGCTTGGCAAAGTGAAAGAAAAAGTGTTTTTTTCTACCTGTGAATGAAATTTTAGTGCTGGAGGAGTCTGCTCTGCCGGATTTCCCCTGCCCAGGATGGGGGAGGCCTGGCAGAGCTGCACGTTGTGGCAAACAAACACGAGTTTTCTGTTCCGGCCAAGGAGAACAGTGCTGTAGATCAACCCCGTTTGCACGGCTGCAGACGTGGAGGCAAGAGTAGTGCCCTTAAATCTGCTTTGCCGAAGGGCAACAGAATTACAGGACCAGCACACATGGCAAACAAATTGCAGTGGCAATATTGGGTAATGCTGCATTAGAACAAGTGAAATCCTGTGTCTTGCAGTGTTGCACCAGGGGTTTGGGGTCTGGTGTGCGACTCTCCTATCCCGGTCTTGCTTTGGTGTAACACCAGGGAGGAGGATAGGTGTAAGAGGATGGAGGAGAGGGGTTGCGGTGCTCCGTAAGCCAGGCTCCTCTCTGCCTCAGAACACGGTTTTCCCACTAAGGAGATCCTGTGAGGAAAGGAAATGTGTATTTACACAGACACTGGCAGACAAATGCTCTTTGGGTCACATTTGGACTTCTTACTGATTTTTTTACCCCATGAGTTTTGAAGCATCTGCAGGTGAAGTGGTTTGCTCATGTCACTGATGTCCTGAATGATCCGGGCTGGGAACAGCAGCCCCGACACAATGTTTTAGTCACAATTACAATAATGCTCTTTTTGTCAGATCACAAATGAAGAATAAATAAGCTCCTTTTGCTCTTATGTTTTTTTTCTTAAAAAAACCCAAACCAACCCACATTTATTTTTACAAACCCCAAATTTTTCCAGGCTGATCAGCAAGGCAGTCCCTTTGGAAGAAGAATAATGCACAGAGCTTGGGACTTTGACATTATTTAAGCTGATTAATGATCTGTTATTTGCAAAATGAGGCGTTACCATTCCAGAGCATTTAATAAGCATGAATCAGGCCTCAAAAGTCATAATACTGGCTTAAAATTAATTATATTCTAGAAGTAATATGCCCTGGACTGTTCTTATTTACCCTCTGGCCACTGAACTCTCGTTCGTGGTTTTCCCCAACCGCATGGGTTCCAGCCTTTTCCTCTAAGCGGAGACCAACTCCCAGAGCTCTGGTTAAAAGAAAACAAACGCCAAAACGCTCACTAACATAGCAGAAGTAGAGAGCGGAGATGTGAGCGGGGGACCTGGCCCCATGGCAAACTTCACTTCTTGCTCGGGGAAGGGATGGCAGTTTGTCACTGAAATTTATTAAAAAGGAACACAGGGGTGGAAACAGTGTGGGGGGGGAAAACAACAAATGAACAAAAAAAAAGTTGAAAACTTGCCAGGAAAACAACGGGCTCAGATATTCCATTGATTTTTCTGTCTGCTGAGAATAGCAGGCTGCAGAGTGCAACCTGTGTGCACACCCTCCTATCCTGCCTGCTGATGTATTTATGTCTTTGCTTGATCTTATCTGTCCGAGAGAATTGATTTATTGCCGAAAACAACCATCAGCAGAGGTTTGCTCTGAGCCAGTATGAAAACACTTCATACACTAGTGTTGATGGAAAAACCCTGGCCCATCCTGTGTTGTTGATACTAATTTGGGGGACCCCGTGCCGGCAACCAAGCGGGCATTTTCCTAATGGAGGTGAGGGACTCGAGACACTGGAAAACACAGAGGAAAAATACGTTAGTTATTGTCAAGTACTACTGCAAAATGACCGGATTAGCTATTATATACTAAATAAATGATAGTAATAAGTTCTTCTGGGCATTGCATGAGATTTACTTCTAAAACCATAGGTATCAAGATAAAAAGATTGCCTTGAACACAGAAAAAAAGTAATAATGGATATCTGTTATTTCAACCAAATGCTTTGAAAGAGAAATCTGTGTGACTTTGAGTCAGCAACTCAGAGAATGATTAAATTTAGCTGTGAAAAAGAAGTATTCTTTCTTCTGCAGAAAGCCTTTAACTTACTGTTAAGGAATTTGGCAGGGACTCCCTGTCCCTTGAGTGAGAGTAACCCTGCTCTATCTCCCCCACCTCCCCGAGCACCTTCTGTGCTTCTTGTCTATGTGTTCTTCCATCTAATTAAAATACGCCTGTAATGTAGAATATTAAGAGTTTCAGCTCAACGGATTGAGCCACTGCGAGTCCATCGTCAAAAAGGACTTAGAAATGCTGGAAGCCTGGAACGTATCCCTGTGGATTCACAGTGATCTGACGGAGCAAGGACAACCATACCATCTGTTACTGAGATGACTTGTGCAGGTAGAAGCAGTGGCTTTTACAGGGCTGCCTACTCTAGCTGCAAAAAGCTGGCAAGCTTTCCAGTATGCGTGTGCCCTAAAACATGCCTGTTTTTCCAGCTAACATGGTTGGTCTAATAGAAAATATTCCTTCTGTTTGTTTGCAGATTTTCTTTTACTTTTCTGCTAGACTGCATTGACTACAGCAGCTCTACTATCTGAAGACATCATATTTAGGGAGAAGCAAAGGGTCTCTCAGCATCAGCACAAAAGAAAAGGGCTAATAATTTCTATTCAAAGATATCATCCTTGTAGGCAGCTATTTTAGTACTTGAAACTTGCCCTGAAATGCCTTTTCCAATCCCTTTGAGTTCCTTGGCAAATCAACTTTTTTTTCAGCCTTTCTCTGTGATACAGCTAGTCCAAAACTTGAGTTCACCAAGAAATATTGCACTTGCAGACCGTCCTTTTCACATCTTCTCGGAGGATTTACAACCCAATCTAATCTATGCAGAGCGATGAAATCCAGTCCTGTTTCAGGGCGTTCCTCTTGCTGAGCAACGGGGTCGCTGGTGACTGACGGCAGCTGGTAGCCTCCGAAGACAGAGAGGTCAAACTAACCCATGCAAAGTCCTTGGCTTGTGTTTCACAGCTTTCTAGTATTGTCAGCATTAAAATAAGGTGGTTTTACATGTACTTGAGCCACATGCACAAGAGATGCCATTGTGTCAGCGTCCCTGAGAGCTCTCCTCACCCCAGTGCGAGTGTTTTCTTCGGTCCGGTGTTGTGGGGGAGGGTCTGGAGAGATAAGGCTCTTATAGTCTATGGACATATATATATATATTTACTGCTGACAGAAAAAGAAAAGATGATTGTGTTTTTTCGGACAACAAAGCAGCTTTTCTTCCGGAGCCCATTAGAATGCTTTGTGGATTCCCAACTGATACATTTTTGTTTTAAAGCGTTAGGGGCTCATGAGCTCTTTGCAGGACTGATCCACACGCAGGAGAAATGCTGTTCTCCCCTCCCTGCCTTCTCCAAAAATTCCTTCCAAAGCCGCAGGGTCCTTGCTTTGAGGAGGCCCAAAATTATTACTGGCTTTATTAGCATCCTTCAAATGTTCTTCTCTTTTCCATAAGAAAATATTTTCTCTCACAATAACTGCAGCTATTGGGGATGGGTTTTCTGCTGTACCGGCCAGGAGCTATGGTTTGTTCTCCATTTTAACTAAACAATTTTATTTTTAATCTCACCCCCTTTCTTTTTCCTCTTGCAACCTTAACTTTTTGACACTGCCTCCAGATACCTTTTAACGCGGTCGGTGGAAATCTGTAACGCTGCCACGGTCCTGTTATTGTTTTGCTCTGATTCTCTGATAGCCACAAGGATGGAGTCCTGCACAGCTTGTCCCGGAGGCAAGTAAATATTGACAGATTAATTCTTCTCAGATGTACAGGCCATAAAGAAGTATTGTTTTAGGACCTGCTCCTGTGAGGTGATTAACACCATCAACTCCCGTTGCCCTCGGTGCTTGTGGGGACTTTGCAGGACGGAGGTAGGACCCTTCGTGAGGGTAGCGAGTGTGACCTTGTGTAGCACAAGGAGAATGCAGGGCACGTGTTTTCTCCCTGCTGGCAGCAAACCCTGCGTGTGTGCTGCACACCGAAACCATTGGGATCTCCAGCCTGGCTGCCTGCAAAGTGCTGAATTTGGATCCGCTTTACTGTCCCGAGGGTATCTACTTGAACAAGTCACCTGCCTAGCAGTCCTTGCAGCACCGCCGTGGCAGCCTTCCTGCTTTGCGTGGAAAAAAACTATGGAATTTCAAGAAAAATTTGAACTCCTCAGTCATTTTTTGACCTACCATACACTCTAGGTAAAACACTGTTTTCCCTTCAGATGAGGTCCCATTTCTATTCAATTCAATAGGTTTCTGGAGAGCCTCGCTGGGTTTGTCCCCATCACTTGATACAGAGAAATTTTCCATAGGGGAGTGGAATCTGCTTTCCTGACTTGTGAGACATTTCCTTCTCCATAAAAAGCCCCAGCGATGCTGTACTGCTGCTTATTTTGTCCCTGCCCATTTTCTGCTTATATCTTATAAACCCTGCTCTGTCTTGCGAAGTGCTGGGGTATTTTGTTAATGTTTATGTGGCCATTCAGTAGAGCGACTGCAGTGATGCTGATTGATTGACATGGGCTGAGGACGTAGCACGTGAGTTCATGCAGAAATAGTCAGTTAAACCAGTTGACTCCGGGCCACTGATTTTACTGTCTCACCAATGCATACGGCTTTTGTGGTCTTGCTTCATATCTAATCTATTCCTAATTCTGCAGCTCTCCGGAGCATCAATTTCAGGGATGACTTTCATTCTTCCTCCTTAAAGATATTTCTAGGGAACAAACCTCTTTCCCTTGTAATAAATATATCAGGTTGTGTCAAGCAGCAGTTGCTTTTTCTTTTTGTTTGTTGGTGCCTGAGAGAGACGGCTGTTCTCTCGTGATCTCTCTCCCCATAAGGCTCCCACGCTGCCTCCTGCTCGGAGATCTCTTGGACCGGCCCCTGATGCTGATGCTCCTGGGCCCCACCGTGGGACAGCAAGGGAGGAGGGATGAGCTCCCTCTCTGTCCCCTGTCCTGCCGAGCCTTCCCTCCCCTTTGGTGCGCTTTGTGGTGGGGTTACTCGCTGCAGTTACCTTTCCTTTCCACCCCTCCCCAGCCATGTGCGGCGTCGTTGCGACGATCTGGTTTCCCGTGTGCGCCCACCGCGAGACCACCATCATGAGCTTCGGCTACTCCCTGTACACGGGCTGGATCGGCTCTGCCCTCTGCCTCTTCGGCGGCTGCGTCATCGTCTGCTGCTCGGGAGATGCCCAGACGTTCGGTGAAAACCGTTTCTACTACGCCTCGGGATCCAGCTCCCCTACCCACGCGAAGAGCGCTCACGTGTAAGCGTCCTGGGGACGTCCCATGGCTGCCGTCGGATGCCTTGGCTGGTGGGTTTGTGTGCCCTGGGTTTGCTTCTACTGACACACGCTGCTGTCGGGCTCCCAGGGGAAGATTTAGAAAAGCAGCACAAATGTCTGGTAGTTTGAAGCGTTATTCTCCCCATCTGTTGCCCCCTTCTTTAGAAAGAAAGCTCCAGCCAGCCTTACCTCTTGGTCCTCCCCATTTTGGCCTGCCCACCTGCCCCATCTTCTTGCAGCCAGGATGACTCAGATGGTTCGGGGTTGTCATGTGGGTTTTAGGGTTTTTATTTTATTTTCCAGCTCCCCTGATTATAGGAGAGTTTAAAGCAATAAAACAGAAATGAGAGAGACACTTCCCCGTTGTTAGAAGGACTCTGACAGCTTCTCCCACCAAGTCGCTATTTGCTTTCCCCTGTTCAAGGTCACTGCTTTGGCACGGTTTGGGCGAGAGGGTAGGGAGGAAGGCTGTGCTCTCCAACCGGGCAAATGTTTCTCTTTTGGAACAGGAGTAGGGGAATTTTTTCTGCCTTTCTCTGTAAATACTTTTGTATGAGTTGTTTGATCATTTTAATAACAGTATTTCCTCCACCCCCACAGTCATCAGTATGAAGGAAACAGAACCCAAAGGTCCTAATTACACGGTAGATAACAGTGCCTTTTTATATATTTTTAAATGACTTTGGGGGCTCTAATCCCCGCGCTCCGGTTTGTTTTCTTTTTTTCCTTTGTACAGACCAGTTACTAAAAATGTATTTTTACATTTTTTTAAACTCCTTGCTTTCTTCCTCTAAATTTGTGTTCTCTCTTGCATCATTAAAGTAGCACATTTTAACACGCAGTATAACGTACCTGTTACAATACAATTCTGGTGAATACTGATGATGCCTTTGTACTTTCAGTGAAACACTGTACAATAAATAACTGAGTCCCTGCAACCACTGGCTTCTTTTTTCCTTCCTTCCTCTGTGTTTCCATAGCTAGCTTTTCCATGACGGGGGTTTCCCAATGATTTTAAAGATTTTTTTTTTTTTAATAGCAGTTCAGGATGAGATATTCTGCTCCGCTGTGGAATTCAGAGGGCCTTTTGGTTCTTTGGGGGAATATTTAAAATATGAGTAATTTTCCTGCATGGTACTGACCGCTGTCTTATCCATTCGTTCTTTCAATGTTCCCGAGAGCAGCTTGTACCAGCGGTACCGACTCGTGGTACTCTTCGCATCGGGGAGGCTTAGAAACCCACTGAAGCGGTGGAGACACAGCCCCAGCACTGCTTGGGTGTGCTGGAGTTGAGAAGTCATGTTGCTGGAAGTGCTTTCAACTAAAATAAGAGTCTGATCTGGGGTCATCGCTCTGATTAAAACCGTGTAAGATCAAGATCTAACTCTGTCCTTACCAGAGGCTGTAGCAATTTAATTACATTGATACAAAATCCCATCTGTTCCCAGAGATGTTAACTCAGTTCAAATAATTTGTGTAAGCCAGGCTTCAGGAGCAGGAAAAGAGGAACAGCCGCTGTTCAAGCGTGGACAAGGGCGAGAGCCCAGGTGCTGTTGCGTGTAGGAGGAGAGGGGATCGAGCAAGCAGAGAGGAGGACCAACCAAATTGTTTGGGATGACAGGGAAGAATTGGAAAACAAGGCTGCTAGTCAAGCCTTGGTGGATTAGGGACTGTCCTTTCATCTCGGTCTGCTTCAGTTGGAGAATCCAAACTGGTTGACACAGCCAAGGGCAAGGATGTTGCAGCTCCCACACCTTGCCTCCTCCATGTAGGAAACCAAGGTGGAAGCATTTACAAGGAGTGAATAAGGAGGCTCCAGGAGGGGCTGGTCACGTCCCGGGCTGCCTGTGCATCACCCTCCAGCTCCGACACGGCAACCCCAGCATCTGCCTTTAAGACCGAGCAGTCTTGAACGCGTCTCTGTTGTGCAGGCTTTGCATCGCTGCCATCCTATACAATGTACCCGAGGCGGGCAGCGGCGCGGGGCCGGCGGCAGGACACTTGTGCCCATTACATCACGGGCAGGGCACAGGCAGTTGTTGTATGCGCTGGAGAGACGCTATAAGTGCTGCCATTGATGTGCGGGTGCCACGGGCGAAGGGGTGGCGCACAGACGTGCCAGCTTGTGCAGGCTGCCCGGGGATTGTGGATTGTGTGTCCCTGCCCGCGGCTTTAGCTGAGCAGTGGCTCTGCCGGTTAACCCCGGGGCCGATGGCGGCGTGGGAGACCTCACAGCAGAAAGCTGCTGGAACGTTGCCCTGCAAAGGGTCCTGGAGCAAAATGGGAGGAAAAAAGGACAGGAAAACTTGTCTGAGATGCTGGGGGGGGAGGTTGGCAAGGTTTTGGTGCTGCTGGGGGGGCCCAGGCAGTGGTGCATGACCCGATGAAGAACGAGCCCTGCCAGGCAGCACTTGTGAGTTTTTTGCTGCCTACACCCTTGGGCTGCATCTTGGCATCTTCACGCACGCAGGGCTGGGGACCCTCAGCAGGAGCTGGTGCTGGGGCTTTGCTCACCCTGCCTGTGGTCACAGGTTACCCGTGGCCGATCCCAGATCCAACCCTTCAAAGGCCCTGGGCAAGCTGCTCGGAGGAAGGAATAAGCTTTATTTCAGGGAAGAGAAGAAAAATCCAAACAAAGCAAAAAAACCCTGGAGCAGCCGCGGGGAAAACAGACATCTGCAACTGTGGGGCGCGAGAAGATGGGGCCAAGTATGGGACAGGATATTAGTGCTGGCACCGCAGAGGGGAAGCGTTTGGAGGGAGCACAAAGAACATTAAACTTTTCTAGTTTTTAAAGGATCAAAGCTGAAATACCCGCTTTGCACCCTCCCAAAACACCACGATCCCCCGCAGGGTTCTCCCGGGCTGGGTTGGCCGCAGCACTGTTGGCTCTTGGAGGCTTTTTGTGTTCGTTTGCTGACCCAAAGCCTCAAAATAGAGTCAAACCTAATTCTCCTGAACGGAAAAACTGCTCCACGCCATGCCTAATATGAGCTGTGGAGCGGTGGGAGTGAGCTCTGGTGGTCACCCCTGCGCGGAGGTGGTGGTCCCTGATGTCCCAGCGGAGTCCTCCGCGGCTCCACTGGGACCAGCTACAGCTCCCCATCACAGGGAGCGCGCCTGGCAGCCTGCCCCTTCCCCAGGGAGTGGGAATAACAGCAGGGAGCCCGTGGCGGGGACACTGGTGGCCCTGAGCACCCCGAAGGGGAGAGGTGGCCGCGGCCCCGCGAGCGATGGCTGCCTCCCCGCGGCCCCGGCGCCCGTGCAGGGGGGTGAGGGTGCCGTGACACCCCGGTTACCCCGGGGAAAGGTGGGTGCCTGCAGCACCCTGAGCAGATGGGCAGACATCTGCGCTCCCCGGGGCTTCGCACTGTAGTATTCAACCTGCGGTTGTTGGCTTTAGGTTTTTTTCTTTTTTTTTTTTTTTATTGTGTAAACTGATAACCATTTTTTTTACACAACAGTGCAAGTAAATACCAAAGTCAGCCCATTGAAATGGATCTTCTACAAAGGAAATTTTGAAGCACTTAAGACAAGATTTGTTCATTTCTAGCTTCAATTTAACATTGAAAAAATATCAGACCTGCAGGTACCGATTGGCTTAACGAAATTTATATGGGATTTTTTTTTAATTTGTTATTTTGGTTTAGTCTTCCACTTGAAAGTTTTACATTACTATGGAAACTGATACTAAGACACATTTGTCTCTGGCTTTCTTTAAAAATCCATTAGTTCCTGTTTGATTTTTAAATGTAAAGGCACACAATAAAGCTTTATGCATTTATTAAAATATACAGATTTTGGTAAATTTAGATTTTTTTCTTAGTATCTTGATAATATATATATATTATACGTATGGTTGTCAACAACACAATCATTTGAAAATAAAAATCACTCCATAACATATCTGCATTTTTTTTTTCTTTCTCATGACACACTACAAGATCCCATTGTACAATGCACCAATGGGCTTCTGGAAACCACAAAAAAAAAATTAATAGAACAAACTTTTTGTAACAAATACACCAATTTCATACCAGAACTGCAGAGAATTGTTACACCAGAAAGTACCATCTGCAAAAAAAGCAAGATATACATCAGAAAGACCGAACAAAACGAAGTGAAGATCATTTACAAGCTGGATTTACAACATCCCATGTCGTTCGGGGCGTGATTTCTCTGCCGCGTGGAGGATGCCGGTGTGCTGGGCCTCATAACCGAGCGGTCGTAACCGTGCGGAGTGAATTTGTGGAGGGACTGAGATCTTATAGTGTCACTCTGGAAGGTTTGAGGTATTTATGCTCCGTCTGTATCATGCATTGGGCCCCCGGGATGCGTGAGGGGGCTGTGTGCCTCTCACCGGTGGTGGGAGCGGGGTGGTACCTCTCCACCTGTGTCCTCCTGATGGTCAGGGGGGTGAGAACCTCCCTGAGGGCACCCAGGGGGAAAGGCTGGATTTTGGGGTTACAGCAAAACAAGCACTTGCACCTCCTCCCAGCATCTGAAATTGCCCCCGGGGCCAGCGGTGCCCAGAGGTGATGGACACACATGGACATTTTGGTGTTTGTAGCTTTTGCTTGTGCCCACTGAAGACCTCAAGGCCCACTACAAGGGAAAGCCCCCGAGCTCCCAAATGGAGGCTGAACCCGCGTGTCCCCCAGACACTGCCACTCGGAGCAGGGTGGGGGGACCCAGGCAAGCCCCAGCCTGCGGCTCGGCTGCCTTCTCCTTACGCTCCAACGTTAGGTGTGATGTGGTGGGCTCCGAAGAAGGGTACAGCTCCCACCCCCTGCCACGGCGAGGGTTGACAGCAGCCTGCCCGCACCAGACAGTGCCGTAGCATCAAATACTCTTTCCCGGCGGTCCTGGGAACATGGCGCAGCCATCCTGCCCCAACGCTTCCCCGGGAAAGGGAAGGAGGATGGGTGAACAGAAACAAGAGCAGCTGAAGGGCTCCACTCAATGCATGGGTCCAATGGAGAGGTTCCTACAGATGCCAAAGAACAAGGGATCAAGCCCTCGTCAAATTATACGGCATAACTAGAGCGGACATGATGACAGATACTGGTACTGGTAACTGCTCTGTAGCAAGAGATTAAGGCTGCAAAGGGAATAACAGGTTTCGATTCGACAGGGTACCTGGGCATGAGTTTGTGGTTCGGCAGATGCCTAAATACCGTGCGGAAGCAGGACGAAGACGACTACCTCGGATATGATATAGTACAAGAGCTGGTAGGAAAATAGCGTCAATCTTTCTCCCTGAAAATGTAAAGCCAGTCCTGTGAGGCGCCGTCTCTCTTGGGTACTTCTAAGGCATTGAGGATGAGAGCAGCCAAGCGCGAGCGAGAGGCAACCTCTGCGAGAGGCGCTCGGCACCACCAGAAAGGTTTCCCGAGCTGGCCCATGAGCACTGCGCACATTGCAAACAGCTTTTCGGTGGGATGCACTCGGGATTTCTGCTTGTGGAAGCGTGGTAGCGGCTGGCAGCAGCAGGGGATGCAGAGCGAAGCTTACGAGTCCTTTTGCCAAAGCCTCGCTCCCATCCTGAAGCCCTCGCGGAGGCCAGACTTCCCTTGGCTTGCCTGGGGTGCTCCGGGTTAAAATCTGCAGAATCGGATGCTCTTCTCCGCCGGAAAAAGGACTGTGGTTTGTGACCATTTGGAACAGGAGCTGCCTCTCCCTTTAACCCTGGGAGCGATGGGGACTGGTGCAGGCCCAGGCGCCCTCTGCCCTCAGCAGCCCCCTTGCCCATGAAGGGTGCCAGGCAGGCTCTGCACTGTGTTTCGGGGGACTAGCCAGTGAACTGAAGTGTTAACGGTTCTCAGCATCACACATGGAAATCCTGCCTCATGCCCCCGTCGATGTTAAATTGTCCCCTGGGGTGCCAGCAGCAGCCCCCGGTACTGGGGGTTGGTCTGGGCTGCTCCAGGGGAGCCCTGGGGATGGATCCAGCTGCAGCCTTCGGCAGCCAGGAGGAGGATGGGTCCTGCTGTCTGATGGGGTGCTTCCTTGGTTATTATTTATTCAGAAGGATGTTCTTCTGTTGCAGTGTTTTAAACGAAACATGTTGGTGATGGGCTCCAGGACTGGGCCTGCTGCTAATTGCTGACTCAGCAGTGCAGCTGCTGTCTGGGCTGGGGGAGACGGTGGCTGCGACCAAACGCCATCACCGCTGAGAGTGCTGCGGGGACGCTGGTGGCAGGGAACCTGATGGCACTGCTGGGGGTCATGGCCATGCTCGAGCCGTACCGGAGGGTTCGGCTATGAGAAATGTCCACCTGCTGACCACCTCTGCCCTGCGAGCCACCATCTCCGTTTGATTTCAGGTTGAAATACAGACACTTATAGAATGAGCAGCGTTTCAGTGTTTTTTCATACAGCATCCACCAAGCCAGGATCAGAAACAGAGAAAATGGTACAAGGTGGAGATGGCAGCAGGGAGGGAGATTTCAGCAGCCGAGTCCTCTCCGCTTGCCGCGTGTGGCCCAGCCCTGCCAAGACGCAGCTGACCCACGGACGTTGCTATTTTGCAGGGGCATGGACACGTCCCTGAAGCACCGAGGCCAGAGCAAATGCTGGAATGTGCCCACCACATTGAGGGAATTACAACAGGGTCATTTCTGTAAAAGACACAATGTGGTGAAAACAGCACCCAGCCTCAGACTGGTGATGCTCAGAGAAACGGCGTGTGGTCCTCGTTGACCATTCGCACAAGGTGGGCTGAGCCAAGAGCGGGTCACAGCCCTTGCGGTGACCAGAAATGGGACCAGGCTCCCAGCCACAGATTTGGGATGTTCGGCCGTGCTGGGATTTCAAGGTTTGATTGAGAGACAGACTAATTTTGAATCCCAGTATTTGGGATGCTGGATTTGGGGTGTGGGGATGGACACAGGGGTAGCACTGCTGTGCGCACCAAGTGCCTTTGTGCCAGAATGGACTATGGAAATGCTGTATGATGGGACCAACATCCCTGGATCCACCTCTGAGCTACTTACTCCCTTGAAAGAGGTTTGTCCATCTCTGTTTTGTACCTACCTACCCATCTCTCCCTCTGGCTCAGCTATTACCTCTAAGGTGGTTCAAAGAAAAAAACACACGTGCTAAGAAAGTGCCAAAAATGTAAGAGTGGCATCTCACCGCTGAGGCTGTTGGGTGGACATTCCCCGGGGACAACTCATCTCGTCCCCTCATGCGGCTCCTTCCACCTCTCAACGCCCTCCCAGTTTGGCACATCTCCCGCTCCACCACCTCCGCCGGCGCGGCTGGTGCCAGGAGATCAACCAGTGCCGGGGTATCGGCCGGCACTCACCAGAGTGGGACCCGACCGCTGGAGCCGGGACGGGCCACGGGTGTGTTTGGTTTGTGGTCAACGGCAATCACAGAGTGTGTCCCGAGGACCGGAGGTGGTGCGGGGTGGTGGTGGAGGACCCAGGGAGGATGGGACAGGACAGGAGAGCCGCGGGGACCCTTCCTCGTCGGCTGGGCAGCGCGGCGCCCTGCTGCCTGCCCCACTACTCAGGCGAGTAGTCCAACTCGTCGTTGGCGATGAGAGCCTCCGACGGCGGTTTGTGCCTGCCTTTGCTTTTCGACCTGCTACTCGTCCGATGGCTTTCCTTTGCTCCTGCCATTTGCTGGTACGAGAAGCCCTTGTCCTCGGAGGGACCCCAGCCCGGGTAGCCCTCACCCTCAGTGGCGTAGGAGAAGCCGTCATCCACGGAGAAGGGGTCGACGTCCACGTCGTAGCGCTGGTATGTGCTCTGGTGGAGGGCCTCCTCCCGGGCGCTGATCTCCAGCGTGCTGTTCCACATCCCGTAGCCAAAGTAGATGAGCAGACCTGTGGCGGGCGAGAGGGAGAGGGCTGGTCCTTGGCTGCCCACACTGGCCCCACGACCCCGGATAAAACATTGCTATAAACACACCATGCCCCAAAACAGCACCTGCCTCCCCAAAACCCACGGCAGGGGTGGGTAGGAGATCCAGCCCGGCTCACCGCCAGCATCCTCCCACCCAGCGCCAGGCTGGCACCAGCTGGTGAGGGTTAAGTTATCTAAATATATGTATATTTTTTAAGCTGGTGTGTTTTGTAGTTGATATCTGCTCTTCAAACCCATTGAGTTTGTGTTTTCGGGCTGCCAGCTGTGACTCGAGGGCTGTATGTTTTAAACATCAGCCGGGATCGCTGCTGGCCACATGATTGTGCCATCTGCAGCTTCGGTGGGACAGCAGCTCCCAGCAGACGCGTGGAGGCTCCCAAGTGCTGACAGCCCGCATCTCCACCCTGTTGCCCTCCCGGCTACCCTTTCGTCTCTGGAGTGTTCTCATGCTCTCAGTCTCTCTCCTGCTGGTGCTCACAGCCATGTGTGTCCCAGGGTTGTCAGGATGAGCATATTTGGTATTAAAACAGCTCTGAAATCCTGTCTTCCTCCCCTCAGGAGTTTCATTTCATCTCCCTCTAGCCCTACCTGATCTCACCTTCCTGCACCAGTGCTTTTCCTGGAAGCAAATGTATCTGGAGATCAAATTTCCAGGGGATCCTGGGATTAACCTACCCCAGATGTGTGCATAGAGAAACCCAGACTTCTCCACATGCTGTGGACTGGCCACAGGGGACTGCTTGTGAGGTTAAATCCAGAGTCTGTGTGGCAAGACCACACATCTCTGCGAGAAAAACAACTGGGATGTGCCTCCCCCAACAGGTGAGCAGCTGTGGATGGGGCTGGTGGAGTCCATCACACCTTAATGGAGTGGCTTAATTGACTCGTTGCCATTGCTGGCAGCTGAAGAGGTATTAGATGTACCCACAGGGGAAAGTATTTAATCACAGCGGATTAAGTTGATTTTTTGGAGTTATCTTTGCTTCCAAGGCTTTCCCTGGATTTGCAGCTTCACCTATTGCCTTTGAGGGCCAAAAAAGCACTGAGCATGTCTTCTCCAGCCCAAAGAGTGCATGTGGCACTGCCCAACGGCTCGGCTGGCGGTTAGGGGACTCTCAGAGATGGAGCTTTGCTATGGGACCTCAGTCGTGCAGGACTGACTCAGGGTAACTGCAGTCCTCACCCTGAAGTAAAAGGGGGAATGGCAAAACGGAGGAAAAACGTGGCAGCAGCCACCCCCCAAAGGGTGGAAACCATGAGACTACTCTAAACTCTCTGAGACACCAGAGGGAGATCCAAGGTCTGTTCATGTCATCTCCTGGCTCTGCCAACTGAGCTTAAACATCTACAAATGTCAGGAGGCACCTGAGAAAAGCACGAAGGCTGATGAGCCCAGTGTGGTGGCCTGTGCCTGCCCACCCCTCCTCCAGGAGAGACGATTCCCGCCTTTACGGGAGGTGGCAGCTAACTATGACCTTTGCATCAACCCTCATTCTCTTTCCCCACCACTTTCTCCCTCTCTAGCCAGGACCCTGAACCCTGATCCCAAAGGGGAGGGCTACTGGTGGTATACTTGGCCAGGGATGGTCCTTTTGGGTGCTGGCACCATGCTCAGGGTCTGCTGTCTGCAACTGGGGCTCCTGTGAGCTGCTGCAATATATATGATTACCCAAAGGGTTATTATTTCTCTGTAAAGAGTCCTTGGCTTTGATATTGTTTTGTTGCTTCAGTTCTCTGTAGTCCAGACTTGGGAGCCTTCAGGAGGAGCTATGAGAGCTGCTCTTTTTCTCTTGGGTTTGTGGAATAAGTGGGCCGCAATGTAAAGCAAGGGAAACTATGGACATGCCAGGCTCCTAGCTATGTGCCAGGAAGCCTAAATTTGGCAAAAAAAGGTCCACAACAGATCCTGTGAGTTCCAAGATCCCCCTGCCACAAAGTTAAGGACTTAGACCAAGAAAAGGAGATACAGTCCACAGATCCCTTGACTCTGTCTCTCTCAGGGCTGTTGAGGTTGGGCAGCTCTGGGCTTTGGAAACGCAGTGCCGAGATTTTGGTGTGGGCTGCTGAAGAGCTCAAGTGGGTGAAATAGCAAGAAAGCAGGCAGATTTCTGTAGGAAACCTGCCTGTGAGGCAATTTCCAGAACCCACCTACTTCGCATCAAAAGACTCATCAAAATAGTCACCTTTGTATGGAGCAGTTTACTTCCATCAAACTGACATTTCTGGAGGTGTAATTTTCCATTTAGCCATGGTTCGGGGGCTTGATTAACCGAGGTTTCTAAGAACTTCAGGATGACAAGGGGCAAATGCAGAGGACTGGCTATGTCCCAGCTGAAGAAGCATCAGCCTAAGCACTCTAATTAGGGAAGTTATTATTAACATCCTTTCAAAAGAGTGTCAGTTAAAAAATTAAAATAAATGAATCTGGGACTCACCCACAAAACACCAGACGGCAAATCGGATCCACGTGACTGTGGAGAGCTTCAGCATGAGATAGATATTCACCAGCATAGCAAAGGCAGGGACGAAGGGCAAACAAGGTGCCATGTAGGGCAGCTTCTTGGGGTTTTCTGGCTGCTGCAAGATCACAAACACCAGCACGACGATGAGCAGTATCATCAGCACGACAAGGAGGACAGCCCACCAGCTCTGCTCGGAGATGTAGTCTGCCCCAAAAATGATGAAGGAGCAGAAGATGAACATCAGGACGAAGAGCAGGAGCACGCAGGTGGTGACCGTGTGGCCGGTGGCTGCCGTGGGGCGGTCCATTTTCCCCGGCAGTCCGAGATGGATCCTCATCGTGTAGTAGCGAGGGCCGATCAACTTCTTCAGCTTGATGAGGTAGATGTTCTCAGACTCATCTGCCTCTATCCCTGAGGTCATGTCGACCGTGCCATAATTGGGGTGATTCACGTTGTAGGTGGATTTATCAGATTTCCCAATTAGCATCTCGTTATCCCCCAGGGATGGCAGATTTTTTGCCCCACACGTGTTAGTTGGTGGGCCAGCAAACTCTTCTCCTTCGCTCCCTGGGGAGCAAGCTTCCTTCTCGCAGTCGGCCAGGATGCCCTCCTTCTTCTTAGTGTGCTCCTCAGAGAGGAATTTGACGAAGCCATCGATGTCGCTCTCGGGCTGGTATCGGAGGAGCAGGACACAGACGGAGACCAACGTGTAGGCGAGCAGCGTGCCGATGGACATCATTTCTATCAGGTCCCTCAGGCTGACCAGCAAGGACAGCAGCGCTGCGAGGAATCCGGAGACGATACAAGCCACTACGGGAGTTTCCGTGTAAGAACTGATGTGGGACAAAAATCTGGAGTGTGAAACAGTTGCAGAAGGTTAAAATTGCAGATGGCAGAGATTCCCTGTTGCAATAACTCTTACTCAGCTGGAGGGGCCAGGCTCAGAGCTATGATCCCTTCAGCTGTTGTTGCTTTTGGTGCTCTAGACTCCAGACAGCCAGGGACTGGAAATACTGCTGAGACCAGATCTGGAGTTAGATCTAGGTCTAACCGGCTCTGAAATGGGCACTTGGACACTTGCACATCAGTGCCAAGATTTTATGCATATAAGCTACTCTCCTTTGCAAGTAACTCTTGAATTAAATGCTCATCCTTCCACAAGCTGAATCGCTAGGTACCAGCACCAAATGAGGAGATTTTGCATAGATCTCTCCTCATTTTTTTCCCCAGGATTTTGCTTTGGTGTGTGCCCTGTTCTGCAAGCACCGAGTCTGTGCATGCCCGCTGCTCCCTGCAGTGATGGCACCAGGCTACCAGGGTGCAGGACAGTCCCTGTTCCTCCCATCACACTTCCCCTCCGGGTCCCAAGGGAGAAAAACCAAATGCCAGCATGGGCATGACTGACCTGAAGAGCAGCCCGTCACCAGCCATGGCGTAAATGACTCTCGGCATTGGGAAGAGGGAGCCCAGCAAGCTGACGGTCAGGCCGGCCACGGACCCGATGGCAACGATGAACTTGGCTGCGTAGAAGCCACGGGCGACAAACATTTCCATCAGCGGGGACTCAGTGTCAATGGCATCGTAGGGCACCATCAGCGTGAGGATGATGCTCACCTGGGGAAGGCAAGAGGAACAGGACACAGGTGTCAGCTGGGGACTTGCAGGGCACGGGGGCTGCTTCTCAAGGGTGGAAAGCCAAAAAATTTCAAGCCTGATTGGGATTATATCGCCGTGTCCCCTCTGGAGGGGATGTAAAATGCTAGAGGTAAGGCCTCAGAAGGCAACAAGGCGACACCTTGAACCTTGCTGCAGTGGTGATGCCGGAGGCTGGTGGGACTCGGTGGGGTAGGTAACACTGGCCACGTTCCTGTGTGGGGACAGCGCTGCCCAAGTCACGCGCTCCCCATGGGACAGACCCAAAACCCAAGATGGCATTGCTTGGGGCAGCGCTCCGGCCCCATTTGAGCCAAAGAGAAATTGGTTTCGAGGGAAGCCCACCACGCTACAGGAGAGGCAGTGGGTGAGTTTCTTTGAAACGATCAGAACAATATTTTTTCTCTTTCGTGACTCAATTTTGCTATTTTACAGGGAAAATCCCTGAGTACAGACATGCATTTATTGGGGTGCAGAGCAGCTGGATATCTCTTGCACGGCCATCCCTGCCCATCCTTCCCTTCACTTGGACCCTCTCCCATATCTCCAGCAGAGGCAGTGCTGCTTTTCCCAAAAACGCAGAGAAAGGTTGCTGCAATGCTGCTGCTCCTTCCACTTTGCTGCACTTCTGGATGCAAAAATAGCTGTGAATGGGGATGAGGCGTGAGGAAAAAAATGGCTGCCACCATCTCCCTGCGGCCGGCAGAGGGATCTCGGCAGGGCGATAGGAGCCTGGGGACAACCCGGGCTGGGGCCGCGGGGAGCCTCGGCAGGACACTGCAGTCACACGGAAACACAGCTGATGTCTCGGTTCCCACCAAAGAAAGGACCCTTGTCTGAGGATCAGGCTGGCACCCTGGCTCATGGGGCGGGGAGCCGCACAGATGCCCAGAAGGGACACGCTATATGTATATTTATATATATATATATATTTATATGCATACATACATATTTATGTACATTTATGTATGTATAACTTGTACTTACGGACACGTATGCTGTCAAGCATGTGACGAGCGAGGCTGTGATGGCGTAGGGGATGGAGGTGTTGGGACTCTTTGCTTCTTCTCCCGTGGTAGCAATGATGTCAAAGCCGATGAAGGCATAGAAACACGTGGCAGCCCCTTTGAGCACCTGCGTGGAGGAGCAAGCATTTGAGTGCCAGGAGGGAGGCTGGCACCCAGCCAGGGAGAACGAACTGAGCAAAACCGAAGGAGTTCTGCCTTGTCTGAGCTAAAGGGTGAGCGGGGGCAGATCAGGGGGTGCGCACATAAAGCGGGGCATTCCCGTCTGGGGACTGGCCCTAGGAGCACCCATAACCCAGTGATCTGGTCTAGGGAAAAGATTTCAACGTGCGGCCCGAGTCCCTGGAGGCATCTGCAGCTCGCTCGTGGTGCACCACAAACCTGTGCCCGCGCAGCGCCCGAATCTGCTGGGAGATCCTGGCAGCGACAGAGGTGACAATTAACCAATTTCAGGTTTGCTTTCACAATCCTCCACCCCAAATCTGTTTCTGTTAGCCGGGATTTGGAGCATGTTTACACATTCCATCTTAGCAAGATGTCTCATGGGGCAGCAAGATCCACTAGCGGAGGAAGCAGAAGAGAGCAGCAACAGACAGACGTGCGCCGCTTTCCAAACAACCTCTGTTTTGCTTGGAAGCTGCAGACAGGTTAGGAGCACACGTTGGAGCACTTGGATGAGGAATTATTTGTACCGTTTAGTTATTTTTTTAATGTGATTTTTTAAAATATACGGTGTTAGCAAGGACATTTATAGGAAAGAAAGGCTGAAGCAGGCTAAAGACTGTGTGGCTGCGAGTGAGCTAATTTGCAGTTGTAAAACCCTCACATACGTCTAGCTAGCTAGCTGGGTACCATGTGTCCATCACATCTCTGTCATCTCAGCTATCTAGTGATGGAGCACATGGTAAAACTCACCTCTTTCAGGGCACTACCTGTAATGATGGGAAGACCCTATCGGTTTTGATGTGTTTTTGATATGTGTCTTTTAAAACTATGGTTTTTTGCCAGGAGATATTTGGTGAGTTGAATTGGAGCTAAACAGCTATTTTCCATTTTCTCTTTTTCATTCCTATCATATGGCATAAAAAGCCAAGCACAATCCAAAGGTAAATATGACCTCTGCTCTCAAATGGGCCTCGGTGCTCTTCTTCCCACTGTTGTTCTCTGGCAGAGAGGTATTGATTTACTGACGGGAGGTGCAGGGACTGTATGGCAGCTTGGGACCCTTTCAGTAATCAAGACTCTCGGTTTACTTTACTTTCTTGCTTATTTTTCTGCACAAAACCCCAATGGAGTGGAGCAGTGTAAATCTGAGAAATTATCTTGGGTTTAGGCCAGCTGAGATATTTTCAGTCTCTGTTCATCCTTGGATAAAAACCAGTGCAAGCAAGCTAAAAAAGCCAAATACGTCCAAATTCTCAGTAAGCTTTGAGGGAACATCCATAAAATAAGTACTGGCAGGTGGCATTATGAAGTGCTCAAAACAAATGCTTGAGAACATTGTTGTTGAAAACCAGCCAACACAAGTATCTCCCCCTCCGCAGAGGCTGAGCCAGCTCCTCCTGAGCGCCCTGTCTCGATGGCCGCTGCGTTTTGCTCCATTGCCTGGCAATTAGTGGCATTTCCTGGTGTGTACTTTCACGTGGAGTTTGGCTCTCCAGGAGGACATTTTGGAAAAGTTCTGAGTTTATTCTAAGAGCAGGCAGGAGATAATGAGCCAGCAGTGTGCCCAGGTGGCCAAGAAGGCCAATGGCACCCTGGCTTGCATCAGGAATAGTGTGGCCAGCAGGAGCAGGGCAGGGATCGTCCCCTTGTACCTGGCCCTGGTGAGGCCACCCCTCGAGTGCTGTGCTCAGCGCTGGGCCCCGCACCCCAAGGCGGCCACGGAGGGGCTGGAGCGTGGCCAGAGCAGGGCAGCGAGGCTGGGGCAGGGGCTGGAGCACAAGGCTGGGGAGGAGCGGCTGGGGGAGCTGGGGGGGCTCAGCCTGGAGAAGAGGAGGCTGAGGGGAGCCCTCATCGCTCTCTGCAACGGCCTGAAAGGAGGCTGGAGCCAGGTGGGGGTCGGTCTCTTCTCCCAGGTAACAAGCGATAGGACAAGAAGAAATGGCCTCAAGTTGTGCCAGGGGAAGTTTAGGTTGGATATTAGGAAAAATTTCTTCCCTGAAAGGGTAATCAGGCCCTGGCCCAGGCTGCCCAGGGAAATGGTTGAGTCCCCATCCCTGGGGGTATTTAAAAGCTGGGTAGATGTGGTGCTGAGGGACGTGGTTTAGTGGTGGACTTGGCAGCGCTGGGTTAACGGTTGGACTCAATGATTTTAAAGGTCTTTTCCAACCTAAATGATTTTATGATTCTGTGATTCTATACGGGCAAAGCATTGCTGTACTCTTTGGGTTTGGTGGAGTGAGGAGGTCTGGATCCAAGCCTGCAGTGGTGGAAGCTGGAGGTCCCTGGCCAAAGCGCAGGTGGGTTTGGCAGGGTTGGGATTTGGAGAGTGCAGTGGAAGTAGGGTGCGTATGCCATGAGCAAAGCTGACCGCGTGGCAGGTGGGTGGCACAGCTCAGGCGCTGCGTGTCCCTCTGTGCACCCAGGACTTACCCCCGGCCATCCAAACGGCAGGAATTGCCCTTCAGACCAGTTGGCACCTTTAACGTAGAAGACACCAGCAATCATGATGAAGATCCAGACTGCCAGGTTAATGACGTTGAGCACGTTGTTCAGCCCCACCGAGTTCTTCACCCCCATGGCCACGATGATGGTGACAATGACAGCAATGACCAGAGCAAGAAGGTCAGGGTATGACTCCTCTCCTTTCCCTGGGTAAGAGAAAAGACGTGTGTAACTCTCCATCCATAGCTGTGGACAGCACCTCCAGAAACTCTGTGGGGGCTTTTAAAAATGTTTTTCAGACCCTGAGGCCGTGCAGAACTCCTTGATCTCATTGCAAAGGTGGTCTCCATATGACCCTGCCTCTGCTAGCTAAAGCTGTTTTATTAAGGTGATAAATCCTGATGCCTCAAGACACTGTTAGGACTCTTGGGAGGGCAGCAGACAAATGATCAGGTCCCATTTTGCATAACATGTATCTGCCAAGTACTAAATAAAAATCAATCAAACATTACGTTTTCATGATGCAGGTACAGGACAGCTAGCTGGTTTACTTACTGGTAGGAACCATGGACTGTTGCTGGCACTGCTGGTCATACAGGACCGTCGCAGCCCTGAGTTTCTACATGGCGGTACTGCAGACACCAGCTTGCACTCTCTGACAAGGCTCTGAGTGTGCCTTAATGGGACCGAGCAGAGTGCTCCTGCTCTGTCGTTAGCCTCTGACATTTGACTAATTTTTCTGGGTGCTTATTCTGCTAAATGCCAGCTCATCCCAAAGGAGCTCAAAGTATCGCGTATCCCATCCCCCCCCGAATCCTGTTTGTGAACCAGACTGCAAAGGCAAAGTACCAGAGGCAGACGGATGGTAAATAATGAATGAAGCCTGATATCCATGTCTGACTTCTGACGAGCTTCCAATTACTTTTCAGGCCCTAATTAATGCAGGCAGCTCTGCACGGCGTGACGCACCTAGTCCGTTCAACGTCCCGACGCTGTTGATCATCCAGCGGCTGATGGTGTGGTTGGCCAGCGAGTCGAACATGCTGCTGAGGGCGCTGGCACCCGCGGCCGTGCCGATCAGGTACTCCAGGATGAGGTTCCAGCCGATGAAGAATGCCACGAACTCCCCCACCGTCACGTAGCTGTAGGTGTAAGCAGAGCCTGTGGTCTTGGGGACCCGCACACCAAACTCAGCGTAGCAAACGCCTGTTTAGAAAAATACGAAGCAAGGTAAGGAAAATGTGCTTGGAAAAGGAAAAAGTATAACTGCCTTGGTCCCACCTGCCTGGAGGTGCCAGGAGGTGCCCAGGGCTGTAGTCAGTATCAGAAGGAGCCCAGAGACATCGCAGGGGGCCATGGTGACCCTCCCTCCCCAATCGTTTGGCTTAAAAAGCAGCCCATTTTCCCATTAAAATCAAGCTGTGTTGGAATTTTTTTGAGGATGCACAGTTCAAACTACCCAAAACTTTACAGCCTGTTGTAGAAGAGTCTTCTCACAGGTGTGTGCCCCTGATGTGGGACCCTCCGGCATGGCCAGCTGCAGCCCCACAGACACACAACCGAAGCTGGGGGGAAATCCAGGCACAGGGAGCAGAACTGGGCAGTGCCGGTGGTGCGGCCCTTGGAGCACTGTTTCCCTGCAGCAGCTTTGATGGTGACAGATACCTCTTCTTCCCCATCCAACAGTGACACCATATGATTTTTGCCAAGAATGTTTCTCTCAAATGTTTTATTTGTGGTATCAATATACTGACAAGCTCCCAGTGCTTTTCACTGCAAAAAACATCGTAGCCCTGGGGAAGGTGGTGACAGTGAGACCTGCCAGAGGACAGTGTTTGGGCACAAGGAGGTCAGGGATGGTTATAGCCATCGCATGGGATCCTGGACCAGTGTTGCCCAGCCTCATCCTAGAGCAAGATGCCACAGGAGGGCTCACACAAGGCTATACCTCTCCCTGCCCCGACTGTGCAGTCTCCAAGCGCTTCTCTTGGGTTATTGCGATGCAGATCCAGGCACGAGCACTGTCCTGATCATCCCTGCTCTCATTCATACCGATGCCAGAGGAGTTTGAAGCCATCTTACATAGAAAATGTAAGTTATTCTAACACTTAAAAACGTTACACGTAAGTCTCCTTCCGAAGAATAATTGCAAAACTAACTTTCTGGAAGAAGAAAAGCAAAAAGAAGTATTTAGCTGGAACTGTTTGGGAGGAGATTTCAGTGGACTTGAATATTTTCCAAACTCCTTGTGCACTTACTACATCAGGATACTTTTCAATAAAAACCTGACCCTGACACATTGCTCTCTTAACACAACCATTAACTTTTATTTAAAAGGAATGGATGGGCTTAGTCATAAATTCCCCAAATGTTAGTCAGAACAAGTGCTGGCAGGCCACGCTGCATCCTGCATGTTTAATAGTGATTAAGCCCCTGCCCCAAAGACCCCAGTTCAGCTTGTACGGGTCAGGGCTGTTATCGTTGTGTAAACATGTAGTAATTATTGAGTTCTTTATCAACTACTTTTCTCTGTTTAGAAGGTAATAATTGCTTCAAAATTGCAATCAGTTCAGTATAGAGAGAGGAATGAATAATTTATAAAAATGTTATGAGGTCGCTGCTCTTACTGTAAGTGCAGTTTTTACACAGTACAAACACGGAATTATTGAATCCTTAAGCTGAATTTGGTGGTACTTCTTTTCTCGGTGTTGGAGGATTTTTATATTCCATTCACTGTTTCACTTCCATGCATTGCTTTTCAATGGGACTCTTCAAAACTTGATTTCTGTAAAGCAGGCCCAACTGCAGGAGCAGCAAAACATCCCCATCATCCAGCCCTACAGACAGTCATTAGTCAAAGCTGATGAAAAATGCATGCACTCGGCAAAGGTAAGACTTTCATAGATAACTACAGGCCTGAATGATTCATGAAACAGGTGCTCTGATGGGGACAAATATCTAGTTTCTCTCTTTGATGGCCTTAAAAATCATATAATCTTTCGTGGAGGCAGCTCTACTTTTAGCCAATGACAAGATAAGGCTTAAAGAGGATTATTATTGATACAGAATGATAAAGGCAAAGCAAAGATATCAATATGCATAAAATGTTTGAGTTTTCAATTACTCTACTAGGATCCCAAAATAGAAGAGTAGTCTTTCACTATGCATTGCATACAGCAACACATTGTGGATATCTCCATTAGGTATCAGCATATATTAAGAAAATAAACTATTTTTTATCATAGCTTGCAGTATCCAGTCCAGGAGACATGCGATGCAAGATCTGCCGTCCATCCCTGAATGCCATGGGCTGTATCAGACAGCATCAGTCAAATCACTTTGCTTTGCGGTGCTGCAGGTCCTCCCTCAGAAAGGGGGTTCACAGCAGTTCCCTCTCTGCTTAAAAAGGAAGATAATATCATAATTTATTAGGGTGCAGATTTTATCTCACTAATCTCTGCTGCATCAGTAGTGTATTATTATTATTATTATTATTATTATTATTATTATTATTATTATTATTATTATTGTAATACAACTGCATAATAAAACTCTGTTACTCAGTTACTCCTCGGCAGCCCCAGCTATTTGGCACCTCGTCCCCCCGTACCCGGAGAGACGCAGCTCTCCCGGTGCCCCGGCACAGCCAGCCCGGCTCCGGCAGCGCGTGCATAGGCTAGGCACACTCTCCTCGCCATAACTCTTTGAATTTGGAGACAGATTTCTTTTTTGCCCGCCAATCAAGAGTGATTGCAAGTTTCTGCAGAAAACAAACGAACACAGTGGTTGTTTGGAAGAGCAGTCTTTTTACAGAAGACCATTTCTTTTCCTTGAGTATCAGCTACGCTGTGTAATTGGCATGACAGTCATTACGCTGGTGTAATTATACAGTTATCGACATTATTCAGAAGGACATAAACACAGCTGAGCGGTTTGGTCCATGGCATTGTCCCTTCCAAGATTCCATCTACAAAACCCCATTTTTCAGATTTAATTGACCTCTGCATTCTCTGGTTTATCTTGTTTGGGGGTAGGAGACAAGGCAGCCAGCAGGTTTCCACACAGTGCATGTATACGGGTTAGATGTTTTTGGGTTAGTGGTGGCTTGGCGTCACACTGGGCACCCTGACCTGCCTGGTGGGGACTTTTGCTGGTGAGTGGTGCCTCAGTGGGGCAGGAGGAGGGACCATGAAGTTCCCGCTGGCTTCAACCTCAAACTCCAGTGCTGCAACAGCCGTTGGGCAGCACAACTGGTGGTACAAGGGGCTGGTGCGAGCGCCACAGCTCAGTGCACCCTCTTGGCTGCCGCCTTGCTTTCAGTGTGCCGGGGCGGTGGTGGCCGTGGTGTGGATGCTGATCCTCCTTCAGCTGCCTGCACAAGGACACACAGGACCACGAGACATCCCATGGGGCAATGGCACGATGGGAGTGATGTTTCAGGTGAAACAAGCCTTTGGGGAGAGGCCTTTCAGCAGTGCTAGAGGTAACACCAATTAATTCATGCTACCACGCAGGAAATCCAGAGGGACCGTCCTTTGTTAAACAAGAGCAGCCAATTTACCGAGGCAGGTATAGGGCAAAATCCTATTTTCAGCAAGCTGCTGAGCCTGTCCATTGTGTTTCATGATCACTGTGTGCAGATATATAAACGGCAGGTCCCTAAAGAAAGCTTCCTTAGAAAAAGGACTCACATTTCTCTAGCACCGCCCAAGCAGCTCATGATCAGCTGCAGCTGGAGCCCCTCACCCTGGCCCTTGTCCTGCAGCTCAGCAGCACCTGAGGCACATGCTCAGCTCTCCCCTGCTCCGTTGTGCACCCTGGCTGTTGCTGAGCTTGGTCCTGCATGGCTACCAGGTAAGAGCATGGCAATGTGCTCCAAAACGGTGTGGCTTGGTGCTTGAAATCCCCATCAAGGGTTGCTGGGGTTGCAGAGCAGTTCCTGTGGGAGGGAGAGAGTTTCTTTTCTTGCACAGCCTGGCACTGAAGCCTGCAGGGTTGTGTGGCAGAGAAAACTGTCCCACCCCAGTAACCATCACGGGGGAGGACCTGACCCGTGCCTGAGCTGACAGTAAGGAGTTTGCAAAATGCGATCAACAAGGTTGTATTACTTTAGGAAAGGAGGCAACTAAAGGGACAAGCAACGGCTGGTGAAAAAGGCTGTGGAGAGGGTAATGGGGCTGGGAAAGGTGCAAACTGCTGATTTTTGCCAAGAAGGGGTTTTGGTTAGAGATGGGGGTGAGAGTGGGGAATCCCGGAGGCTGCAGCTGATGGAGGGAGCCTGCAGTGTCCCCTGTGCTAGAGGCTTTGTGGAGGGAAGATGGGCAAAGTTTCTGTTTCAGAGCTGAATAAAGGCCTTCCAGTGAGAGAATGAAAGATATATTGATTTAATTTATCAGTTTAATCAATGATACTACATCTGTGAGTACCCTGATGGGGCACATGTTGCTTAAACCTAGGGAAAGGCATAACTGGAATTTGTTGGGTAGATGAAATTGGAAAAATCCATATCTGAAACCAGGCTAAAGAGCATGGAGGGATTTACGGATTTCCCACCGGTGGGACCTTCCCGGCGGGGCTTCCCCGTGGCTGTCGCCCAGGGGAGCCAAATGGCTTTCTGGAAGGGGCTTTTTTAGCCAAAACCCTCCTGGGCTCACTTTGCAGGCAGTGGGATCTGACTCTGTGATCTTCAATACATCAAGGGAAAGCAGGTGATCTACTGGTCCTGTCTGGCCTTAAAACTGTGAGAAACTCCTTCAAATCTGTCAGTGCACACTTGCCTGAGCTCAGTGCTCACTACACCGGGAGTGACCGTGATGTGAGAGCTGAAATCGCCTCCCCTGTGAGCCCGATAGCCCGTCCAGCTCCCGAACCCTTGCTCAGTTTTACTTGCCAAAAACGTGTTGGTGTTACAAACAACAGCAGCATCAGCCATGAAGTGAGGAAGCGGCCAAGGAGACTATCAAAACACTGCATCCTTTGCAAAACGCTTTCCCAGGGCTACAAAAGCAAGCGGAGATGAAAGCTGAGTGGGAAGCGAGGTGGGATCCTGTGGGTGAAGGTGGGAGGGGCTCCCTGCTGCAGGGCAGGGCTCACATCTGGGCTGAAAAAGCCCCTTTTGGAGGACAGTGTGGTTTTCTTTTTTTTTTTTTTTTTCCTTTTTTTTTTTTTTCAGATGAGACCCACCCAGGCTCTGTTTGCTTTTGGTCTGCATCATGGCCAGAGAAACCCTCCCTGAGGAGAGAAAGTGGGCAATGGGAAAGGATAAAGACACTGATGCTATCTACTGCTTCAGTTAAAAAATGGGCGGTTTGATTCATTTGTTGTGTTGGGATCTCAAATGAGCATCGGATCTCATTGCATGCTCTCAGCTCTTGTTCGGGACTGAACCAGTGGTAAATGTGTCTGAGCTGCCTTGTCCCTGGGGTTTAACTGGGGAGTGGGGAGGCAGGACTGTCAGCGTGGTGGTCCCCAGCCAGCATCGCTGGGATCTTTCCCTGGCATGGCTTTGGGGAGAGCATGGCACTCGTCCCTGTCCTGTGCCAGGGTTGTGCCTCTGGGGGGCAGGGGGTTCAAACTCACACAGAGTTTGGTGGGATCTCCATGGAGCCGCACTGCAACCTCCACGGAAAGAGCATGATGTGCTTCCACCTCCCTCTACAAAAATGCAGAGACTTGAAAAGCTGAGCCGGGTCATTCTGCTGTGTTTGCTGTTCCTGTCTTCTATCAAAGCCCTTTGCCATTTACTCAAGTTTCCTTATCCAACCGGCGGATAAAAGCTGGATACCAGACTGACACAGCATGCAAAGTCCTCTGAGCCGGGAGAGCAGGAACATCACATCATCGTGTTAGCACTGATCTGGAAAGGACAAATGCCAGCAGTACTGGCTTCATGTGGAAACCGCAGCTCAAGCCATATGCTCAGCTGGGTTCCTACGGAGGAGAGGGTATTCACCAGCTTTCCACTAAAATACATAATTCCTCTCTTTCTGCACATCTGTTTGTTGGGGTTTTTGTTTGGAAACTCAAAGAGTGATCCTGCGTTAATAGGAGCCAATAAAATCAACTCCAGAACTAACTGAGGAACTTTTTAACTCTTAGCAATGTCCAAAAGAAAACAAGCTGGCCCTGGTGCTACCCAAGCCACCGATATCGTTCCTGTTGAAACGGGGTTTCCCACAAGCCACGTTGTGCTCTTGCTCCAATGCCGTGGCTTGGCCGTGCTCTCTGCCTGGAATACTCACTGCAAAACTCTCAAATGTTTCAAAATGTATTGACCACAGGCTCCATCCTTGGGGAAGCCATCAGCAGCTCATTGGGGCAATTATGCTTGGGCTGCTGGCTCCCAGTACAAGGTTTGGTCTGATATTTGGGCAATGAGAGACAGTGCACCCCATGAGCTGGGTAAGCCCAGTGTGAAAGGGTTTTTTAGTTTATGGGGAAGATGCCGCCTCCTCGTAGCTTGTGCTGCTGAGCATAGGTACTGCCAGGCATTCACCCATGAATGGAGCCAGAGGATGCATGAGATGCCACATTACTCAAAAACCCACCCACACAACTCACCTGACAAGATGGAGGCGACGGCAGCGATGATGAAGGAAACGATGACCCCAGGCCCTGCCATCTCTTTGGCCACCAGGCCGGACACCACGTACATGCCGGTGCCCACGCAGCTGCCGACGCCGAGGGAGATGAGGTCGAGGGTGGTGAGGACCTTGGCCAGCCTGGCACCCTGGGTGGCGGTGGTCCCTGTGCCCTCCAGCATCGACTCCACGGGCTTTGTGCGCAGGACACGGGCACGCAGGGCATGGCCCGCCGCCCCCCACGGCACCCGCCGTGGGTCCAGGCGTGAGAAGAAGCCGCTCATGGCTGCTGCTGGGCTCGGCAGAGGTGGGTCACGGGTGGTTTCGGCAGCACCCACTCAGGGCTGCGGCTGCATCTCTCCTGCACTGGTGGCCCAGCTGCAAGAGAGAGGAACACAGTTTTAAACTGAAATAGCAAAGGAAGAGGGATGTGCTCCACACGGAGGAACCGAAAGGTGCCCTCAAGCTGGTTTCTGGCTGGGCTCCAGTGCTGGGAGAGCCCTGGGGGCCGAGGGGAGCTTTGCTTTCACCAATGCTGCTGCTCCAGAGAAATCTTTCTCCATCCCAGTTGTTTTGTACAACAGAGATGCTCTGCTCCCCTTTATGTTTGTCTGTGTGGTTTTAGCCCTAGTTATTAATACAGCCCCATAGGCAGCAGGAACGTGATGCCCCCCAAGTGCCCATTACGTGGCTTAATTGCTACCAAAAGTGATGATGGCTATGTATAACCGCGAGGTGACTGCAGTAATGACTTCCTTGAGACACGCAATGACTTCTTGACTTTGAGGACAATAACAAGAATTAACACTCTCTGAATGCTAATATAAGGGAACAGGAAAAATAGTTTATTAAATATGAATTTTAGCCTGGCAGCTTTCTTCCTGTTAATACAGAAAACTTTTTTTTTTTTTAATTGCCTTGAAGACAAAACAATTATTTTTCCATCTTTACATACAGAACAAATTACATTGTGTCTACCAGGCAGCCTTGTGTTGCTGGAGTTTATTAAATAAAACACAGCATTTATTTCATGTTTTGGTTGATCACAGTTCAAATTGTCCTGTTTTTTTACCTCGAGCAACCACAACCTGAAAGGCTGGATGTTCTAGCTAAGAATAATAATAAGGAAAAATTGTCACTGCTCTTGAGCAAATGTGCATCTTTGGGTTGAGAATAAAAACTGGGTTTGGCTTCTGGGTTGCATGAGGAGTCAGCTGGTTTGTGGCATGGGCTGGATCTCAGGTTAGGCTTTACTTTCTGGTTTAACTGAAGGTTTGTGTTGGAAAGGGGCAGCTGAGCCAGAGCTTGGTGGGTCTGCACCAGTTGGGACAAGGCAGAGCAGCCCTTGGGGCAGCGTGCCCATGTGCTGGTGCTTCCAGGGTGGCTCTGCTTTGCCAGGGCTGTGTTTTGGCCACGGAGGAAATAACTTCTCTAACCAAAGCGATCACCACCCAAAATTCATCCTCCTTTTGTCCAAAGCACAGCATCTCTGAAGCACAGGCTGGCAAAGAGGTCTTGCTGCACTTCACCCAACCACTTCCTATCCTTTACTTAATTATTTTCCTTACTGGGACTTCATGGATACTCCTAGTTGAGTTTGAAAGACTGAGGTTGCTATGCTTAGGTTTGCACCAAATTGATTTAAACTAGCCAAGAAACTGGGCAGAAGATCCATCTGGTTTTTGAACTGTTACAATCTAGACGCCCTTATCTCTGAGGAATTTTCTCATGTAGTTTGTGCTGTAAGAAAATATCTTTCCCAAGTGAGCCCATCCTTGGTTTACTCACGGCAAAAACCCGTTGCAAGGTGAAAATAATAGATACTGAAGAGTCAGCTCTTAACTCTTGTAAGGAAAAGCATAATGAGAATTAACGGCTGGAAGTTGAGACTGGACAAATAAAAGTTGGGTGGTTGACCGTGGGAAGAGATGAACACCAGGAAGAGCTGATTTGTGTTTCTTGCTGTCTTTATACCATTTCTAGATGTTTTTGTGAAGGCCGTGCTTACCACAGCGGAGCCGCTGGGCTACCAGAAGAGGTAGGATGGCGCGGGATGGAGATGCCGAGGCTGCGAGCTGGTCCTTGGTCCCATCACCAGCTTTGTGCTTTAGCATGGGCAGAGCAGCCCTGTGTTTTAAGGGGGTTGGGACTGATGATGTTTGAGATCAGCAGTTTTTCATCATCTTGTCTGTGGTGTCCGTGGGTGGCCGATGAAGGGTTTGGGAAGGGTGGCATATGCTCAAGTCTCGCTGGAGGGATCCACATCCACACCGGCAAAATCAGCGCATCTCCCAGACTGGAGACTTGATCCCAGACTGGATGACTGATTCAGACAGCCCAGTTCACTCTCAAGGCACATCAGGGTACAGAAATGACTTTCTCACTTTTTGCAAAGAACCTCAAAGGAAGACACGGCAGTCTTGTCCAGGGATAATTTTAACTGCTAAAATAATGAAAAACTTAAATATTTTAAATGGTTTAAATTTAAAGGAGGAACTGGCTGGTGGATCTGTGATGTGCCTGGATTTAGGCTGTTGAGCTGTTCCAGCTGCCCGGAGCCAGGCTGGGGCCGGGTACGCCTGTGTGGCTGCCCATTGCCATGGGGCAGCCCAGAGTAGTCCTGGGATTCATACAACCCCTTCTGAGTCACCAAGGGGAAAAAAAAACTCCAAAACATCTGAAACAAAATAACTCTATAATTGCCACTATATTAAATTAAAGCAATCATTCGAAACTGTTCCAGATGTTGAAGCGAGATCAGCATATTGCTGCTCTGTAGCTTGGAAAACATCCTTTCACTCCACTTAGAGCCATAAAAAATATCTCATGGATGGCAACCATTTGCATGGAGCAGAGATGGTTCGTTTCTGCTCTGCTCCACTAACCTTGGCTAGCTAGAAGCACACTGAGAGGGAAGGAGAGTTTTTACTTGTGGTTTTGATCTGCTCTCTTCATTGCAAACCCAGGAAGCTCAAGGGAGCTGTGGCTCGGAGAGGGCAAGCCCGACTCGGGGAGCTGCAGCCGGGTTTTGGAGCTGTGTGTCTCTCCATCATCAGGCAGTCTGGGTTGGTTTTCCCCGGCTGCCGCCTCACCGGCTGGCACTTGCTGCTGCCGCCGCACGCTTGTTAGCAACCGCTGTTTGTACCGAAACACTCTTTTTCATTAGGGTAAATTAACTAAAACAGCAATCAAGTCGAGAGGAGAGGCCTAGGTATTTACAGGCACGGATCTTTCTTAGTGTCTGGCTTGGTGCTGAATGATTCCTGATGTAAAGCTGCTTTCTGCTGGCTGCCCCGTGCTGGTGAGACGCAGCGCGGCGCCCTGCAGCCCCCGGCATCGCCCGTCCTCGTCACTCCCCACAGCTCCATCTTCTCCAAACAAGCTGCCCCATGCCTTGTCTGTGCTTTGGGATGGCTTATTTGATTTTTCTGTTAATGACTCCCCTCCATCCAGAAGTCTATAGAGGTATCCTTAAGCAAAGACCTCTACTAAAAAATGCTGGGAAAGCAACAAGAAACAGAACACTGATGGTGATAAATGGAAAAAGAGAGCTCCTGTTGGTGCATTGATAAAAAGCCAGGCAGGGGCACACAGTAAGATGCAAAGCTTGGATTTCTTCTGGTTTTCATGGCTCACAGAAGTAATTATTATAGAGGAAAACTTGCTGACGCCCTGGCAGCACCAGGGTCAGGATGGCCCTGGACCGGGACAGCAGCACCCAGCTTACTGCAGAGGTTTTTATGGGGAAAGCTCCTTCCTCCCTGCCCAGGGGACATGTGCCCCAGAAATGCAGGACTGAAGCAGATTCCCATCAAACCCCGAGGCGGTGCCTGCTGTGGACGTCAGAAACAGTAATACAGATGTTTACAGTGCAGGAGCAACAGTCCTCAGACCCCCTGCCCGCTCTGCCTAGGGGCTGCATGCAGTGGGCTTCAGCCCCAAGGGCTCAAGAGGATGCGAGCGGCAGCTCAAGGGGATGTTAGAAGCAGCTCCTGGCAGCAAAGCCTCTGCGATCCCAGACGAAGGACAGGAGAAAGAGGAAGAAATGAGCTAGCCTGACTTCCCTGCTCCTCCTCTCCTTTTTCTTTTAATTGCTAGCTCGGTAACGGTGAGGCGGACTCGTATGAAGAGACACAAGACACTGAATTTCATTACAGCTCTTCCAGCAGGCAGAGGAATGACGTCAGCGGCGCGATGCGGCGCGGCGGGAGTCAGGCAGCAGCTCCGGCGGCCGCCAACCAGAGGGATGCCTTCTGCCGGGGCTGCTCGTCACGTTAATGTTTTCATTGCGAATGCGATTTGATTTGGAGTTTTGTGTGCTTGTTTTTACATTGTTGATCCCCAGCTGGGCTGCCGCTGTAAAAGCTGGCTCTGCCTCCATCAGCAGCCCTCCTTAGAGGGATTTGGAAGCCAGGCACGGAGCCGAGAGTGAGGGCTGGTCCCTGCTGGTCCCGGCGCCGCTCACATGGGTCCAGCTTCAGCAATCTGGCTTAGTGCCTTTGCTGTTAATTTGGGGCTCTTTTATTTTTAATCCTTCCAGTTTTACCTCTACTTGAGTAATTCAAGTGGAGCTGTGGTTAATTTAAACTAAAATTCTCGCTGAATTAAACTAGTGATATGTTTCAGGCTTAAGACCAACTTTCTGTGTTGCATCAACAAAAAAATCGGTTCAGGTATTTTTTTTTTGTGTCTTCATAGCAAAATGGAAGCGGAGGGGTTGAACAGCACTTTTCTGTGTTACTTCCAACTCTGTTACTTTAAGTGCTTTACCAATGTTGGCACTGCTGTAAAATGGCTAAGCATCATTATCTTCTTTTGACAAACAAGCAAAATAAAAGAGGAAATATTTAACTTGATGAAAGACATAAGGCAAGGGTGCCACGCATCCAGAGCCAGCCCCCAGGAGTCCTTAAATTTTGTATTCTAGTCTCTAGTGCAAGAAAGAGTCTAAAGAGCATAGACATGTAATCCAGTAAAATAATTAGCATGTACATAGAGATTACCCTTTTTGCCCCTCTCCAGCCTTCAGAGGGGCGATACGGTGTGCTGGTTTACCCTCGTCATCTCTGGGGAGAGACTGGGCTGCCTGAATAACTGGGGAAAAGGCAGAGGGAAAGATGAGGGGAGAGATGTCAAATCTCCTTTCTGTCTTGCAGCTGCTGGGTCCCAATTCCTAAGCCAAATGGCTAATTCAATATTTGAGCACCGATCTTTGGGCACCGTGTCCATGAAGGCGAGCAATGAAATGGTTTAGGTGGCTGAGTGCTCATCTTCCTGCCTGGATGAGGAATAGGTGGGAGCTGAGGTGACACATTCAGAGGTGAAATTGGAGCTGGTCACGGTGAAGGCCAGAAGATCCCTTGATATTAGGTTGTTCTAAACTTTGCCGGGGTTAATTACATGCCAGCCTCACAAGCAGTTGGTCCAGGCTGTCAGGGTCCCTTGGGATCCTCTGGAGCATCAGGCTAGTGAGAAACAGCTCTGGGGCTGGAGGGATCGGTGTTTTCCTCCTTCCTAGAGGCCGGATGCATTTGCAGGTAGCACCTATAGCTCTTATAGCCTGCAGGGGATGGAAACCCAAATGCACCATTCGCCCTTCCCGAGATGCTCATGGGCATCCCTGCAGGTGCATCTCCTCCCCATGGACAGTAAATCCACCTCCCCAGGACACCAGGTCTTCTGCTGTTCTTCTCCCTTGTGCCTGTAGAAGGCAGTCCTATGCCTGGCATTTTGGTTTTCCCCTTGTTTTCTGCCTTTTTTGCTTGGGTACCAATGATTCCTCATGGTGAAGAGTGGTGTAGGACTAAGTGCAGGGTACTTATGACAGATACAACAGTCTGGGAGTGCTGAGCTGTAAGTAATGCAATATGCATGAAGTGCTCCATTTGTGTTTGCAAATAAGCTATTTAATCACCAGGAAAAAAAGAAAAGAGAGAGAATTGCGGAGAAAGAGGTATAATCAATTTGCACATTTTCAAAAAGGTCTAGTTTGTCATTGTTGTCTTGAGATGGAAAAGTAAAAGCTTTAAAAAATGTAATGATCCCTGCTAATGCAGGGAAATGACAAATCAATAGATGGGTGAACTGAGCAGGAGATGGGGAACCAGGAGCTTCTTGGAACTGCTCTGACAGGTTCCCTGTGATGAAACCACATGAAATTAGTAAATTTGTTCCTCCGTCAGTAAAACGGAGAAAGTAGCTACCTTACAGAAGTGCATGAGTGGTTAATTCAGTTGGGTTTTCTAAGGAAGCAGAAGAGATACCATGCTAAAAACTATTAACATTCCCCTAGCTGTACCTTGAAAACAATATTGCTTTTGTACCAGCCCATGGTCACCTGCAGAAGGACCCTTGTGGCTCTATGCACCTTTAAGCACTCATTTGTGGCAGCCGCGTGACTTTGCATTTGAAGTGCAGACATTTATACCAGTGCTCATGGCTATCAGATACAGCCTCCCCCATCCTTCTGCAGTCACGAGCCATGGCATGATCGAACAAATGAAACTCCTAAAGGAAGCTGTGCTCACAGGTCTGGGTGCTCAGACTGTTTCAAGGACTAATGTGCTGACCTCTGAAATCCAAGCATTTAAAACGCTGCGAGCTGGGTGCCCAGGAAGCGAGATTCATCTCAGGTGCTGGCACGTACTTCTGCAACCTTCCCTCTGGTTTTAACAGCAGCAGCTCCACACCCTGAGCTGTCACAAGGGGACAAAGGCATCTCCCTGCTAGTATGGTATCTTCTCCAGATGACAGCGAGTGGCCTGTTTGCAACGCTAGGTAGATATTGTTCTAGCTGTAGGATTGCTGTTGGCATCAGCAGAGTGGTTGCCTTGCATTTGCAGCTCTGGGCTTTTTCCTATTTTTGAGGTAATGGGTTCTACTTTCAGTAATTACTGCTTTGATGAGATACACGTTTTCTGTAACGAATCTCACTGTCGGAGTGGACAAGGGCTGCCTTTGTATCACTGAAATGTTTAGACCCGGATTACCATACAGTCTCTTCTAGAATTATACTCATTTAAAAACAGTCTTTGCTCTAACAACATGCAGGAGGAAATCTCTGTGATTACTGCGTTGTGCTTTCTTTTTCTTTCCTCTGTGGATCTATACTTTTACACTGCAGAATGAAAGTCATTACCATTTGCTCCAGGCCAGCCACGAGAGCTTTTTTCATTTGACATAATTCAGACTGGGTTATTTATTAATGTGTGGAGCTCTCTAAACAAAATGGATTTTTACTGTTGTGAGACTCGGGCTGATGCATCATTATGACAACTTATTTCATTTCTGGGTAGCGTTCTGAATTTCAGTGGCAAAATCACAAATTAAATTTTTCAGTAAAGTATGGATTTAACACTTTGGCTTTGTTATGCAAACCAGAAAAAAAATGACCTGCATATCAAACACAGGACATGAAAACTCACTATTTTTAAGCCTCTATTTTTATTTTGAAGATTGCTGGTTTTATAGATTCCTTTATTCCCCACTAAGAAATAGGTTTTTTCCTCTCAACACCGACTCTTGCTTACCAGCAGTCTTTCTGGCTTTCTGTAATATTTTAGTAGGAGTCTGAACTGGTCTCGTACGCTGTAAACACATTGGGCTTACAAACACAGTTCAGCTCTTGCTGGTTTTCAAATGTGTTTCTCTTTTGTAGGTGTGCACGGTCTCATTAATTAGTTATCGTGTTCCATCAGCGGTTATACAAGTGTAATTGATTATGCCTCGCTGCCCCGTTTCCATGATTTTGGCTATCAGCTAATTAATGCAGGAGAGGTTCTCAAAGAAATACTTTCCTCAGAAGAAGCTGGAAAGACACATTCTTCAATCCCGAGCCTACTAAAGGCTCCAGAAGAAGCGATAGTAGTATATGCAAATCAATGGGGTTTTTTTGCATATGAAAAAGGGAGCCTAGAGCTGCGGGGTGATTTGGCTGGTTGTAGCCTGTGTCACTAAATTCCTCAACAGAAGTGTGAGGTAGATTCAACGCACTTCCAAGGAAGTGAATAGCAGCTCCTGCTGCTTTTATTACATGTTTGGCTGCTTATTCTTATTATTCACTGGGACAAAAAATCCTTGCCTTACATGAGTAATCCTCCTGCATTTCAACACAACCGATTATATGAGTAATGTGAGCACAAGTTGATCAAAGAAGATGATTTAGAATAGAGTTTCTGTGTTTAGTCATTTATCATCATCAGCCAGGCAAATGCACCGCAACACCTAAGCGGTGTGTAGCGTGAGTAATACTTGGCGTTGTAGCATGAGGGCTTTTTGACATTTCCCAGTAAGTGAGTTACGAATGCACATGTAAGATTAAATCAGCATCTAGGATGGTACTAGTGAAGCCGAATTACATGAAGAATTAGATGTTCTTAAAAATGCTAATAGCATAAAAATTAGGGTATTATAATATTCCTGAGTGATGTGCACGCACTGCCTGGAGATGTCCTTGTGTAGCAAGGGAATCAGCACGAGCCAACACAATTACCTTGAGCTTAAAATTTGCTTGCATTGAAGCCCTGGTACCTAGCTGCATTCTTGCTCTTAGCCTCCCTTACCGGTGAGACCCCAAAACCCAATCTCTTTCACTGAGGCAACACATCTGTTGTCTCCCAGCTACAGTAAGCAGAGTCTCCCCATGGTGAGCTGCCCTGCCTGGCAAGCGTAACTTGACTGGTATGCCCACATGCAATTAAGAACAGAAAGTAGAGTTGCTGAAATATTATTGCTGTCGTTCTTGCTTGTGTCGGAGCTTTCAGCCAAAGGAACTTGACATATTCCTTCTTTCTGTCTTAATTTACTTTGTGCAGAGCTGGTGACCCTGGTTATTAATTGCACATCTCCTGGTCCCTGTTGCTTCCACAGCCGGTTAATGAGTGGAACACACCTGCTGTTGCCCAGGTGCCTTAGACAAGGCACTGGCATACCCAGATGCTTCCCGAGCGCCTCGCTGCGGGGCTGGAGCGGCACGAGACCTGCCGCCAATGCTTTCTGCCTGTTTCCAGCCAAGGATGAAGGACAGGCAGGAGAAGCATACATTTCCTTCACTACCAGACTACGGGATCCAAATCCTACCTGGAGGCCACCCTGGCATTGCTGAGCACCACAGAGCATCTGCTCATTTAGTACGACTCAACAGATCCATCATTAAGACCTGGTTCAATGATGCTCAACCACACATTTAAAGCTAAGTTTTAATTGTGCTGCTGTGGATGGAACATGCCCAGATGGGCAAATGGTGTCTCAGCACAAGGGGGTGTCTCCATCCTCAGGTTTAAAAAACTTCATTGAGTAAGACCCAGCCTGCACTCAGGGAGCTGAGAACCTGCAGGAGGAGCGGACAAAGCTACCAACTTAGGTCATGGTCACCAACAAGCAAGAGTCAGTGGCTGCTGAGAGGGGCTGCCCTCAAACCCACACATTTGGCTTTATAGACATTTCGATGCTTGTGGCATGACAGCAGTAACCCATTTCCCCACAGGCAGCAAACCACTTGATCCTGTAACTCTGTCCTCTCAGAATCAGGACGTGGTGCTTGAAAAACCTGCACCGCAAAAGCTCTTCTGCTCTTCACCTGCCAGGTAGATTTAATTTATGGTATCATGTATTTCAGTAAATTATTGATACAGTCACCATGCAGAGGAACAGAAACAATAGAGTCACGTGCTGCACGGCTCTACCTCGCTGGTTTTTGTTTCATAAGTGCCTGGGCTTCACTCTGACAGTTTTATTGCGGGGAAAAAAATAGTTTTCTCCTAGGGATGTTCCAGCCTGGTGACAGAAAGGCTGTGGTGGGAGCATCAACGCTAGCTGGAGCTCCCAGCCCCATGCCGATGACCGCATAGTCTAGACGCAGGGCTGCTATTCCATGAGCCAAGGAAAGATATACAAGAGAAAAATTGCTCAGTACTAGAAGGCAGTTTCCAGCTGACAACCACAGCTTAGCTACATCTCATCACTTGTAAACAAAAAACGTTTTAGGAATCTCTGTGGCTCGTGGATCTGAGTTAGAGTCTGCTCCCATTTACACCATGGCAGCCAGCAGACTCACCCCGGACCAAGGTGAGACTCTGGCCAGGTTTTCATATCCATAGGAAGCAGCTTAAAAATACCTACTCTATTTCTTGCCTCTGGATCCTTTTGCATCCCTAGATCCACTGTCTCTCACAAGAATGACAAGTTCAGGCCCAGCCATGGCTTTATATTTTATAGAGCGTGCCAATCTGGGAGTGATTTGTTTAAAAAAAAAAAAAAATTAATCAATGTGAAATACACAAATGCTACCCACCCGCTAATGTTTTTTTGTGTGACATAGGGATCTCACTGCCACACATGGATGAAGAAGTATTTGATTCTTTTTTACATTCTTACATTCTTATTTTTAAAATGTCTTAATAATCCAAACAACAACATGTTGCTTAAACATTTACATTATGGTGATCTTAATACCTCAGTTGCTCTGAAAGCAAAATTTTGATTATTTGGGGGCTAATAAGTCTGAGGGACTAAGTATGTTCTGTTACAGACTACTCTGTTATCCTTTTTTTTTTTTTTCATGAAGAGCCTAGGATTGTATTTATGTTTGTGTAAGTTCTTGCTATCCTGTTTGCTTGAATGTTGCAGGGCTTCACAGGAAAACCATTAGTTCAGCCATCGAGAGGTTATCCTGTTCTCATTGAATTTTCTAGAAAAACTCCTGTTGCCTTCAAGGGAAGATGGATGAAATCTTATTATATGTGTGTGATTTCAGAACTGAGAAAACAGACTGCCTTGTGCTCAAGAAGCAAGTAGTGTCAAGTCAGCCTATAAATATATCCTTTAAAATACTTTGGGCTGGAATCCTTCCTGATACGATCCCATCTGAGACTCTGAAGTTTCATAAAGAATGAATTTTCATCATTTTCATATGATCCTAAAAAATTAGAGAAGGGTAAGATATGTCTTGACATGGGAGTCATGACTGACTCCCTAAGGAGAAAGATTTCTATTTTGAACTGCTTCCCTTTACTGCAACATGCACAAAGAAAGAGATTCTTTTTAGGGAGAGTTAATTAATGGAACAAGTTGGAAAACTGGGAGACTCAATATATAAGTTGGTCAGTCATTTGTTCTGCTTTCAGTATGTGGTCAAAAATCCCACCTGCTGGGAACGTTGCACTTCTCTAGAGGGGAGGCTGGGGCACCTGGGAGCAAAGCCATACATCCCTGTGCCTAACTTGGGGAATTAAGGATTAAAGGTACCATTAAGTCCACCGAGTTCATTTTGTCTGAATTGCAGGCCATTAGCTTCCAGGCAATTACTCCTGCAGGGAGCCCAATGACTTGCTTTGGCTAAGTTGCATCTTTTGGGAGGACATCAAGTCTTGACATAAACAGATGGAGAATCCAGCAGGTTTTCTGATAGCTCCTTCATCAGGTCATCAGCCCTCCACTGTTCAAAAATGCGATCTCTCACTTAAATCAGAATGTTTTGGCTTTAGCATCTCGGCACCGGTTCATGTTGTGCCTTTCTTTGGCAGACAGACGAATAACTCAGTGCCTAGGAATTTATTTCTGTACAGGCTCTTAAATTCAAGAATCAACTCACCTCCCACCCTTCTTTTTAATGAAGTGAGTTGCTCAGGTGCTGTAGTTCCTCCACTGCAAGGGCCTTTCTCTGGTCCTTGACAGGTTTTGGCTTTCCTTTCTTTATTTTTTTTTTTTAACTTCCAATTTTATTGTCATTTTTGTTGATGTCTGCTGTATTCTAGCAGTCTCAGTTTCCAAGGGCTGAGGTAAAATTTCCTTCCTACATCTCCCCATACTGAATAGCAGTTGAACAAGGCTTTTTTTTCCCTTGGTCTTGTTCAACAGCTTGTCCTGTTGCAGATATTGCCTCCATCCTGTCTTCTCAGATATGTACTGTACGTTTGGCTTTACTTTGAGAGGACCCGAGATTCTTTGTCGGCATCATTTACTGCTCATCAGTCTTTGTTTTGTTGGCAAAGTTCAGCACCTTTGGCAGATGAAAATGGGAAATGGCTCTTGGGCCTTGGATCCCTGCAGGAACCCCTTACTTCTCTGGTCTCATACAACAAGGACTCCCCATGGAGCAGTGCGTTTTAAGAACAGATAATCAGTCAGTTTAATCTAGGTAACTTTTCACTCTAGTGTTGGTTTTGGCTTGTTTGAGGTTTTTTGTTTGTTTACAATATGTTGTTCAACTACGGTAAGTCATACGCCTTAGCAATGTGTACCAATAAAATGAACACATGTAAATATCTTTAGCAATCAGATTTTCAGTCTCATGACAGCTTTTGGGCAATTAAACAAATGCCTTGGCATGCTAAAATGTACTTGCCTACTACTTAGGGACACTGGGAGGATTAATTAGTTAATATGCTAGATTAAATCAGACATGGCCCTTTTGAGCTGAAAGTCTTCTCTGGGGTCGACCAGCCTCGTACTGCTGCCTACTTCTCCCCGGGGTCTGTGTTGATTTAGGAAGCCCTCTGTTAGAGCGCACCAGGTACAGCCTGTGACAGGAAAGCACTAAGTCGATCTGTATAAACTAGCGTTTAATAGGCCACAAAACCTGAGCTGGAAGGCAATTCTGAGAAAAGAGATTAGGATTTTCAATACAGTGATGCTGAAGCACACCTACCCGGGGCTGAGGCGGGCAGACGGCTGGGATTAGGTAATTTGAACATACCCGTGTGGAATCGATAAACAGCACCGAGTCGGGGGTGACGTAAAAAGGAAGCTAACTCCATGACCAGGAGCTAAGTCAGAGGGAGTTTTGCAGGCGCCGGCGGGAGGACGGAGCCGTCAGCCGGGGCCAGCCGCCTCGGCGGGGCCGGGGGAGGCTCGGCGGGGCTGGGGGAGGCTCGGCGGGGCCGGGGGAGGCTCGGCGGGGCTGGGGGAGGCTCGGCGGGGCTGGGGGAGGCTCGGCGGGGCTGGGGGAGGCTCGGCGGGACCGGGGAAGGCTCGGCGGGGCCGGGGGAGGCTCGGCGGGGCCCGGGGCCGCCCCGCCGGGGCTTCAGCACCGCGGACAGCGCCCGGCCCCGCCGCGCTCCGGGCCCCGCTGCCGGCGCCTCCGCGCCGCCTCCCCCGCGGCTTCTCTCCTGCTCCGACTCCTTTTCTGGCCGCCGCCCCCCCGCCCGCAGGGTCAGCCCTCCCCTCTCCGTAACCTGTCGCCGGAGCCGTCCCTTCCCTCAGGCCACCCGCGTTTCTCCTCTCACTCTGTTTTCCCCCGTTTCCTATCAATCCCGGCCCGTCAGCCCTGACCGCCCGCCCCCCCTCCCGCCTCCCCTCCGGTGAGTGCCCGACACTTTGTAAACACGGGGCCGCAGCCTGCCCGGGGAAGTGGGACCCCCCCAAGCGGGCTGGGGTCCCCTTGCCGCGGCGGCCCCCAGCGGGGCAGGACCCGGCCCTGCGTGCGTGGGTGGGGGGTCCACGGCCACCCTCCCCCGCGGGGCGCCGGGCCAGACCTCTGCCGGGCGGGGAGCCGGGCCCCCCGAGAGGCTCCGAGCCGCTCCCCGCGGGCAGGAGGGCGGCAGCGCCTTCCCCCCCCTCCACCCCCTCCTCCGTCCCCCTTCCCTTCCCCTCCCCGGCGGTGCGGGGCACTCACCGCCGGGCGCGGAGGGCAGCGGGCGGGCGATGCTGCGGAGCCTCCTCGGGCGCGCAGCCCGGCGGGGGCGGCTGCGCTGCTGCAGCCGGCGGGGGGGGGCTGCGCTGGGCACCGCCGGCCCCGGCTCCCGGCCGCGCAGGCAGGGCGGAGGGCGGAGGGAGGGAGGGAGGAGGGAGGAGGGAGGGATGGAGGAGGGAGGGAGGGATGGAGGAGGGCGCTGCAGCTCCTCAATTATTCAGCGCTTCCCCCTCCCTGCGCTCTGCCCGCCTGCCGCATGTCACCGCCCGGCAATGCCCAGGGGCCGAGCCGAGCCGGGCCGGGCCGGGGCCGGGAGACCTCCCACCCGTCGAGTCCTCTCTGCCCGCCCAGGTGTCCCGAGGGCTGCGGGCGGCCTCCCCCAGGTTGCCCGGCTGCTGAAAAATAACTCTGCTGGCTGCCTCCTCCAGAGCTGGGTTTTCCTCACCCCAGGGACAGAGGGTGGCGAGCCCCCCCTTTCTTTTCTCCTTGAGCCGCGCTGTGAGATTTGGGTGCTAATACTGTAATCCCGGAACAGGCAGAATTAGGACTAAAATAATGCCTCATGTATTGCGGTGTGCCACGTTGTCCAGCCCTCTGCGTGGCCCGGCTGGGAGGAGTTAGATATCAGGTGCAGGATATATTTTATATTTTATATCCATAGCTGCTTTTGAGGGTAGCTGGAATTCATGTTCAAGATTACTCCTTATTTTTCCTTATCACATTTTTATTTCTTGATTCTTGCTGTTTGGTTCCCTCTAGAAGCACTCCCTCTCTGTATCTGTATTCTTACCATTTTGACATCAAATCCAAAATGGTTTCATCTCCACTGATGTCTGGCGAGGGTCAGATTTCAGCCTCCATTACAGCTTCATGCTGTAACTTCTAACAGGACCCATTCCCAGATGCGGGGTGCACCTCGAGTGGAGAGAAGCTATTCGTTCTCTAAACACTGAAATAAAAGTCTGCTGATGAAAATGAAAGGTGTGATCCTTCAGCTTCGGGTCAGTTCGGGAAGCCAATGTTGGCCTGATGTGAGTGACCCCGGCAGGAACCGCGTCAGTGGCGGTGACCTTCTGGGGACCTACAGGCAGCAACGCTGCACAGATAAGCCTGGCCAGGATGTCCACCACCCTGCACGGGATAGAGGACCACATGTCAGCTCTGATTTCCTTTTCATCCCTCATTTCTGTGATATTTTTCGTGGCTCTCCAGATGAGTGCCATCATTTTCCCAATTTCTTACCAGGCTCCTTCCTCTCTCCAGCTCAGCTCTACCTCCCTCTCTTCTCTCTCTCACAGCAGTCTCTTTGCAGCCCCTCTCTTCCCAAACAAGAGCAGAAAAGACTGCTCCCAGGTTATTGCTGGTCAGCAGAAGGTGTCATCCCGGGATGACACGATGCTCCGTTCCCTTCCTGCCGCTCCGGCCAGCGCACATCACACCATACAGCGCACAGCAGAAAAAGCCTCGCTGGAGCCAAAGTGCAGCCAGCTGATTACCCTCCTCACAACCAGCAGTTTTGAAACCCTGGTTTTATTCTTTTCCATATTCTTTCATTCCCTGAAAGCAACACTCACAGCTGCAGCTGCTCTCCTGTCCCTGTCTGTAGTCCCCATGCTTCCCATTTGGTTGTTGTTTCTCTTCTCGTTCACTGGCTTCCCCCAGCTGCTTTTGCTCAGTCTGTGGACGCCAGACGCAGCTGCGGATGGCTGATCTCAGGAGCTTCCCTTTGACTAAATCTCAGCAAAAGAGAAAAGCTTCTCCATTTGCTATCGCATCTTGTTTTGCAGTGGGTGAAAGCAGCGCGTGAGGAAAGGACACGGAGGGGTGTGTGTTTCTGAAACGATTGTCAGTGTGGCCAAGTTTTAATGGGACTTACCTGTGTGTGTGGGTCGAGTCATTCGAGTCGAATGACTCCTCGGGGCTGGCGTACCAGAGCGTGGGATTGCACGCCCTGAGGGCTGACCCACAGGCTGCTGCTATCGGCACATCTGGCCCGTTGCAGTTTGGTTGGTATCAGCAGAGAGGGGCTTTTGTGTCCTCTGAGCAAATACTTGTAGCACCCAAGTCTGTATAAATCATCGTGTGGTACCACCGTATCATCCCTCCCTTCCACCTGCCCGCTACTGCTCAGACCTCTCGCTCCAGACTTTGCTGTATAATAGTTTTCCAGACCCTGTTGCAGTCCAACCTTGGGCTACTTATATGCTTGCCTCTGTTTTATCCAGTGGTACCTACAGTTAGCTACCCGAAACACCCTGCCACCACCTTGAGTAATAACAGCCGCGAATGTTTTCTCAGAGGCTCACTTAAGCTCTTTCTCATTAATCCTTACCCTGTTTTCGTGAGTTTTGTAACTTCCAATCTTGTAGGAAGATGAATTTCTGCAGCTGCCCCTCTAATGGTGCTCTCCGAGTTGATTCAATGCGAGTCTGTCATCTGGATAAAGAACTGGATGAGGCCAAGGTACCCTCTAGACAAGTCCCATCAGCAAGGTCACCCTCAGATTAGGGTGGAATTTCCCCTAGCAGCCAAGCACACAATGATACTTTTGCAGCAGAATTTCCTCTGTCCCCAGGCACTGCCTAGTTTCTAGATCAAAATAATTTCTGCCCATTTTTTGGTAACAGCAAGTGGCCGTCTGACTAGTCATTTAAATACTTAATCCTGTTTTGAATTCGACCAAGGCTTTGGCCTCAAAAACACCTTATAGCAGGGATCTCCACCAGCTGCTATCTCATTATCTCAGCTGTTCTGCTTATCAGCATCAAATATGGCCTTTCCAATTTCATGGGACATAACTTTCTTTTTTGTGACTGAATACACACAGGCAAAAGCCGCCCGATTGATTTTCTTTCTTCCTTTTATCAAAATGTTTGTTTACCTCATTCTTAATCCCCTCATACTTGTCTCATCCGTGACTAATTAATTGTGCCATTTAAATACCATGGTTCCTGCAGTTTTCTGGGCTATTTCTTTGTCTACAGATCTATTAGGACAGTCAATACAATCTTGGCCTGCTGGCCTCCAAGTTCCTCTAGGGCTTCCAGCATCCTCACCTCGTGGGCCCTCTTTCCCTTCGTGAAACCTTCTCAGAAAGGAAAGGTTCATTGCTAATTCCTTTGTTTTGCTGAGTTTTCCTTAGTGCCATTTCTCAAAATGTTTTGACATCATCAAAACGGACTAATTGGCTGTTCAAGGGAAATAGCTTGGGTTCCCTTTGGATTTATGCTGGGCTCCCGACCTGTGCGCTTGGTCACCCCATCACATTTTTGTTGGTTTTGCAAAGACGCACTGATTTGGGTTATGTTTCCAAATAAAAACCTACTTGAATCAAATTAAGTTGTAGAAGAGAAAATATTTTGGAATAAGATCAAATTCCAGTCAGAAATTGCATTTGAAATTGGCATGAGAATTGAAAATTATTGTGTATTTTCACATGTTCACTCCCGAACTCCACCGAGAAGCCATTGCATTTTTCCCTTGCCATTTCCATGTCCGTGTGCGCTGGCAGCTACTGTTAGATCAGCAGGGCTGAAGGCACAGCCTCCATCTTATCATTTAGTGAATGTGGTTGAGGAGTGTCAGCTAGCTCTTAGGGAAGATCGGTATTTCATAGAAAAGCACCACTTTTGTCTGCAAGCACCAGGCTGCTTACAGGGACATCCCATTAAGCAGCCGTTGGGACGCAGTGGTGGGAGCTGGGTAGCCCTCCACCTGCTTGCTCTGCGTGCCCGATAACTCATGTCCATGGCTTCGGCAAGTGTTCGTGCTCCAATTTAGACTGGGGCATCACAAGATAACTCACTGAACAGCCGTATCTCCTGGACATCCAGTGAAAAGTTCATTTGATGGTGTCTCTGAGCAGAGACCAGATGGAGCCCTGCAGAAGTGCCAGTATTTTTAGAAATGTGGCCAGAATGCTTGGCCATATTTTCTTAGTTTTCCATCAGTTGGAACCTCAGTGAGGACCCTACAGGGGTCAAAGTGATGGAGGCATTAATGCAGGAGGATAAGAAGAGGGATTAATCTTGCTGTCTCATCTCCTTTTGGTGACGGGCGGTACGATGAATACCAGCGTGAGGAAGGATAGCCCTGTAATTAAAGCCCCAACTCAAGACTTAGAAAACCTCACTCAAGTTACCAGCTCTGCAACAGGTTTCCTGGGCGAGCTTCATTGTTCTTTGCAGTCCTAATGCTGTGAAATGACAGTGAAAACATTGCCCCATCTCAGTGGGTGTGTTGGCTGCATAGGCTGTGATTTCTTTGGGTGAGGGACTGTCTCTGCGTGCTTTATGGGACCCTGACCTCACTGGGGCAGTTCACCTGGGCAGATGCAATTCGCCGGGCAGGTAAAAGAAGATGCCTGGAGTGGCGAGCTGGACCTCCCTGACCCCCTGAGATCTTACCCTGATGCACAGGGATGGCAGCCTTGATGCACCTGGGCAGGGAATGAGCCCAGCACTCACAGGGCACTGGCTTCATTATTTAAGTTACTTGTCTGTAGTGGAACTGGCCATGGGCTTAATTTCTGCTTAGGGCAATGGAAAGGGTTATTCTGCCCTGCTAAGCAGCATCTTGGCCAGATTACAAGAAAACAGTTGTGTGGATGTTTCTCATAAACCCGTATCAGGGCGCTTCCCCCCTGTGTGGAAGGATAATCTCAGTGGTGTGTGGGTATAAACAGAAATTGGGGTAAAATCCCAGCACAGAGAAGCCTGGGGATGCTTTGCCATTTGATTTTATCTAGCTAAGATTTCTTCCAGCCTCTTTCTTTCTTGCTCCATATCCTCCATGCCAGGTTGAGCGGAGAAGACGGATAACACATCCATCAGACATGTTCCCCATTCAGATAGAGATGGGGTGGCAGAGCATTAAAGAAATCCCTTTCAGAGCCGTATGCAAACGTACAGCCCAAGCCCAGTTCCAGCATGAGCTGTGGCCTCTCCCCTGGCTGGAGGCTGTCGCTGGTACTGGCAAAAGAAACGATGCCCTTCGGTTGTGCCATCACTGTCCCCAACGCGGAGCTCCCACTGGTACCAAAATAGCTGTATTAACCTTGGCCACGGGCAGATAAACACCCGTGTGATGGGGTCAGGGGCTGCATGGGGTGGGGGATCCATGTGGGGACACCCCACCTTGGGGACAGGGAGCTGCAGTCGCCGGTGGGGCTCCCCTTCCCGTGCTGGGACTGGGGCTGCAGCCGGGCTGTGCTTTTGGGGGAGGCTGGGTTAAAGCAGGAGCCAGCGAGAGGGGATTAAATGATTCAGTGTTTGGAGGCTGCTGCGCTATTTAAAGGACCACACACTGTTTTTTTCTTATCCAAGAAGACTGCTTTTAACAACAAAAACCAGGCAGAAGTGTGTTTGTTGCCTTCTCATTTTCTTCGTCTATGGTTCAACATTAATGCTTTGGGTCACCGCGTAGCCGGTAAGTGCAACCTGTCCCTCCAGGTCACACCACGTATGCCGTGACGATTATGTCTTCATTGAGTGAAACTTGATACATTGCTGAGTATCATTTCCCACTGTCCTGCAAGTGGATTTAGATCTTCTGGATTTCAGGTAAAGTAACAAGGGTGCAGCTGGTGGCAGGATTTGGTCTTAGTTATCTGTTCCGAGAGTGACGTAAAGCACCATAGCACAAAAATGATACCAGCGCAGGGACGTTCGATGGATTTATTGGCAGACCACACGCAGGACATGACTCTGGATGTAGAGTCACCACTGGCTAACATCTCTGACTGTGTTAGGAATGAGTTTGATTCCCGTTGAGTGCTCTCCAGAAGAGCAGCACCTACTTGATATCTTTAAGCTCTCCAAAAGCTGCCAGCCACCTTGGGATTGATGCCATGTGCAACACGTAGTCTGTATCTGTCGGCAATGCCCCATTCTGGCGGCTCAGTGCTTAATGTGGAGCGGTATGTCGCAGTGTTTGCCACCCCTCACGTGCCCTCTAGAGAGATGCCTCTCAAGCTGAAGATTTCTCGGTGTAGCCACCTACTCATCTTGATAAAGCTGTGGTTCTAGCAGGAGCCATGCTGGGCTAGTTTTAGGCAGAAACTATCCGTAAAGAGCTGAGAGAGAACATTTTTTCTTTTTAAAGGTGCTGTAAATGGTTTTATTAAAAGTGTGCTAGTGCTTTGAGGGCAAGACTTTGGCAAGAGGACCCATCTCATAGCCCAGTTCACCTGCAAAGAGCAGGGGGCAGGAAAGATGTGTTGCTGCAAGGCCTTCTTGTTCTGGGGCTGACTTGCTCTGCTATGATGTTGTACACACCAGGCTGTGTTTGATCTCCAACGCTTTCCCTTATTGCCTCTCATGGCCCCCATCCTGGACTCATTTCAGCTCCCCATCACCTTCATCTTGCTGTAGAGGGCTGGCAGAGCGGGGCTTTGGTGGGCAGTGGTACCCCCTGTGCTGCACACAGGGCTGGGGAGCATCCGCGAGCCGTCTGTCCCCACCGCAACACGCTACGGCGACAGGTCCAGCTTACTCTCTGCTAGGCTGCCCACGCACAGGAGAAGCTGTTTCTGTTGTTCTCGGTAAAAACAGCCTTAGGCCACAGTGTTTGGTTTGGGTTTGTACACAAATAGCTTACACGCTACTGCTGAGAGCGCCAGGTTAAAATTAGTGGTCTTCAGAGTATTTTAGCATTTACTTGCCAAATTTTACCCAGAGACTGAAGTATTTCTGCTTGAATAAAAAAAAAACCAAAACCCAAATGTTTTTTCTGGGGGGAAAAAGAAGAAAAAGATGTGAATGCTTCCTTGGCATTTTAACTGGCTGCTTGATTTATTTATCCATCTTGCTGCTAATAATGGACAGGGCTTTGCCCATCCCAGGGTTTGAAGAGAGGCTGCTGTTTGTGCGAGTGCATTTGCTTTGCATGCAAATAAGAGGGTTTATTGTCTGTTGTTTGTTTTTCACAAAAGTGTAGCTTTTTGCGTGTCCAGAATAACCGCTATCATCCCAGGAGAAGGCCTTGCAGGAAAGGAAAGGTTTGTGAACATCCCATGGACTGAAACTCAGTGGCATCAGGAATTCAGCAGGAGAGCACTGCGCATCTGCTCCAAAACTGGCGGCACTGCAGAAAAAAAGAGGACTATATTGATCTGATAGTTTGTTGTCACTGACATTTCTATTGATCTACTATTCCCCGATGATTTCTTACTGCTAAAGCCAAAGGGCAGTGTTGGGAAGGGCCGGCACTGAAGGCGAAAACGTTACCCAAATGAAACCATAGTGCAGTTTCCCTTGGAGTAAATGCAATTTCTCAGTTGAAGCTCAGCCAAGATATTTCGTCTAGGTCATTCCAGGTCTGTTCAACCTCATTTTGTATCTCAGCTGAAGGACGATGAGCCAAAGCCTACACCTCTGAAGTCACCATGGATTTAATATCGTAATGCAGCCTTGGCTGAGTGCTGCTTGAAAGAGCAGAGCGGCACGGATTGAATTACCTGCAGCCTATTAGTTGAACTCTCCTATTCAAGAACCACAGGGCCTGGTGCAGCTCAGCTTTCCGGGGAGGTCGATAAGATCGTAGCCTGTGGTAGCATAGTTTTAGGTTTTAATTTGGTATTCATTATATCATTATCAGCGATCAGGGTCCCGGCTCGCTTACGAGCTGCTAATGGGATCTGTAGCTGCACAGCTGCCGGCTCCGCTGCTTTGGTGCAATGACTTGCTGTGTGTCAGGCCTCTGGCGTAGGTACCCATGGCACGGGGCAACCATCCTCTAACGACCCTCCTTTGATACGTGGGGGTGTGCTGTCCATAAGAGTACCCCAAAGGTGCTTTAAAAATAATGTAAAAGGAGGATGATGAACCAGATGGCTTCTCTAGAAAATGAAGACTGGCTTTTCGATTAGTTTGTGTATCTTCTAGTAACTTAAAATAGCCTCCTTTCTGTTTGTCGAGGCAAATAAGACAAGACATTAATATGCACATCCTGGCAGTAAATAGGTTTCAAGCAAGCTTCTGCAGTGCTGGGGGAGGATATTAGGACAGCGTGTTTTTCATCACTGACGTGCCGGCTAGTATGCAAGAAGATTCTGCTCTTACAAGGCAGGGAAAGGATTGGAAAGTTGAGGAAAAAAATAAGTTTTTCCACTAGTATGTAGATAGAAAAAAAGATCGATCCAGAATGCAAGCCAAATAATAGTATTGCTTCTAATTCAGTTAGATCTAATGCTAAAAAATACACATTTTGAGGAATGGGTTTTGGAGTGGGCCAGGTATTGAGATAATGTAGCTCTTGAAATCAGGAGGATTGTACATAAGTGAAATGCTGTTTACTTTGACCCATTTTGCTTTTATTTTTTTTTAATTGTTATTTTCCTGGCCTTTAACCTTGCACATGTATAAAGACAGGCTTTTAAAAATTACATCTCACGGAAAAATCCGCTGGGCTTTTCCACAGAGGAGCTAATGGCTTTTATGGAAAGGTTTACCTAATCTGAGGTGATGTTTTCAGTCTCCTGAAACCAGCACTGAATGGAGCTGGAAACGAGTGCTGAAGAAGGAGCTGGTGCCATCTCCTCTGTGCAGAGCGCACAGGGGAGTGAAGAGGTTTGCTTTGTTTCTTGCTTTTGGGTACAGCGAAGTAAATGTCAATTAAAAACCAGGAGGAGTGAATGAGTAATTTCTTAATGTATCCAGTACAGCAAAAGAGAAACAAACACATCAATTAGACAAACCAGATTAATGCTAGGTGCGTCCTCGCCGTCCACATAAAGCATCAACAGCCCAACTTCTGCTAAAATACACCCTGATAAACCCGGGCAATAACTGATCTATATTTACCTTCTTGGTTTATAAGACCAGAGATTAGCAAGGACTCTGAGGCATCTGATTCAATCACGTTTCTCATGGCATATACAATTGCTGGTTAGAAAATTACTCCTAGTGCAGGCAGGGGAGGAGGCGAGGGAAACCCCCCCTTCCACCCCCTCTCCAGCTCCTTGAGGAGGGTGTAAGTCTTCAGTGGTCCTCACCACCCAGCGCTGGAGATGGCATTTACCTCCTGGATCCACCGAGTGTGGTCGCCCTTATCCAGAGTCTTCTTGTTCAGGTATTGTGTTTGTCTTGGCCTGCGAAAAATACAATATTTGAACTGCATTTTGACAACCTGCATCGAGCCACGAGCCAGGGCTGCGGGCTCGCTGCCTCTGCGGCAGGGAAAGGAGATGTGCTGCAGCTCAGTGGCCTCCCTTGGGGACAACAGGGGCCCCAGGTGCCCCAGCCAGGTTCAGGATACACGGCATGGGCTGGGGGCTTTATGGGGTGGGCAAAGCTAACAGCAGGCAGTTTTTAACCATTCAGGAGCATGAGAAAGCAAGCAAACAAACCTAAGCAGTGGAGGAATCGTGTAGAGCTACACAGGGAAGGAGGAAAAGCCCTCTGTTTAGCGTTCATCATCATCTCATACATACGCAGTATCACAAGCAATGAAAAAATGCTAACGCTTCAGTATTTTCCCACCGGTCTAATAAATATGGTTTTAATCCCAGTTTCTTATTGCTTCATGGAAATGGCAACCAGTTGCTGCTGACCCAGAAGCTGCTCCTCTGCAGTGGCGCCGGTCACCCCAGGGGACAGCGGGGACCTGCCTGGATGGCAGGGCTGCGCTCAGGCAGGAGGAACAAGAGTACCAAAGGCAGCAGAAGGGATTAAAACCAATAGGCTTTTTGTAGCAGATCTATGCTTTAAGGAGAAATTAAAATTGGCCTTCTATTAACAACTTTATTGTGCTGATACAGGATTATTTCTAGTTTGAGATCTGAATGGAGACTTGGCCGTTAATTTTAGCATTACGGGATTTCCTGGGGTGTTTTTATTGCACTGATAGGAGTAAGGAGAGTTACAGGTTATGAAATTTTGCTGTAGGATAGCACATATTATAGTGTGTAACAGTTATTTAACCCCCCCTCCCACCCTGCTGACTAACGTATGTATAAACAGGCTTCACCCAGCTTGAATTCCTACTTTCCTTTCCCATTCTCCGGGGAGCAGAGCTGCTTGAAGCTCTGTGCCACACATGGGGCACGCAGTACCCACCAACATCGGCTCCTTAAATACACTGTAGATGTGCATGCTTGCAGGCAATTTTTATCATCTTGTGCCCACACCAAACCACAAAGCCCGTTCGTCCTGGGCTTTCTATGAAGTTTCTGGTGTTGAAGCATACAGGAGGGGACGCAGGAAGATGCGGTTTACTGGGTGTTTCACTCTTCCCACTTTCCACTCTCCACTCTGGAAATAGCTGTTTAGCAGAGTAATTTGCCTTTTCCTGCTTGGCACGAGTCTGGGGGTGTTGCGGAGCATCACCAGCCGCTCGTGGGTGACTCGTCCCAGGTCGCTCTCCACCAGCTGGTTTTTGGAGAGGGAGATGGTGAACAAGGAACATTGGCTTGGCAAGATGTGTGCTTTCCTTTTTTTTTTTTAAGCAAGAAACCCCAGTGTTTTGTTGACACAGAGCAAGTAACAGTTCATTTACAACTCTCCAAATGACGCTAAATTAGTCTGAATAAACTGAATGTTAAAGCAAGATCTGAGCAAACCCAATCTCCTGATGGATGGCTTAGTCCTACTTGGAAATGCAGACGTTCAGCCTGACGGGTTTCTCAAAGATAACCAGCGATAGCCCCTACCAAGTCCCTATTCATGGTGCTTATCCAAGTCAATCCTCCATTTTTTTCTGGGTTTTCCACGACTTATAAGATATTATTTCCTGCGGACAGTGGATTGTCTGAGTATTTCCAAGTCTGAGTATATTCCCAAGTGGAATACTACTGGTTGGTCTCGTTGCACAGTGGCACGGCAGCTCGGGTGTGGATTGATGAAAACAAATGAGCACTTAAATTGAAGAGTTGTTTGACATTGTACCCTTGAAGAAGATGTTCTTCCGTATGATAATTAATGATTTTGAAGGCAGACAGCAGGGGGTGGGCAGCCTAGGTTGCTGTCAGCCGGGGGAGAGCAGGAGGGGAGTGATGGCCCCAGCAGCTTGTGCCGGGCCGGGGAACCCATGGTGGGCTCCTCTCCACAGGAGAAGCAGTGGACATCTGTGGGGAGGGAAGAAATCCATACACGACAATGAAGCAGAAACCTAGAGCCAGAGCCATGCCATCTCTAAGGAAATTTGTGATCTTGTCTCTGGTGGGAAGGACTGCTGGGTAATATATAGCTCTTGATGGGTGCCAAGTGGCCAAATTCATCGGCAAAGCCATACGTGCTTAAATCAGAGCTGAATTTGCCTTGCTTGTTCCGCTTTATTGGTGCCCTTTCCCAACATTTCCCCCTGTTGAGGTTGTAATTTTCTGTCAAAAATGTAACTGCAGAGCTGTGCATTTTAATCCTGGGTAATTACAGTCCTCGGGAACTCGGTCATCCCCTTCATCACACATCCACCGTCCCCTCTTGCCCCTGCAGAAGCAGACTGAAGTGCTATTACAGGAGGCAACTGAAAAAGGGGGATCTTGTTCTCAGAGGCCTTTCTTGTTCCTCCCACTATTATTTTTAGAGCTCGAGGTTCACTGCTGCAAAGACAACCTCCTCCCCAGCACTCCCACCCAAGGCAGGGAGGGGGTGACACAAAAGCCACCCCACTCCCACCTTCAAAGCAGCCGTGACTCAGCCTGCAGTCTGGGGGCTCTTTGTTTAATTCGGAGGAGGATGAGTCACAGGAGGCAAAGGCAGAGGCTCAGCTGGCAGGAATCAGCCGACGGCCTCGCAAGTCGGCTCAGCTGGGCTGAATCACGCTGGTGGAGGGTCCACAGCTTCCTACAGCAATCCCACCCACCCACTGCTTGAGCTGGGTAAACACAGTAAATATGGGGCAGCTGATCTGAGAGGTACAAATTACCATCAAGTTGATTGTGATGGAGAGAAAATAAAAGAAAATCTTCCTGCTCAGTTTAAAGGAGTGGGAAAAATAGTTTGCTGTTAACAAAATCCTTGTCAGCTTTCTGCAGCAAGAGCATGGAGGTATTTCCAGGCAGCGCTGGGAAAAAGCAAACACGCTGCATGCAAGCACACAGCCTGCAGCCCAATAGCTCTGACCTGCAATTTTTCAAATCAAGCTAGTGAAACAGGATTTGGGCTGATCAGTGCTTAAATAGGAGACACACATGAAAGAACCGGCCTGATGAGCCTTTGTGCTTTGTGGCTGCCTGCTTTGCTGCTGGGGTTGCACCTTACCCCATCAGGAGGTGATGTTTCACCCAGCTGTAGGTGCCACCCCAAGAGAGGTGTGCAGGAGACAACCAAGTCCCAGGGAAGCAGCAGAGGAGACCTCCCTGTGTGCAGCTGCAGACTGGTGCTGTCCCAGCAGGACATCGAGAGCTGCACTTGTCCAGCAGCATGGTAGGTGTGGGCCTGTGAGGGCTTGCAGCAAATCTCTCCTTCTGAGTTTCAATTCTAAATGTCTTGATTTAGAGGAACAAAAATGCTATCTATGAGACTTATTTTCTTTACAAGCGTTAAAGATGATGATAGCAGTCAGAAATGTGGGGAAAAACAAGTAAAACCCTAAGTGTACTGCAGTTGTTTTATTGAGAGCATAAAGAGGATTTTAATTTTATTTATTTTTGTCCCTTGTATTGCTGTTGGTTTCCAGTTCATTCAATGTATTTAGTCTGCTCACACCTTAACTTTCCTTGCTCTTTCAGCTGGGTGTTGTATTCTTCTCCTCTAAATCATGTCAGATTGCTGCTTCCCACGGATGATGCAACTCTGAGTCAATAATCCTCTCTTGGAGAAATTGCTCCAGACAGGCTAGAGACCCTACCAAACAAAGGGCACCTAGGGAGTGGTGGGCTTCCCTTTGGGCTGGGCTCATAGCACCCTCCTGTATGGGAGGTGGGATGTGACTCAGAAGGCAACTCCTGGATTAGCTGTCCAAAAACTATCACTGATGAAAAACAATTTTTGTGCACTAATATAGAAGCGGAATCGCCAGTAGTTTTGTATCAGGTTGGTTGTCAAACAGGGGCTGTTTGGCTGCTGATGGGAAATGGTCTCAGTCCTGTTCCTATCTTGAACTGAATACCGGGAGATGTGGAGGGAGCGCAAGGACAGTGTAGAACCATTGAATAATAGATCCTACGAGTCAATTGTCATTGTGTAACATGGCGTACAAAATAGCTTCATATATACCTGCCACTAGTGGTAACTACTCTTGTCAACCATCTGCTTATAGATCTTTAATTAAAAACTGTGTTATTTATAGAGCAGATTGCAACAGAGCACCTCATAAAACCAAAATAAGTCAATCTGGCATCTTGATAAACATTGCTATTGGGTTGTGTGGACAGTAGACATGCAAGAAAACCACCTTTTTCATAATGACAATACTGAAAGATAAATGCCTACGTGGAAGTGATGTTTGAAGCATGCAAAATGGCCATGTTCTTATCTCTCTTTCACCTTGACCTACCTTAGCAAAGATGTAATGGCAAGTGTGCTCTTGTCCAAAAGTCCTGGGGGTAAGCAGGAGGAGAAAGCCCAGGTTATGTGGAAGGGTGCAGAAGAGCCCCTTGGGTTTTGACAGAGCAGGGTCAGGATGAGACCCTCTTGCTCTGAGCCAGGATGGGCTTTGGCTCAGAGGAGCCAGGCGGAGCATTTCCATTAACTCTACCAAGCTTCAGGTCAGGATCCCTCTTGGCATGTCTCTGCTTTTGCGGCTCACGGGTGAGTGCCTCCTGCTTGCATAGTCTTAATTTCTTGCAGCTTTTTGAGCAGGAAGGCTGTTGTGCTTGTGGACATCTTCTCCATAACATCTTTAGTCCTATGGAAAATAATGTTTTAGAAAAGACTGATTTTAGCTGTTACTCAGGTTTTGACTGAGGACTTTGTTGTAGCCGTGAAAGGCCTTACAAAAGAATGTTGCTAGTATAACTGTTGGCTTTTTGAGCCAGGATAAAAGTTTAAAATACATGGCACAGAGTGAATAAAAACAAACCAAGAGCGGTCCCGCTGTCAAGTGTCCAGTGTACGCAGGAGAGAGGCGAGAGCCCGTGGTGAATGCAGCACATCGCTGGCAGACTTCTCTTGTGGGGTCTGTAAATTCTTGTCCAAAGCCCAGAAAAATCAAGGGGCTCCTATTGAGTTCCTTGACCTTGGGATTAGGCAGGATGTAAAATAGGAGGACGTGGATAGTGATAACATGTTTTGAAGAAGTTATGCAAATGATGTTAAAATACACGATTTAAAATATTAGCTCTGGCAGGGAAAGACTGCTGAAGTTTCAGTCAAGGGGAACAAATATTCAATAAATTAAAAAGTCAGGACTTGGCTTTAAAACAATTGCTTTGTAAGCAAATGTTCCCTTTTGTGGTCGGCATAAAATGTGCTACGGGAAGGGATACAGCTCAGCTAATTTCTTAGGGGGTAGGTATTGCCATCATCAAATCTGCCTCAAGAAATGGCTCAAGTTTGCACTTCTGTTGGCACTCAGGAACCTGACAGAGGTTCATCAACTCTTCTTATCTTTTTTTTTTCTTTTTTTTAATAGTGGGGATCTTCCCAGAGGGGAGCTGTGGTCCATTTGTAACTGTAGAAGAAAAACTGCATCATTACAGCCAGGTCAGAGCCCCCTCAGAGCCAGCCCAGCACCATCATGAGCAAGGGTTGACTTGCGTTTTAAAAAAGCCATATCTAGTCCGAGATGTAAATTTATTTTTAAGCTCACTTTTTTTAATGCAGTAAATATTCATGTCTTTGATGCTGTGAAGGTAAAGTCTAGAGCGCAAGCCACTATTTTCTGTGATGATTTCAATTACCTAGTAAATCTGCAGTGCTTTTATCCACCATGGCTTTGTTTCTCTGGGAGGAAGGAGGTCATGGAGGAGGAGCTGGCAAAAAAAGTTAATTTTAGGCAGTGCAAGTAACACTTAATGGCAAGGAGCAAATCTATAAAATCAAAAAAAAAACCCAAAAAAACCAAACCAACAAACAAAAAAAACCCCCAAAACCCACAAACAAAAAACCAAGCATGTGCTAGTCACTCACTGGTAAATCGCTTCTGGGCAGAACAGTGTTGGTTCAGTTTTTCTTCCCCTCCTAGGTTCAGCATTTCCAGCATCTTGCACCGTTTCTTTTCTTTTTTTAATATTTAATGAATGCTGTCCCTGAACTCTCACCTGTGCGCCCAGTGGATGAGCTAAGGGGAAGGTAGGTCCAAACTGTGCACTTGAGATATAATCTAAAAATGTTGTGCTTGTATAAAATCTCCCAAAGCTTTTCAGTATGCAAAATCTTGACCTGGATCTGGATGCGTGTTTTCCACTGCCTTGCTTATCCCTGGGAGGTTGATCTGTGGTCCAGAGAGAGTAAACTTCAGCCAAATAGAGAGTAGAAATTAAGGAAAGAGAAGTGATAAGTACAGATTGGAAGTAATAAATAAATAAACCTAAACCCGGAGTTAAATTACCACATTGCTTAGTGAATTTGATTAAGTAGCACTTTAAAAATCTCTTCTTGCTTTTCCCTAAGCTGAACATATCTGGTCCCTGCCCGCAGCCTGCGGCTGGCAGGGGGTGCCACGCTTTTTCCAGCAGCAAAAGCAACCAGCGTGTTTGTTGCATCAAGGTCAGCAAGGAACAAGTGAACAGCCAACACTTTGTTCTGGGGATGCACAACCAAGCGAGGTCCAGACCCGGCCCCACCCAGACCTTCAGCTCTGTTCCACCATCTTTATAGCCACCTGCTTTTATGACCAACCTTCTGCTCAATTACTTCCAAGAGGCTTTTGGAGATGAACTCAGTAACGCTTGTGGAATGATACTGATGTACTGAGCTGAGACCCTCTTTCAAACATTTACAAGAAAAGCAAGATACGTGTTAAAGGTTTCACTTTTGTTTTCAAATGATTGAAACAACATTGGAGCAGGAGAAATTAGCCTTAAATTGCTGAAGAACACTGAATTTGATTAGTTCCTGCTCTGCTTTTTGTTGGCTGAAAAGAAAACCCCAAACTATTTCTCTTGCAGAAACAATTTATTTGCACTGTGTAATAGCAGAGCACTGGGATGTGTTTTGTCCCATTTTCAGGTTTTCTGTTAGGGAGTAACAACTTCACGTTGCTTTTTCTTGCCTGGATCTTTAACGCTCACCTTCCTCTGTGATTTTTGCCAGCTGTGTTTTTCAACCGAACATTTCTGTGTTAGAAAGAGATCACTGGCCTCCTGTCTCATGTGCAAGGCTGTGACTAGGGCCCTGGAGCCTGATGGTGGTGGGACTCCACCTTGCTCACAGAGGTACAGACAGTGACTTCAGGTGATCGTGCAGTGATGCCCATCCCTTGGGTTGTGCTGACCTGGCTGTGGGGTGTTTGGAGGGAGACTGGCAACTCTGAGTGATTGCAAAGCCTGCTGTGAAACCTTGTGGAGATTCATCCTGTTCCTTCCTGAAAGGTCAAGGCAAACGAGGAGCGAGCTCGGTGACAATCAGCTCTGTTTAACAGCAGGAAGGTGTGAATGCTGAGCTCATCCATCACAGCTCTCGAGAGCAAAAGAAAATTATACAGAATTTCTTCTGGAGATACTGCTAAGCTGCTAACCTATCGCTCGTCCATAGTGTCTCCTTGCGGTTACTTTTTTATATTGAGTGCACTAGAAAAAAATAAGAAAAATTTGTCTTTCTTGTCTAACGCAATTGCTTTACTTCCCATCCCCATTCAATTCTCTGCTGGATGAATCCCTCAGCCTGTCAGGGCTGTGCTGAGAGTCCCTTCATGCAGGTAAAGGGGCCTTGCTGGGTAGCACTGGAGCTGAAGTCCTGTATGGAACCACAGGTTTGGGACAGGAGGGCTGGGGGGTGTCTTTCAAGGATGACTTTGAGTGAAAAGACTCTGTGCCTGTCACCTGGTGGGTGACTTGCCCTAAAGCTTTCCTGCAAGTGGGTGTCACCGACTGCCAGCTCTCCACAAGAACAAAACCCCTGACAAATAAAGCACTGCAATTCCTACTGATGGTAGCAGGGGTTATCTGCAGCATCTCCTGGCTGATTACTGTGACCATCCTGCGGGCTTTGGCAAAGGCTACGTTGGGCAGACTGTGGCATGGGGCTACGTGGACAACAAATGTAAAGTGATCAGAAGAGAGCAACATGGTGGATTTGTTGCCCTGAGGTTATTCAGGTGATGGTTTGGAGGTGGCTGGGGGAGTGTTGACACTACCTTATGGCTTGGTGATCCATTGGAGATAATTGCATGTACCTGAATCAGGAGGAGTAACTATAAATGCAGAAGGACTGTAGGGCAGTAGAAACCAAGAAATATTTATGGGGCGGTTGGAGGCAAGGCAGTGTGCTTGCAGATGGACAAGTATGAGTGATATCTAAATGCTGGAAAGCTATGCAGGACTGGCAGATGGTACAGGGCATTTTCCAAAACACTTTGCTGCTCTAATCGCTCCCTTAGCAGTCCACTGGATTCTTGTCAGAGACACTTTTTGAGTATGGACTTAACATCCCAAAATAATAATATGAATTTAGTGATAATAATAGTTTTGTTCTCAGAAGCAGTCAATACTTTCCTTTTGAGCAGTGGGATGGAATATTTCACTGCCTCGCTCTTTTCCCCTGGAGTTACAGTAGATGTTTTTCCTGACTCCTGGTGCAATTATTTCTTTTCTTTACTTTTCTCTTTCAATTTTGCGTTGTAAAAGACCTGACTGATGTCAATGCAGAATATCTCAGGCCTTGCAAACAAGGCCAGCCCTGGCCAAAGCTCTGCTAATGCCTCTACCAGCCTCTTGCCTGCTCTGTATGCGCACAGAACTGTTGCATGGTGCTTGTAACACCGTGCTGTGCTGCAAGGAGACTGTTTTGGAGGATGGTAATATAACTCGGAGTTTCTGTGATAGGGGTGAAGAACTCTAAAGAACTTAAAATAGATAAAGGAGGAGAGAATAAACCATTTTCTCATAACTAACAGCATCAGCATGGGGTCAGAAATTATTACTTGTGGCTCTCCCAGCCCAGCCTGCTGTTCCATAATGTCTTTTTTTTTTTTTTTTTTCCCCCCCTCTTAAGTTTGAAAAGAGCTGGGCGTAGATGAGTTTCTCATTTTAATCCTGAAGTTGGAGCACACACTGTGTAATCCCATGGTGATGATAGTGTCTGAGGGTGAGGGATTGAACTGCTGCTCTTTGTGCCTCAGCCACAGAGCAGCATTTGCTTTGTGGAGCTGAGAGCGTGGGTGAAACATCTCATCAGCTTTGGTAAATTGGGATATTAGGACACTTGTTATCCCAAACTACCGTGGCCATTTCCCTGACTCCATTTTCTGTACTCCGGCCAAATCATGATGGAGCTACGGTCTCATCCCTGCAGCAAGCTCATGCCAATGGACACCTCCGCCTGGTGAAGGGGGGTGTGCTCCCTGTTTTCCCATTTTGCTTGTGCTGCAGACCAGAATGTACAACAAGTGCAGCAAACATGGGGAAAGCTAATCTCCGTCCATAAGAGACCTGTGCAGTCTGCCTTCCCAGTCCCTGCGGGACGTGCAGAGCTGTGCCAGGCCCAGGGCACGTGCCCGTGGGCTGCGTGGGAGGGCAGGGAACATCCATGAAGCCTCAGATGGGCGTTTAATGCACCTGCACACAAATTTCAGCTCCTCTGTTGAGGCTGCTGCAGTAGTGCTTGCAGGTTAAATGTCTTTAGGAACTGGGAAACAGCTCAGTGCACAAGAAAAACCCAATTGGCTGTACAATGGCCTGGAAATTTTTCTTTGATCAAGTGGTTTCACATTCATATCATCCTCAACTCTGTAGAAATACAAACTGTTGGTTACAGGATAGCTTTTTTCCATTGCTCCATTTAATTTGATAGCCTTTCCTCAGGTACGTCAGTCTTCTCTGCCTCTCTTTCCCTGAACATGAAATGCAGATGGTACAACATTGCCTGTATCACGTGGACAATAGAAGTTATTTAATGTTTTTTGAAGTACTTTGAGCAATAGAGAAGAAAAGCCATCTTCAGAGGTTTTGAGACATCCTTTAACATAGTGCTTGGCCTGGAGAAGTGATGGGCTAGATGCACAAGAAGAGAACCAGAGGAAAGGAGCTAAATAGAGGTTACATTGCAAAGTGCAGCTCTGGGTCTGTGTTTAATGCTCCCCTTGGTGGTGTTGTGAGATCTCTGAAGGGAGCAGATGCTGGAGCAAGAGGTGAATACTTCAAAACAATTGATTTAAATTAACAGCGCTCCCTTGAACAGGACTGTGGTGCCCTTCAGGGATGATGACTTCTGAGCCACCAGCAAGAAGCCTATGACTGGTGGTGAGCCCAAGAGTCCCTCTAGCTTTGGCTGTCCTTCTCATCTCTTCAGTACAGGTTGTCCCTGTTCAGACTCAAATATAGATCTCCGTTGCAGTATAGAGAATGCAAAACCGTATTAAAGAAATTGAATGTGGCATTAGTCATTCCTTACACAAGACCTGTGCCCGAGGAGGAGGAGGCAAGCAGAGCAAGGCATCACGCCACGGTTTCTATGCAGTGCCAAGGCAGCCAAAGCCCGGATCTCCCTTGCTGCTGCTGCTCAGGGGCAGCAATATGTTCAATACCGAACATATTGAATGAGCTGGATTATTTCGCAACATTGTTTTGTCAATAGTCAGTGTCAATTTATCCTCCTCTGTTCATGCTTCCTCTCACTCTTATCCATGAGGGATTAAGAGAAGAAATAGAGTAACACGGTGGATTGTACAAGAATTAATCAGGTTTTCCTATCAACTGCATCAAGGCGGTATTATAACTGGAAAACTTTGCAAGTTCAAGCTTCCACGATTAATGCAAAGAGTGTAATATTTTGCAAAACTCAGAAGCCTTGGCTCACTTTTTGCATTTGGATTCAGTGATAGTTTCCCTGATTAAGGACCATGCAAATTTAGCAACAAGTGTTGATCCAAGTTGGACTTTGAGGCTACATTTGTCCTCATGTTCAAGGAGTTTGGAGTCGCATTCTGTGGTGCAGAAGGTCAGTCCTTGATAGAGCCGTCCATGGCCTGCTTTTGGCCCGTGCCAGGCAGCGCTTCCTGGGCATGGTGCAGAAGTCAGTATGGGTCGACAATTCTTGTAGGCGATTTGCACACAACCTTGTTGTTTTGCAGGTTGAGAGAGTTAAGCATTATGGGCATGGGTCATCCTGTGCCAGCTGGCCTATAACTGAGAGAATGGTCCCAAGCATATTTAATTTATCAGCAGAGAGGGAGCCTGATTGAATTGACGGTTTGCTTACTGCAAACTGAGGATTCTTTCAAGATTTGGTCATTTGGAGGCAATGAATCTTTGCCTCAATAAAGACTTCTGGATTTGCCTCAAAGTAAATTATTTCAGATCAGTCAAAAAGCCAAGCAAAAAAGGCTCAGAGGGCCTCATACAAACCATAAGTTCTGTATGAAGGGTTATGAAGGCAGCCTCTTTATTGTCGTCTTTCTTTTGGTATTCCAGGGAATACATATCATGTATACATATCATATGGGCAAATACCATGGGAATAAAGGAAATATTTTTGTCAACGGAAAATCGACAGATAATCTCAAAAGCGCAACCCTGCTAACAAATTTGAGGGTATTTCTGCCTTGGGCAGAAACTGCTGAGCGTTACGTACAGTGCTTAAACTTGATTACTTCATGTTGTACAACTCTACTCACTTCGGAGTGTTAAGGCATGTGAATTAGGAACAGGACTAAAATTATTCTTGGGAATGAAATGTGTTCTTTCTGATGAAGCATAAAATTAGTTGTCTCTCAGCAAAGGTCCAGTTGAATTGTTGTTTATAGGGGTTTCTTTCAGAATTGGGGCATTGATGGTTTGAGTCCAGATTTAATTTAAAAAAAAAAAAAATTGTAATGTGTTCAGGACCGCTGTGATGTTTTGCTGGCTGACAGTGATGTTGCTTGCTGCAAGATAACACCAAATTATCCTGGGGTTTCCTCTCTGCTGCTGCTTAATTATAATGGACATCTCTTTCCAGGTAGGGAACAGCCTCCCTTGTTGAGGAAGGTGAGAAACTGTATGATTTGAAAAACAATTTAAATAAGGCAGCTGCCGTGCAGGCAGTCCAAGAGGAGAGCACGAAGGCACACAAACCATGGGCATGAGAAGCAGGATAACAGGACTAAAGCAGCCATGCCGAAGCGCAAAGGAGATGCTAAGGCAGAGTAAGAAATCACTCTGTTTTGCCCCCCTGCCTCTGATCGTCATGCTCGTATGGATAAATGAGTCAGGCTTTATTTCAAAGATACTGTACGTTGTCACTGCATTTTCCAAAACAAGAAAATTTATAGGGAAGCGTCAAAGCTAGTAACCATCCTTAGAAAGACGCCTGTTTCATTTCATCAAAATGACCTTCACATTACCTTTTACCAGATAGGCTATGACCAGTAAATCAATTAAGAGCTGAGTCACTGGACACTTATGTTCAGGTGCCTGAATCACTCCATAAGTCATGTCTAATCCAAGATATTTCCGTGGGATCCTTGGAGTTCAGGCCAGTGTAGGGCAGATGGCTGGGGCAGGTGAGATGCATTGTCCTCGGGAAGTGCTACCATCCCTCGTTGGCTGCTGAGAACCTGAATGAGGTCTTAGACTAGACAGGAACCTTTTGGGCAGCCATGTCTTGTGGTGTTATGACATGAAGCACCCTACATCTGCCCTTTGCCCAAGCAGAGATGAACGCAAGGACAGGGCTGGGAGCGATGCTTGGGGCAAAGTGTACTGAAGGCCAAAGATGACCTAGGCAGCAGTAATGTGCTGCTGGAGGACCACCAGAGTACAGGCATCTCCTCTTCCAAATGCTCTGACAATGGTATGTTTTATGGCTGCTGTTCTCAGTAAGTTCCCAGCTGAACACGCTTATGATCTGTTAATTCCTGCTTTTGTAGTTGTGCCACAGCTCAGCGTACAATGATTAGGTGTAGCCTGGCAGGAACGTGTGCCAGCAACACTAGTGCGCATTGCTCAGCTATTGTAGGGAATGGGTAGTTTTCACAATGGGGTTTGCAATTTTATACTAAAATTTAATGTCTAGAAAATAAGTGGTTTGAGGTTTTAATCCAAGTATCTCCAAGCAGGTAAGGTTTGCGTTGTAAAGATTGGCAAGGTTGAGCCCTTAGGTAGATTAACACTTTAGGAAGAACTGGAAGAGGTTCACAGATCAGAGGCTGATTAGTGCCCCTCGGTGGGGTTACTGTCTCCATGGCCACGTCACCACTGAAGCGTGGGCACACATGGTTTCTTCTGCACAAAGACAGCTGGTTAATTTACCCTCCAGACCAGAGATCAAACACTTCTTGTGAGTCTGAGTGGGTCTGTGAGCATCCCGTGCTCGAAGTCTGTAGGAAGGTGTAGTCTTATTTTTGTCATAACTACAGGTTGGAGCTACTGGACATTAACTTATGTGATGCTGCTGTAAGAGAGCGAAAAGTCATCAGAGCTGGCTCGGAGGATTTACGGATGAGCCAAAGGTCTTAGGGCAGCGAAGAACTGAACATGCAGTTCCAGGCATTCTCATCATTCTCCAAATGCAGAGTATCATATTCCTTTCTGTTCATTTAGAAATGTTTTATGAGGTCAGAACCATATTTATGTGGTCATCTGAGCCTGTAGGCTGCCCTCTTTTTATATGAGTCATTTGCTTTGGTGTTAGGTTTAGTCTGCAGCTCAGGCTGCAATAAGGAATAGATAGATTCCCCATAAAGAGATCACTGGTCAGTGTGAACCCAAGGCCCTTGCAAGCAGTCTCTAAGTAGCCCACTGGGCTAGTCTGCCATGTCAGCATCATTAAAGTTCCATCGTAGCATCTAAACTTGCTCCAAATAACCCCAAATCAACATTTTCCCCAGATGAATGAAGGGTGTTGGCTGGGGTTATAACTTTGTTTTATGGATGCTGTCCTGTCTTCCAGTTCTCTGTGGTTTTTGTTTGTTTGGTTTTTTTAATCAAGGGAGAACCAGCTTATTCAAAGGGTGGAGGAGACTTGCCAGACATAACACTGTTGGTTTAATTTCCTTCTGTGTAATCACTTCTGTACTCATTTTTCATTAAAATTTATTTCCATTTTGTCTTCCCCAAAACAAATGTATCTTTTTGAAGACACGCCAGGACAATAAAAAGAACACTGCAAGGCCACAGCGATGTCACATATGGGCTTCACGGGCCATTTACAATGCAAATATCTGTGACAGCATTAGATTGGCCTTCCAGGGGCTAAACTGGACTTCCAGGGGCTGGCGTACTTTCAGCTGCATGTTACTCTCTTCTGTGTGTCACCAGAGCAGTCAGGTTTTAATTGCAGTTCCACGTCATGAGAAGTTGGAAATGGTGTTTGATACCAAAAAATGGAAGTTAGCTCTTCTTTTGTAACTTTAGCAAAAAGTTCCTAGTTATAATGTCTGGCAAAGAAGCTTGAAATGTGACTCTGTATGGTGGGTCTTCATGGATCGTGAGGACCACTAATCTCACTTCTGAGGGGGTGAGCTGCTCTGTTCATCTTCATGAGAAACTGTTAAGAAGCTCAGAGAAAAGGGTGAGGACACTCCTATCTGCATTTAAATGCCTTTTTGTTTTCATCCACCAGTGGTCTGTGTAGTGGTAGCTGCTGGGAGGAGTCAGGGCTTGCCAAGGGTTAGGCAACAAATGCTAAACCTCTGCTGAAACACTATATCTCAAAGTAGGGATGAAGAAGGCTGGAAGCCCAAACTGTCTCTGCTGTTAAAGTCAAAGTTGCCTCTTATACAGTGTGACTTAAGTCCTTGCTCCTCCAGTCTCTAGCTGTGGAGTAAATAAGAACTGGTGTAGTTAGGCACACAGTTAAGAACAACACTGTATTTAATATTCCCGATACTTCCAAACAAGAAAACTTTCCGTAGCAGCCGCTCAAATGGAAAGTTAATTAGAAATAAAGATCTTAAAATACACCAAGGACAGATTTAATTCAAGAAGAGCCTTCTGCACTTCACTTTTCTGGAAGCTGTACAAAAATGCTATGGCGTTGAATCTAGCTACACAGTGAAGCAGCTTGAAATCCAGCTTTCTGAACGACCCCGTCTTCACTGTTACCACCATGGAGGGGAACAAGAGGTTTATTTCAGCCCTCTAGGCAAAGCCCTTTTACTGGCTGGGTTCTCTGGTCACACAGGACCAGGGCCTGCTTCCAACCTCCCAGCTCTTACCTGATGGCCACATCAACCAGAAGAAAGAAACCCCCTCTCTGTGCAAAATGTCCTTCAGTGCCCAGAGGAAGGTTGCTTTTCCAGATCTGACTTTCCCTGCTAAGCTTCCTTTCTTGCTCCAACTCCAGCAGTAGCACTCCCAGAGCTGCTCCGATCCCTGCCATCTTACAGGAGAGACTGAATCCTGCGTTTGCCTTCACCTGCGACAGGCTGGAGCAGCCACAAGCATCGCAAGGGTAAAGCTGGGAGTGAGCCCTGCACCCTCCCTCTCCAAGTGCTAAGGGGGCAAAGCAAAATCCAAAATGCAAACTTTTGGGACAAAGATGGAAAGGATTAGATGCACCGGTTTGGATCTTTGGGCTCTTCTAATGGGAACTCAAACTCATCTCGGGAAGAATGAGTTTTGCACAGCCTCTAGTAAACTGGAGGTTTGATGCCTTGCAAGACGGAGGTGGCAAATGCTATGCCCAGCTGAAATCACCTGGGAAACAGGTGACCATGTTCAAATGCAGCCCTCGCCATCATGCAGACCAGGACACCAGGGTTAAAGCTCTTATGCATCCAATGCATTATGTCTTCTCTTGAAAACTGCCTCTCTAGAAAATAAACCAGGCCATTCATCCCAGTCTTCTGGCACCGGCTGTGAATGCAAATACCAGGTTGCACAGCCTGCCCTTCTCTGCATTGCATGCTCCAAACTGGGAGGCTTTTTGTGTGCAATGCCTCCTGCAGCTGGCAAGTCCCCTTTTTGTACTAGACAAACACTGACAGCTTTATTTCTTGTTTGTTCGGTCGCAAAGATCCTCAGCATCCTGGTTTGAATTGAGTATTGTGGTTCCTCGCTAGCAGAAATGTAAATAACAAAGAAATTTCATGTATTTTAATTACCTGAAGGCGTCTGGTTTAATCTGGTGAATCCTCTTCTGTGATAAAAGTAACGTTGCTATGGGAACCCTATCTAACAGGAAAGGTAGCACCAGTCTGCATGTAAACAATTAGGAAATTGGTGCAGTAAAGGGTTTTTTCAGTCACTTGGCACAGAACTGACTTCACAGTGAAAGTTTAGACCGGTGTTATGTTTTTATATGTGTGCGTGTGAGTGAAAAAGGCATAGATTTAACTGGGAGGATCCCCTTCAGGTATCTTAGAAGTGCACGTAGACGTTTCTCCCATATATTCACCAAAATACAGCCCACCACCACCAGCAGGACATTTATATACTGTGACTCTCTCATCAGTATTTAAGTGCTTTATCTTGGTAATGTGTAAAGTCTACTCAGGAGTGAGACACTCACTGAATGAAGCCCTGAAAGCTAAATCCTACCCAGTAACACACTTGTGCATCTCTGGTGGAGGCGAAGAGCCACATTAGTGCCCTGGGAGCAGAGCCGGGAGTGTGGGTCCCCCCTCGGTCCCCCCCAGCAGTGGTTGGTGTGACACCGGCTCCTGCCGTGGTTTTGGCTGGAATGGGCAGGTCAAGGGCTTAGTAGGTGGACATGGTCCTGTTTGTCTTTAAATCACCAAATCTCTCTGCTTTGCGTGAAGCCTCCAAGGACGGCAGTGCCGCCCAGCTGGGCGCCTGCCTGCTGGGCAGGACGGGCATCCTCTGCCTTGCCTGGAGCTCTGCTCTCTCATCCCAGCCTGCGGTTAGCATTTGTGCCAGAGCTGCGTCGTGAAAGGGTTTATTCGTTTACCAAGTGGATGTGCTGATAAGAACCCTGTGATAACTGGCAATAAAGCAATAATGACAATATGTTTCAATATATTAACAAATTTTCCATGCTATGAAAGCTGTTTCCCTTTCTTAGATTAAAAGGAACTGACTACAAGGATATTTCTCATTTTAGTTTACTTAAGTACATAATATTCAGTATATGTCTCTTACATTTTAGGACAGACCTGATTTATGCGGACCTTGCTTTCCTCCAAGGCAATCCTTATGCCCTGTGTGCTGGTCCAGACCACTATTGAAAAGGATGCTTCCATTATAAATTTGGAAGAGATATCGAATCACTCTCAAGTCTGGGATGCAAAGAAAGGGGAAAAGATGAAATGTACTATTCATTAAATACTTCTAAATTCATTAAATTCATTACACACTAAAAAGAACTCGTTTGCCATATAACTGTATAGCGATCACTGAAAAACAAGTAGACTTTGTTTCATAAACTGAAAAACTAGATATCAATCTACTCCATGTACTGCTCATCCACAGATTACTATGCAGTGATGGGTAACACATTTCTGTCTCATCGCATATCAATAGTATGGTTTCCATGGACAACGTTTCCATGAGGAATTGTAAATTTTTGTCAACCAAATACTTTTTCTGCAAAGAAAACCCTTGTAGAGGCAACCATAAGACATATATGCTGCATAAATACATTTGTTTGACAATGTTGTCTGAAATAATAATTTGTAAATGTGCTGATGTAATTTGCATGCAATTATTACTTTAATATAGGGCAAGGTTTGTTATAACTGAGTAGAAATGCTTGAACTTTTCCTACAAGCTTGACTGGCAGGAAAGGGACATCCAGGAGGAAACTCCAACACCTAAAGTAACATCAGAGATATTTTTCAGAGACTGCTCCAGGTAGGAGCATCTTGTGGACCAGTCTCAGTATGAGGTTCCAGTCATCTTATGGATTTTATCCAGCCTGAATTAGATGACCATGTTGTAATAAATTGAGTCTCAAAATTCATAATCACGTTCATGGAAAATCATCTCACTATCCCAACTCTTTCAGTTTGAACCTGCATCATTGCAAACAACATTAAGAACAATTAGCTGCTGTTCATGATGCGCAGGTAATTTCCAAATGCCCTTGTCTGAGACGGTGATTTGGGGAGAAGGGGCGGGGAGAGGCAGCGCCCTGCGAGTATCTGATTCCTGGGCATAAAAATATTGCAAACCATGTTTTGGTACTGCAGGATCAGGTTAAATTAAAGTCATGTTCCTGACAGAGCTCCTGCCCGGCTAGATATGAATCATTAGTACAAAACCAATTTCCTAATTATCTTTCCATTGCAGGATAATGCAATGAATTTTGTAAAGCTGTAATTTTATCCTGGTTTATTTCCATGTCCTCTATTTTCTCTAGGGACACGCTTTGTTCTCCTCTGAGGTTATTTCTGACGTGATCTTTGGCAGCAGGAAAGGTGGTGGTGCACGGATGAATTAATCGTCAGCTGCTTTCCCAAATTCCCAGGGATGTCTCTCTGGGAATGTATGAACTTGCATGGGTGTTGGATGGTCTCTAGCAAAGCAAATAGTCTGCCTTAATTGTTGAATTAATCTTCATGGCAGATAATAGGAATATTTTTCTAGCTGACGTTCCATATCATATTACAGGTATTTTTAGGTGGTTTATATAAAACAGGTTTAAAACACAACAGAGGACCAAGTGATGAGGAGGTTCCTGAAAAGTTTCAGTACCTGTAGATATTGGAAAGGTTAATTAATGGAATTTGTGAAAAAAAACCTGAAGCAGGAAAGTGTTAAAGCAGGAAACTCTGCTTTACTTTCATCCTCCAAAAGTGTGGACGTTCACATGCTCACTTGCCCAGGGCTACATTGGTTGGGTTCAAAACCACGTCTTCTTTACAGAAAATGGGGAAAGACCCCAAGCTTATGGGGTGGGGGTACATCAAGCAAGTGATGTACCATTACCTTTGCCTGCCCGTGGGCAAGCCGTGGGCCAGCGTGGGTCTGCGTGAGCTGCAGCCACATTGCCGGCAGATGACCCTGCCTCTTCGCTTGGGAATGAAAATAAATGTGCTGGCACCATCCCAGGAGGGGAAGCATGGGAGAGTCCCCAGCTCCACTTAGTGGGCAAAGCATAAACAACATGTAATAGCTCAGCAACAACAGTTGAAGCCAACTGAATAGTGTGTTTAAAACCCTCAGCTAAGCCACGCGTAGGAAAAGGCTTTCTTTGGCTTTGGAAGACCATCCTGAAGCCCTGGGTCCCCAGAGGAGGGAAGTGTCACCATGCGGACTCATCTGCAGCGTCTGGGTTTCTTTGGGAGTTACGGAGGGATGCGGTGGAGTGGCCATGTTCCTGCTCAGGTGGATATTATTTAACTAGCCATGGTCAGATTTTCTAATTTTTTCTTCAAAGCTCCTGTGAAATGTACCCGCAAAGGAGCACGAGGAAACAAATCTCCCGAAGGCAAGGCTTCATCCTGGCAGCAAGGGTCAGCCTGCCTAGCAGCGGGGCAGTCTCCAAGGAGCAAGAAGGAGGTTTGGTCCTTTGTGCTGCAAGGGAGGCTGCACGGGGATTTCCAGGAGCTAGGAGAAAAGAAAAACCAGAATTTTTGTGCAATCACCTTTTCTGCTTGCAGATATCTCAGTAGCTCTGTTAATGAGTTAAGGGCAGTTTATTAAGTCGTTTCCATTGCTTAGATGATGTACATCTCGCCTGAATCGCTTGTTTCATTATCTGGTGCTCCAACTTTTGGCATTTCATCAAGAAGAGCCTTTTAGGGATATGGCTTAATTAAAAGCCTCCCCCAGCCTGACTGCAGCTCTCCCCGAAATGTTCCTCGAGCAACAGTTCTTCGTGTGCCATTCGCTACCCCTGACCCCTCTCCTCTCCTGGTGACCAAGTCCAGTTAAGACCATAAAACAGAAAATTACCACAAATCATACAAATGCGGCATATTTTGAGGGGCCATTTGCCATTGCACGTTTTCCTGTACTCCACAGGGAACTGGTGTGTGTTTCCTATACTCCCACAGGGATCTTGTTATTGAACGATCCCTTGCATCAGAAATAAAGAATCCTGGTCCCAGGGTTTCAGGATTACTTGCACAGACAGGATGGCTCTCATGGCATATAAAGTGTCATTTAAACAAGTGTTCCCCTCTTTCACCACCTCACATTGGAGAGGAGGGGGAACTAAAAGTGCTTTTAGCAAAGAGGGAGAGCATCTGATATTGCTTTTTCTTTATTCATTTTTAAGAAAAAAGAATTGCAGGGGAATTAGAAAAAAATGGAAGTGGTCCCCCCGCATTTGGAGAGGATGCAAAGAGAGGATAGTGCTTGGTGGGTTTGGGTTGGGTTGCGCTCTACTTTGGATATCCAATTTATATATATATATTTTTTTTTTTTTTTTTTTAATTCTTTCCTGTGAAATTCAGGTTAGAGACACTCCCAAGCCACTAGTGTTTGCAAAAGTTGCTGGATTTTTTTTTTTTTTCCATCCTCTCTGTGTCTCTGCTGCTGCCTCACCCCTACCGCAGTCACCCTGGGAAGCTGATGAGCACTGAGGTAGCTGCACAGCAGATACTGCATCCTCAGTATAATTTTCAGCAGTTAACTAGCAGCTCTGCTACTCGCATTAACAAAATGGAAAGCTTTAATTAGACTCACAAAGGGATTCTGAAAAACTAGAAAGTAGCCCCTCCATGCTTGGGTAAGTAAGTGAGATGCCAACGGTGGGAGAGATGCCCAAAACATGGCTGTGCCTGTAACCTCTGCAGCTCTTGGAGAAAATAATTTTAATAGAGAAAATGGAGAAAAGGGGATGGAAGAGTTTCCTGTTCACAGTTAGAAGTGTGTTTTCTCTACTCGGTGCCCTAAACTGGCTCCAAATGCAGTTTTCTATGTCGCTATTCTGTACCCGTCAGCTGCTGCTCCTGCTCTTGCTTAATTTTTTTGCATGGGACGCAACTCTTCAGCCTCTCCAGTGATCTCTCCTCGTTTCAGTGTCTGTTGAAATACTGGCAGCTTTCAGGTTTCCTTTTTAATTTTGTGTCTGAACAACATGTGCCTGCTTTGAAGACCAGAAGTGAAACACATCTGTCTCGTGTCGTGATGGGCCCCAATTAATATGCAAAAGCTGGTAGGTGTTTGGAGGGGGGAATATGGGAAGCTTTTAACAGCAGTTTAAATAGTCTTAAGTTCTGTGCTGATGCCAACATCTACTGTAGAAAGGTTTCGTTTTGAGACTGGAAAAGATGTACTGCCTTGGGAATCCAGGCACTGCCATACAGCTTACATTTAAAATATATTCTTACCCCATTGTATGATTTAATTAGCTAATGTGTTTAACATTTTAGGATAATGCTGTTACTAATATTTTCATAGTCTCTCTAAGATACTCTTTGCTTGCCATAAAGCCTTTAGCAATCCTCTGGCCTTAAACTGGACGAGCCATTTCAAGCCTGAGGCAATGAGAAGGGTGAAACACAGGTCCAGCTCTTGCACAGCCTGGTTCGAAGGGCAGCTGGGGTGCAGGGTCTGCATTTGGGCTCTCCACATGTAGGAAATGCTGTGATGATGAAATATCCTGTGTGTCCAGGTTTAGTTCATGCTCTTCATCCTGTTAGAGTTTACTCAATTTGTAGAAATTTAAAATAAATTCATCAGTGCAAAGCATTTCCATTATATTTTGTCTGCCATCAAGCAGATGAGCTCAGGCTGAACAAGGGAGGCAGCTCCTGGCTCGCTGTGCTGCAGAGGGGCCGGGGACGCCCACCCAAGGGTGCGGGATTGAGGGAGCGGGGACCACCGAGGCTCCCCATCCACCTCCAGCCTCCCGGGCTGGGCTCTGCCGGCTTCCCCGCCCGTCCCATGGCACTGGAGGAGACTTTGCTTTTCCCTTCTGCTGTTTGGGTGGCTGGTTCAGCCTGCAAAATCCATTTAGCTGCTGTGCATCTGCCAGTGCTCTGCTCGAGAGAGACGTTATTACATTAAGCTGCAGATCGGAGAGATTGCAGTAATATTTTTACACTAAAAGATGTGTTGTCCCAAGATGCCCCTGACGGCAGGGAACCGATGGCCACCGTGCATATTTATCTCCTGCCCTAATTACCTTCGAGCTGAGCATTTGCAGCCACGCATTGCCAGCAAAGCTCGTTATTTTGGAAAGCAGAGCTGCGGGGCAGGGAACAACCTCAGAAGCAGGATGAATGCTTTTCATCTCTCTCCAAAATCGTAACCTATTTTTGGACCAGTCATTGAGAGGATTACAATTTTATTAACTGAAATAACCACAAACTGCAGCTACTCACCAAATGGCTGCAGCTTTCTACCCGTATTTTGGCCCCTTTCTCTAGGGGTTGGTGTTTGTCACCTGGAACAGGCTGTGACCTGTTGCTCGCTGCCAGCCGGGATGATGTGGTCACTGCTGCAAGGTAGATGCATGCGGTTAGGTGAGCACATACAGGGGTTTAATGTCATGCTGCTCCCCATCTTCTTTAGATTCCACATGCAAAAACAGAAAAAAAGATGAAGAAGGATGCCATTTAAAGGAGAAAGGGATAACAGCTTTATTTCAGTTATTTTCCTCTGTTCTGCTGTCTTTAGATGCCAGCTATACTTGAGTAGCACTGGGAGGTGGGTACTGAACTCCTCCTTGTATTCCCTGAGAGTCCTTTCTCTTGCCTTCCTCTTCAAAACAGCTCCGTGATAGAGACAAGAAGCTGGTGTTACAGGTTGACAAAACCAAGAAAACCAAGTCATTTGCTCCAAATGGTACAACTAGATCCTGCCTAGGAATCACTGCCCGCTAAACGATGGTGCAGGTCAAGGCTGGGCAGGGAAGCACCAGCAGCTGCCGGTGTTGGCGTGTGGCTGTCCCGCCGAGGGTCCCTGCTGTGCTGCCGAGTCCCCCCACCCCCCGCTTCGTGTTATATACTGATTTTAATGCCACAGTGGAGCCAGATCGCATACAGGAAGGAAATCTCTAGCTTTAATCACGCAAGTCATGCGATGCTGGGCTGTGTGGAAGCTCCCAGAGTTATTTTATCAGCTGTGTGCCACTGGTTTTGCATTAAACAAGCAATTATTGTGCAGTTTGGCACAGGCTCCCGTGTGATGATGGGGCCGCCCAGCCTGGAGCAGGGTCCCACAACGCGGGTGGGATGGTGGTGCTGGGGTAGCCCTCGCTCACTTGATGCCGTGACCTTCCCGCTCAGGAAAGTCAGGCTTCATCTACTGCATCCCTGTGGGTTTCAGGTAGAGTCATTCAAAAATAAGTAGGGTTGGTTTGTTTTTATCTGTTTGTCCCAGTAAAATAAAGTATTAGCAATAGGTTTGTGTGCAAACTCTGAGCTTCAGAGAAGTCCAGAGTCTCAGGATGGAGATGATCTCTTTCAGGGTGTCTCCACATTTCAGAGGACCCTAGATCCATCCTGAAATTCAGCTTTTGGTCTGTCTGGAGGCACAATTCTGTCCTGCACACGTTTGCCTGGAGGCTACCTAAATAAGACCTACATTGCCATATGGGCTCCTTAACTCAGTAGCTGAGGGAACAGCACTCATGAGCTGCCTTGGCCCATGCAGATACCACACCTTTGACCAGCAGCATACAGATAAACTCATCTGTAGCCTGTGAAGTGCAGGGTTTAGCAGACATCTCCTGATGTTTATGCTGTTTATGGAGCTGCAGTTCTGTCCTCAGGCTGGGACAAAGATTTTGTAAAACTGTACAGCAAGTTGGGAAGCTGGGGGAGGCTTTGGCTGCTTTGCAGCCTGTGATATTCTACAGTAACTCAGAAAGGGAAATTTTCTGCCTGAGGAATCTGGCAAGATGCTACAAGCCATGAAAAGGGACTTGTCATTGTGGTGGTGATGAGGAAAGTGAAAGAGAGATTGATGCAGGAGCTGAAATATTCCTCTGGCATGAGAAGGCATGAGACATTTGAAGCCTCTGAATATTAGACTGCAGTCTGAGTGGCTCTTTGCAGCTAATGATCTGACCAGAAGCACACTTTGATGGAATAAATGCATGTAATTAGAGACATCTCCTACTTCTCCTTCTGTTTTGGATGACAGTCTCTTCTCACACAATCCTCCAGCATAATTTGCATGTGCACCTTAATTAATGCCTGTGGTAGCATAGAACTGCAGGGCTGCTCTCCCAATGCCTAGGGCTGGGTGGGCGCATCAGACAGAGCAATCTCATTCTGCAAGGGAATCACCAGCAAGGGAGCGAGGCATTTTGGCATGTAGTGCTCAAATAATTTTTAAAAATTATGAAGAGATTTGGATAAGTCACGATGGAGCGATGCAAAGGAAGAGTCCTACAGGAGTGTGGAGCCTTTTGGGTGCTTTGGGCCAGGGGAGCTGTGCTGGCTGCCCAGGAGCATCCTGCAGGTCCACGCTCATGGCAAGGAGAGCAGGGAACAAGTTGACCTGCAGAGACCGTGGTCCCTGCCCAGAGCTTTCGAACTGCTGCTGCTTGCCGTTCCTCACTGGAAGAAGCAGCACGGTAAGAGCTCAAAAAAAAAAGAAAAAAAGAAAAAAAAGCACAGCATGGTCATTAGGATGAACTGCTTGGAGTTATTGATAATCAGAAATGAGTTGCTAAGCAATGCTGAGGGAAAATGATTTGGAGAGCAAGTCACGGTGTGTGATACCTAAGGAGCATCCACGAGCCAGCGTTGCTCTGCGGGAGGGAAGATGTGTGTTAGCAGAAAGTGTGTTCAGGTAGCGTAGCACAGCAAGCTGGGCGCTGGGGCCGTTTCGGAGAGGAAATGCAGCATTTTGCTCTATGGATTATTACTTTCATTATTTACTGCTTTATTGTTCATTCCTTGATGGGTTCTGGAATTTTCAATTTTTGAGTTTGCAGAGGAGCTCATCTTGAAGATAGCATCCTCACTCTTCTGTCCTCAATCCACACAAATGTATTTACTCCTTAGTTAAACAGATTTTCATTATCCTGAAAACCTGTCAAAACCATTTAGCTATGAAAAATCATTAATCAGTACAGATATCTTCAGAAGGAGGATGTATTTATAGCACTAATTAGCTCCTGTCAACAGACAACAACATACATGTAACGTATGCCTTTTCGCTACCTACCCCAGTGGGTGCGTTTCTAACCCTTCAGTCTCAACCCTGAGAGACACCAGCCAGCATCAGGGCACTATGGACTCGGAGGGGGAGGAGATCTCTGCTGTGCAGTTTATGGTTCCCTGGCTGCCCACACTTGAAGTGGAAACAATTTAAGGATTTTTGTGTCCAAATCCAGCCCTCGGTACAGACCAAGCTGCAAAGTAGTTAATCAGCAATAGCCTCATCAGTAAAATTGAAACTCTTTTTCTCCTGGCATTTATCCATGGCGTCTATTTGCAACCCCTTGTCTCTTTAGCCCGAGGAAAGATATGAGTCGTAGCTAATGACTCAGGGAGCATTTTATGATATCATTGTGCTTGGCTTTTCTCCTCCCGCCATCCACTGTGTGTCTGCAGCCCGTCCTTGGTGCCTTTTCCTTAGATAAACTCTGCGTGGAGCGATACAAAACGCTGACTCCCTGCAGCCTCGCTTGTCCTGCACGCTGGGAAAGCAAGCCGGGCCCACACCGCCTCATATCAAATAACCAGCAACATCAGTTTGAATGACCACAAGCAGCAGCTCCCCCAAGTGAGACCCTCTCCCCCGTCAGCAGATTTCCCAGGGAACAGAGGCGGCTGTATCCGTGTTATCTCCGGGCTGGAACCGCCTCTCCTGGACACATCGCCTGGCTTGCACAGAAATGTTTCTTGTTCAGGCAAGAGGGACAGAAAGCGCTGCGCAGAGTGTTCTTGTTGATATGGGGTATGTTGAGCTAGGCAAGCCTGGTATTTCTACGGGCCAGGTCCTCCATCAAAGTGGATGAAGGAGCCAAGCTCATAATTAATTAAGTTCTCTGGCTGACCCTGGACAGGGGCAGATCTGTAGCAGCTCGTTAAAGGATGATTTGGGTGTGTGGGGAGGGATTTATCATCAGTGAAAGTTCCATGGTCAAACATCAGTGCTTCATCTGCTGAGTGGCAGGTGGAAGCGGGAACGTGCCCTGCAGCCCTTACCCTTCTGGGTGTGGGGTGGCTAAAAGAGGAAAGATTTGGGATGGCTGTAGAGAAATCTGATCGTGCCATGTTTTCTGTGTGGAGAAGCTGGTGGGCGTATCTGGGGAGATCTGGCTTTAGAGGGGAGTTCATGGTGGTGGTAAGGAGGGGAGGGTATGCCCAGGGGGACCCCCAGGTCCTTAGGGACACCCAAAGGGTCACCGTTACCCGTTAGGACCAAACCAGGAGCTGGCTGTTAGGACTTGTTAGGACCAAACCACCTCAGAAAGAGTCACGGCGAGCTCCAAACCTTTCCAGCTGGGTTTTTCCATCCTGCGCTGCATCTTTGCCTTCTGCGATGACCCACCCTGGAGCAGGGAGATGGGTGGGAGCTGCAGGCAGCGATGCTGGGTACCCATGAGCCTGCGGCATAGCAAAGCCTGGTTCTCAGCACTTTCTGCCAGAGCAGAGACTTCCAGGCCTAGCCTGGTGTGGTTTTGCATTTTTTTGCTATAAAATAACAACATGGCTGAGCTGGGGCAGAGCAGGGCTTTTTCTGCTGAGCCGTGACATACCCTGTGCTAATCAGTTAATCTCTGCCGGCTTCACGTTCTCTGGGTGTAACAGCCTTACAAGGGCTTTGTGAGAATTAACATCTAAAAACTGCTTTGATGAGTGCTGCAATTAAAGATGCTCTGCAAGTTCAAGGAATTACAATCAACCAGCTTGGGAATATATTGCAGGTTGCCGGTTGTCCCTCAGATGCTGTATTTTCTGAAGAGCCAAAGGGGACGTATCTGTTAATGCCTCCGATAGGATCCAGACCCCTGGGAGCGACGGGGATGCCTTCAAGCCTGCTGCTGCCGGGAGGGGACAACGTCGTGCCCACAGTGCTATAGCAGAAGGGACATTGCTCAAAACCACCCTCTGCCTGCCAATTATTCTTATTTTTTTGCTTTCTAGAAATCTTTTCTGGTCAGACGATCGCAGGTCATCAGCATTGCCTGCTTTCAGGATGGTGAGAGTGAGTTAATACTAATGAACCCTTCATTGCCAAGCACTTTCTTCCATTTTTGGCATTTAAATTAGCCTCAGACTGTAGTTGGCCACCCCAGTCTTTCCCATGCCCTGACCCTGGATTTAGATGAGGGCCACAGTGCTGCCTTATTAAAATTTCACAGAGACATTTCTTTTCATAAGGCACAGTTTAAGAAAATAATAGTTTATTTAACAAACTTATTTTTACTCTGACTATCCTGTAATTTGCCCTCAGGCATCCTACAAAATGCCTGAGGATCCTTAATGTTAGTGATTGATAAAGAAATCATGAAGTAAGAGGAGCCAAGGATGTTGGCCATTTCTTCCCCAAGACTGTCCATTAGTCCATAGTACGTATATTTGTGTGTGGGGCCGTGCTTGTGTACTTGCTGCCTTGTATAAATAGGCTTTTACCCTGTTGCTGCCATTCACTGCCAGACCATGCTGGGGTCTGATCCTGCCCGGGGCATTCGCTGGTGTGCTGGGGGTCCGGCCACCCCCGGAGCTCGAAGCGGGAGGCTGGGGGCTCAGATGCGTTAATGATTTGGCTCTTGGTGGACTGAGCCACCATCAAAATAGGGACCTGCTCAAGAAATATCAGAGGTGTCCGAGTCTCCTTTGTGCTGGTGACAGCTTGTTTTGTCTTAAATAGCTGCATTACTGCATTGAGGAACTTCGCTTGCCAGAGTAGAGGATAAATTACAGAAAAACCTGAGCCAAAAGTTTAGACCCTGATTTACATACAAAAGGTAGAGGTACAAATTCATTTCTGCTGCCAGCATGGGCCCCTGATGGTAAAACACAGTGTCAACAGAAGGGACAGTAAAATTGGGGTGGAAAAGGGAAACAAAAGAAATGCCAGGACATATGTTGTAAAACACATATAAATATTTCCCAGCTCCTGTTTATTGGCAAACAGACTTCTGTTGTTTAACACAGAGAAAGCAATCCAGGTGTGTGCCTTTCAGTGTCTTTGAAAGCTTTCAGAATGAAATGTCAATAATTTTTCACTCTCCGGCTGGTACCTGCCCCGACGTGGCTGCCCCTTCCCAGGGAGGGTCCCCAGCGCTGCATCCAGCCTTTGCTACCGCAGACGAGGCTCAGACGGGACCGGAGTGTCTCTGGGGTATGTCCTCCTCCAGTGCTCAGCATTCAGGTCATGGCTTGAAAATATACCAACCCCCCCGTGATATTTTAGACTAATTGGAGGCAAGAATTAATGTTTTTATGGAGATTTCCTTTGATGGTGTGAACCTTCTTCTCATTTCCATCCTAAATTATTTATGGCCAGCTCATTCTCACTAGTTCTTGTGTTGTTAGCTTAATTGTTTTCTTCTCCTGCTGTTACCCCTTATATACTTATAAACAGCAGTTTCATCCTCTCTCAACCTGCTATTTTTTTTTTCAGCTAAATAAGCCAAACTTCTCTAGTCTCCTCATAAAGTTGTACTGTCTTATTTTAGGCAATAAAATGATTAAATCCATAAACGAAGAACCCGACCAGGAGCCTGATCACCCATCCCAGTTTATCTCTTCTCAGCGGGTGAAACGCTGCCACGTGGAGCCACTGAGCAAACCTCGGCTGGTTTTAGCTTGACCACGATTTCCCCTGCCAAACGTAAGTGCTTGTAAAGTCAGAGAAGCTTAAATAAATAAACTGCTTTCTAAATGTGGGGTTATATATGTATAACCACAGAGAGGAGGTTAGCCCGTTTGATTATCTGCAGAGCAGTTGCAAAGAAGAGCCATCAGCATTGCTGATGTCCAAGCCTGACTTTCAAAGGTTAGAGGTCTTTCGGGTTGCATTTCTGACTAATTGCCACTGATTAAACTAATTTACACTAAATTGTATGAAACTGGAAGGATTTTTTGTGAGAGCTACTTCTACAGTGCCTTTCACAGAAGGCATTTCCATCTGAAGAGGTAAGCGTTTTCCTTAGCTGTCATCAAACCCCTTCACCAAACCTTCTTAGTTGTGTCATGAGGCCAAAATTTAGCATTTGCAGGTGTTTTCCTGAGCCTCAGAGCTGGTTTGTTGGCATCAGGAGCATGGCTGCGCATGGGAACCATGGCATGATGCTTCATCCAGTTTTGGATTCTCCTGTTCTCTTTCCTGGATTTATCCATATTTCATATTTGAAGCTATAAATGGATCATTTCAGAAAAGAAAATGCAGCTAAAACTCGGGGAGAGCACGTATTTGGCATCCATCTCTGATGCGTTAGGTCTCTGCAAAATCTGCAGCTTTCCTTTGAGGCACCAAGACAACGTCCCCATTTTCTCTAGCAGCCGGCAGCACCCACTAGGCACTTCAGAAATCTGATCTATTTTCTTCTGAAAATCTGATGGAGTGTTTGAAATACATGACTGGGAATGATTTTGAGAAATCGTGCTAGGCAGTCTTACTTGCTTTCTGAAATCATTTGAAAACACCAGTTTTAGGAAAACAAACTGCAACCCTAGCAGAAGGATTAACTCATCTATTTTCTTAAGGAAAAATAATTACTACAGATCTTTCAAAGCTTACGAGGAGTCAGCAGTAAAACCTTCCCCAGAGCTGTCATCTGTGACTGCAGATCTGGCTGTGATGCTGTAAAATCAATCATTCCTCTTCGCCGGGGCCAGCGAGCGGGAGGAGGCACCTCTGCGCTGGCACCTGGGGAGTCAAAGCTGCTGCTGAGACTTTCCCTTCGCTGAATACATTGAGAGATGCAGCATCTGCCATGGTTGGTGGCTATGAATATATATGAGGGAGATGGTTTTCATTTAAAATATGCCAGTTCTTCATTACTGGAGAGGCATGATAGCCGGAGGGAGGATACCCGAAGGGGCAGTGGGTGGGTGGGTGCACAGGGTGGGTGGGAAATTAAGCATTTTGCATCTGAGTGAAACCACTGGGAAAACTGAATCAAACAGTGATGGCAAAGGGCGGCGGGGAAACAACCTGGAGAAAAGCCTTGCAGGAAAGCTGGGTGCAGAGCAGGGTGTTAGTGCTGGGGCTTCGGAGAGCTCAGAGAAACCTTGGAGCACTGCAGGGTGAGTGAGGATGGCCTTGATGGAGACGCGATGGATGCGGGCAGGGAAGAGCCTGATGGGACTTGAATAGCTATCAGCATGCGGGTGTAAAATATAAGTCCTTCTGGGAGGTAAGCCCCAGGCAAATGCAAATAAGAAGAAGAAAAGAAGAAAAAAACAAAGCCTCTCTGGAGGGCAGCGAGTGTTTAGAAGGGAGGGGGAGGCAGCAGAGCTTGGCTGGGTGGCTGAGCATCACGGCGCTCAGCTCACCTCCGCCTGCTGCAAAGCCTGTGGCCCTGCTCCGGGGCGGGTGGGACGGCTTCTTGGCAGGGACTGAATTTCTTGAGTTGCTTTCCCACTGAAAAAGACATTTTTTCACTTCACATTTTCACAGGAAAATGTCAGTTCTAAAAAAAAAATAGTAATTGCTGTTTTTATTGTTATCTGCTGTCAGTTTTTGCTTTAGGTTCTCCTTTTCTTCACTGTAAGTTCTCCAGGCAGAGATTTATTCACCATTTTCAAAAGACTGGCATGAAGGTACCATGCCAGCAGAAATAAATACCTATAATGATATGAATTACCATCTTATTTTGGTATTTTCCATTTGGAAAGAGCTGAAAAATATTTAAAAACCAAAATGCAAATTGCTTTTGAATTAATTTAAAACTTCTTTTTAATTGGTTGGTTTCAAACTTTTTGGGGGGGAAGCATATTGTTTCTACCAAAAACCTGTAAGCAAGGATTTTCCACCAGGCATGTCTTATCATGTGAATTTTATCAGCTCTCCAGTCGGCAAAGTTTTGCCAAACAAAAAGGTCAGGTAAGTGACAGCGGAGGTGGGAGTGACTCTTTTGCTCAAGGAGATCTTGTCTTTACAGCTTTGAAGATGTTTCTGGCTTTGAAGAAGACCTCACACGTTTCTTCTTCCTAATTCTCAGCCTGCGGCTTCTTGCTTGCCGAGAGGTGTTGGACATTTGGAGCTCTTTGGCTTCTAAACCTTAAGGAAAATCAATTTGCCTGCAGCCAGGAGAAAGGAGATTACAGCTCCTCTTTTAGGTACTTGTGAAATCGTGGTGTTACTCCTCTGAGTTTTTGTTCAAAGCCCTTGAAAAAAATTGTTCTGCGAGCAGCCGAGCTGACAACTTGCAGTTTGCCTGGTCCGTGGGTCCCCTCTCCTGCCCTGCCATCTCTCCCTCCCCAAGTCCCCAGGAGTCTCCATGGGTCCCTGGTGCTCCTGCCATGTCCCCTGGTGCCATGGGGCCAGGTTGGCCAGGAGGTGCTCTCGCCTCTCCCCATTTTCCTTCTTGATTGTCATGGTTTCACCCCAGCCGGCAACTAAGCCCCACCCAGCCGCTCGCTCACTCCCTCCCGGTGGGATGGGGGAGAGAATCGGAAGAGTAAAAGTGAGAAAACTCGTGGGTTGAGATAAGAACAATTTAATAATTGAAGTAAAATAAAATAGAATAGTAGTAATAGTAGTAGTAATCATAATAATAATGATTATAAAATAATAATAATACAATAATAATATACAAAGCAAGTGATATATGATACAATTGCTCACCACCCGCTGACCGATGCCCAGCCCATTCCTGAGCAGTGATTGCTGCCCCCCGGCCAACTCCCCCAGTTTCTATACTGGGCATGACGCCATATGGTATGGAATAGCCCTTTGGCCAGCCTGGGTCAGCTGTCCTGGCTGTGCCCCCTCCCAGCTTCTTGTGCACCGGGCAGGGCACGGGAAGCTGAAAAGTCCTTGACTGGTGTAAGCACTGCTTAGCAACAACTAGAACATCAGTGGGTCATCAGCATTATTCTCATACAAAATGCAAAACATAGCACTACACCAGCTACTAGGGAGAAAATTAACTCTACCCCAGCGGAAACCAGGACATTGGTTTAGTCACCGCTTTCTTGAAATCTGAGCAAATGCAACACTCTGGGAGCGCTACTGCCATGCCAAATTTGGAACAACACTGGCAAAACCTGTTAGAAGAAACGCGGTGGGGAGGTGGACAGGCCGGGGCAGGGGAGTATCCTGCCCAGCTCAGCACACTGGAGGACCTCTGTGTCCGTCTGTCTGGACAGCCGTTGCATCCCTTCATTTGCAGAGCACAGCACAGCCATTCCCGAGCACAGCCCTGCCGCCTCCGAGCGCCTGCGTGCCCCAGCGCGTCCCCGTCCCCGCTTAGCACAAGGCCTTGGGGTTGCCTTTGTAGTGGGTTTGTTCAATGATTAACAGAGGAGCGTGGGGAATATTCTGTTTGTGTTGGCATCCACTGTTTTGTTGAAAAAAAAGGTTCAGTTGTGCGGGTGGTGGATAGAGGCGATAAGTGCTGACTTCAAAGGCTGCTTTGGCTCTGGTGGTGTTGAGTTACTCCTGCATGGTCCACTTCATCGTACAGCTGTTTAATTACAGCAGTATGATGATGTTGGAAGCATGCCCATCGGGTCCACCGAGCTCTCCGGATAACAATTCCGGCAGATCTTTAGCACGGTGACTGTGAGAGGCCTAAGCCAAAGCTGTGGAGCTGGTTCTCCTGGGGGTTTTGGGATGTTTGGAACCAAAACATAGCTGGGACCTGACCACGGAGCCAGACCGTGCCCCAGCTTTGGGCAGAGCAGATAGATGTATAGCCATCTATATTTAGTGACTTAGACCAGTCTCTGAGTAGAACTTGGAGTAGCAGGACTGTTCATCATTTGCTTGAAAAGCAGAATTAAGCATGATGAGTGATTTCTTGGCAGGAATATCAAGTATTGCTGAGGCCATGGAGACCAAACTCTTCTACTAGCAAGAAGGCTTTGAAGTCCCAGATCCTCTTCACCCATCCCACTCCTACTGCCCATGCCCATCGCTGGTAGATCTTGGTGGACCCTGAACCTCCAAAACCTCGCTCAGATGTTGCGGTGATGGAGCACAGCCCATCTGGGGGCACGCACAGCTCCCCACCCAGGGCAATGGTCCCGCACCTCTGACAACATCCAGGCTGCATGTGCCTGTCCTCACGCAGTCTTGGGTCTAACTGGCCCTTGGGTGGCCCTGCAGGAACCTGAGCAGGTCCCAAGGACCGATGCTGCTCGTTGCATCTAAAGCTGCTGAGTATCCTGCAGGAGGGCGATGGGATGTTGCTAAGTCACAGCCACAACTCGCTTTCCCCAGTGCTTTTCCTTCTGCCTGTGGCACCCTCTCCCTCATGACTCAACGCTACTGCAGATTCAGTCTCCACATCTCTGCTTCGAGTCTGCAAAGGGAAATAAAAAAGCCTCTGAAAGAAACTGTAAGTAATTTCTAATGATCCTTTCCAGGACATTTTAAAAAATGAAAACCCCCTCTGCTCTGTCTGTAGTTAACCAAGGTCCTTTGGAGCCAGGAGACTACTGAATATTTTAAGAGCAACATTATTTTGCAGCAGCTCATAGCTAATGAATTCCCAATTCATATTTCACAGTAGGTGAAGAAGAAAAGAAAAATCCATTTTCATCACAGCTGCAATGTATTTTCCAGTTGCTTGTGGAACAGATTGTGCTCAGACCTTCAGCTTTAACCACTGACACGGCTGAGATGGGGATGGAGGTGGTGGAGGCTGTGCTAAAGATGCTCTCCTTCCTCCAGCACAGTGTGGTGTGTCCAGACTCCTGCAAATTTTGTCTTTCTTATGGGTTTTTATAGCTCATTTCACTCCAAAGCATTTGAGTGCTCACTGCAGCTCAGGTGCTCCACTGTAGGTGTTGGGTGGTGGTTGATGTGCTGGAGGTGTCTCTGGTGGGCTCCTGGCTTGCGGTCAGCCAAGAAGGGTTCTCCTGCCGCAGGACCCTCCCTTCCCTGGGGATATCACGGTGCAAAGCTGCCCTCACCGGTGGTGCACGGGGCTGTCGTCAATGGGGCTGGCTAAGCCCTGGATGCTGCGGGCACAAGGAGATGAGCTGCAGCTGGCACTGTCGGGGAAGTCGGGCACGGCAGGTCAGCTCCTGGCTACACAGCCTGTCCAAGAGCAATCTGTCCAAATAGATTGCACACAGATTAAGCTATTTTGGAACAAGTCTTTTTTTGAGAAAGGGTTTTGATCAGAATGGCTATTAAGGAATAATTCCACCTGCAGGCAAGCCCTCGTGCCCAGGCAGATGCATTTTCCTGAACTCGATGGGCTCAGACACACGTGCCTGGGTCAGGCATGGAGAGCTGGCTGGCTCCAGACCAACGTGAGTATTCCCACCGCTGGGGCTGGTGATGGCGAGCGAGTTTCAGCCGTGGGGCAGGTTCCCTTGGGGATGCACAGCACCAGGGCTGAGCTGGGTGCAGGGGACCACAGGAGAGCTCCCTTATGGCACTGGGCACAGTTGGCTGCTGGCAGAGGGTGGTCATCTTTGCCCTTTGGTTTTGCATTGCACTCCCTGGCTGGCAGAAGACATAAGAAGCGCGGACACATTGGTACTTCTCTCAGAGCATAAAAACACACAGCTAGTGTTTGGCTACTTCAGGACCAGGGTCGATCATCCACTCCACGCTCTAATTGTATTAAAAGCATGCATCTTCTGAGATGGCTACCAGAGGCTCCATTTTCTTATCATTTTGCAGGGCGCTCTCCCCATTTCTCCCAGTTCAGCTTTTGCTAAGTGCCTGCAAAACAAATTACAGCAAATAATCCCTCATCAGGGCAACGCTGCTTAATTCACGGTGCGTTTTTGTTTGTACATGTTAATGCATCCACCTAAATTCTGCTGGCGGAGACCTTGAAGAGAGTCACAGAGGTACAACGGTCATTAGGAATTTTTATCTGCTGGATGATCAACCATCTTTCATTCATCCTGGTCCCTTGGATTCAGGATCAAAGGAGAGAGACATAATCATCTTTTTCAGTGGTGAGCACATAGGTTAGAGAAACAGATTTAACGTATTCTGTTTCTAGCAATGAAACCTGTGTATGGCTGCATATGGAGTGCTATATCCAGGCGTATCTGTGGGTATCACACAGACCTTTCCATGCCACGCTTTACCTTCCTGTGACGGGGCCCAACCAGGCTTAGGAAGTTCATTCAGGGAAAGGGTTAACCAACGTAAGTTCATTATAATATTTTAAATATCCCTACTGAAAACAAAAGCTGGTGTTTAACTATTTCCTAGCACAAAGTCAAGGGGTGCATCTTGGTGCATCTTGGAAGCTCCAGGCATGGAGCTGGATGTGATGGCATTTGCTGGACACGGGGCCTCCTGCATGACCACGGGGCCGTGCAAGGAAGCCCCTGCACCGCCTTGGAAGGACCGGGCTCTGGACACGAGACCCTGCTCTTGGGTATCTCTGCAAAGCAAATATGTGCTGCCCTCAAGGCTGATGTCCACCAGAGTCAGGGGGGTTTGTTGCCACCGTAGCGTGATACCGCAGCGTTGTGTTCGTCCCGTACGCTGGGCTGTGGTAGTGAAGAGATGGCAGGGACGCAAGAACTGCCTATCAGTAGATGATGAAGCATCTTTTGGCATCTGTGCTTGCTTTTAGGCAGCACCTGGCACAGAATGGCACATGGGCAAGGGGTCTCTGCTGGCGAGGTGGCAAACAGAGCTGATGTGACCTGATTGTGGCTGCATGGCTTTTTCAAGGTATTTAATTAGTCTGCCAAAACATGACAACAAAACTCCCGTGCGTTATCCTGGCTGGGTATTTGAGTCTAGTGGACTACTGAGGTGCAGACCAGCCTCTCCAGGTCACAGTTCTTCCCTTGCCTCCTCTTTGTCCCCAAGAGCTGCCTTGGGAAGACTCCTGTGTCTGCTGGGTGCTTAAAATTTTAGGAAAAATAGTAATTTCCAATCAGTGAGATAAACTGCCCAGGGAAATAGATATGGGAGGAAACCTCCCTGATTTATGTAAACATTTCAGCAAAATTGAGGGTTTCCAAGAAATGTTTAGATTTTGGTTAATCAGCCACGAAATAGTCTGTCAACAATTCCCCTTCCAGCTCTTAGTCCTGGAGATCCATCGTTTGCTCCTGGGCTGCGCTAACGCGCTTTCCCATAAACGCAATACTTTCGGGCAGCTACTTCAGCAAGTGAGTTGGGGCATCCCATCAGCTTTTTCTCAGTAAGCATTTTGCTCGGATCTAGACTATGAGTTTCCAGCTTCACTTGGGATCTAGCTTTACCATACCTCATCTCTTCCATGTGATTCTGGTTTTTAAAGGCTTGGCATAAAGTAACTGTGGTTCTGCCTGTGTCAGTCTGGGCTGTCATGGTTAATAGACCAACATCCCGTGATGTGGATGCTAACTTGCATCCTAGCTCTGCTTCTCACTTGCCTATTGTTTTCATTTAGTCAGTATTTTTGCATCTGCAATGAATCAAAGTGTGATCTCATTAATAGTAGGGTCCTGAAGCATTTTAGCTTCAATACTTGGGCTTCAAGGTATTGTAAATAATATCTAGATGGTGAAATCAATGCACTTCCTTAGAAACAGGAGCAAAGGAGGAATCTGAAAGTACAAGTGGATGTGTATGCGCATACCAACATGTTAATTCTTGAAGTTAGTTGAGAAAAAAACCCAGGGAAATGTAAAATTGGTTATGGATAATGCACGCAGCTGAAAAAGTATGTTGTGCACGTCTGGAATATTGTGCACCAGCTGGGCAAGCAGCTCTTTTCCATAATCCTGGATTCACCTTAGGACTTTTAATTACTAAACTCAAATTTCCGATTATTTGCAAGGCAGTGTTACAGAACCTAAAATAATTCTGCTGCATGCAACCCAGCGGGACGCCTGCCTTGCAGAGCTGTACGCACTCCTGGCCCTGGCTCAGCACCACGCGGGCACTGCAAGAGGTGCAATAACATCTAAAACTCACAGAGCTGATTGCTAAAGGACGAAGAAGAGCCTTCAGTGGTTACTTAGGTCAGGGTGGGTTGGCACAGCCTTACAAGCTTCTTGCCTTGCATGCCCATGGGCCTTGGTTTTAATCCAAGTGCTCACTTCAAGTGTCAGTTCAGAGTTTTCCCCAGACACCATGCATGGACATTTGCGTGGCAGTCATCGTACTGCTCCTTGCTGCAAGACGTGGATCTTTTCCCTGGCTTTTCATTTTATTGTTAAAAGTCTAGAGTGATCAGTCATGAGGAATGCTTAAAACCTGGGCAGGCAGCTGGCACGGCGGTGCCGCACTGGTTTCCCAGCCAAGGACCTTGTCCCTCCGCTCTGGCTCTCTGGCAGGCGGTCAAGTAGATCTGAGCACAGACCATGTCACTATGGTGCTTTACATAGAGACTCTGTAATAAGGCATGAGCATTATTATTATAGTTTTTTTGTAGGCCAGTTCTAGTTGAAATGATAAAAGGTTTCCAATTTATCATCAAATTCCAAATATCTGCATCAATCAATCCATTTTGGAATGTACCATGCATCATCTGACTTGCAATTGCAGGTGAACATGCCATGGAAAACCCGGGCATCTTTCTGTGCTCATTGGCAAGACATTGTCACAGCTGTGTGCTTTCCAGCTGACATTTAGGATCCAAAAAAGGAAAGAAATTTTCATTTAGGTTGATCAAGCCCTAATTTTTTAGTACTGATCTACCCAATCCACCAGTTACCTGAGAATAACCAATTTAATTGTAATTACTTTTGACCAGTGCAGGGAGCTTCCTGGTGCACGTGCTGTTATTGCAAATGGTATTTTATTGCTGGCGAAACCTCGTGCTCTTTGCAGTTTCATTTTACTGGTCTGATTGCGGACCATTCCTGCACATTTCAAGCCCATCCTATGCTTTTGGTAGGTTTGATGGCAGAACATGAGAGCAACTGTGCTCGGCTGGCCCCAAGTGTCGCAGTCAGTGTCTCATCTCCATCAGTGTCCCGGTGTGACCCGAGACAATATTTTGGTGCAGCTGAGTAGCAACATGAGTGAGGACAAGGTGTCCTGGATCTCAGCTGCTGGTGGGGCCAAGCCTGGACCATCAGCCCATGGCTGCTGCTGCCCATCCAGGCTGGAGTCGGGCGATTTGGGTCATCTCCTGCCTGCAGTGGGGGGTCCTGGGCAGGACACGGCTGCAGCTATTTGGGACAAAATGTGATCTTCCCCCTGTGCAACCGAGGTGGAGTTTGCTGATGAGTTTTACATTTACAAGTGAGCTTTCCCGTTGTCACACCCTGACAGGAGCAATGGATCGGATATGTGGTCACACCCTGGGGAAGGTTTGTGAAAAATGAGTGCAGTGTTGCCTAACCTCTGCTTCTAAGTTCAGATAAACATTCGTGCAGTGAATTTCAAATTAAAAGATAAACCACAGAGCTGTCCCAAATGTGGAGGTACATAATGAATTAACAGCCCTTGTTGCCTCATATGGACTGCCCATTGCAGCTCTCCAAGTGCATTGCTTTGGTATCATTCACTCAAGCATTTCAGCAACTAATTCTTGCTCCACAGGTTGGTTGTGACCAGTTCACCATCAGCTTGCTCGGTTTGCAGCCCAGACCGGGGTTATGCTGCTCAGGGTGGGTAGCCAGCCCTGCCACCCCTGCCCCTGCCTTCCAGCAAGGCATTTTCCTGCAAACCAGCACGTCTTCAAGGACTGCACCTTAAACCTTGGTGGCTCCAGGAGCTGTCTGGTAAGGAGAAGAGCGATGGGCAAACTGGGGGGGGAACCTTAACTGCACCCCAGTGTTCACTCATCCCTCCGTCAGTCCCATCCTAGTCTAAGATCAGCACTTAGGCTGCAAACGCTGCTCCTTTCCTTCTTTCCCCAGGGCAGGGTAATGGTGCTGGCTGCACCTGCCCTGGAGGACTCAGTTTTTGAGCTCATACCTGTAAGGTCCATTTGCAAAACTATCTTGGGGGGGTTGGCACACGAATGCTATTTGTTTTAAAGGGAATTAGGTGTCCCAGCTGCTTCTGGGCTTAGCAAAGCTCAATATAACACACATAAATATTCTTATAATCATGACCCTTTTTACTTCGCTGTGTACAACATGAGAAACCCAAAGGAATTCGGCAAGTGACAGCAATGACTTCTCAACGAGCAAGCAGAGCTCTCCCCAGAGGTTTTGTGTACAGCAGCAAAATGCTCTTTCTGCCCCAGGTCCCAGCAATCCCACCCCGGCAAAGAGCGTCCGTGCTGCGGGGAGGGAGGCAGCCCGTGCTGCGCACCCCTCCCAGGGCAACCCTGCTAACGGCATCGCTTTGTAAGGAGCTTCAGAGAAGCCCCCCCCCACCCCCCCCCCACCCCCCCAAATGTGCTGGAACAAAAGCTGGGTTTTTTTGCCTGGTTTCTGATTTCATGGGCCTTATTGATTTTTTGATCACTGGGCTGATGTTAGAAACAGGCTCCTGCTAAAGGTGAGCAGAAAAGTTGCAGCTTTATATCACAACCTCTGCAGTTTGCTCTCCCAACAGATAATTCTGCACCTGCAAAAACATCGGTCGCTTTGTGCCTCTCTATTATGTTTGAAGGGAGAGGAAAAGAGCCCTCCTGAGCTTTCCAGGGTGGGTTTGAAGGTCAGAAGCCAGTGAGAAAAACCAGATTTCCTCTGCCTGCTAACCTCCAAGTGCATACGGCTCGTCCCGGACCCCAGGTACCTCCAGACTCCAGCTGCGGTGCTTGGGATTGCCACCAAATATATAACCACGGTTATACTTCTGTGGCCGTAGCGTGTAATTATGGCGATACCCTGACAATGTTTGGAGCTGTGTGGTGGGCTCAGCGCTCATTGCAAGCTCAAATGCAGTGCAGTGCTGTCTGCACCCTGCTGCCGTCCTCCCTGCTCTCTGAGAGGTCCTTTCCCTGGGGATTATACGTGGGTTTTATACATATATATACACACACATATATATATGTGTATATATATATATACACACACATATATATATGTGTGTATATATATATACACACACATATACATATACATATTTTATTTATACATGATATGTATAATTTATATATATATTACATGTTATTATAAATAATAGCTATTATATATAATAATTCTATAAAACATATATGTGTTTTTATATAGCTGTGCCATGGTCACGTTCATGCCCTGTGCAGGGCTCTGCACATGCACTTGGGCTGGGATTGCTCCTGTGCAAAAATTAATTAATTAAGGGGTTTTTCCTCTCCAAAGAGCCGAGTGGGCTGCAGCAAGTGGGAGGTGGGCAAACCGCTCCATTTTTGTGCCTCAAGTGGGGCACTCCTTTTAATTCTCCTTTAATGAATGGGTGTGCTTTTTCCCATGGAGGAGGAGCAGAGGGATGCAGTGGGAGCCAGATAACCCTCCTCCCTGGTCATCCCTCCGCCTAGCAGAGCAGCGCTCATCTCTGCTTCAGAACATGCCTGCTTTATTTGGCTCCATCTTCTGCTGGGTTGGCAGATGTACTCCTGCTTTTGTATAACTGCAAGCCTGGCAAGAACTGGTGTTTGGAGAAATAATTGGACAAATTTATGGTAGGAAAGGAATCTAGCGAGGATTATTGAACACACGGATACCAGCTCTGGCTTGGAAAGTCCCTAAGCACGAGCTGCTGCAATCTGGTGGGTATGGCTGGTGCTGCCTCCTATTCCTGACCCCGCTGAAGGGAGGGCGCTGGGGTCCGGGACCTTCGGTCAGACCCACTACAGCTTTTTCCATGTATTTAGCTTAAAACTGCAGCCCTTGGCATCACGCAATTTCCTGAAACTTTCTTTTAAAAAGCAAATTAATTTCTAACTCTCTTGCCAAGAAGAGTTAGGAAATACTACTCCTTAAACTGCAGAGGAGTAGAAAAGAATTCATTACTCAACTTCACGACTTTTAAGCCAATAACACAAATTTTGGTGCCCTTCTATGTTTCTCGACCACTTTGCTGCCACAGCACTGCTAGCGAAGAGCTGGGTCGGCGGGGTCTGGCAGGCCTGAAAGCAAACCCTGGGGCAATTTAAATTTAATAGCAAAACTGCCGTAATGATGGGGCTCCTGTGTTTGGTTTTCATTAGTATTTTTCAGCTCCAATATAGTTTGTCACAGAAACACCCATATAGCAGTGCAGAAGCTGTGGCAGCACACCCGTCACCTCCAGAGGGTTAATGCTCCCTGGGATGCTCTGCAGCAGTGTCCCTGGTCCTGTGTTCCTGAGGCTATCCAGAGAAAAGAAGGCTCGATCCCTGCTGCCAGCATATACCAATCTGCCCCAAAACCTGCCCGTGGGGGAAGACGTGGGTCCCCGGAGCATATGGTGGGTGCTGCACAGCAAGGCGCGACGGCAGGACCCTCCTGCTTTGGGCTTCGCACTGATCGCCCTGGTTGAGCTGCCTCTTGCTGACCACCCCAGGCTCTGCGAGTTATTTCTGCCAGCCCCACGCCAAGCCCCATTGCAGCTGGGGGCCACGGGGAGGGTCTTTACCCTGCCCCCGGGGGTCTCAGCATCCCAGGCTAGGGCAGGAGAAAGAGCCCTGAAACCACCGCTGGGGAGAAGCGTGGAAGCTCCCAGCCCACTATGTCAGCAAAAACTACCCCTATCGCAGGGCTGTTATCTTCCAACAGTGTAAATATTTTCTAAATGAGCTGGCAGGGGGACTGACGAATGCAGTTTTGCTGGAAAATGTTACCGAGTTGGGAACAGGGATGGCTGAACACCCCCTTATCCCTTATCTGTCCTGGCTGAGGAGCGGGGGGGCAGCTGGGGGCTCCCCCTCTGGAGCTGGCAGCAGCACTGCACCCAGAAGCATCTTGCCCTTCTGCATCAAACCAAAGCATTTTAGTTATTTGCTTTCAATTCTGCTGTTTGTGCACCTTACTATATTTATTATTCAGTGCCGTCTTTCTTCTCCCTGCCCCATGTGCCAGCGATTAAGAAGATGCTCATGCCTTTGTTGGCTTTGGCACCCAGAGGCTGGGCTCAGCGCATCCCGTCAGCGCGCAGGGAACATCGGTGCCACTGTGTGGGCAATGGGCTGCTGAAAAAAATGCCCGACGTCCCACGTTCCTGTTTAAAATCCCTACCGAAACCCTAACCTGATGGTAAGAACATGATAACAAAACTGAGACTTAAATCATGCTTAATACTTGCTGTTGTGGGGAGGGGAAGGGTTGAATTGTCTTGCCAAAACTACTTAAAAAAAGATCTGTTTGATAGAATATTAAAGCATTTCTCTCTTTTTTGCTCATTTAAATCCAGCATGGATGGACAGCAATGGAAAATCTTGCCCAGCTGGTGGCTCTTTGGTGCTTTGTGAGTGTATTAGTCCCCAGAGCAAAGGGATTCAGGTACAAAAAGCTGCTAAGGGCAGTTTCCAGGCCTGGCGGGGTCATGGAAACACCTCCCCACCCCTCAACCCCTCCCTCAGGGCTTTATAGGATCCTGCTTGAAGGCCGTTTGGGGCATGTTTTAGCCACTTGGCCCAGTTATCCCCAGGCCACCTCTCCCACCTATGGTTTGTGCTCTGCAAACGCATTTCAGGCAGGAGCTTTAGCATGAGTTGGGACTCAAATAGCAGCCGCAGTGCCAGGGCAAGCCTAAAAGTGGTTCTATGCCAGCATCCTACCAAAAATGTACGTGCTGCGAGAATTTAGATGTTCACATGTCCGCGGGACAGCTGGGCAGCGATCCGGAGGCTAGCAGCAGGACGTGCCTGGGGGATCTGGATGCTGAAAGAGGATGGTGCTTACACAAGTCCCTGCCGACTTGTCCCAGGGAGCTTCCTTGGTGCCTCTGACTTATTCCTTGTTTCTCCTTCTCCTGGCTTTGGTGACACTGAATTGAGTCACAGCTTCTGTGCCTCTTTATTGCTCAGAGTGGTCCTTGTGACAGGCATCAGCAGGAATGAAGTCCTGACCTGCTAAAGGGAATCACAGCCCCTTGCTTGTGGGATTGGGATCGTGCCAGGACGCTTCACCTGACACAGCTAATAAAGTCCATGGGACAAAGACGCTCCTTTCAATATCAAATGTACCTATATAAAATAAACCATATTTTGATGCCCTAAGTGGGAAGCACGGGCTGTGAGAATTAATAACATCAGTGGGAAGGTGGAAAAGGCCTCCAAAGGCAATGGATGCCCCCCTGCTGCCCGCCGCTGACCATCCCGGGGCATCGGCAGGAAAAAACCACTCGCTTCCATGCAAGCCAAGCAATTTTCAAACCAATATTTGTGTGCTGCTGCAAGGGCTGACGGGCAGGGGCAATGGGGCTGGTCGGGGGACCGGGGCACCGGGCCGGGGTGGTAACCCGATGGGGCATCACGACATGGGCAGGACAAGGAGCTATTCGATCCCTTCTGATCTGACCGATAAGAAGCCTTCATTTTGTTTTTGTCTTTAAAAAGAAACAACAATTTTTCCTTGTTTTTTTCTATATTTGGTGTAATCCGATCACTCCCACCACTGCAGCTCGTTTCCTGCTGTTGGGTACATTGAAGCTATTAGCGAGTATTTATTTTTCCATGGGCCTCTCTGTTTCTAATTACTTTGTGCTGTTATGTGAATATGTTGAGTCTGTGCCTCCTTTAATACCTGCCACATGCTGGGTCTAGTTTATACATTAGTACCCTGACACATTTTTCAGATATTTCCTGCTATTATTTACCTCTTTCTTTATGATCTTACTAGTTTTGGGTATATGATAAAGCTGTTTTCTGATGGGGCTACAGGCCAGAAGGGCAAGCGGACAGAAAGCGTACGGTTACGCCTTTAGAAGCAACTTTTACAAGTGGTGGTGAAGACTGGCGAAACCCTGTGGGATTTGTTGTTCTTTTTTTTAATGGAAGCCAGTGAGAGTCTTGCTGCAGTAGAGGTGATAGAGACGACTGATGGTGCAGAAATATAATATCGCTGTATGCTCACACATAAATAGCCTATGTGGTGCTGCTACTGCTGCTCTGGCAACAGCCATGTAGCTCTTGCGCTTATAAATCTCTTTTTTTTTATTATTTTTTTTTTTTTATTTGCCAGACACTGAAATTTTCCATGTGTGGGAGGTCTCTCATAAACTGATTTTTATTTGGAAGAGAGCAGCAAAAACATTTTTGAGAAATGAGAGGGAGAAATATTTATTGAAAAATGAAAGGGGGAAGGAAAAAAATATATTATCTATATGATTTTGGCTATATTAAAGCCTTGTAAGAGTTACGGTGCCATTGCCCTCCGAGCCCCGAGCTCACAGGCGCTGGCCCTGGCCCATCTGCTGCACTACCAGTGCAATTGGTGCTTTGCAGCGATTATTCCTCTTTCCAAATTAAACTTCTGGCTTAATGAACTGGGGATCTCAGCTGGGCGGAGGCAAAGCGGTACTCCCAAAGCACTCGCTGCTGCTGGATTTCATGCTTATCCCTTCTGGAAATCCTAAAGCACCTTGAGCATTGTCCGAGACCTGAGCGTGTTACTGTGGAGCCACGGGGACCAAACTTGGCAGCAGCCCCGCTCACCTGCGAAATTTTCCTGCTGTGAGCGCATTATTTTTCCCAGCAGCTTCATCACCTGGCTGCCGCAGGAGCGCGCGTCCCTGCAGCCCCGAGGAGAGCCCGTCCCTCCCTCGAGCGGGGCTTTTCTGGGCTCTTGTCCAGCACTAAATATGGAAAATTCCGCCAGGCAATCCTGTCCGTTTTCAAGCTGTTCGGGATCTTTTAACTTTCAAAACAAAGATGAACGAAACTGGTTATTTTACAGCAGATTCTAGTTGGAAAAAAACAATTGCCGTGCCAGCTGCCCCGATGAAGGTACCTGGTAGCTCCTGGCACAGCAGAGCTGCCCTCTCAATGAGCTAGACCCCACCAAAGATCCAAGAAACGCTGACCCGTGGCTTTTAAAAAAGCTCGCTTCCATTCTAATCTGGATAATTCGTATTAATTACCTTATGTGAGCAATAACAGGCTGTTTCCTGCCTGCCACCTGCATTACACCTGGCCTCTTCGGCTGTGAAATACGTGACATTATGGAAGAATCGCCCTTTTTCTGTAGCTTTGCCTAAGGTCAGCTTCTCATCTCTGTACTCCAGCTATTTTTCTCCATGAAACTTTAACAATCTTACTATAAACACTCCATTTAAATTTAACCCCCCTTCTTTGTAGTTTCTACTGTAACACACATATATGCGCTTTGACTGATCCCGCTGACCCAACAAAGCTGGTAACCGCACGAGAAAGCTGCACGGGTACGGCCAGCAGAGCTGGGGCAGCAACGCAAGGATAAACCAAAAATTTCTGGCTGCTATCTAAAGGAGAATTTTCCTAAATATATTAAGCACTCTAGAGCCATACTCATCAGAAAGTTGGAATTTTGTTTTTTCAAAGTTTAACGTGTTTTCAAGGAATTTGTAGGCTCCATCCTCACTGCCGTGAAGCTCAGCGGGTAATACAACTCACACGAGCACTTTGGCAGTTTTCCTCCAAACCCAGCTATGGAATCAGTGGCTTTGCTTGAAATCCCAGGCCTTGTTTTCCTGTCTTTTGACTAATGACAATCTGTATCTGCTAGGCGACACGGCTACACGTGTCGCTGCCAGCCTGCTTTAAAAAGAACGATAAGGCGGCAGCGTGATCCTGTTAGCTCTGGTTGTGTTTGAGCTTGTTCCATTTAATCAGAACGGTTTTGTTGTGGCAGCATAAAGGATGTACTGTCACATAAAAGCACAACTCTGAAAACACAGGCGGGGATGGATATATTTTGATTGATGTACAACTGTTAGCCATGCCCTTTGCTTAACTCCAGTGCAGCAAAAACAGACCAGAGGTTTTCAAATATTTGCAGCTTTACTGTGAAAAAGTGTTGCTTGTTCAACACAGCGTTAACTACCAACACTGTAACCGCTTTCAGAAAGCATTAGCAACCTCCTGGCTTTCTGGAAAAGGAAGAACCCAGCCACCTTTAATCATTCCTTCAAAACTGCCTGGTTTGTCTCAAACGGGCGATTCCAGGGCAGCACTCTGGCATTATCCAGTGCCCTAGATCAGGGGCAGGACTTCAGGCGCTCTATGTTATTTCCACAGAAGCATATAAAACTCAACATACGTGAGCTAGGAAATAATCCTGAGCCTCGCAGCCAGTTACAGACGCTGCTCCCTTCCTTTTGCCAGTTCTGAAACAGCAAAACGAAACAAATCGACCCAGCAGCGATGACCCAGGTGGCTGCTGTGCCCCTGCTGCTTCCTCTCCTCTCCCAGGAACAGCCGCTCGGGCGAACCCCAAAATGACAAACGAGGCCCCCAGGCTGCCGACAACATTCGTCTCCCCTTCTGCGCTTTTCATTTCGATTTCGGCAGCACAAGTGGGTGTCACGCGACTGCTAACGCATCGCTTTGTGTTTGGCAGCTCTCTTAATAGCCTGCCTCAGAGGTTTGCCAGCCAAAACAATGCTGAAATAATAATAATAAAAAAAAAAAACAGCAGGAAATTAAACAATTTAGTAGGCACACTTCAGCCTAAACTAGCAGATTTGTTCAAGCACAGAAAGTTCAGTATCAGAGCCTACAGGCATCCCTGTTTTATGATATTGAACACAAACAGCATTACCAATTCCAGAGTTCACCATTGCACTGGAACCAGAGAGCAAATATTCTAATTAATCACACGCAGAGTCTATCACCGGCTTGGCAGAACACGGTACTGAAACGCATACGCGTGCAGCAGTTACCGCAGCTGCACGCTCACAAATACCACTTTTTCATCGTGAAAACTGATCAAATTTCTCTTGATATTACATGAACAAAAGAAGTGGTTTATAGGATCTGGAGTGATCTGTGTTTCAACGTAGAACCCGCCACTTGTACTGAAGTAATACTTCCATTACAGAAATAATCCCAGAAGTCAAATACAAGAACCATAAATAAATACACCATCGTAAAAGTAGAAACACCTGTATGGCTTTCGTGGGATTCAGTCACTGTCAACACGAAGGCACATCTCACTCCTTCCTTTAAGTTGTTTTAGCTGGACGCTGGCCACAAGATTCGCCTCTGCCTCCTGGTCGATCTAACGTAAACCTGGCTAACACATCTTTTTGTTATCCTCCACTTTGACTTGGGGTTACACACAGGAATACTACAACCAATTAATGATTTGGATAAATCACACAGAAATAAAATCTCTTTTAAAATATGTAAGCCTGATTTTTAACTAAATAACTAAACTTTTATTAAAAATTACATCATTAGCTCCACATAAGTTAGCAGAAGGAGCTGGTACTTTTAGTCACAAAGAGCTCTAGCATTATTTGTAAAAATATAATTAAACACGGATGTAACTGTCCTACTTATGTATTGGGCAAAGGGCTCAGTTCTTCTCTACTTGGACTCCCACTGATGCCACGTTGAACAGCTCTGATTTCTAGCAACGGAAGGAAAACTGCAAATCAAATGATTCCCCGTGATGGTTTTTAATTAAATTTAAGAAAAAAGCTAGAAAACTAACCACGCTCTGTCGAACAGGGTACAAAATCTTTATTCACCAATAAGTTAAGTGTTCTTATAAATAGATGTTCTAGTCTTTTTGTACGCTGTACTGAGTATAAAGCTAAGCGTCAATTATTCCTCAGACTCCGATCCTTCTTCATCTTGACTGATTTGGAAGTAGCGTAGTTCGTACGTCTCCTTGTCAGACGCAACGACGCGAAGCCAGTCACGCAGGTTGTTCTTCTTGAGGTACTTCTTTGTGAGGTATTTTAGGTACCTTAAAAACAGTAATTATAGGTTAGAACCTTCTCATTTAACAACGCATACTGCTGTCTGCACTCCACCCAAGGCACGGCCCTAGCAGGGCAACGCCCCACTAATTCTATCCAGAACTAAAAAATTATCATACGTAACAGGTAATAAAATTACATTTTCATTCCAGATACATAAGAATTTATTATTTGACACTTTTTGACTACGTAGCACAATGCCAGTAACTCAAAAGCATTGAGGAGTGGTTCTAAACCTTGGTCTAACGCAATAAATATTGGTGCACCTGTATCAGCAAATGAAGGGGGGATGCTGGGAAGGAACCGCACCTCTGAGCAGCGCACTCACCTGCTGCATGCCCTAACGCACCGAGCAGTTTAAGGCTTCATTTGACTTAAGGGGTTCTTTCGCAACAACACGTATTGCGTACACAGACACTTTAATACAACCACTTAAGTAATGAAACAGCCGCCTGTGACGTGAATTCAGCATGACTTTTTAAAGCGTCTCTTTCCTTGATATACTTCTAACAACCTATATAAAGCATCTCTGTATTACTATGTTTATACTAGAGGAAGCATTAATTTGCGATCAAGTTCTGTGCTTTAAAAAGCAATTTTAAAAAATATCTAATATTATAGATTTGTTTGAATTACATCTTTCACTAATATTTGTAAGTGCTACGAAGGTTAGCGATGACACCTCCTCTATATGTATCAGAAGTCATCACGTTCAACATACGACTGCTCAAAATCCACTATCGCAAGTACAACAGAAGGGAACCTATGCCAACCTTTTAGAAAATTGCTTCTCGGATGTCACTGTGATCTTGTTCTTCAGACGTTCAATGTGAACGGTGTTGCCCAAGTTTCCAGTTTTTCCGTTGACCTTAACCTTCTCCTTTAGGAACTGTTCCTGTTTCAACATTAAAGAAATAGAACACTAGGGAATGGCACCCTAGGTATGAACTAGGGAAGGGACCCTAGCCATAGAGCAATATTAAAAATCACCATTTACTTATGTCCTGATAGCAAGTATTCACAATGCAGTAAGATTTTACAGTGTGTAATTAAAAAAATCACCCCCGTGCTAGAACAGGATTCGATTTAAAGCAGTTCTATTCACGGACAGGTATGAACCGTCTTGTCTATAAAAGACATCTAAACCCAAGAGACTTTCAAAAACTGCTGACAATTTGAAAAACAGCTGTTGATTTTACTAGTTTGAAATGTAACTTCTCCGTTGTCATTCAGCTGTCGTACCGTACTAAGGCTGTCGTTACGCTACGCAAGAGAAGTATGAGCAAAACCACGACTTACAAAATTCCCAGAATCAAAAATTCCATCTTCCACAGGATGGGTCAAGTCAAGGCAAAACTTCCAGGTTGACTTTTTAGATTTTCTGTCCTTTTGCTAAAACACCAAAAAAAAAACCAAAACAAACAAACAAACAAAAAAAACCCAACGTTAACATTAACAACCCACACCCGAAAAACACTGATTAGGGCGAAGGGGGACACGGCGGAGGCCCAGACCGACACCGCCTGGAGAGCGATGCTCACCGCAGACAGCTCGGCTCGGCCAGGCCCCGGCCCCGGCCCCGGCCCCGGCCCCGGCCCCGGCCCCGGCCCCGGCCCCGGCCGCCACCCACTCGAGGCCCGCTGGCCCCCGGCTGCGGGAAGGCCGCCCGCTGCCCCGGCCCCCGCCCCGCCGCGGCCCCCTCACCGGCGCCATGCTGCGGCCCGGCGCTCCCGCAGGAAGAAAGGGAACGGCGCGGGCCACGCCGCGCTTTTATACCCCGGCCGTGACGCCATCACGCAGGCGCGCGGGGCGGGCCTGCGCGGGCACGCTGGGGGGCTGGCCGGCCTGGCGGCGGCCATGTTGTCGCCGAGACAGAGGGAGGCGCCACACGTCTTTAGCATGAATGAGTCACCTTTTTATTTAACTTTATCGTCTGATTTCTATTTCTGTTGGACAGGAAGGCAAGCGTTTCCTCTTGCTTTCGTACAAGCGGCAGGCCGCGCCGCTCTAGCGGTGAAGTGTTTCTGAGGGGGCCGGCTGAGAGCGGGGCAGCGAACGCCCGGCGAGCAGCCGTCCTGTCAGAGCTGGGGCTGGCAGATCCCTCCAGCAACCTCACCCAGGCGTTAGAGCCTCTCCAGCCGTCCCTGTCATCTTAACCAGCACCCAGCTCCCCACAGCACTGACATCTTTATTGTTTCTGGAGCAAAACACACATTTACATCTTTCCCCGCATCGTTTGCACGGTGTTAATACAGCTTCCGAAACAGATACAGGTTTGAACCGCGAGGAGGACCAGCGTTCCCGGCTCACACAAGTTACAGGGTTTGGTTTTTGCTATCATCAGTAAAACAAGTCATCACCATCATTCCTCATTCCCCCGCGTTTTGAAAGCCGCGCCGAACACCAGTTACGCTTACAACATACAGCACAGGACAACTGAGAATAGGGGTTTCTGCGATACAGCGCTACATAGCAAACGTTTCGTTTTAAAGTTCACAAACCAAGTTACTCTCAGATGCCAAATACTGCAGGGCCAGGCTGCAGATACTGGAGGGACTTCTGATGCTCCCGGCGTACCGTGCTGAACCTCCACCACGCTCCCACCACAACGCCTCCAGGATCTACGCCTTCATTAACATTCTCAGTGTATAAGCGAGATACTCAAAATATCCTTAACAAGGTCTTTTTCTGTTTTTCCTGAAGTTTAGTTCTACTGTAACAAACTACATTCTAATTACTCAACCAAAAAAAAAGTGGGATTTATTGAATTTTGAATTCTGTGAGACTGACCTGCAGTAACCATAAGAGTCTGAACTGTCAACAAGTTTGACTTCTTTACAGATTATGTAAAATTACCTGTGAAACTACAGACTGTGCACCATTTCTGGGTACATTGTGGATTAGAAAAACCTGCAAGAAGCTTGAAAGCAGTTACATTAAAACAATGAAATTCAGCTAACTTCTTAAAAAAAACAGCCCTGAGAACATGGCTCAACTAGCAAGAGCCTAGTTGAAAAACCACCATTATAAGCAAAAATTAGAAGGATCTATTGAAATCTTAAAGTATTATTTGCCAACATTTGAGGCAGGAAACACTGCAGTCTTTCCAATTCTGTGAGAATTCTGTAAGAGAATTCTGTAAGAGAAACTCAATGAATTGGAGCCATAAAAAAAATGCATTATTTGGAGTGGAAATACTTTTCTTCACCTCCTGCTTTTCACAGCCTTTACTCTAAGCAATTGCATCAGCTATTAGAAGTTTATCATTTTCGGTTTTGACACAATTTAAGTGTTAAGACAGTACTACAGAACACATAAATTGGTAAGATTTGTTTTAAAGTAAAGCTATGAAAGGAGAATTTCCCTAAGCATTTGGTTAGGGATCTTAAAAATACGCATCTATACGGACTATCGATCACAAAGAAAGTTTGTTGCAAACGATTCTGACAGTAAACTGAAACATCTTACTTTGGAAAAAATGCCTCAAATACATGTTCTAATTTAGAAGTAACTTTTAACCCTACCGAAACTTGGCGATTATGCTTAAGACTCATGCTTACGTATTACCTATGGGAAACTTCATGCATGACGAGCCAATGCTCTGCACTTCCATAGTGTTCGAAGTGCTTCACAAAAGACAACTGAGTATATAAGAACAAACCTATAATGAAGTACTTAATCACTGAAATCTTGCAGAACTGAAGGTTGCAATAGAAGGACATCCATATGTCCCAAGGAGGGCTCTTCCAGCAAGCTGGAGGTCATAAAACCTCTGTCTTTAGATTGCTGTAGTACCTGAAAACTCCAGTCAGACCAGGACCCCGCTTGCAGGGACAGGACAAAAACCAGCCCTTGTCCCAGAGAGCTTACAGTCTAAGTAAATGCTTAGACTGTGGGACAGTGGCGTCAAATACCTGTCTTCCCACAAGGTCTTACAGGACAGACAGGCACCTGAAAGCAGACTAAAGCACTACCAGAACAAGGACAAATCCAAGTCTTGTAGTTTTCAAGCATATTAGAAGTATTTTTAATGCGGTGATAGCATTAGAACTTGCACGAGTTTGACATAGCAACCTATGACTTCCCTTTTGACATCACAAAGCTCAGCTTGCTGTCGAGACCATCATCAGTGCTTTCACAGTCACCTCCAAAGCCAACAAAGCCCGTCTCTCGGGTACCAGCTCGATGGAGAGGCAGAAAGGAGCATAGTGCGACTAGCCTGAACCGTTAAGCACGCACTTCACAACTATTCTGAATGCATTTCCATCTCTTGCACCTACCGCTTTTTTTAAAAAGCGGTTTTGCCATTTCAGTCAAGGTGCTATTTTATAGAGTTCCCCTGCAATGTGTATTGTGCTAGGCAAGAGCGAGGGGCAGTATCCTACTTCTGCCAGGTGTCCCAGGTAACTGTGCTTTATTACCAGAGTAGATTTATTGCTGTCTTTACCTTCACCGTACTGCTCTCCCTGTCATGAGAAGTCTATGGAAAACGCATGGGTTTGCCATCTACCTCAGACCTCCGAGATCGGCTAAGCCCTGCCACAGTACGTACGAGGGCAGTTCGGGACAGTTGCCATGAGCCCTTTGGCGACGAGAGAGTACATAGTATTAAGCTGAAAACACTTTAAGCAGTTAACAGCAGTGTGAAGTCCGACTCTTGCTGCCAACAGAGTGTGAATTGTGCGTGCTGTCCAGGGCAGCGTGCCTCCTGTTTACAAGTTGTCCTCCATTAGCCAACAGCCACTGAAGCTTAAGGCAAGTTCCTGAAACAACTTATCAACTGTGAAGAGAGGTCTGAGCCACGGACTAAGGAAGTTTCCCACTCATGAAGAGTCACCAAGTTTTAGAATTCAAGTTGAACGCCTTAAACAGGAACAGGCTAGTCATCCTTCCATGACTAGTTCCGTGAAGCCTTGGGTTTGCCTGTTAAGCTACTAAATAGTTAGAGGCATGCACGCGTGTTTCAATGACTCAGAACTCCCTTGGAGAGGAGCTAGCTTTCATAACTATGTTGCAATTTATTTACTTTTATAGTTAAGCCATGGTTGTTCAGTATTGTCTGTCAAGTCTATATTTTGAAAATACAATAGTTTTATTTTTTTAAAAAGAATCACATGCATTTAGTTTAGGCTTAATGCTACAGTTTGTCCCACTTTTTGAAAAAGATGTGGTCCCTGTGCTACAAAAATATGGTCTGAACCTGAAGATTAAAACCTAAAGCTGGAAGCACTGCAACAGATTCCCATGGATTTTGTCACCCTTTTATAGTTTAAGATAAATACAATAGAGGAAAGCAATTGAACTGCGTTTTTCTATTTTATTTTTCAAGTCTGACAAAGGCCTCGAGTGAAAGTCTATAGCTTTAACATCCATTCTCACCTTTGTGTCCCCTTGACCTATCTACGTCTTACCTACCCAATATTCCAACTGCCTGCCTAAACCACAGGTAGGCTTTGACACCATTTTATCGTTACAATAAGCCAACAAGTTGGCAAAGAAGAATACAGAGGTAATACAGTTAAGTTGCACATGGCCACTGGGGCTTGGTGAAGCCAGCTGGCATTTTTGATCACTTGAGTTTCTTGGTCTAAAAGTTGCGATTGGCACCTACAGTTCTGCAAGAGTCCCAATCCACAAAATACTTAAGCTTTAAAAAAAAAAAAAAAAAAAAAAAAAAAAAGGCTACTTTTATTGTCAGTTCTACCTAAACATGTCAAGAAAAATACTATTTGTGCTCTAGGTCACTTTATAATCCTAGATACCTACCAGCTTATCTAAAAGCCCCTGAATACTGTATTTTGTCTGTTCATACAGACAAACACTGTTTTGCTCAAGCAAATAAAAATATATCCACTAGTAACACCTGATTGGTTTCTTAGATCCATAGCTGAAACCCACAGGAATGTTAAAATAGTTACAATTAAGGAATTAAAATCTCAGTGATTTTGAAAACTGCCAGTTAGCCTGCAACACTAATCCAGAATCCAGCACGGCTTATTAACAATTCAAAAAAGAAATGAGGTTGCTTGTGAAGGCCAGAGCTTTGGTGACAATAAGAACCAAATTTATAGATCTGTGGTTTGTCCAGACCTGAGCAGTTGCCCGAGCCTGGCGATCCTCTTTATTTGCAAGGCTTTATGGCTACAGCACATTCTTCATTCATTGCACTTATGACGGATATCTGGAAGAAAAGACAGATAGGTGAGCTCCAACCCACGCCAGAGGAAGCACTCCTAGAAGTTACAGACTTTCACATTTTAATATCTATCCCATCTCTCTTGAGAAGAAAAAAGTTGAAGCTGGTAAAATTCAGTCATCAGAAGAATTTCCACAATATTTGCCCTTCCCACCGATTTACTCTTCTGCTGCCTTCTCTTTGCCACGTTGCCTTGGCTGGCAGCTTGAGGTTCGTACAAGACGGGAAGACGAACAAGCTCCTGCAATAGAGCCAAACTGGCAACTGGCGTGGCCCAGTACGGACTGCAGTCTGCAGAGCTACTTGCAGACGGGTTTGCTAACTTCGCAAATTAGACTGCTCAGGCTGCATCACAAAACTCTACACTTGGTCCCGATTAAGAAAGCCTGGAGGCTCCAAGCCACACCGTGCGGACAGCACTGTTAGGATTTATCCAGGCATTTGAGAGAGACCCATATCACCTTCCGGTCAACTGAGCCGGGCTTCAGTGCCATATTGAGTGCTCCAATACAAAAGCCCTCCTGCATCTCAAAGGACCAGTTCCCGTGCTTCTAACCCGCTCTTCACAGAGAGATACAAATGGTCAGTATCAGAATAAGACTTCTTCGTTGTATAATCAAGTGGAATTAACCATAACTCTGCTTGTCTGCCCTCTATACTTACCTGCACATCTTCATTGGCATTGAATTTTCCTTCTATTTCTTTGCCAAGATCCCCTTCTGGCAACTTTAGATCCTCACGAACTTCACCACTTTCTGTCAGCAGGGAGAGATACCCATCCTGAATACCTATCAGCTGTGAAGAGAAGTTCACTTTTAGGAAGTTCAATATCAGTAGTCACTAGCGGGCAGTAGCTGAAGACAAACAGACGGCAGCGAACTCTACCCATTACATCCACTCTTAAGTACTGTGTTTGTAATAGTTAAGAATCTAATTTAAGTCCATTTTTAACAACAGTTTAGAGGGCTGAGAGTTAGGACAACCGCAGCAAAAGCCAGCCTGCTATCAAGAACCACGAGAACCCTGCTGGTTACTTCCTAGCATGTGGGGCACTGCAAAACCCATCCTTGTGATTTAGAAAATGTACTGCTTCCAGGTCACTGCTTCGGCTTTTTACATCTCTGAATTAGAAACAATAACCGGAATGGCGGTCGCTGACCAGCATTGCTTTTACCAAGTGTACAAACCACACAACGGTTGAACCGTACACTTCTATACCTTCATTTGTACAATGAGGTACTATCATTTACATTAAAGGCTAATGAATAAATTGGGGAACATTCACCAAGCTCTGGACCACTTTTATAATGCCTGTTTTCAGCCTAACCGAAAGCCTGAGCTAAGGGGAACAGCTCTCTTGACACAGCAGGTTAGGGAACTTGGAACGCATTAACAGCAAACCTAAAAGGCAGCCCTAACAAGTCTGGTAAACAGCAAGAATTTCAGTAGCAATAAGGACCCAAGAACACAAGAGAAAGATCACCAAGATAGCATTAAGAATCTCTTGGAAGGTCTGAGCCCTAAGACAGGCTAGTCACACTTTATTCCAACAACACCAGCTGTCCTGAAGAGTCGCCAAGACTCTGAACTTTGGCTTTGCCAACCAATTGCAGCTTTCCAACTGATGTGGATGTACCAGTTCCTGACCAGAACTGTGCCCAAGACAATGGGAAGACAGCTGACACGTTACAACTCAGAACCGGAGTTGTGCTCACCTGCTTTTAAGCGCTCGCTACTCATATCACAGAAGGCACCACAGAAGTTACAGAAGCCTGCCAAGTTCCCTCCGTACATATATTTCAGAGCAGAGCTCAGGAGCATCAAAATTACTTGAGATCAACTAAAGCCAGCTTCCACACAAGGAGCAGAAAGCACTGTAGCAAGTTAGAATCGGCATCGAATGCAGTTTAAGACTGTCTTGTTGATTCATCTACCCTATGTAAGGGTGAAATTATAAATGACAATATATGCTTAGATTCAAATTTACTTTAAGTGAAATCTTGATTACCCTTTAACTAATAATAACTTGCAGCAGGGATAACCTCTCTTCATATTCTAAACGATGCCAGTATCGCAAAGAATAAAGAAGTGACCTTACAACACGAGCTAGAAAAACCAGGGTTCTGAATTACATCTATTACCTGTCATTTCTAAAGATTGCCACTACAACCTGGGGTTGTTTGTACAGTAAGCAGTGAGCTCCGACAGTTTTAACAACTCAGTAAATGCTGTAAGTTCAGCAATGTCATGCCTAGACAGGCAAGTTCCATTAATTCTGACGACAGTACTTTATTAATTGAGAGGCAAGTTTGGGGATGAAGTGAGTTTACCTGTGGTATTCGGAGTATAAAGCCTCTTAATGTGTGGGAGGACACAATGACCGTTAACTCACCTGGTAATCATTCCTCTTGATATTTGGAACATCCATGTTATGAGTTGAAGGGCAAATATCTTCATATTTTTTACCAGTGAAGATATCAATACCAACCAAGTGGACCTAGAAGAGAAGAAAAATAACATCAGTTACTGTTGGTCCTAGAGAAGCAAGATGCCATTGCCATCGGTATTGCTGGTTGCACGCAGTTTTCTAAGAGATCACGTGTAATACCAGATTCTGCCTAGGCCCTTTGCTGGCGGTATGAAAGCGGCTCAAGTGCCGAGAGAAGGCCTCTCACGCCCTTTCACAGCACACTACGTGAGAACGAAGACCAGCCACTGTTATCCTCCATAGCCTTCTGTCATTTTACAGCAGCAAGCTAGAGCTCGGAGTATGCAGCGGTTAAGAAAACGTTTACTTCAAGTTCTAGCTGTTCTGAGAAACACAACAGTGTCAGTGACAACGTGAAGGTTAAGTGGAAAAGAAGAGGTGGTCATGCACAGAGATGAAAGCAGCTCCCACCTCTCTTTATGCTAGCAGCAGCTGTCCGCTGCAGCTAGCGCTCGGATTACCCGTTCATAGCCTGCTCTTCTCAGGTCCTTTCATTCTCACACCTGTTTCAGTATTTAAGAAAACTGGATCTGCCTAATAAAACAAGCCATAAAAAAAAGCAAGGGGAGGGAGAAAGGAAAAAAAAAAAACCTGCCAAAGGCTTGGTATACTCTAGTTTTGACAAATCCTAAATACGTCACCCACCTACATGTATCATACAAGGTTGCGGAAACTTACAACTCTAATTAATCCATGCTTGTAGCAGATCTGTCTCTAACACACCCACCATAAAGCGTCGTCGAATGAATGAAACCTAGCCTTGGTCCAAGCCCTGGACAGCTGCGTAAGCCCACTGCTTAGGCAGCAGGACTGCAGCCTCAGACAGCAGCCTAAGAACGTCCCTGCTGGGACGCGGGAGGGGGAAGGTACTCAGTGCTGAAAAAAAGGAAAGCAGCAGCGAGGCAAGCCAGCCAAACAGGGCCAGAGCAGGCCCGGAGAGGCAACGGCTGCCCGCCGAGCTCTCCCAGATTACGTAAAAGAACGCGGGCACTGCTAGGAAGCGCCCGAGTCGAGCGGGGCGAGGGTGACGGCCCGCTAGCACCGGCAGCCACCAAAGTGCTTCGGTGGGTAGCGACGGCAACACCCAACCACGCCCCGGTGACTACACCAGCCCCCCTTCCAGAACTTACTCTACGCCCGCTACAGAAACAGGTTTTATCACTATCAGCCTTAAAGCTTTTTAACAAGTTGGGAGGGAAAAAAACCCCCAAGCCAACCCCCTGCCCTCAATCCTTTCTCTTTTACATTACTGGAAGCCCTTGAGCAAACTCGGGAGTGCAGAGACACGGGAGACGCTGCTGTGAGAAGAGCGAAGGAAGGACGCACAACGCTCTGCCAAACGGAACGCTGCAGCCTTCCCGCTCGCCCGCCTTCCCCCCCCACTCGCCCGGCCTTTCCCCCCCCCCCTCAACTCGCTCGCCTTCCCCCCCCCCCAACTCGCCCGGCCCTTCCCCCCCCCAACTCGCCCGGCCTTTCCCCCCCCCCCACACTCGCCCGGCCTTCCCCCCCCCCCCCCCACTCGCCCGGCCTTCCCCCCCCCCCCCCCACTCGCCCGGCCGGCAGCGGTGCCTCCGGAGGCCCGAGAGCCGCAGGAGCACACGCTGCCCGCGGCTTGCGGAGCCCGCCCGGGGCCGCTCACCTTGGCGTGGCCGTGCTTGCCCGTCTTGGAGGTGGACATCTCCACGATCTTGCAGGGGCGGCCCTTGAGCACCACGAAGCCGTTCTTCCGCAGGGCCGAGCACTGCATGGGGTAGGTGAAGGAGGCGCCGGCATCGCCCGTGGTGAAGTCGAGCTCGTCGGCCATGGCGCTGGGGGAGGCGGGGGGGGGGGCTGCAGGCAAGCGAGAGAGCGTCGGCTCGGAGCCCCGCCGGCGGGAAGGGCCGGGGGGACCCCAGCCACCCCTCCGCGGCGGGGGCAGCGCGATGGCGGCGCCCCGGGGCGTGCCCGCCTGGCTCCGCCACACGTGCCCGGCGGGCGGGGAGCCGCCACGTGCCGCCGCCCGCCCCCGGGGCTGCCTCCCCTCACCCCCCCCCCTCACCCCCGGCCCCGCTCCCGCCGCGGCCCCCCCTTACCTTGCGAGGGCGGCCGGGGAGCCGGGGCGGGGCGGGGGCACGGCGGGGCACGGCGCCGCGCACACGCGCCCGACCACTGCGGCGGGAAGGGGGGGGGGGGGGGGAGGCGGCGGGGAGCGCGCGCACCGCGCCACGCCCCGCCCCGCCCTCCCGCTTCCGCCGCCCGCCGCGCTGATTGGCCCGCGGCTCCCCCCTCCCGCCCTCCCCCTCCGCCCGCCCGCTGGTCACGTGTCGGGGGCGCCTCCCGCCTTCCCCCACCCCGGCGCCTACGGAGCGCCGTTGGGCTCAGCGCGCGCACACGCCAATCGCGCGGCGCCGGCGCCATTGCTACCGAGGCAACCCCTTACCCCCCCCCCCCCCCCCGCCGCCATCTTGGCGCCTCTGCCGGCCGCCCCCTGAGGAGCGCGGTCAGCCGGCTTCCCGGCCGAAAAAACACTTTTTTTTTTTTTTTTTTCCCAACGAATCGGAAAAGAAATGGGTGTCCCCAAGGCCTGGCGGGATGCGGCTTCCCTGTGAGATGTGGTTAACTGTCAACACACAGCTCCTGTGTCCGCTTAACGTTTCCCCTGTCAGAATAATCAGAAGCAAGAGCGTTTTGCAAGTGCACGGTAATCAGTCAAAAGGCCCCGAAGCTGCCTGGAAGCCATGGTGAAAGCTTGGATTCATGAACGGACATGAGATTTAGCTGGCTCCGTGCCCTACCCCACACCCGCATCGCTGGCGGCGCGGCCCCCGTTAGCCACCGGCAGCCCCCCCGCGCTGCCCGAGGAGAGGGCTGGCGGGGGAGCGCGGCCACCAGCCCAGGCAGGTGGACCGCCAGCAAAAACGAGCCCAAATGGGTATTCTTGTTAAAACTCCCCGAGTCCGATGCCGTAATACCTTCACCTGCTTGACCGAATTCACCCGAAGACCATTCTGTGGAGCTGCCAGTGGATGGGGCCTGGCGCCGCGCCGATCGCCTACCTTAATCACCAGACAAACAGAAAAACGCAGAAATTCGGAGGCGTGTGCGGCAGCGCTGTCAGAGCTGGCCTCTGCCATCAGCGCCGGGGGCTGCCGTGTGCCGTCCTGTGTTTCCTGCCCCGAGTTTATTGTCTCTGTTCTAATGGGGTGGCTACAGGAGCTGGTTTTAAAGCCACATTTTTAAATGGTTTCTAAGGGATCTTTTATTTAATTCACATTGATCTGTGTGATCTGTTTGCCTGTGGTCCTGCCCTTGGTTACATAGATCCCACTCCAAATTGTACAGCGTGTACCCAAGGACATAGGTTTGGCTTTCATTTACACGGGGCCCCTTTATAATGCTCCAGCGGGTCAAGATGGTGGCTCTCGTGTTACCGGGGTTTTGGTGGATGCCACCTCACCCAGCCCGCTCCAGAGATGATACGCGTTACCCTGGGGAACTGCCCATTTTCCTTCTGTGTCAGTTGATAAGCAGGGTCTGGGGCATTCTGTTAAGTGTTTTTACATGTGCAGCGTGTGTTTGTTTACCTGCGAGTGTATGCCTAGTTGCACGTGCTCTAGGTTTTTTTTTCTTTTAATAAAATACTTTGTGAGAGAGCTACCAACTGTTCCGAGCCCAAACCAGGGCAGCCTGGGGCTAAGCGCTAATGATAATTTCTTTCCTCAAGTATCAGATTACAAATTTGGTTGATTTTCCACAATTAACAGACTCATTTTGGATGACTTGAGAGATCTTCTGTACTAAACCAAGTCTTTTTGCTGAAGTGCAGCTGTAGATGATATTTATTTTTGAGACACAAAATAAATATTCCAAGGCAGCCTTTATCAGAGATTCAATAAAAAAAATTGGAACTCTGCTCCATCAGTCATTGCTTGCAGGCGTCGTTCCTTTGTCTGGATCAACGTTTATTTTCTAAAATGTGTTTCTGTGTAGCACTAATGTGATTATCCCACTTCTCTATACAACAATAGCAATTCGATTTCAAAGCGTATTTGTAAACACCACGGCCTTTCACGTTTAAATGTATTTCCTTTTGTGCATGTGTGTAGAGTGTTGCACAGCTGGGTCACACACACGTCTTTTCTTTCCAGTAGACTCCGTACGCTATCAAGCTCCAGCCGCTTGCCTGCCGCATCGCTCGCTTCTGGGAGCAAGCTCTCTGGGGAACATCAAGGAGGGCAGCCACGTCCTGGGAGACCCAGGGGTGGTGGCCTGGCGGCTCGGGGGACGGAAGAGGGTGCTGGAGGAAAGCCCTGGGGGCTAGCCGAGGGAGGGCCCGTCGCAGAGCAGTTTACCCAGCCTTGCTCCCCTCAGCGCTGGGAGAGCACCATGGGAAAGCATAGAATCACAGAACGCTTTGGGATGGAAGGGACCTTTCAAGGCCATCCAGTCCATCCCCCTGCCACGGGCAGGGACATCTTCAACCAGATCAGGTCGCTCAGAGCCCCATCCAGCCTGGCCTTGAGTGTTTCCAAGGATGGGGCATCTCCCACCCCCTTGGGAAACCCATTCCAGTGTTTCACCACCCTCACTGTAAAAAATTTCTTCCTTATATCCAGTCTGAATCTCCCCTCTTTTAATTTAAAACCATCACCCCTTGTCCTATCGCTATTGGCCCTGCTAAAAAGTCTGTCCCCATCTTTCTTGTCGGCCCCCTTTAAGCACTGCAAGGCCGCAATAAGGTCTCCCCGCAGCCTTCTCTTCAGGCTGAACACCCCCAGCTCTCAGCCTGTCCTCACAGCAGAGGTGCTCCATCCCTCTGACCGTTTCTGTGCCCTCCTCTGGACCCTCTCCAATAGCTCCACGTCCTTCCCGTGCTGAGGACCCCCGAGCTGGACGCAGGGCTCCGGGGGGGTCTGCCCAGAGCGGAGCAGAGGGGCAGAATCCCCTCCCTCGCCCCGCTGCCCACGCTGCGGGGGATGCAGCCCAGGAGACGCTTGGCTTTCTGGGCTGCGAGCGCACATTGCCGGCTCATGTCCGGCTTTTCATCCCCCAGCACCCCCAAGTCCTTCTCCTCAGGGCTGCTCTCCATCCCTTCATCCCCCAGCCTGTACTGATACCAGGGATTGCCCCCACCCAGGTGCAGGACGCTGTACTTGTCCTTGTTGAACCCCATGAGGTTCACGCAGGCCCACCTCTCCAGCCTGCCCAGGTCCCTCTGGATGCCATCCCGTCCCTCAGGACGGGGCAGAGGGAAGGCACGAAAGGACGAAAGCAGAGGGAGGCTCATTCAGCAAGGTCACAAGATTAGAAATAACGAGTCATGAGCAAAGCAGTGTCAACAACCCTACTCCAACTTGAGCAAGCGTCTCTCAACTGCTGAGCTGTCTTACCTGGGATCCCACCAACGCGTCCTGACTGCTGGGGTGAGGGTTCACGCCGGCTTCTGGGCGCAGCCTCGAGCAGGAGGGCATGAGAGAGGCTGGGGACCGGTGATCCCCACCTCCACGGGACAGTGCCGTGCTCGGCAGACCCTCTGAGCTCCTACGTACAATCTCTCCGTGTAGCGTGAACCCAATTAAAGAACCTCTGCAGCGACTTTGCCGGAGGCACCGCGCTCTGCTCCAGGCACCGCTTTAATCTTGCCGTTCACCTTCTGCTTCCTACGAAGAATGAATGCAGTGCCAGTGACTCACCTTGCATTTGCATCGGCCTCGAGAATGGGATTCTGGGATGCTTCCTACAATTATTAGGGGCTGCATGCCCTGGGACGCTTAAAAAACTACTGCAGTACTGCCTCTGCCTGCTCCGTGGTCACCCTTACCTTTCAGGTGGTCCACACAACCGCCCAGCCGGACAAACGTGGTCGGATGAGGTGTGCGCAGACAGCCGTGCTGTCTGAATTACCCAGGGAATTACCCTGGGCGCAGGCTGGGGGTCAGAGGCAAGCGGTGACAGTGCAGGGACATTGAGCTAGCGGGAACCACCGGTGACTCCCACTAGGAAGAGGGAAAGCAGGTAGTAACTCCGGCTGTTCCCTCCTCCCCGGGGCTGCGACAGTGCTAAACCAGCGATATCCCACCCGTGACCGGCGGGCCCTGGTGCTTTTCATAGTCACGAGAGCCGCTCACTCTCCTGAACAGAATACAGGGAGGCAAAACCACCAGGCACTGCCCAAGCCTCGGGTCTGCAGTTGTATCTACATTTAAGGACTGCTCGTCTACAGCCAGGATTTATCGCCACCCTGCTGGGGAGGAGATTCCTCCCCTTTCAGCACAGCTATTCAGGCTGAGCCTCTGGGTAAAATTTGCCAGCGTTGCTTCAGGATTTAGCGAAACACTTGAGCGTAGGCTCAGTTAGATTAAATCTCACGGTTACGTGTGCTGCTGGATCCAGACATGATGTCCTGCCTTGTAATTCCTCAGGTCTCATAGATCTCAGTGAAAGATAAGGACATTGAGCACGTCGGAAAACGCATCGTACCTCAAAGGCCTGGCCCCTGCAGATGTGGTACTCGCTTCAGCTTCGTCCTCATCAGCTGTTTGACTCGGGAGATGGAGGGTAGCGCTTCTCAGTGATGAACAACAAGTTGAAGTGAGGCAGAAAAATCTGTGATAAATTAGCGTGGAAAGTGTTAATGGGGCCAAACATCCTGAGTTTATTGGATTAGGGAAGTCAAACTAATTTTAAAATTATGCCTAGAGAGTGGGAAACTAGATAATGTTGGCCATTTATCTGACACACCAGCGAAGTCTTAATGGCTGTCATCTCAGCACATTAGGAAAACACTCTCAAATCTCTTGCTGACAAGATGCTTTCTCAGGGATTATTAATTATACTGCATTATTAGCCAGCCACAGTATGGGAACATATTTCGCATGTTAACTAAAGCGCAATGACCATTTAGCTAATAAATATGACCCGGTCTTTTAAATTTTCTTAATGATTAGCAACTTGGTAAAACTGTAACGCTGAGAGATAAAAACAATGATTCTACAATCTGTCTCAAGAACAGGTTTCAACTGGAACTTGCCTGTAGCAAGGACAGATAAAGTGCGCAGTCTTAATTACCCGCCTGATGCGACAACACAAAAGTAAACACATCTGCAGATGTAACCAACTCGTATGACCCCCCTCCTGTGTCGGCATACATGGTAAAAGTGCACTTGTGATAGTTCAGCCCAGCGTGTCGGCTTAATCGGTCCGCCGCAGCCCTGGTGAGGACAAGGGTTGCCGCAGCCTTCGGCAGCGCCAAGCTCCGCACGCCCTGTCCCAGGCTGCAGCCCGCCCCGCTGCAACCGTTAGCGGAATCGACGTGAAACATCCCAGGGTGAGCAAAGCATCATCTCCAGGGGAATATACAAAGAAATGAAATTACAACAGTAAAATGCGTGAGGGCGTGTTGTCCAGTTGTGGCTCAAGAAGGTCAGAGAGGGTCCCCAGTGGGAGGTCCCAGCCTGGAAGGAGAAGACTGACTTCCCTTACATGCAGCAGCTGCTGCAAGGAAGCACAACCTGAAACTCGGCACCGACCGATTTTACTTAAGTGCCTCTGAATCCCCAGGCAGATCTTCAGGGATACAGCTATGGGTAATGTTAATGTTGTGGGCTTCGTTAAAATAACGTAGGTGCTGCACTACAGCAATTGGATCGGGCTTTCTGTTATCATTTACCCAGTAACACACAGGAAAACAAAGACCGGCTGCTCAATGTTGCTAAATAAATGACCCCTCACTGCTGAGTTACTGGCAGTGTCACTGACTGATGCCCCTCAGGCATGAGGACAAAGCTCAGCAGACGTTTAGCGAGCAGTTTTGGACAGCCTTTCTCGTGTTAAACCACCAGTATGGCTGTTGTGCGGCTGTAGCTTGAGCAGTTGTGTTTGTACAGACTAGCCGGCTCACAAGGACCGAGCGGGGATGTCTGGGACCCCAGTGCCAGCACCCTCCCTGCCACCCAGCCTCTGCTGTCCCACCCTCCCGTTCCTGGAGGGAACCCAGCCTGGCTCTGCCCTCAGAGCAGGGGCAAATCTGCTTTGAACTCCATCTCTCCCCAAAAGCTCCTCCTGCCTATCGTGCCTAGAGAGGCCCCAGCACCAAGTTTTAATCTGCAGCAGTGTCTGTGCAAGCAGAGGTGCTCTTTACATGGGCTTTTACAGGTGGGCGGTGGGGACGGCTGGGGTTAGACACCGGCACGCCTCCAGCGAGGGTTCATCCCAACGCAGAGCCAGCTCCCACCGGCCCCAGGGCTGCCTCCCAACCCCGAAGTCTCATCTCTGGACCATCCATTTCAAAGGGACTTAGCTGAGGGCTTGCACAGCAATTACCACCCATGGAGCAAATGTGTCCTGCCAGGAAAATACCTCCCGTCTGGAGCTGGACATATGTCTGAGATGTACAGAGGGGAAAAAACCAGAACAGCGCAAGCCAACACATGCCGTAGATGTTGTTCATTGTCACTTTTATGTAACAGACATAGATCACATTGCTGAAGGCAAGAACCCATCTCTTTTTTTTCCCTTTTTTTACATTCAGACGACCCATTATAATATTTAACTAACTGCAGTAGACACCATGGCGATCTTCTGAGCCTGCCGTCTCAGCTAGTCTCACCTGGGGAGACCTGTTTGCAGCAGACAGACTGACGGTTCGACCCAGAGCCTGCGCCCCAGCTCTGCTGCTCTCTTCTGTGCACCGCAACCAGGGTCCTGGTTCCCACACGCCCCATGTCCGTCCCAGGTCCCACACCGCTGTAGCACAACAGCATTGACCCAGTTCTCCTCTGGTTAAATCCCAGCAGTCACTCCAGGAAAGCCTTTGGTGCAATCGTATTGCTTCAGTGCACATACCGGGGCCAGACGCTTGTCCCAGTGGACCTCGTGGCTACACTTCCAGTCACCTGGAATTTGCTTTAGGGTCTTAATACCAAGAGACTGAAGTCTACAAAGGAAAGAAGTTCAGGCACATGGAAAGGAGCATGAACCTTCCCTAAAACCAAACCCATGTCAGCAGCCCATGATCCTCCTTGGCCCATCTATTCTCATGCTTTTCATTATGCTTGATCCTCTGTTACATTATGGTCACTGCTTCAGCTGCAATGAGCTCGCAGTGACCGAGCAATGCTGGTGTTTCATCTCTAAATAAATAATGGGTTTCTATCCTGAGAAAGTAGCTAGAAAGTAACCTGGTATCACAACAAGGAACATGCAAATCTTAAAAGTCAAGCAAAGAGAGAGCAGGTTTTTACAATGATTCCAACATATCCCCCCAAAAAGGAAGAAAAATCCTTGCAGTTTGATTTTGTCGCATAAAAGTATCTCCTAAAGAAGCAAAACGGGCACAAACAACACAACCTCCTGCTTGCACACTACCTTGGCTGAAGCACATCCAGCCAGCAAAACCGTAAGTGGTGCAAAGTGAGGGTCGGATCAGTGGGGCATCTTCCAGTTAATGCTGCAATACCCATTTCCCTTTGGGTTGCCATTACTTGTTACGGTACGGGCAGCCCGAGGCCTCGGCTGACGCTGGCGCGTGTGGGTCTAAGCATTGTATGAAAGGAAGGGAAGGCGAACGCAGAGGGTGGGGAAGGTGGGGCAGCGAGGGGAGGTGACCCGGCGATGGTGACACCATGGGAGGGATGGCAGCAGGACTCGAGTCTCCTGAGCTGGGGGCCAGGAGTGCCCGGGCGCGTTGTGTGGTCAATGATGTGCCGTGTCTTGTGCTGCAGCAGGGATAAAGGAGGGAGGAAAGGCTTCCTAGGAGGAAAGAGGAGGTAAATAGCCTGGCTGAAACACAAGGAAAAAAAATACACATCAGCCCAGCCAGAGTTTCTAAGATTCTCCTAGAAAATGTTGTGACTTGAGAAATCCTTATGAGATTGGACAGCATTTCCATAACACACGGATAGCAAAGCAAGCGAGGTGCGTCTCAACCGATTCAGGTGGGATCCACCTTCTTCCTCTGCACAGGCAAGAGGAAGGGGGAGTTTGCCCAGTCTGTTTTCCGTAGCACCTCGGGCGATCAGTGCTGTGTGTTGGTGGCACAGCTGCACTAGCAGTTGGTTTCTCAAGGCAGAAGGAAGCAGCAAGAATGGGACAAAAAGGTGAAAACATGAGGCTACACCATCAGCCGACCCCTCTTTCCTTCATTCCAGCTGAGTGATGACCCTGCTCCATGTAATGCTTTGCCAGCTAGTAAGATCATCGTCCCACCGGGCTCTTCCATGGAGACACACATGTAACGTATTCCTCCCATCCTTTCCCTGGCTTTCCCGGCGGCCCAGTTGTACCAAGTATTTCAGAGTAAAATGACAGGTTAGCACCTGTGGCTCGGAGGTGTGAGCCGCAGCAGCCAGAAGGCACCCAACGGATGGGTCCTCCCCGTCTGCCAGCTGCAAGGTTTTTGTGAAATGAGACTTTTGCCCAATGTTCTTCCCGCGGTGCCTGAAGGAGGTCCATGCTCAGTCCCTCCTTTCTGGGTGTGTGGCCATGTCGCTGCCTTGCAGGTCTTCCAGCTCAGTCATGGCTTTGGCCAGGAACTTCTTGCGGCGGAACACAGCTGCGATCTCCTCAAAGGACTTTCCTTTTGTCTCCGGTACTTTGAGGTACGCAAACAGAAAGAAGACGAGAAGCAGAGCCGCAAAGATCACAAACACGTACGGTCCACACAGATCCTGCAGTGGGGGAAGTGAGAACAGGGGACACCACCATCAGCGCCGCAGCGATGTCTCCCCCTTCCTACCCTGGGTGGTTGGGGTGCCCTGCAGGGCTTAGAGATGGAGATCTGGGAGGCACGTGCACGTCCCGCTGAGCTGCTTCGGGAGCCCAGCAGTGGAGTCGTGCCAGTCATTTATTTGTACAGTTTTAGAGGGATTTCTTACCGCTATGTACTGGAAACACATTCCCACGATGAAGTTGCAGGCCCAGTTGCAGAAGCCGGCGACGGCAATGGCGGCGGGGCGCGGGCCTTGGCTGAAGAGTTCGGCTACGATGAACCAGGGGATGGGCCCGGGCCCAACTTCAAAGAAGATGACGAAGAGGAAGATCGCGACCATGCTGACATAGCTCATCCAGGCAAACTGGCTCTGCAAGAGGGTGCGCTCAGTGTTACAATCTCAACATGACTCTCATTAATTATCACTAATTATTTTAATTAGGCTTCTTTTTCAGAAATTTCTTTCTATTCAGACAAGTGGGGACTGGACACACATAATTAGAGCTCTAAACTCTTGTGCCAGGTGCTGGATGGGCCTGTGGTGCCAGTGTTGCCGCTTGCAGAGGGATGTTGGCGCTCGCAGCTAGCAGCTCAGCTGTACGTTCGAGCCCTCTCCTTGCCTGCAGCCTGGCCAGGAAGAGGCAAAATGGTGTTGTCTTTAATAACCAGGGTGTTCAGTAAAGGGGGGCACCCTGTATTTGGTTTTACATCTTGACAGGAGCTTGCACCAGTGGTTTGGACTGACTTTGATGGGGGCTGGCTCCATCCTCTGCCTGTTCTGCCCCATGTCTCACAGCCTGATCCCTCTCCTGGGTGTTGGGAGGAACAATTTGTCCCTTTTTCTATGACAAGATGCTAGTCTAGCATCCCTTCACCAAGCCATGGAGACGCAGGTTGAGGGTTTAGAGCACACAGCGCTTGTACGTGGAGATATGGCCTGGGTTTTCTTAGCAGCCATAGTAGGATGCCGTGGGAATAGCACAGTTGCCGTGTAAGGAGCCGAGGTTGTCAGCGGGCTCAGGGAGGGGACAGGGGACACCCGTCCTTTCTAGCAGCATTGGGGTATCTTAGGGGCCAAAGAGCGCAACATCCTCAGGCACTGCTATAACCAGAGACGGCTCCAGCTATGGCCACTGTGAACTGTCCCTTGTAAGGACAAATGTTTTCTGAACTTCTTTGAGATGAAAATGCGAAGAATTCGAGAAAAAATGGAAAGAAATCCTTACCAGGAGCGCAAGTCCAACCGTCATGGCCACGGCGCTTATTAACATGCCCATCAAACCAGCCAGGAACAGGGACCGCCTGCCTGCCTTCTCCACCAGAAAGACCTGCAGAAACACGTGCAGCAGCTCAGTCTCCAGCACCGCCACTCTCAGGAGGTTCGATCAGGTCCGTTAGCAATGAGCAGCCTGTTACCGCTACCACACCGCACTCTTGCCCTTTTAGCTCTCGTGGTAGAGATTTATGTGCAGGTTTGCAAGTGTCAGAAACTCTGCCGGTGGCTGTCAGGGAGCCAGACTGAACAGTTGCCCTGCAAGGGCAAGGCAAACTCAGAGCTCATGTGCTTCCAAGCTCTCAGGACTTCCCACCACTCCTACACATGTATTGCTGACTATGGACTTTTTTTCTCTCTCTTTTTTTTTTCAGGAAGAACAAACTTACTAGGTTTGCATTAGTTTGGAAGTAGCCTTCAAAATGTAGCATGATTCAAGTCACATCACCTTGCCTGTCCTAGGGCAGGGATGGTTGTGTAGCAGCTGGAACCAGGATTTTTCCTTCAATGGCTCCCAGATTCCTTTTGCTTCCCGATAGCCCCAAGGCTTAGCTTGCTCCTTCCCAGCTCCTCTTGGTGGACTCCAGTCATCTCACCCAGCTTTCAAGATCTAAGTCTGTACTAATCCCTTCACCCATGAGGAGATGTAGGTAACTCCAGAGGACAGTGCATCTGGCCTGCCCAAAGATACCATGCGCTAGCCTCTGAGGCTGCCTGCTCCTTCCCCTCTGCTTGAAAGGACACCTTTGGCCATCAGCTCAGCCTTTCCTGCCATTCCAGCAAATGATTTATGCTTCCAGGAGACCATCTCTTTTGCTGGAGGCAGTTCATCCTGCTAACTCGTGAAGCTGCAGAGGGTGAGCCTCTGCGCTCCCTTCTCCCCTTGCCAAGGTCCATCCGTCTGTCAGTGCTTCTGCCTTTCGATCAGAGTCTGTCATTTATTGACAGATGCAGGTAATTTTTAAGTGCTCATGGCCAAAAGAAGCAAAGAGCAAATGCCCCAGGCTGCAAGTACCGCAGCCCTGGGACAGAGATTGAACTGCCAGAGACCCTCCAAGCTGGAGAAGAACCTCTTCCAGCCACACACCTCCGTGCCTCGTTTCACAATAAACAACATGGTTTCTCCTCTGTATGGGATCTGTGATGGACTCCTCTAAAGCAGGTTCACCCCAAGACCTCCTCTCTCATGCACGCTGGACTAAGATCTCTTAGAGCTGTGTATTTCTACTGTGCTAGTCCTGCTTCGTGGTGGGCAACAGTCCTTTGCTCCCTAAGTCTCTCTAGAGACGTGAGGAAAATGGGCTTGGCATTTCCTGATCTTCTTATATTAACGACCACATTAAAAAAAATAATTGCCCGCTGATTGGAACTGTGTTAATACTCTCAGGAGAGAGATGAATGGAGGGAAAGGCTGTGAAAATGGATCCACCCTTTTATTGCTACGGCGCTCTGCATAGATACGAGGAGGGTAGGTGCTAGATTACTTTTATTACCCTGGAACAGCCTTTGGATATCACTCATGCAGGTGCTATGTACATACATAAAACAATTTGAAAGATAACAGGCAAGAGGGAGATTGTGAGCTGCTGGCTTCCCCATCGCAACCCCGGTCCCCTGCCTGCTCCCTCAGGAGAACAGGACCTGCAGAATTTCAGTCTCGAAGGCAACCTTTATTTTGGGGGAGATGCTGAGCTACCAGAGCTTCCCTGAACACGGTGGTGCAGTTTTCACTCATGAGGCATTTAGCAGTGCTCTTTGATAGCAACGGGTTGTATTTCAAGGCTCGATTTTTCAAACGAGACTTGCCCACGGAATGATTTTTCCCATGAGTAAGGTGTGCAGGGTCAGCCCCAGCTCTAGGATAAAATCATGTTTCAAAACCATGTTGTAGCTTGCTTGTTTTTGTAGTCTGGGGGGACAGAAGTATTTACTTACGGAGATAACTGTGAAGACTGTGTTCACCACTCCAACGCCAATGGTTGCGTAAACTGGTTGGTCAACTCCAGCTCTCTCGAAAATGTTTGTAGAGTAGTAAAAGATCTATCAAAATACATTAGGAAGAAGGATTAGGCAACAGGGCTGGTGGAACTTTTTGTTCTCTTGAGGGAAGAGTTGCTCTTGCTTGGCTGAGATGTGCAGCAGTTTAATTATGATTAGTTTTTCAACTTTTTAATGGCTTGTTATAATAATTAAAGCTGAAACTTTCAAAGGAGCCTGAGGGAGTTAAAAATCGCATTGAAATTCCCCTCCTGAGCTACTGCATTTGCACATTTAAAACTGTTTTCGTCCGTGTAGTCCCATGTTTAATCTTGAAAGCCAGATCACCAGCACCAAGAGCTGGAGACAAATATGAAGTCAAATGACTGAGTTTTAAACGAATTTTAAGAGTCTCGCTACATTGAAATGACTCGAATTTCTCCCTTCTCTCAAAGCATAAGCTGATTTCTGTCTCGTGGAAGTTAAGGGCAGGAGGTCAATGGGTAGCTGAGCCCACGGCTGGTGGATGGGGCTGGGCACAGCATCGAGCTGGGGCAGCCGGGCTCTGTGGGGCCGCTCATCCCCAGCTCATTCCCTGCTCAGCCGGGGCATCCCTGCATGCCGCTCCGCCTTGCGATGCGGAAATGCTCCTAGAGTTTTGAAAAACGGTGGGACAGAGGCCTCAACCTTTGTAAAGTTGCCACCAGACTTTCAAAAATTTGAGTCTTAGCCACTTTTGAAAACGAGGCTCCATGCTTCTAGATAGAAAATGGTAATTTCTGGTATCCCAGGAGGTGCTGTAAAAGCTGTTTAGCTAAAAATAGGTAAAAGATGGTGATTATGTGGTTCCTGGGGTGAGCGGGCGGTCATTAAAGAGAGCAAACTGCTGACGAACTCGGGTATGAGGAGGGTGATGGGAGAGCTCCGTGTGGCCTCGCCGTGCCAGCTGGTTTCATGCTGAACTCCCTCGCACCCTTCTCCCCCCCCCGCCTTCCCGCAGCCCGGCTCGGCGGTGAGGTCCACCTTCAATACTGATGGTGGTGGCCGAGGAGCCCACTGCAGTCACGGGAAAGCCTTCTCTTCACCCCTACGTGGCTTGGACGGAGCCAGCATTGCCTTTTCACGCTCAGCATGGATTTCTTCAAAGGCAAATGTTTTTGGGAGACTCACCGCGTTGATTCCTGAGAACTGCTGAGATATCTGCACCATCAGCGCCACGATGACAGCCTGCCTATACTTCAAAGAGGTGAAAAGCTGCCTTATGGAGACTTTCTTTTCACTAGCAGCTTCTTGCTTTTCCTTTTCCATCTCAGCAATCTCTTTCATCGGGTCACAGTTTCCTCTGAGCCTCTTCAAACCTTAAGAAAAAAAAAGATCAACATTTTATTTTCAACGGTAGATAAGGAGGAGAAGAAGGACAAGAATCTCTCTAGCCAAAACTGAGGGTAAGCCAGCCACATGGACAGTAGTGTCCTCTTGCTCTGAGGACTCCTGTGGCACACCAAGGATCAAAGGTGTGTCTGCTTGGCGAGGGGCAGCAGCACATTAGTTCTGCGAAAGCTCTGGGACACCACACTCAAGCCTCATCCCTCAGCAATGCTTATTAGTCCCATGCAAACATATCTCAATAGTTTCTGGTCCAGAGCTAATTCATACTTTGGCAGCTCAGGGCACGGGCATGCATCTCTGCCCCCAGGCACGTGGACATACTCTGTTCTACTCGATCCTGGGTTCTCACCTCAGTTTCAGCTATGTCCTACCATTGACTGCTCTTACTCTGCGTGGAGACCGCTGGAAGCAGCTAAGGAGGGCCACGCTGGAAGATGTATATGCGGTTGCGGTAACCGCTGTGGATTTGCTGTGTGGTTGAAAATAGCACCAAGGCTAGAGAGATCAGCTGTCCCCCAGAAGATTTTAGATCTGGCTGAAAAGCCTTCCAACTGAACGGGGCTTTTGCGGGGGTGGCATCTGCTAGATGCCATCTCTCTGATGGAAAGGAGTAACGTGCTAATGTTCACGCCACCCGCAGCGACATAGAGGCGAGCGTGCCTTAGGCAGTGGCTGTTTGCAGGTGTCCGAAATCCCTCCTGCAAACGTGCTGCGTGGGATGGAGCAACTATACCCAGTTACACGTGTGAGCCCTCAGCCGGGCTTTTCCTTCTGTGTTTCATGCTATGTGTAGTATAAAAACAACTCCAGACAAGCCCAGAATGTGTGTCTTACTCTTTTTAGCTTCCTCCACCTTCCCCAGTTTGATGTAAAGGTATCGGGGGCTCTCGGGGCACAGTAAGAGCAGGAAGAACTGCAGGAGGGCAGCCACACCGGACAGACCAAGGAGCAGGGGCCACAGCTCGTCGTTGCCCAGGAGAAAATCTAGTCCGAGGACCTGGAAGAATTGAAGCATGTTTGAATGGCTTATTTTGCACCCTGGAGAAAGAAAGCGATTGACCACTATGGCATTTCAAAGCAACAACCTGGAGGAAAACTAGAAGCAAATACCAATTCTTAGTCCTAACAATTTGATTTCTTTACTTGTGCTGCACATTTGCAAGGAGGGAATGAACAGATGGCTTAAATGTCATGAGCGTGACTTTGGCTTACAGGTGCTGTGAGACAAACCACTGCAAGCCTGCTCCCCACCCCGGGCTGACTCGGTCTTCCTTGGGACGTGCCACCAGCAGGAGACCTGTGCCTGGCCAGAACCTCTGCATAAACAGCTCAGCAAATACAGGCATGCTGATGAAATGTTTCTGCTTCAGACCCTGCTCTCCTCTTTTTTTAGGGTATGGTTTTTATGGGCATATGTGACCTAAGCAGCTCCACAAAGGTGCAGAGCTTGGCTGGAGGCTCACGCAGCGTGGGATGCCCCAGCTGCCCGGCCGCTAACCAGCAGAGCCCGAGCACTGGGGCTGCAGCGCAGCGCGAGGCTCAGCAAATAGGCTAACCTGAGCTTTGCTTCAGTGTGTGATTGTGGCACTGAAAAAGGTGCTCCAGAGGGGTTGTGAGTACTTGCGACCTTTTCCCTTCCATAATTTGCAAAGCATTTTTTGTATCCCCACAGCCAGTGAAGCCGACAGGACCTACCTTGCGGGCATTTTTCCCCATGGTCTGTCCATAGTCTTTGGCTAAGTCAGATTAGATGAACTTTATGGTTACGCTAAGTTTTTCTGGATGTGTTGGTTCTCGATACATTTATGTGCCAGCCTGTCACGTAGCTGGGACTCCTGCCGTGGTGGGAAATGCTGATGGGGATGTTGGACTCCCTGCTTCTCTGATGAAGCCATTTTTGCACACCTGACTATGAGGGACCTCATGTTGAGGATCCAGCCGGACTCTGATGAGATGCATACAAAAACTTTGCAGGGGAGTGCAGAAATTGTTTGCAGAAGTACTTTTTAGTTCATGGGAAGTCATCTTTGTTAAGGACACCTCTGACTCAAGGTAGGAGTTTAGCCCCATTAGAGCAGATTGCTTCCCAGTCTCCTTCAGTTTTGGGGTGGAATGATGAGTGATACCTCAGCATATCACCGGGGTATCCCTAATCTCTGAAATACCCTCTCTGGACTCATGCGCTTTCCTTCTTACCTGGCTGATGAGGATACCCGTGACGATAGCAAGCTGGTGCAATGTCCCCAGCGCTCCTCGAAGGGCCGTGGGAGAGACCTCGCTGACGTACATGGGCACGAGTCCGGAGGAGAGCCCTGCACCGAGCACACATGGGCGTCACCTCTTCTAGACCACAGCTCAGCAACCAGCAGAAACCGCTTCCCAAGCGGGAAAGGAGGATGGAGCCCGTGTGCTGCATCCCACATCCCACCAAGTCCCTCGTGCCTGGCTGGGAACCACCCGCACCCTGCAAGATGCTCGGATATCCCCGGATCCAGAGCCCCAGGCCGGGAAGCCTTTACACTTGGACACCTACATACGAGCATGGAGCAGAGATTGTCCGTTGGCAGAAGTTATCACAGAGCAAAGAGCTTTCTTAAACCTTGCCTTGAACCTTCAGAGTGGAGTATCATATTTGCATATCAGCAACAGTGATAAGGAGCTGTTATTTCTAAGCTAATTCTAATGTAATTCCATATTGTTTGCCTACTGTCTTATGGTATGTACAGTGCTCCTGTACTCTCTGCTAGATAGTACTGTTGTCTGGGGAACGGGATAAACTGCATGGCTAAGAGCACACTGTGACAACAGCCACCACGGAGATCGAGCCTTGAAATACAGAGGAGGGACTCGCTCCTTTCTAGGGTATGTAAAATAAACTGATTTCATGATCGAGCCAACCCAAATGCTTCTGGGAAAGATCCTGGATTGAGAAGGCCAGACATAGGGAGAAAAGGGAAACTCCCCCCTGTGAAGCCCCTTCTGAACTAAAAAAAGATTAAAAATTATAGGAAACGCTTAACTGCAGCCCTGGAGCAGCCAGCACCCACCCAGGGGCTGGTTCGCAGTGGACTTACCGCAGTACAGCCCCGTGATTGCTCTCCCGGCGATGATGAGCATGTGAGACGGCCCGAATTTCGCCAGCCCCATGAGGAGGTTCCCCGCGATGGAGAGGACGTTCACCACCAGCATGGCTTTCACCCTGCAAGGCAGCAGCAGCACAGCTCGTTCTGGCACCGCTCTCAGCCAAAGCAGCCGTCATGACATGCAGTCAGAGCTATTAAGTGACTGACTCAGCACTACGGGGGAAAAAATAATGATCCTAGGCACTGAAAAATATCAGGCAGGGGTGCAATCAGAGTACCTAAAAGTGTATTATATATCCTGTGCAAGGTGCCCTCCTCTCTCTTTTGCTGTGGAAAGAAAAGGGGGAATTTGGAAGTTAATCACGGCTGCTCATCAGCTGCGTGTCTGAAGTGCTGCAAGTTGCAATAAAACGTCTGATTTGTAATTGAGGATTTTAATAAGCCAGACCTCTGTGATGGCTGGAACAGTATTTTGGAGGTTTGAGGGGTTTTTTTCATTAAATTGGGGAAAATAACGCCAATTGCATTTCTATGGGGAGGAAATGGTTCTGGGGGAAAAAATCAAACAAAAAGGCTCGGGCTGTGGCATGCGAGCCACAGCACACAAGGTCCTCTCACCGCCCCAGCCGGTCGCCGATCCACCCCACGGTGAAGGAGGAGACCATGCCGCCGACGGCGAACACGGAGACGGAGAGGGACCAGTACATGGTGAGGATGTGCGGGGAGGCGGCGAGATCCTCGCCGGTGTCGGCCGGGGGTGCGAGCGTGCCCTCGGTGCCACCCCAGGGCTCCGTGCCAGGGACAGGGACGGTGCCATCCTCCCCGGAGGCGTTGGTGGCATGTCTGTCCAGGGGAGCGATGCCCAGCACGTGCCCGTAGTGGGCTTCTATCACCTGTGACGGGCAAAGAGGAAAAACGCCGTCAGCTCAAACCTATAACCACTCCCAAACCCTGTTTTGGTTTTTTTTCTGCCCCAGGAAAAGCTTTTCACAGACTCTGCAGGGGTGAAATCTTGGGGTCCCCCACAGCTCCCCAGCACCCAGCCCTCCAGCGGGGAGGGACCGCAGAGCATCCCCCCTCGTCCAACGCCGCTCCTGGGGACGGGGTGAGCGCGGTGCCCGGATTTGGCACCTGCGGAGAGGTGTTGTCCCCCGGTCTGGGCACAGGGACCGTGTTGCAGTGGGGACGGCACCATGATGTGCGGAGCCCCGCTCCTTTCACTGCCGGGGTGGCAGTGGGGGGTCCTCGCTGTTTTCTCACCCCGCTGCCTTATCGTGGGGGCTTTGAACTGCGGGAGATGGCGCCTAGGGAAAGGACCGAGCCCTCCTGAGGGCTTCTGCAAGGGACAAGCCAGCCCTGGCTGCCCTGAAGCCCTTGTTCCTTGGCCGTGCACGGCTTGGGGGGCTCACCTTACCTTCTGGGGGGCGTTAATGACACCCAGGCTGTAGCCATACTGGAAGAAGCCCAACACCGCGGTGAAGACGGAGAGGATCAGCGTTCCTGTGAGGTGCTGGGGGAGGAAGCAGAGAACAGCCTTACCCCGCTGTCCTAGCCCTGCCCAAACCCGGGGGGCTGCGCCCCATCCCTGTCCCAGGGGACCCCCGCTGCCCAGGACAGCAGCACCCAGGGACGCTGCTGCAGCAGCCCAGGCACTTTGGCTGGCTCCAAAGGAGAAGGGAGAGCCCCTGGGGGTGGGCAGAGAGCAATCTGTGCCGGAGCTCTCCCTACTGCGCTGCCCGTCCTCGCCCCGGGGGCTCGCAGCGCAGCAACGTGCCCTGCCCCATCCCCAGCGCGCGGGCAGCACCACCGCTGAAGCAGAACAGCTAGGAAAAAGTGATCAAAATGGTGTTTTTCAGCAGTGCTGTTTCGAGTGTTATTTCCTTCCATCACAGTTAAAATTATCTGATGAGTTGATGGAGCTCTTAAAAATAAAAAAATAATCCCTTGACCCCTTTGCCCCTGCACTCATTATGCAGACATCAAAGAGCAATTAATTAGGGGAGGTGAGGTTTTTTTGTTGGTTTTGGTCTTGGCGAGCAATAAATGCCATTGCTCATTGCTGGGCTCCTGCAGAAATTGTAGTGCAAAAATACCACCGAGCCACGGTTACCTTCTCCGACTGCATTTTGCTTTTCGTGTCCATCTCGCAGCTCCTCCGCTGTCCTCCCGGGAGCGGCCGCTGTCCTGGGCTGCGGAGCGAGGTGAGAGCTTGGGCAGGGAAGGAGGCACAGCAGGGCTGGGATGGAGGCAGTAAAACTGGCTGGTGCTCCGAGAGATGGGACTATATCAACTCTGGAGTTAATGAGAAACCCAAGCCTTCCATGCGTTATCTGGCCACTGCTCGGCTCAGAGCAGCCGCTACCAATCCCTGTATTTGGGGGGACAGATGAAACAACGGGAGGCCCGCAAAGACATAGAGCCGACCTGGGAGATTCAAATGATCCAGCTGGAAGGCTGGTTTGGGGCTGTCCCTCACTCGAACAGTCTGCGATGTGACATGCCGGGGACTTGGGAACGTGCTACAGCCTATTTCGAGATGTTCAGCACCTTTCCTAGCTTCTGCTGGGTTTATGTGCCTCATTACAAACCTCTTGCTGAACGAGCAAGAAGAAACCTTTCCAGCCTATGTAGCAAAGAATCTAGAAGATGACTGTTTTATTTAGCTAGCACTTGGCACCTGCTTTAAAATATATTTATGTGTGTACATGCCATACACAGCCAAACATCTATAAATACAGATGTATACAGTCTCTCTATACGTACCTGCACGCACACAGGCCCCTCAACACGTCGCTGTAATGCTAGTACTCACCTGTACGTATGCATCCTGAGCATTCAGAGGAGACGGCTGTATGTGCATATGGAGATACAACATAGAAAAATGACCCAGAATATTACAATAACACACATTTTTGTTAAAAAGCCCACAATGGCGTGAACACAGAGCCTTTCGCCACCACCAGCTGATTGCTGCGCGGACAAATATTGCCGATGCTAGCAAATATTGCCGATGCTAGCAAATATTGCTGATGCTGTCAAATGTTGCTGATGCTGTCAAATATTGCCGATGCTAGCAGATATTGCCGATGCTAGCAAATATTGCTGATGCTGCCAAATATCGCAGTCCTTTGGCTTGGCTGGCTCAGTAGTCCTGAACTTTGCACACCTGCAAAAGCTGGTCTGAGCTGGTCTCGCTTGGACATCGTCAGCCGGAGGAGCTGTAGGGCCAGGGCGGGTGACGGCACCCGTAGGAGACATGCCAACAGCTGAATGCCAGCGGCTGAATCAGCCGAGCAGGTGATTAATGCTGATGAATGCTTTTACCTTCGAGATAAGCATGGAAGCAGATTGGCATTACCTTCCAGATAAGCATCCTGACGGGTCCAGCAGCCAAGTTATGGCGACTCATTGGATGATGCTCTCAGTCAGCCAGGCTTCACATGGGCACGAAATGTACTTCCTGCAGAGGAAGAGGGAAAAAAGAGATGAGCCTAAGACCACTAATCTTTGCACTGGTCTCCTCCAGTAAAGTAAAACTTTAACTGGAGGAGAAAAGTTCATTGCATTAATGCAGGCATCGATTCCAGCCCGGGCACCTGCACTCCCCTCTCCGTCTGGTGTCGCTGCAAGGGGGAGGGCCCTCAGGCTGAGCTTTTTGAAGTTTTCCCCAATATTTGTCCTTCCAGCTGAGATCTTTGCCCATCACGCTTGTTTGCTCGCTGTGCGTGGATACCCAGGCATTTACAAGCACCGTTTCTTTGCGTTGGGGTTAAATGCCTCCACGCGGGGGGCTGGCAGGATTAGACAATTAACAGGCTGCTCAAGTTTGAATCAGAAAAAAAATGAGAGCCCTGACCAAATGTCCCAAACTGAAACCCTCGGGCACTGGGACACTCCTGGCCAGGACCGATGTCCCCCTCCGGGATCCCCATCCCATGGCGGGTGCCTGGGATGATGCTTTCCCCCCCTACTCTTCCCAGCCTACCGGAGGCAGTTGGAGGGGGTGGAAGCCATTACGTACCGACCGGGGAGAGCAGGGTGGCCTTGCCGTGGCTCGTAGCCCGTCGCGTCCTCCCCGCTGCTGCTTACAGAGCAGAACCCTCCCTTAATCCCGCTTCCCGGGGAGGGCGTGCGGAGCGGCTGGGGCCGCGGTGGGGAGGCATGGGCGAGCGTTAGTCACCTCCCCAGGAGCAGCCTGGCGACTTCCATGGATACAAAGGCTGGAAACCTTGGATGCAAAGGCTGGAAGCCCCACAGCCACCCGCCTCCCTTGGCCAGGTCTGCTGGCAAAAGGCATGAAGTTATCCCGGGGCTCTCCCATCCCTTCCCGGCCCCTCTGGCCCTCCCTGCCGGGCTGGGTGCTGTGAGCTGGTGCCCAGGGCTGCCTCGCTTCTTGTGTACAGCCCCCAGCTGATGCCGGCCAGGCTGCAGGACACTCCGCAGAGCCTTGCCCCCGGGCAGTTCAAGCAGGTATTTAGGTCTCAGGGACACCAACAGATTCAAGCCCCTCTGGTTTTCTGAGCGGGGGTCTGGATGTGGATGTGCCGGTTCGCAGAGGCCAGCTCGCGGAGGCTCACGGATGGGAAAGGCTGATGTGTAAACCTGCCTCCCGCTGCAGTCACTTCCCAAAGGGAAGCTGGAAAACTGAAGCACAACACTCCTACATGCTAGAACAGCGTGCCTGACTGCCAGGATGAACAATCAGCCCATCTCATCTCTCGTGCGTTTGATGGCTGGTTGTGGGACCGCAGACCGTAGGGCGCAGGTATCGACACAGCACAGCTCGGGAGCAATGCCGACCCGTCCCATGCCGGGCGGCAGTTAACTGATTTGGCCTAGGGCACAGAGATGAAAAGGGCAAAGGGGAGATGGCAGCTGGCCCGTGGGTATCTTCCCTGCAGGGCCAGCCCTGCCATCCTCATCTTCGCCGCTAGGACCCCGGCTTCGCCAGCCTGGAGCTTGTTTGTACTTTCTCTTGCCCACGTTCGGATGATTTTTGAGAACGTCTGAGGGTAACGAGCACGTGTGCTTCATGTGGCTTGCATGCCCAGGGCTTTGCTTGCCAGGGCAAGCAGAGCAGCTCGGCCAGGTAGACCCAGCCCACAGCTATTCGGGGAACGTGGCGTGATGCAGAGGTGAAACACGCAGATGACAGACGTGGGTCTCCATGCGCCGTGGTCCAGCGACCCAGCCCGAGGGCATGGCTGCCGTTCCCAGGTAAAGCGCTGCAGAAATACCCATTTCACTGCTTACAGCAGGACACGCCGCACCCCCGTTAGTGCTTTGGCCAGTGCCGTAGGGTTTTGCGGCTTTACTCCAGGGCTCCCGGCAAGAAGCTGCTCCAAACTGCTCCCCTAGCTTCTCATTGCCCGAGTGCGCAAAGTACGTAAATGCCAGGAATCCTAAACAGCATCCAGCCCCTCAACCCTGGGTGACGGCACCTTGTAGCATGACGTTTCTGCTACGTTATTTGCAAACAACAGTGCTTTCATTCTTGCCAAGCATGTTACTTATTAATAAAGTGTAAGAACTACATATAATGCTATTGTCATGCAGAATTGCCATGCTCTATTGCCTGCTATCATTGGTGTTGCTAAATATAACGATATGCAATAAAAGCAATGGGTTGAAGTTTATGGTTGGGCTTTGCTTTTGAAGAACTGAAGATGGTGTCACATCAGTGGAAGTAATTTAAAGACTCCATAAGGACAGCGAGGCTTTCTCTGCGGCCGGGGTAATCTGCATGCTCATCTTACCGCCTTTGGGTCATCCAGAGGCAGCTTTGATGTTAAAAAAAAGGGAAATAGCCAAAACATAAACTGAAACAAAAAGGAAAAAGAAGGAAGATCCAGACAAGAAGGTTGTGGCTCTCCAGGCAAGAGCAGGCTGATGAGGCACACGGGCGGCTGGCACAAAAAAACCACGATACATGGTCATTTTTTCTCTCCATACGCACAGCAGCCGGGGCAGGCAGCGGCGCTGGGGCCTCCCGCAGGACAGGGGCTTCAGGCCGACAAGACACATTTGAGAGGGGGAATTTGGTGCATTTACAGCAAAGTTGTAAAGATATTGGTGTGCTGGCCTTGTACTCTTCCAGCAAAAACTAGTGGCATGAAACCAGGGGCGTTTAATGGGGCCCTTCCCACTCCTCCCAGCTCCAGGTGGTGCAGCATCTCCCAGAAAAGAAAAACTGGGAAGCAAACCCAGCAAATCTCTTCTGCAGTACGTTGCGACAGCTAAGATGGGACACGGCAGCTCTGCAGCGGTAGGCAGGGCAGTAAACAGATGTACAGAGGGCATCCTACGCCTTGAACCGCATCCCGATTGCCGAGAACATCTCTGCTGGATCTCCTCGGAGGAGCCGTGTCCCCAGGCGGGTGGCTTATCATCCTTCACACCCGCTGCTGCTCGCGGCTGGCCTCCGCGATGCTCACGTTGTCCCCAGTTACACAGCGTCACCGCGCAAATCATCGCACGAGCAGCAAGGGACCTGCGCGGGCTCAGGTCGAGAGAAGGGATCGCAGCACCGCAACGTCAACTGTACCAGCAAGCAGCCCAGCCCGGGGGCCGGGGCCAGGGACACCTCAAGCATCCCCCTTCTGTCCCAAAATACATATGATCAGCCCCGAAACCATCTCGCAACAGGAAAAACGCCATTTGATAATCATTCTGAACGCACATTCAGCTCCCACGAGCAGCTGCTACAGCCTTCCCTCCGAGCACCCTCTACCTCGGCCGCGGCGCCCAGCATCCCCCCGGCGCCCGCAGCGTGCTGGGGGGTAACCCCGCGGCCGAGCACGGCCTCACGCCAGCTCTTGGGGCTTTTCTTTCATTTACCCGGGGGGGTACGACTTGTCCCTGAAGTTCACGCAATATTTCACAGCAACTCTGTAAATAATTGAATCTGCAGTGGGCTCGAGTGACTCCTGCATGTGCAGATGGTATTTCTCTCTGTCCTGCAGCACTGCTCAGCTGAACGGGGAACAGTTTCATTTCCCGGGTAAAAACTCCCAGAAACAGGGTGTTAAGAAGAGCCCCAGGTTTTATTTCTTTAAACACTAAAATCAAGTCGTTTCTGATAGCATTGATCAACCACAAGCATATTTTACTTACAACTGAAGACAAGCAAATCAAAGCTATGAATATTTGGCGGGGAAAGCGTGTCTTTATAATAATCCTGGGTTGATTTTGTAGAAGAGCAGAAGTTTCCAGGTGGTGCCGGTCCATCGAGACCCCCCTCAGCCGCTGCTCGCTGCCCTGTCCCCCCGCGCTCCTCCTGCCCGAACCCGCCGCCTTCCCGAGGCCCGCCAGGCAGAGGGCATCGCGACTCCGAGCCCTGGGAAGCCGCTTTGCCTCCACAACCTGCTAACGGTTAAGGTTTTATTTCCAAAAATACAAAAAGCATGGCTTAACGTTATAGTTTTGTGTTTTATTGGCACCAGAAATGCGGTTGCTCTATGATATCTCCATGTACGCACTCTGGAGACAAGACTGCGTTAATATTGGTTTCTTACGCTTTTTGTTTCAAATGACTTTAAGATTTTAAAAAATACATTCACGAACTACCTTATGTTTAAGCACAATGATTCCCTTCTATTTTGTCACTGTACCCAAAAACCCACAATAAAAAAAAATAACCATCCAAAGCTGTGTATTTGTCACTTCAAGGGGGAGTAAAAAAAACCAAACCAACCCCAAGTTTTCGGTTTGCAACATAACTTAGTAAAAAGCCCTGGGTTTTATTTTATTTATATTTTAACCAACAAGAGCTGGCGGCAATCAGTGTCTGTGATGGGACGTGCGTGGGGTTTCAGTTCCAGTATTGGGGCCTTACGGGCGTCCCTGCGCTTTGCAGGGCGCTGAGCCGGGCTGCACCGGCGCAGGGGGAAGGTGCCCGATGCCCGGCGGGTGAAGGCAGCACCTGCAAAGCGCCTCCGGACGCCGCGTCCCGCCGGGAGTCCCGCCGCCGGCAATCCCTGCCGGTACCGAACCGCGACGCCTTGCCCGCGGGATGCTTCGGGCGAGGGTGGCCCATCCCGTCCCGTCCCCGCCACCCTGCATCGCCTCTTACCCTTGATAAAGATTCAAGTTTGACCAAGTCCTGTTGATTTAATCATTTTTTAATAAAGCCATCGTTACTGAGTACACCAAGATTGCCAGTTAAGCTCTCTATATGTCGCTGGAAGTAACAGCGCTGTGATCGACAGCGGAACGGAAAAAAAAAATAAACCAAACCAAAAATCAAACCCCAACCGAAACGAGGTAGGTTAAAACCAGCAACACAGACCTTGTTATGCGACACCCCAACACCACAGGCGGCCATGCTTGCAGCTACTGAGAAAGAAAACCCCAGATACGCACTGAAAACTGAAATCAACTGAGCAGAGTTTATAGGGACACGATTCAACCTGAACTAAACACACACACACGGTTCGGCACAGATGTTGTCTTTCACTGTATGTTGGGTAATTCCTAGGGAGCGGAGGGGGCGGAAAACGAGTAGCGATTCAGCCCCTCGGCCGAAGAAACCACACATATATATATTTTTTAAGCTCTTTACAAGCCCAATCCAGCAACGCGGGGGACGGGCAGCTCATTTCGTGGTCCCCGTCCCCACGCCGGCTGCCTCCGCACGCCAGTGCCCGGCTCCGGGCTCGGGGGGGACGAGCGCCCACGGCTCGCGCCAGCTTCGGCATCGGGGTCCGGCACCCGCGGCATCCCGGGAGCCGTCTGCGGCCGCAAATCCCGCCTCGGGGGCAAGCACGGGGCTCCTCCGACCGCTCTGCTCCGCCGTCCTCTCCTCCTCCGATCCCCCGTCCCAGCGCCCACGGCCAAGCCCCGGGGCAGGCGGGCACCTCCGGGGCAACAACAAATGGCACCTCTGTCCCTATCAAGACACACCATTATGTGAAGATCCATATAGAAATATGGATTGACAGACTTGACAAAAATGGTAGCTGATTTTTATTAGTCTAAGGCTAGTAGTTTAGCCATTTAAAATCCATTTCCCAAAAGAGGGGAAAAAAAACCTATTATTTTTTCTCTTCTTTAAAAATCCGTTAAGCCGTTGCTGCCAAAAGCAACATGTAATGTTGGTGAAGGCAAAAGATTTCTAAAATTACCCAGCTATACGGTTATGGCCTTCATCACAAAGATAAAAGGTACATTTATTGTGCTGTCTCTCACCAGATTTAATTGGTAACTTTACAACATACTATATATTTGATGCTAGCAGGCAGACAGAATTAAAAACAGACTTTTTGACACTGTTTCTTTCCCCGTTCTTACAAAGTAGGGGACAAAGAAAAAGTAAAATTAAAAAAAAAAAAAAAAAAAAGGAAAACTCATAACCCACTATAACACAGCGTAATCAGGAGACCTCGGGGGGTCCAAGCGCGAAAGTCCATCCCTGCCCGCAGCCCCCGCCCCGGGGCCGACGGTGCCGGGGGAGCGTGGGGAGCGGTGTTCCTCGGGGCCCTCCGCATCTGCCTCTACAGTGTTAGTCCACGTGTTTAATGTCCTTTAAATTAGGAATAATGCCATGGCGGTGAGCGCCAAGTGCTCCTCTGTTACCAGTTCATCATGGAGTTTCTGTTGAGGGTCATGAAAAACACTTGGCTGCTTCCTCCGGATCTCACCGATGCAAAAAATACCTGTTTGGAAGCAAAAAAACCTTATTAATAATTTTATTATTATAAGAAAAAGTCTGTTAATTGTCCCAGTGAGCGAGGAAAGCAGGAGCTGCCCCACACCCCGTGCTTTCCTCTGCCTAAGCCTCCCTCCCCGCTCCTTTTCTCCAGCTGACGGCCGAAATTTTACGCAGAGCCATTGCCCGGTTCTCAGTTTTCCGTGGAGCTCAGGGGCCGGAGATAACCCCTGCAAGATTCGGATCAAACTGAACCACTTATTAGTAAACACGGTAATAAAACCTCCCTTGCTATCACTACCAAAGAGAGCAAGGTTTGGAATGTCTTCAAAATACCAAGTTTATCACATTTTACTGCCACGGCACCATTTATTATGCAATATTAATAAGACTGCTGTCAGTGGTTTGGATCTTGCTAAAGGTTAACCATTTGGATCAATATCCTGGCATGGGAGTCTGAAATAGTTTTTTCTGGAAAAGTTAGTCCTGGTATTTCAGCTGTTTCGGAAAATAAAGCTTGGGAAAACTACTTTCCTTCAATATGCTCAAAGCACAGGACTCTCTATGAAGAATAAACCTTTCGGTGCTTCTGTCTGGATCCACCAGCATTTGACCCCCAAGAAAGTCCTAAAAAGTAAGTTATAATCTGCAGATATTTAAGGGGACAATCTGAAGCCTCTGTCCTTTTTAAAAGCAAAAATTATTCAGTCTTCACACAACTTTAATTGTTAACCATTTCTCCAGAAAGAGAAACATCTGTATTTATGATTTCAAACCCACCAGTGATCAGTTGGTTCCAGTATTTTAGAAAGATTGAGGTGGGTTTTTTCCCAGTTTTCTTAGAAAAGGAAAGAAAATCAATAGGAGCAAACCAGAAGAACAACCCTTTCAAAAAAACATATAAAAAATATGAAACCTGCAGAGTCAAGTACTCAAAAGGTAGAAAAAAGCAAAGTAGGGGTATGTGGGCAACTTAAACTCAGCTTCTTGGGTGGCTTCCCATGGTATACACCATTGCAAGGTTAGGACACGTTTTTTCTGCAGAGCTCCAGCCTAACTCCATGCAACAGGCAGGGCAATGCTCAACTAATGAGCAGCTGTTCAATAAACCGATGGTGGTCTCAAACCTTATTTACTGCATGTTATTAACCCTGCTCTGGGGACAGAGCAATCGGTTTCTTCACGTGTTTTGTGCTCGTTACAGAAGAACTCCCTGCTGCGTGGTCCCGATTTATCTTGGTGAAACCTTGCGAGATGAGGAAATACCAATAGCAGAAAGAGACCTTGGCACTCAACCACCTTCCATGCAAATATTCCTTTTCCTCCAGCAATTTCTCCTTTCCTTAGTCCCTGCGCCCCTTGCCCATCAGCAACACCCGTGGCAGGGGTCATCTACACGACAGCCGCATTCCCCATGCCCCTTCCAGAGCAGTATTTATCAATGCTGTCCTCAGAAAAAGATGGGGCTCCAGGGAGAAAACAGTTTTAAGATCACAAAAGTAAAAATGTCTCTGCACCAGAGCTCAAATCAGGGTCACTTACACATCCTTAGTGCTACCATTTCTCAGCTTTTGCAGAGTTTACGTGGCAGCCTCAATAGTTAATGTTGAGATGCAAGACTTGGGAGAAAGTCAAGCCAAGTCAACGCAGATCTCAGCTTGAGGTGGAAGAGATCATAGAATCAAGAATCGTTTACGTTGGAGAAGACCTTTAAGATCAAGTCCAACCATTAACCTAACACGATCTTGCAGATCTTTTCCTTGGGAAGGGGGGGGGGGGGGGGGGGGAAAGATCTTGCAGATCTTTTCCCACCACAGGCTGAGGCCTGCATCCACTGGAGAGAATTAATGGGGAGTGGGTTTATGGGCACTGCTTATTAAACAGGACCTTCAAATTAATTATTAACCTCAAGAGAAACAAGACTTAAAGTCTAAAAGTAGCTGGCTGGAGCTTAAAGCATGGATACAAGCTGTGAAGTGGACTTACCTTATCATTTCTTTCACATAGAAACTTTAACCTTTGAGCTCGCTTGTGCATAAATACTCCATCCAAATGTCCCGTCTCCACTGACCGGATTTCAATAGCTTTCTCTCCCCAGCCCATTATTTGATTGGAATGAATGTAGGCTGTCAAAAGGAAGCGTTTGGTAGGTGTTACAAAGTGTGTTGAGCTAGATATTACGCAACAGGCAGAAAAGCTCTCATCAGCTGTTATTCAAAGCTTCTGTAGATCAATGGCAGAGCTGTGACAGCCGGAGGCGGCCAGGCGTGTGCCCGCAGGGATAATAGCCTCTACATAGCACTTTTCATAGAATCATACAATCATAGAATCATTTAAGTTGGAAAAGACCTTTAAGATCATCAAGTCCAAACATTAACCTATCACTGCCAAGCCCACCACTAAACGATGTCCCTAAGCGCCACATCTACCCGTCTTTTAAATACCTCCAGGGATGGAGACTCAACCACGTCCCTGGGCAGCCTGGTCCAGTGCCTGACAACCCCTGCTGTGAAGAAGTTTTTCCTAATATCCAACCTAAACCTCCCCTGGCGCAGCTTGAGGCCGTTTCCTCTCGTCCTATCGCTTGTCACTGGGGTGAAGAGACCGACCCCCACCTTGCTACAATCTCCTTTCAGGCTTGCCTCCATGGGTCATGGAGCTGAGCAACAGCAGAGCCAGAAGAGCAACCCAAGTGCTCCCAGCTCTGCACTCAGCCCCTCTTCCACTCAACACAGCATCCCACCAGTGCAACAGCTTATATTACCTTATACTTACACTTAAGAAGAACCAAGAGCTCAAATCTTCAAGAAGTCACTTGCTACAAATTACTACAAATTGTAGAAATTTAGCAATTGCATCTCTTATCTGGCTGAGAGAAATCTCCTTTGATAAACAAAAGCCCAAATGACTCCGTCTCAGCATCCCCGACTCCTCATCTTGTCATTTGTGTTTTATGCAGGTGAAGAGGATGGGTTGACCTACCCACAGAAGTAGGCATTTCTCCCCACTGGAGCACCACATCTTTAGTTATCCGTCCATAGGTGTTCACATAGACGCCTTCATCCTCATAGCACACAAGCATCTCCATCCCGTCTGTTTTAGGCAGGATGACAATGGCGTGAGGAGTAATATTGCCCTGAATCTGCAGTTAAAATAAACCCCAAAAGTCAGAATTACATTGAATGCAGGAAGGGGTAGGGGGAAGGGAGCAGAGCCTTAGAAAAACAAAACCCCAAACCAGCCTGAGAACAAAACCCTCCCTCGATTCAACAAGCAGGCATTGGCTTTCAGAGATAAGCATGAAGGGGAATAAACTGTCATGTTTACCCTACCATCAAAGCTGTCTGATACATCAAGGATAAACAGGTTCAGCAATTACAGAGCGATCACAACATATACGCCCCCAAGACTGACAGCTGTAACACAAATAAGTGACTGCTGACTGATGAATCCATCTTCTATTCAAATTAAGGAAAATAAACCCAGAATTTTACAGGTAGCCCTGGGGAAGAAATATTCCCATTTTTTTCAGCAATCAGTCTCTAGCTCCAAGGGCAGGTACAGTGACTTTCCATCCATGTCTGCCCTTCCATAGCTAAGACAACAAAACCATCCCAAACTGCCCCAGTATTTCTCCCTAGGCTTCTTGCCAGCTCTCGCAGAGGAGGCTCTGCTGCTCAGATCAGATTCAGCAGTTCCTGGATTTGATTAGCGACCCAGTTTCTCCTAGACCAGTTTCTCATGCTGCTTGGGCCAACAGCAAGGATGGAGCTTAAATGGGCCAACAAGAAAATCCTCATCTGTAGTATTTTTTGTAGCACTGGTTCTCTCTTCAAATAGCTGATGGACCTGAGAGAGGTCCTGTGGTGAGTCCCTGCTGTCAGGGGGTTTGGGAGTTTGAGCAGCAGGCGTACTGAGATTTGGGCTACCCGAATTCCGCAACCCTCATCTGGGTAAACCGCACTGCCTCAGCGGGAACAAGCAAGTGTTGGTGAGCACATCTGGGACACCATGCAACAGGACAGCGTGCTGGGCATCCAGCTCTTGGTGGGTCTATGTTGTCCAACAACCAAGAACCAGGCTTCATGGTATCTTGCCCTACAGAGAGCTCCGTTACTGCTCCATGCAGCGTATGGACGGATTCTCCTTTCCGTGGGACATAGCAACCTTAAACCTGACTGCTCGGGCACGAGGACAGCAATAGCCTGTGCAAATAATGAACATGAAGTATGTGATACCTCTGATTCCTCTTTAAGCGAATATCAATGAAGATGGCACCGGATGATGTCATACCCATGGCAAGACGTCACCTGAGCCACCCAGGGCCCGTCCAAACGGTGACCCGCGTTAGTCGTGCAGCAGCACCCCGCCGGGTACTCACGTGAGATGGTATGTAGATATCGTAAGAGTTCCCAGAATCTACATCAATCACATGGAAACCAGTGTGTGATCCAAAGATAACCTTGAGTCTCTGACCCTCTTCTACAGTAAGATCCACGAGCAACGGCTTGTGCTGGAGATCTGCAAAAGACTTTTATAATCCCTTCAGTGAGTATCACAGAAAACTGACAAATCCCCATAGCAGCAGCCCGATATGGTTTTGAAATCATATTTGTTTGACTGTTTCCTTCTACATATGTGGTTATTTATACTCCTGTCTCTCTGTTCCTATGTCAGATGCCCCAGAGGGTGTTACCCGCTCGCTCCAGCCATCCCAGCAGATAAGCGCTCACCCTTGCCAAGCACAGCTCTTTTGCCCCAGGAGCCCAGCCTGAGGATTTGGTCTTTAAAGGAAGGCGACAGCTCAATTTTACACGAGCGTGCATACAGCCAGCGTTCGGGGACCCCCTGATGCCGGTGCTACTCAGGGTAATAAGATCAAAGTCTGCAGAGAGCTGTGACCACCCACCTCCCCTCTCGGCAGGGATCACCACTCTGGGTTGGGCAGCTGAAATGAGTCAGATTAGCAAAGACCTACTTATCCCTGTTCCATCTGACCTGCTGGATGCAGGCTGGGACCAGTTCCCTGGCACGGACCGATCCAGGACAAAGTATCTCTCCATGGCTTAGGTCCTCAGCAGGAGGGTGAAACACCCCCGGGGAGAGAAAAGGGCTCTGACTCCTGACAGGGAAAATCAGCGGGTGGTATTTGCACCGTCCCGACAGATCCCTGCCTACGAGGCAAGGAAAGGATGCTCAGCCCCCGCAGACTGCAGAAGCAGCACCAGGAGCACTAACCAGCATCCTCACCAGAGCCGGCGGAGGCTGGATCCCAAGCTATTTTAATGCTGCTGAGCTCTCCATGTCACTGAGCCCATTTATTCTGGCTTTTGTTCAGAAAAAGCAAATGTGACCTAATACTGAATAAGCCCATTTGTGCTAGAAGGATGCAAAATGAGATTACTCAGCATGAATGTCTCCAAAAGGCATTGCCCCTTGCGACTTGTCTCTGCACAGAGCTTAGGATGAAAAGTGCTCTAAAGTACTAAGTACAAAATACCCATTGGCAGGTTATAGAGGAGAAAGGTCTCACTGAAAGAAACTGAGGGAGATGAAAAGAGAGAGAAAAAGAGAAAGAGAAAGAGTGGGTCATTCTCCTGGCTTTTCTGTCTTGAAACAGAATCCACACTGCAGAGGGGGAGAGGACCTTGCAAAATAAAAATGGAAAATAATGCCAACCTGTTTTCATACTATATATGAAAAATTAGGCAGAAGTTAAAAAAAAAAAAAAAACAACACACAACCCCTCCACCACCAAAAAACCCAACTCAATTTTACTCACGGACATTTGGTCAGCTTTCTGCAAACTGCCCAAGTAAAGCCTGCCAGCATAAGCTAATATTAATGCTTAATTGGCTAGTCATAAGCAGAATGTATCCCATCTCTCCAGCCAGAATGCATCCCATCTCCCATGCCTGCCAGGCATCCCGAGGAGTGCAGCTACATAAGCAAGACACTCCTCTGCTCTGCATAGTACAGAAGTCTCACATATATACAATTACAGGGTGTATTTTGGTTAAAAGATAAACATACCTTAAATGCCATAAACTTGTGATATGGTTTAGGAGCCCAAGCGTAGATCTCTACAGCATTCTTTAAGGCAATCACCAAGAACTTGATTCTTTCATATTTCACTAGAATAAAAATAAAACCGATTTTAAAAACATTCACTTTCTTTTCAACAAGACTGAATAGCTCGTCTCCAGGAACAGCTTCTCGGGTTATCCCTCTGTTGGTTCTCATTTGGTAAACTGTCCACCTAATACATACAGATGAATACCAAATTTCTTTGTGCCTGTGGTCTACCCGTACTTTTAAGAGAAACTGTCAGGTCAGATCTAAGACTAGAGAACAAAAATGCATCCTTCCAGACATTTTTTTCTGGAGAAGCCACTCACCGACTTTGTAGTGGATGCATCCCTCCAGGTCCCCGACCGTGATCCAGCCTTGCTTCTTCTCCACTTCAGGGTCATTGTGTAAAATCCTGTTTCTCAGCCAGGAGAGATAGTACACGCGCAGCTTGTTCTTCTTTCCTGTTGGCAAAGGAAGCCTCCCTGTCAGAGCAGTGCACGTGCGCGTGGGAAACCTTGAGATTTCAGTGCTTATTTTCACTCACAAGATGATAAAATTGAAGTTTGTTTAACAATGAAGTTGAAAACAGTAATTCAGTTGTGGTTTTGTTTTTGTTTTTTTCTTTCCTTGGGAAAAAAGGTATGGAAAGCAGAGCGCAGACGTCTGTCTCCCAGACTGCAGGTGGATGCTGCAAGAGCCAGGCTCTCGCTCACCGCAGGCTGGAAATGTTCCTCTTCCCATTAATCAGCGTTCACACAGAGACAGTCGGGCACAGCGGGGCTGTGACCCCAGCTCTCTTACCACTCAACTACCTGGTTTCTTTCCCTCTCTTCTCCTTCGTACGACATTAATTCCACCCTGGAGCTGAGACACGAGCTCCTCGGTCTGCAACAGGCAGCGCTATTTGCCGACGAGCCCGGTGCTGGGCTCTGCAATGCTGAGGGGCTGCCAAATTTCTGCACGCCTCTTGGATGGCTGCGATCTGGCTAAAAACCTCCCGGCTGCTGCAAAGCCCCCGCTACGGGGAGAGGACAGAGCTTGCACTGAGGCTGGTGGGAGAGTACCCAAACCAGAAACCAGGGGCTCTGTCTGCTCCTGGGTTTCCACAAGTACCCAGGGGCTGGTGGTCCCTGGGGAGTGCCACCCCCCCATTCATCTTCCACCTCTTCTTCCTACAGCTGTATCCCCAAAACCCGAGGGGAGCTGCAGAGCAAGGCAGATGACAAAGCAGCATTTTTAAAGAGCCCTATCTGAATGGAGGGAGCAGGTATTGGACAGCGAATGCAGAGTGAGCCCAGAGGGGTGTTCAACAACACAAAAGTAAACAGAAGGATGATACCAAGCAATCTTCCTAATGAGCATTTCTCTTGCTGTCCTCTGTGAGCTTTGCAGGGCACGTATCAGCAGGAGAAGGCTCTGCCCCAGCTCCGCCACCCGTGTGCTTCCCGGGGCTGCTCTGCAGGGAGGATGCTGGGCACCCTCCTGGGAGACTGGACTACAGAGTTTTTGCTTTTTTGCCAGAAATCACCCCATGAGACTGACTGGGGAGCTCTGGAGCTCCCAGCCGAACCTGGGGACGGTGACAAGCCTGTGACCCTCACAATGCTTGGGGCACCCCGAGCACAGCCATGCTCTGAGCTGGAGTCCTGAAGCCACGGTTCATGCCTCCTTTGGCTAGAGCCAAGCAGACCGAAAAGCAGAGCTCGCTGCCCCCTCAAGCCATGCCTGCCCGCCTTGCTGGGGTATCTGCCTGTACCCTGCACCTTCCCTTCCCTGCTAAAGGAGGATGGAGCATTGCAGATGAAGCAGAGCCAGCAGGCGATGGGAGCAAATTGCTCTTGGAGGCATTCTTGCAGATCTCACGCCTTTGACTCTGGAATAAACCACCTCCAACCTCTCCTGGGAGCTTCCCTCTGACAGGTTTTGGGCAGGTTTTGTCTGAGCTGGAACCGCTTGAGAATACGGCCAAGAAGGTTAACGATGGGGTGAGAGCACGAGAGGCAGACCTGATATTGTCACGAGGACGTTAAGACCCTCGAGTACGTCCATCTGTTGAAATCGCCGTCTGTTGATTAGGTTGTAGACCTTCCCTTGTCCACTTCGATCCAGCAGCATCAGGCCATTTTCTGTGCCCACCAGCAGATTCACACCTGAAGAGGAGAGAGCAATGGGCACCGGGAGCCATGGCTGCTCCCAAGGACAACACCCCGAGCTCGTCTCTGCTACCACCGAGAGAGTGACCGATCCCAGCTAAGGCTGTGAACTTCCCACGAACACAAAGAGTCACTCTTACAGCGCAGGGACTTGGGGACATTAGCCTTGCCCAGGATGCAGAAGGGGACAACCAGAGGCAAGGGCTCAGTTCTGCAATGACACATTCACATTTCATCGCCAGCCACACGTTCTGGAGAGCTTTGCTGAGGGCACGGTGCGATACGGGGCTTACCCCATAAAGCAGCACAGAGTATCTCCGAGTTGAAGCGCTTCTTGTATTTCCGGATCTCCGGGGTGTCGCTGTGGGGACGGATGTTGGTGGGGTTGACGTTCACCACCGAGATCTTCCGGGCTTCGTTCAGCTTGGCCTGCTCCTGTCTGAGCAGCTCGCTGGTGAACAGGGCTTGCAAGGAAACACAACAAAACAGCGAGGTGTGATGGATTAATTGTATGTACCTCTTCTGTCAGGTTTTTTTTTTTAATAGGAAGACCATACTAGGTTTATTTTCTGATGTCATCCCTATGTTATGAGCTATTGGTTCGAAGAGGGATCATCAGGATTTTCTCGTGGGTTGGAACCAACACCAAACCCATCAGCAGGTGATGTCCCCAGACCTCCAGCCCTGCCTACCGAGCTGACCAGCATTATTTGCTGCCTGCCTGCCCCTATCCAGCCATTTTCAATGACTGCCAGCTTTTTGGAGCGATTATCACCTCCCAGTTCTGCCAGGAACATTTCTCCTGGCAGAGAGATGGGTGGGTGGATTTCTGCTGTTCCCTGCTTTCTCCTGGACCTTTCTGGTGGCATTTCACTGGTGGAAACTGGAGAGCACAAGGATGCAGACATGAGCAATGTTTGGACAAGAGGGAGTGAAATGTAGAAGAGGTTCAGTGGGGTTATTCAGGCTCCACGACCTGGTTTCCACGAGGCCCTCCCCTCTCAAACTGGCCCCATTGCCTCCTACCAGTAGCAGATGATTCTTCGTCCTCATCTTCATCTTCATCAGTAGGCGAGGTCTGATACACTCTGGTGTCCACAAAGGGGGTGAAAGAGGCTTTGGTGCTACTCCCCATACCGTACTGGAAAACAAACAGCAAAGAGAGAGCTCAGAGCACTGAAATAACAATAATTTTGTGTATGTGTGTCTATGTAAGACTTCCTAATTAGCAGACCCCGTGCCTGTCCCTGTTTGAGCCCTCTATGAACATTTGCTCTTCCTCCCCCATAACTAATCAGGAAAAACATTAAATTGGATTTGTGAGTGTCCATGAGCAACAGAAAACGAGAGGAGCAGGGGCCGGCTCTGCTCTCGTCTCGCAGGCAGAAGCACAGCACAGCCACGAGACCGGTTAGCGGAGAAGCCGCAGGGCCAGAGGCAAAAGTCAATGCAGGTAAAAACCAGCTCGTCTGCCTGTAACACACCTGCCTCAGAAGCCGGCTCTGGGATGTCAGGCAGGCCAGGGTTTGCTTTTCCCACTCTCCCACCTTGCAGCCGAGGCTGGCAGGAGGGTGCCGGCAGCCCCTGGAAAGCCCCGGCACGGGGCAGCTGAGATGGACCCGCGTCCACCACAGTAATTCAGAGCTGGAAAAGGTGGGACTGTTGCTTTCCTTGTGCCAAAGCCAAATGCTAACTAGCACAGTCTGAGCAAAGAATTTATTTCGACAGAGCATGGAAATCTATCTCAGGACCTGTAAAGCATAGGCAGGAGAGCTCGTACAGCCGTAATACCGCTCTGCTTTTGCTGCCCGTTATGTAGGGGTTTGCTGGGCTAAGCCCAAAGCACTGATGCCTCTGGGAAAGCGGGAAAAGTCAGCTCTTCAGCCAAGTGCCTATTTTTTGTCTGCTGGGCTGTTATTGCTGGTCCTCACACCTATCGCTGAGGCAGGAGCAATGCCCCTCAGTACGCCTGGCTGCTCTGGTTTTGGGAGGATCTGAAGTGCTGGAGATGGGGAAGGCTTGGGCTGAGCTGTGCGACGCTTTAGGGAGAGCTTTTCAACAGGGGGTGTTTCAAAATGCCTCGGATACTCAGGCTGATCAGAAGACGGCATCCCCCCCATTGCTCCATCCCCCCCAAAGTCTGGTCTTCAGCACACCTCACGGGGACATCACGTACAGGCCGCTTGCAATTCCAATACAGTGTTTTAAATCGCCTAAGGGCCATTTCTAAGCTAACAAAACCCAACCTGAAGGTATTGCAGGGATAGTCAGAGCCAATACTTTGCTAAGGGAATTGGGAGAGGAATAAACTGCAGCATCACGTTGCTTTCTCTTTAAAGCCATTGCTTTGTTAAGGCAGAAAACGGGGCTAAGACCTTCTCCAGGCAAAAGGAAATCCTTGCCTTGGGAATCAAAGTGATGTGATTTTTCCCCTTCGTTGAGCAGCTTATTTTTCCTACTCCAGTATTTACCCAGGATACGCTTTATGTATGATCTCCGTTAAGAGCTGTAACAGCAGCAAAACCCAAGTCCTTCTGCAGCAACAGTACTGCTCACATTTTCCTTCCCTAAAATAAATTTTCCTCAGTTTTCACACCACCGAGTCACCAGAGCCCCGGCTGCTCCCTGTGCCCAACGCCACCGCCGCTGCCCCTGGATGGACGACTGCCATGGGGACAAGCCCGCGCCGCGGGAACACCACCGCCCCGGCACATCTGTACCAAAACCGGGCTGGGCTCGTACCTGTCCTCCGGCCGGTGACAAAAAGGTTTAGGAACAAAAACTTTCCAAGCGTTTTGGGGCTGGCATCCATGGGCGAGCCGGCATCCGTGCCCCGCGCCTGCCAAAACCACGCTGCGCATCCCGCTTCCCTCCTGTCTCTATGTCCCCGACAGCCCGCCTGTTTCCATAGAAATGGGACGGATTTCCAAAAAGTACGTGGTAACCGAGACCCATGGAAGGAGTTAACAGCCTGCGGCAGGGAAGGCTGCAGGAACAGATATCACATTTACATACGCAGTATGCCATGGTATTTGTGTGCGCATGTAAGAGAAACTTGCTACTTTGGGCTTCTTTCATATCCGAGAAATACACATTTTTTTCTTGTGCTGGATGTCTTTTCCCTAAAGCACCAACAATTCAAGGAGGGGGAAAAATTCAGTATTTACAGGGATGCTTTCCAGCTGAGAGCCAGGTGCTTTCCGACAGATGCATTACGAAGAAACCCCTCATTCCAACACACCGAGCATTTCTGTTCTTTGCTCAGATTCAGCTGTTTTCCTAAAAACTGGCATTTTAATAACTTCCAAGTCCCTTATTTAAATATTAAGACCTCGTCTTCCTCCAGGTCCTGTTCAACTGCCTATGAACCTCCGTGGTGGCCTATGGGGACAGCATCAAGCTGCAGGCTGAGGTCGTGCTTGCTCCCTTCTTTTTGCTCGCAGCACCATGAGTCACCTGGAAGCCTGCAAACTAAATCCCCAAGTTTCCACTTACGCCCACTCCCGGCTCAGTCAGCCCTAAAAACGTAGTTTTAGAAATGGAAAAGATCTTCTTGGTTGGTATTCTATAAATGAATATATTTAAACCCAGTCCTTGCATACTGTCTGCCTGCGTTGAAGCAGTCCCAGGGTGACCGCGGAAGGTGTTACTTTCAGGATCAACTTTCTCATCACCGCTTTTAAAGGCAACGAGGAAATGGATAAAACCTTGAGGTCAAGTCACGCACCATCTGTTCTTACATTTTATCAATGCCCAATTCCAAGCAATTTTTGTTTTTACACTGCTAGTAAAAGTAAATGGTAAAACGAGTACATCATTTCTATGAAAGAGAATACGATGACAGAACTTTTGATGTATAACCAACAAAATGAAAAGAGAAAAATTAAATAAAATAGCTTATTTAGCACCAAATGGGTTGATTTTTCATGGGAAAACAGAGAACTGTGCCTGGTTCCCACAGCTAGTGACGGTAAGCAAGAAACACCAGTTCCCTGGGTTTATGTGTCACATCTTGTACTTCCCAGGACTTTTTACACCTTATACAAAGTTATTGTTCAGTTGTGTCCCTGTAAAACAGCTACCAGGGAGAAATACTTTGCCATGACTGGAAACACACAATTTTAAAGGCGTGCAGATTTTTGCTAGTCTGAAGAACTACCCAGAATTTTGTTGACTTTGGTTTTTGCTAGCCTTTTGAGTCACGTTAAGTATCAGAGATCGCACAGGTGGAAGCTGGGCCCAGTTGAAGTTAATGGCATCTCTGGCTCTCACAATTTTCTCTTATTTTCAAGTGAATTAAAAAAAAAAAAAAAAATGGGGACTTTCACATCAGTTGGCAGCATTCAAGTCATCACCACCAAAACTCCAGCTGGTGGGCTTGAGAGAAGACCTAATATAAATTTCTACCATCAGCCATAGCAATAACCCATCAGATTCCCTTGTATTTCCACTACACTCACCCACATGGACCAGAAACAAAGAGAGAGAAGAGCCAAGAAAGCCAGGGAGGAAAGCAGGAAAGCCCCTTTGCGGGGCAGAGATGTTAATACTTGTCTCAAGCGATGCAAAGGAGAAAGAGGAGCCCCCCACCACCTACTTCAGGCACCGAGTCCATGTCCTGCGCATGCGTGGAGACTCGCCCCAGGGCCTCGGTCGGCGTGCCCGCAGGCGAGTGGCTTTGCTGCACCAGGTCAGGGAGATTGATGTGACCTGCAAAGCCATTGCTGGCTGCGTGGCCAGAACGCTTTTTTTCACCAGAGGTCTGCAGAGACACAAGGCATGAGGAAGAAAGAGAAGGGGGGGGAAAAAAAGGAGAAAAAGAAGAGAAAAAAACCCAAACAAAACCAAGTCGTTGGCAGTCCCCCAGTTCCCAGAGCAAGCGCGGGAGAAGGACCCTCTCTGTTTCCATCCCCATGCAATCTGGCAAGCAGCAAACCAACCCCCCCACCCCGGGAGGAGTAAAGACAGGATTAATCACAAAGTCAATGCAGAGTCATTAGCCACGTTACAGCGAGAGAAGCCTGATCACCATCATTTTGAGACAAGGAACGTAGGGCAGATTCTGCTCTTGCCACCATGGGTGCAAACCCCATGGCCAGCTCTCCTCCCACGCGGCCACCGGCCACGGCGACAGCAGAATCTGACCCCTCGATCAGCATTAGCCTTAACGGCTTTGCACAGCTACGGCAGCGAGTAGCCTGACTGCAAATGCCAACACAGCCCCTGTCGCATGTTTCTGTAACCCAAACCAGCAGTGAACAGCGGCAGCATCGGCAGGACATCGGCAGAACGACGGGCATCTCGCTCTGCGCACAAGGTTCCCGGGGCCCCCCCGCAGCTCCCCTTCCTCTCCATCCCCACCTCATGCAAGGCAGGTGCTGGGAAATTTCTCCCTTCCCTGCCTATCGTTTTGAGATATTTGCCATTTTGATGAATCCCACCTACCTGGAGCACATCAACGAGATCGTTACGGAGACTCGCCCATTTACCGGGATTAGTGGAAAACTCCCTCTCAACAGGCTCACCAAGTTTCTGACCAGGCCTGACAACATTTATCTTTTGCTCACTCATTACCGTCACCTCCAACCACCTTGCCGTCCCGCCAAAGAGCGACAAGCCCTTTGCCCAAAGCCCGCTGGCCTCAGGGAGTCTGTGCTCTGATGGCTACGGCGGTGGTGGGCAGCAAACAGTAAGCGCCCACCACGAGACTGCAGTTTGGGTTTCTTATCACGCTCCCGCCTCCCAAAGGGGTTTCCCAGCTGCTTGTCTCACCCGTGGCTTTTAAACCCTTCTGCATCTCTGTTTTCTCGAATGGCTTTGCTGGCGCAGCACGTGTTTTACAGTTGTGATGCCTAACACCAAGCTCATTTCAGAAACGGCTGCTGTTACAGCAGTGACTTGTCCTCCTGCTCAACCGCATCACCCTCCCTGCTACAGGGGCGCGCAGAGGGCTGCCCAGGCTGCGGGGATCCCTGCTCTCAGCAGCTCCACGCCAGTGAGGGGTTCGGTGGGCTGTGCATTGCTGCCCAGCTCCAAAACTTGTGGAGGAAGGCAGCAAATATGCTGCCACTTCTATTGCCAACTCCTTCCTCTCTTTCAAAGTTGCATTCATATTTTTTCCCTTCATATGCAAGTATCTTATATAAACAGAATTAAGAATTAAAATGCTGCTCAAGCCTAGCTTGCATTTGATCTAAACATTTGTCCTTTATGATTGATGACTCCAATCTCCCCTCCCTCCTTCTCCTCTCTCACCCACCTCCTTTACATGCCGGCAGGAGAGTGACTGCCCTGTTTACTAACTGCCAGAGCCTTCTGCACCCTCACCAGGAGACCTGCTACCCATCTGCGTTTCCAGCAGCATCGCCAGCATGTTTCAGCAACCGGGAAACTGAGAAACACCGGGGGAGACCTTCCACAGCCTTCCTCTGCCTCATTCCTGCAGTACCATCCATCAGGATTGCTCCCGCCGCAGCCTCCCCTCTGCAATGCCGGAGCTGGGGACTGGGAATCACATCCGTGTGGGATGCCCAGTGCCTGCCGCAGCTGGCTCGCTGTAAGCAGGACCAGCCCCTGGTAAAAGTCTCCAAACGCCCTACAAACACTGCACGCCTCTGACGGCTACACGGTGGCAAAGGTTGGGAAGAAGAGGGGAAACTTTGGGCCAGGTTCCAAGTGTATTAACTAAATGCTGTAAATTGAAGATAACTTCTGTTGCCTGGAGCTATTGTGGGATTACAGAGTCATTTGTATGAGCATTCTCCCCGCTATGCCCTGGCATGACTATTCACTGCTGTTTGTAGTTCTGAGAAACATTTGCACTTGTCACATTTGCTCCGAGTGTAAATTGTATTAACGAGAGCGCTAAGGAGCACAATTTACTCCGTCATTTTGTGTTCCGGACACACAGCACCGTTAGTTTTTGTGCTTACATGGGCAAAACCTCCTGAAGATGCTCCACGGAAATATTTGTTTTACAACTTACCTCCCTCACCATTAAAGTCCCTTCCCTTGAAATATTGCTAAACGTATCTGCATGGGAAGTCTCTAGCCCATGGGTTGTCACCATTCCCAGGTTGTACGGCTCATTGCTTCCAGGAATTCCTGTTGGTCTGAGGACAGAACAGAAAAGCATTAATGATGAATATTTCCTTCGCTAAACTAGATGAAAAATCCTCTAATACAGTATTATTTCAATAAGGGTAAGGCTTTGTATCTCACAGGAAGAAAAATTAGAAAAATATATCCACTTAAATGTACAGGGAAATTATTTATGTTGTCAGAAATACAGCAGCAGGGTCAGGCTGACACACCACAGACAGAGCATGGGGACCAAAGAGAAGGGCCGTTGTCGTCCCAAGGTGCCCTGAGAAGAGCACTGCCAAAAAGGTAACGTGGAGTTGCAGTCCCGCTCTACCTTACATCATTTTTCCTACTTAAGAAAGTTTAAAAAGAATAATTCACTCCCTTTATTCCCCATCTCAACCCCTGAAAAGGGCACAGTGCATCAGAGCATCTGATGACAAAAGACAACAAGGGAGGGGATGGGGTTTGGGGGGAGCCTGGGCAGGAGGACAAGCTGTGTCCTGTAGCTCTCTGCTGTGTTCCAGGTGAAAATGTAGCCCTAAGCCATGATTTCGCCTTGAGTTTATTTCTGTGCTCCTATGTCAAGAGGGAGGCTGGAATTTATTCTCAAACACATTAAATTTTAGGACTGCCTGAGAGCGGATGTCGCAGGTGGTGAGGAGCCACCGTTACTTTATTATTACATTCTTAGCAGACCAGCTGCTTAAATATAATTCAAATGAATCCAAAAGCAAATGACGAAAAGCCTCTGGATTACCCAGCCCTGCCTGTGCGCCGGAAAATGTCAATGGTGCTTATGAAGACATTGCTGATGTGACCTGTTACTTTGCATTTAAAAGCCATACAGACTGGTTGCTTTCCATCATGAGATACGAAGTAATTCACTCTTTAACACGTCATCCCCATGCACACCTACTTGTCAGTGCCCAGAGGCTCCCAAGGGAGCCTGGTAATGTGAAAAGCCAAAGCAAGCCTGCATTAATCAAGGGCCTTACTGGTCCAACGCGAGATGTGAACCCCGGGGACCCCAAGGTGGGACTGGCTCGATGATGGATCCTTGCCTGCACCGTAGCAAACGTACGACTGGACGGGCATCACCCAAGCACTCCAAACAACGGCGTGCCATACTGCTGCCGTACCTTTCACATGAGGAGCTTGCACCTCCTTCCTACCATTAGCACTTCGATACCATCAAAGGATGAGAAAATAACACCATTATTCCAGTTTCAGAAATAAGAAACCAGAGGTAAAGGAGGTTATGTTAATTTTGAGACCATACGGCGAGTGAATGAATGGCTGTGGTAGCCCCGAGGTCCCAAATTTCAGTGTCACCCTTCAAGAAATCCCTGGACACGAGCAAGAATTGGCTTGTATAGCCTAGAGAAGAGGGAGGTGAAGGGAGTCATCACAGTCTTCAGACGTAGAAGAGGTATCTGTAGAGATGGAAGGAGCAAACAGTCCCTCCTATCCACTGGGACACAAAGAGACGGATGGGCTTATGCCACAGCAGGAGAGACCGGGGCAGAACCAGAACGAAGAGCAGCCCAGCGCTCAGGGAGGATGCCCAGGGAAGTTTAAAAATGGGTTACACAAAGATCACTCGGAAGGTGCAAGAGAAGATGAGATGAGCTCTCTTGGCCCTGGTTTCTAATGGAAAAACACTGAATGCAGGAAAAATAAAGCTTTCATAGAAAAATGCCCAACTATATCTAGTCTGAGCTTGAGTTAAGGTTCCTTTAGTCCGACACGTCTGGCTGCAAAGCATTCAGTGAGATACTTTATCCACTGAAAATTGCTGCGTCAAATGCCAAGGTGTTTGGTGGAAGGATGTCAGCACAGAGTAACCACTCCTGATTAAACTCCTCGTCTGCGAGCAGCCTGAGGCCCCTTCTTGCATGTGTGAATGCCCATCCGACTGCTGCATCCCTCTGTCTCCTGACTTCCTCCAACAAATTCCAAGAGCTCTGATTTTTCTTTTTCTGCTGGAAGGAAGCTCCAACCCAGCAGCTTGGCACTCTGCATAACAGGGACCCCCTGGGTCTCCTTGCCACCCGGAGGGCTTCTCTGCTGCTCCACGCCCCACCACTACGAAGCCAGGTACACCTATATCGACTAATAATTCACTTAGCAGGAAGAATGGAAATGAACTGATTAAGATGCAAATAATCCCCTAAAGCCTTCCCACACCTCCTCTGCGAATTCAAAGGGGCAGGAGTCAGACCCCATTCCAGGCGGAGAGCCCCCAGAAACTCCCCTGCAAAGCACCGGGTAGGGAGCCCGGGCAGGGATGCTCCAGGAGCTCACTCTGCATGGTGGCAGCTGTTTTGTGTGTGTTGAAGCTATGCTGCCCTCCTCCCTCATCGAGAGATACTCAAAAGCACAAGTTCCCATGACCTATAATGGGGATGCAATAGTACAGTCTGCTGACTTTTTCATTTCAATGTTTTAGCCCACCATGTTTTGCTGCTTGCACACTGACTGAGCCAAGGACAAAAGTCAGAGATTCAGGATTATTATAACCCTGGCTCTAACAGTTGGCACTGGGCAGGCCTCCAAGTACTGCGCTTCTGTGTGGCTTGATTTGGGGCATGACCAGGCTGAAGAGCAGGCAGAGCTTGAGCACGCCAACCCTGTGGGCAGGACCCAAGGTGGGGATGAAGTCAGGCCTGTCCACTCTGGCCAAAAACCCGCCTTGCTCATCAGCAGGAACAGGTCCATCAGCTTGGAGTCCAAGTTCGCTGAATGTGCAGTGGAAATAATTCCATTTTTCCCATTAAGTATCTCTAGTTTAGACCAGGAAAAAGACCCATCTGAGTAAACTATCCCTGGCAACTGTGACGCCGTTCCCAGTGCCAGCCACCGAACACTGACACGCTTTGGACGTGTCCCGTATCACAGCTATGGCTCCTCCAGACCAAGACACACCGCGCTTTCACGGTTTGCCCCCCAAAAGAAAGTGCTTCTTACATAAGCCGTGGGATGTCACTGACAGGCACAGTCCCATCGTGTGTCTCGTTTTCCCCGTCCTCCTCCTCCTCCTCGCTGCTTTCCGACTCCTCGCTGGAGGAGGAGTAGTCTGTCACCTTCTTCAGGGGGCGATTGGTTTCTTCGATGCGCAGCTCCCTCAACTCTTTGGCTAAGGCCGTCAGATCCTAAAGGGGATGGGGGCAAGAAAACAAGAAAGCGATGGTTATTATATTTAAAGCGAGGAGAATGTCACATACATCTCTTCAAAAGCCAATGCTAACAGCACGAGCAACAAGAAATAGCTTTACAGAGTCGTTACAAACATGAGACGAATGTAAGACAATGTTTGTAGCATGTAGCATTTATTAAACAAAACAAAACTGATTTATGCTCACTGAAAAATCAATAGCCAACCTCTTCTTTTTCTGTTTGGAACGTGTATGTGCATATATATACACACACTTATATGTATATACACGACAAAATTATATTTGTTGGAAAAGGTGAAGTTCAGTCACCATCATAGTAAACTGGAAAACGTCATTTCAAAGATTGGCTCAGAGAATTTCTCCTGCAGGGTTTTCTCTTCTTTCAAACTTCTCAAAGAGACCCCGTAATTGTATTTATTCTGTAATAAATGCATCTGGGAAGGAAGCAATGACAGCATCTCCCATGGAGTGGTGCAACCCCCACATCAAGAGCTGCTTCCGTGGTCAGTCTGGGCCGTCGGGCGGCTGCCGAGAGGCGGTGAGGAGCACGAGGAGAAGCGCCCGGCTCAGCCAGACTTTGGAGTCACAGCTCTGAGTCAGCCACACGATCAAAAAAAAAAAAAAAAAAAGCCCAAAACAAAACAAAAAAATCCCTCAGCGGGACCCATTAAGCACTTTATGTGAAATGTGGCAGCCTACAAGCTAAGGGCAAAAAAAATAAAAAAGCCTTGAAACAAGAAAAAAGATAGGAGCAGTCCCAAAGCCTAGTAATAATTTTTCAGTTTACCATGACTTTGATGAGGCCTCAGACCCGACAGTCATATAAAATAGACACTGCTATTTCAAAACAAGGAACATGGCAGGCACCGTGTAGAAAAGAGACTTTTTGTTATCTTACATGCTTTTATAGCAATGCAGGGGGAAGCAGTAGGGCAGAAAAGCATGAGAGCTCGAATTAGAATGGGTTAGAGAACTCTGTTGCACAAGACATGCACATGACGAACAAAGCATCGCAATTGTCAGTCTTACCATTTCTCCCTATATTAGTGACCGAGGTAGGCATCAGTGCATTCGGTCAGAGATAAAGGATTAGGGAGAAAGAAACTCATTGAAAAAGACTAAATTCCACAATTGTCTTACGGCCATACTCTCATTTACTGCATTTCCAGTTTACCGTTCCAGCAGGGCGACTACGGCAATATTAATTATGGTTGCAAAGGGAGCTCTTAAAATCTATCCCGTCGACACGTGGAGAAAATGATGGAAAACTTCTATGGCTGAGATGCAAACCCAGTTTATTTTTTTAATCGTGAAGCAGGAATATTTTGCAAGCAATTGGTACTTTGGTTATTGGTGACCCACACCTCCCGGCGGGTTCCCACCGGTGGACAGCCGCACATTCTGCTCCCAGGTCTGCCCTGCCTGCCCTGCCTGCCTGCCCTGCCTGCCCTGCCTGCCCTCTGACGTACAGCCAGAGACGCCCACGGACATCACAGGGCTTTGCATCAGACCCGTCAATATTTGTATACCAAAGAAAGCTAGTTTTTTAACAAAAAGATCAATCCCTGCGATGGGTGTTACATGTCCCTCTCCAAATCCAAACGCTCTCTATACCTTTAAAGAAAGGCTCTTTACCAGGGTTAAGGAGAGAATGTGGTTTTACAAGAGTTTACTTTCAATGCCAACATGTTTGCGATTGAAACGCCGTCAAATCTGCAGTCATGACAACAAATTATTTTAATTAGCGCTGCAGCAGCTTCTATGATATGATTGTTTCTTTTCCTAAATAAGAATCAATGAAAATTTGAACAGCTTAACAATGCTTTCCATTTAGAGTATAAAATACGCTCTTTATTGAGCACTTGCCTTTGAGTTGGATTAGAGCTTTCTCAACTTTGAAAAGGACTTTACGACCGCATAAGAGCCTCTTAAAATTGCAGCTGAAATTCCTGCAGCGCAGGACTAGCACTAAACCCTTCTCTGTCACAGCGATGGACTGTGAAAATTACTTCTTTTTTGCACCTTCCATGTCTAATGTGCTTCAAGGCACCCTATCAGCCTTCTTTGGTCATCACTAGAAGATAGTCAAGTATTTTAAAAATCAGCTTAATTAGTTTTTAATAACTAATTTGGAAGTTATAACAGCAATAATGCTCCCAGACAATATCATCAGATAACTCCTATTTCCTAGTTAAAGCTTTGCCTCGGGATGGTTAATTCTTTGATGCTATCATTTTCTCTAAGTAATGAGCACTTTGTAGGATTAAACGGCTTCACTGAGTTGCTCTTGGACCAAAAACAATCTGACAAGTAGAAAGAAAGCGCTCTGTAGTTCCACATGTGTTTGAAATGTTATTACTGAGGGTGACACAATACATAAGTTAGCAGTATCAGTGCTCTTTAATTACTTTTAATTACAAAGACTTCTGGAGATTTAATATTTGCTGGAATCAAGTCAGATTGGTTTCCAAAAATCACATAGCTCATCGAACCTGAATTTAGCACACACATGCTGCCTCTATTTAGACACTGATTTATGTGCTTTTTTCTTAACAAAGCACCTCATTAAACAAAATGCATTGCTTGTGTTTTATCCAAGAGAACAAGTTAACTAACCAGCACATCTTCCTTCTTTCACATCTTCTATCTTTAGAGGAGCGAGGCTGCAGGAGAGGCTGCTGATGCCGGTGCTTTCCATTGCAGCCCCGCAGTTACCAGTGTGCGCAGCGAGCGCGCCGCAATGCACGTGTGAGGCAAGTTAGATGCTCAATCGGGAACGTTCGGTCTCTTCCCATGAACATTTAAACACTCACCATCGCCAGATGCGCACACTTTCAAAATGCTATTGTATGGTGAAAAAGGTGTAATTCAGGACTCTCACTTTTTTAAGAGGATGGACGAAGACTAGCATTGCCCATCAACACCCAAGAGGGCTCCGCTGACTCTGGCTTTACAGCTGATGGTCTGGTCCATGAGAATGAATTACCCACTGTATTCCACTGCTCTGTTTTCCTTTATTTGCCAAGCGCCTTCGTTCGAATTATTAGGCTTAAAATGCATTTGAAATAGCGCTTGATGGCCCCACTGAAATCAGTGGGCGGCCGGGGGCTGTAGCTGGGAGCAGAATGTGGTGAGCGGTGCAGGCTGCCTGGACCACCACCGCCAGCACGAGAACCTCCGCTCTCGCTCTTTCTTTCAAATACGCCGAACAACGGCAGCACCCTTTGCTCCGTGCCTGAAAGTTGGGGTGCTTCTTGCCACGGCCTCCATGCAAGTGGGCTGGCCAGCGGGTTTCGGGCAGCCCACGGCTGAGCAGAACACACCGGCAGCACCGCTCCCCTCCCCGTGGGCAGGCTCCCTGCGCCGAAACCAATCGTTCGGTCTCCCATCTGACCCAAGATTGCATCGCCACCTTTTTCAATGTCAGCACTAAGAAAACCCGGTTCGATATTAAGCGCTAACTAGTCAACCTTGCATAGGTATGACCCACTGAGAAAAGATATCACTAACCTCATCTATAGCTTTCTTATAGCTCTGTGGGTAAAGGAAGAATAATCAGCATCAGAGGAAACAGATCGGGACAGGAAAAAGCCAGAGGAAGGGCAAGCAGGTTAGAAATAAAATTAGAATTGTTAGCTCAACGCTGTGGAGTGTAGAGAAAAAAACCAACATCAACAAAACATTAATACACATTAAAAAAGAGAAGCAGTGGAAATTCATTTTGTTATTAGGCTGACTCTGCAGTTTTAAAATACAAACATCAACAGCATTACACCAGGAGGAAACACTTCGGATGAGATTTTGCTCAGAATAATAAAACGGGAGTGTACAGAAACCACTACCAGGTTTGGTTTTAAGCTGTGAAGGCTGTCGGGGGCCGGTCGCCCAGCCTTCCCGAGCAGAGCATCCCTCCGCCAGGCTGCTGCGGGGGACATGCAGCACGGAACACAACAATGTGCCATCGGCAACCACCGCGCCCAAGCTAGCAAAGCCCTTAAGCATCTGCTTCACGTGAAAACACAGGCTTAAGTGCTTTCCCCTAGACTTGGGCTCCTGATAAAAACTCATGCACTCTCTTAAGCATTCAAATCTCCCACGGGCTCTCGCTGTACCACCGCTTTCCAGTCTCTCTGCTGGAGGAGCAATGGTACTAGCCTCTTTTTTGGGGTCCCCGCGGTTGTGCTACTGCACCGAAGGGAAACGTGGCCAAGCCGGCTGGCAACGTTCCCATGGGAAATAATTTCAGACTCACAGCGGGCCGGCTCGGTCGCGTCACGTCCCTGTTGTCTTCCTGCTTTACCTTGGTGGGCTCGTGGGAGAGCACAGGGGAGCCTTCAGGCTTGGCGTTCCCTGGGTGAAAGGCAAGCGGGGAGAGCGGGAATTAAAACGCTGCTGAAAGCCGTCACTGCATCCCATCGCCTGGGATGGGTGGGTGTGGGGGGCTTCATCGTCCCCCCCTCGCGCCGGGGCACTGGCAGCCCCTTCCCCAGCTATTTGCCCATGAAGCGCAGGAAGACAGTGGTGAAAACAGACGAGAACATCCCAGGCTCAGGACTGGATACCCCGTAAATAGGTAACTTCTGTGCAACTAATAAAGTTCCACTACGTTTTGCTTCTGTTGTCTCGAAAAATCCTCCTGCTCCTCTCTACTTGACTACATGGAGTGTCCCTCCACAGAGCGACAGAAACCATAGTCCAGCCCAGCCTCCACCGACAGCCTTCTCGCAGTGTGGCTGCCCTTTTTTCTACTAAAGAAACAAATTCACTCTGCAAAAGTGCAGGGCATGTGATAAATTAAAAGCTCTGCAGCATCTGACATTGCTAGGACATTATTTGTCACAGGATTCCTCATTAGTAAATACAAAACCAAACCAAAAAGGACAATTGCTGATAAACTGCTTTTATTGACTACCTAGAGAAGTGATGATTTCAACAACAGACACGTCATCTTACGGCCAAGTCATAAAAAATTCAGAGCATGGAGGCAGCATTTGTTTTAATGTGCTTCAGCCCTGGGGATTTATACTGCGGGGCTGTGCCAGAAATGCAGATGTATGGGCTCTCTGTGCTTTAGCAACTCCTACGGCAACTAAACGGGGGAACGGAATATCTTTAAGAGTGGCTCTAAGATGAGAGGAAACAATTCGGCTAGCAACATAAACCCAGCGTATGCACGGCTGCCTGGTGAAAGCATTTTAGAGAAAGCTTCTTACGGGCTAATTCACTCCTCTGCTCCCATCTCAGGCTTTGCACAAAGATGAAGTTCGGGGGAAAAAAGGAAAAAAGAGATACCCACCCAAAGTGAAACACAATCCCAAAGAAAGCACCACAGAAGCGAGCTTGGGTCAATGAAGATAGGAAGCATGCTGCTATTCTTTTTTTTTTTACCCTACAGCATAACCCCCATCTCCTTTTGTGTAAGCCACTTGGCACTGCGACGCTTCAGTAGAGCGCGGGAGCAGCGCACGCTGCCATGGGCATCCTACACCAGCATCCAGGCAAAAGGGAGCGTCGGCATCTCTGTTTGCAAGGAGGCCAGCTGGTCGCACAAGTACGTCAGAAATGATGAATCCTTTGACTTTTTAATTCTTTAAAAAAAAACATACCTGAGATCACAGGCCTCTTGCCCTTCCTGCGTATCAAACAAGCCTCAGAAAGCACGCCCGGTGCTAAGGGATGTTTTCGAGAACCTCACCTCTGACTCTGTTGCGCTCACTGGAGCCAGCCTGGGAGCCGGGCTGGGACCCGCCCTGGGAGCTGGGCTGGGAGCTGGGAGTGCTGGAGCTGGAGGAGCTGCCGCTGCTGGTCCTCTGCAGCGGGCTCTCCACGATGGGCTCCGTCCGCCTCAGGTCCGGGTTGCTGCGGGAGCACAAGACAGGGGCACCATCGGATGGTGCTGCAGGCACCTCCGGGGCTCCAGATCCTTCCCACAGTGACAGGGACAGTCGGAAGGGGAGGAGACACCTCCTCTGCTGGAGAAGACAGGGCTGGGGTCTTCTCTTCTGAAGCTACTGAGCCTGCAAGCCCCACCGAATCCATGGGAGCTGAATTAGGCACTCAACATCTTTACGGAGGCCGACCACAACCATGATGAAAAACTGGCTAGAGCAGCTTTCTACTCTTATTTTGCCAAATTCGGCAAAAATTAAGACTCTTTGCTCAAAACTCCCCTTCAGCCTGTAGATACGCAATGCTGGAGTTATCTGAATTAAACACCAATATTCATCATAAAAGCAGGAATCTGCAAATTGCTGTTAGACATATTTCAGCGAAGAAAGGATCTCAAGTTTGCAGCAAGGCTGCAGATCACTTTTGCCACTTAATCACACTTCCCAATTTTCATGGCTTCACTTCAAACTTGCGTAAGATATCCACTTTTCCTTGATTTCTTTCACCCTTGTGAACATACATACATCTAGAATAAAAAGCATCCTTGATACACAAAGAGTGACTAATATCTCTCGGAGTATCAGAAGCCTGTAGGAAATTAATTCTTATTTGGCACTGATATGACATCAGAAGACATGTTCAATGCAGAGTTATGCAGTTTGGTTTTATACAATATTCCTGTTAAGTGATCTTATTATTCAAAGTCCTGTCAAAAATGTATAGAAAGCTTTCTCCAGCAAGTCTAATTAGGACCTTGCGTACATAAAAATGATGTGCAATTGGAGGGCGTGCATGCGAAGCGCAAGGTGCGCAGGGCGCGCAGGCCGTGTCCCTCGGAGAACGACCACAAAGGTGCCAATTGCGCAAAGGCCCGTTGCTGTAATGGGGTTGTTGGCAGAATCGTTTGGACGCTGCTTGGCATTGCTATCATCAGAAACCACTGCCTAGTGTTGTCTTGCATTGACGCAGGCGGGTATTAAAATGATGAGAGCAAGACAGTAACTTTCTCTGTGCAAGGGAACATCCCCTCATTTCTTACAATAGCGTAACAAATAAAAGAAAGCATATTTTAATCATATTTACATTTATGCACGGGAAGAATCAAGAACTAATAGGAGAGGTGGTTAAAAAGGAAAACTGGAGAAATGCTACATTACTGTGAGGGAAATGAAATGTGAAACCATTTCACCGAATACTTAGTTTAATGGACATGGTAGCATCCTAATCATTTCCAGTTTTCATCAAACTGAAGGACTCCAGCTCATGCTGTACAGCTGACATGTCCTTAGCTAAATTAATTCATGAAATGTATTTGAATAAAATAGTACTAATAAATTTACCTCTACCGACCAGGACTGGGACCAGGAGGCTGAAGGAGACACTGGGCAACCTTCAACTTGAATCCCACAGACTCCCATTATCCTTTTTATTTTCAATACTATCACTTACTAGGACCATGCAGTCCAACACCCCTCTGCATTTTAAATTGTCCTTCAAGCAACAGCTAAATAAAAGAACAACATTTTCAAGAACTCAAAATGCTTCAGCCTTGAGCAATAAAGAGGAACTAACCACGATATGCATGCTTTTTGTCTAATTTAAAAAACAACAACAATAAAGATTCCTGCTCCTTCTGCTACCCCTGCCAGCTACTCGAAGCTGCTGCCTGCTGTACATGAGTTTGCTGATGCATGGTTGGGGCACTGAGCTGGAAAGAAAGGCGTATGCTGAAAACTGGTGACAGCACATGGCTACGAACATCCCGGTGTTCGCTTTTTGACCTCACCCTAAAAGGACAAGGCAAGAGAAGAAACCAAGGAGCTCCACCACGGAAGGCTGCGTGGAACACGTATTTACCCTGAGATTTGCCTGTCTGAGTTTCTAGATCTGCCCACGAGGCTCTGCAAACCAGAGACAAGCTCTCGCACAACTAAGCCACGTTTTTTTCATCTGGCTCTGAGCAGAGCCCGCCAGCTTCCCTGCTTGTTTTAAACATGCCCACGGATAGCTCTGGCATGGCAGATGGCAGATGTGGTGCAGCATCCTTCCTCAGGGTGCTACAAGCGCACCCTGCACACCGCTGTGCCGGAGAGCTCGATCTGGCTAAGCTAAAGGCCCTAGTCCTAGGAAGCTGAAAGGAATTTAATCCTTGATCTACATCTAAGGAAGATCTCACCAAGCTGTATCAGTGTCTGTCCCCCAGCACATTCCTTGCTCGTTATCTGTGAAAAGCTGCTCTGACGGTAGGAAATGTATGGTATGTATCACTGAGATCTCCCCACTGGCTTACATGGACCCCCTTATAGGCAAGAAGTGACACTGGGAAAACCAGAACCTAATTCCACTAAAGGGAGCGCCCAAATTCCTGTTTGACCCCACAGCAGCAGATGCAGCATCCCCCTCGAAATTCTGCAATGCCCAGGAACGTATTAAGCCCAGGGAGCAAAACCTCCAGGGATCCAAGCGCTCATGGCCTTTGCTGTCGTTACAGAATACTAACGAATGCAAAACTAGTTCATCCCAGCGACAAGAGAAGCATTGCAAATCTCGTGTTGTTACGAGTGAGCAAAAGCAGGGCTAACCCCCAGCCCGCGTTCGGGCTCCCCAGCTGGGCGATGCCAGGAGGAGCGCAGGCAGTAGCACCCTGGGATCACTCCTGCCCGTCCCCCTCGGTGTCCGTACCTTGCCCGAATGGGCTGGGAGCCCAGCCGGGGCCCCAGGGCGCTGCCATTCCCTGGGGAGTTCTTCCTTGCCAGAGCAGGGGATATGGAAGTGGTTCGTTGAGGCACCTGGAAAGGAAGGGAGATATTCGCCGTCACCGAGTCTGCCCCAGCACGTCAGGCGGCCGGTGGCACATCTCAGAGATCACCTTTCAGCACTGCCTGAAAACTTGACTTACAATTCATTTCCTACTGAGAGATATGCAATATTTATAGCAATTGAAAAATACAAAGGTCTTGGCTTTTAGAAGGAATCACCTGAGTGTGAGACAGAAACGAGCTGCAAAGGTGCGGTCAGGGAGCTCCCGGCAGAGGAGCCCGGAGCAGCACACAGAGCAGCCCGGCTACCATCAAACAGGGCATTCACTTTTTCAAAAGCTGAATGTATGCACACACATATATATAATCTAAATCCAACAAAACCCAGAAAAGTATTTTATAAGGTAAAATTCAGACTAAAGTGCATTTCAGCAGCCACGGTGGAGTTTTTAGCATCTCTAGTTCAGATACAACACGCACCAGCAGAGAGAAGGTGTCGACTGGTGGACAAACAAGAGGATTGACAGTGGAAAGATCCAGACTGAACCACCTAACACTCGCAATCAAACCCTATGACCTTTGTTGAGCTTCGGATGCCGCTGCCAAAACCCCGCTGCCGGCAGGACGGCTCACCACCAACACCGCCAGCAGAAACCAGCGGCAGCCTACAGGTGCTACGGCGGGTAACCCCGCAGCCCGGCCTCGTCCCGTGGGAGCACGGGCATCGCCGTGCGGCCGCAGGCACAGTGGTCTCGCTCCCCGGGAGCGCAGGCTGGCGTGGAGAGGCACGAGATACTCACCGTGCAATGCCTTGCACCAGATAACAGAGAGGCCAAGGGCTTGGTGGGATTAGCAAAAAAAGGATTAGGCATTTTTTTTTTTTTTGAGAATAAACATGCAGTTATGTTAGGGAAGATAAAGAGATTTAGAGAGCGAGAGCGCTTTATATTCTGCGGCATCGCTAGCTACAGCTTGTCTCATTAAAGAGCAATCCCCCCTCCGGGTAGGGTACTCTGCAGTTGGGACTTGGGGATTTTTTTACCTTCCTCTGAAGCATCCAGCTGTAAGCACTGGCAGAAACAAGACCCCGGACCACAGAGACAGCCGGCCCTGCCTCACGGGGCAGTCCTTTCGTTCCCGCTTACAGACACATCAAACCCACTTCGGGCAGTAAAACGTGGTCGGACTCCTCGTGGGTATTACTGCCGACATGACGGCCTGAAATGTGATCTCCCTTCCACAGCTCGTGTTCCCTCAGTCGAGGGGGAAAATACTCCATCGTGCTGGAAAACAGCTTTTTACCCCGGAGCAGGTGCCATGGTCTCACTGGGTAGCACATCACTGCAGTTAAGAGATGCCCTTCTCAAAGGACTCAAGGCAAAAGCCAACCTTAAATTGCAAGGGATTTCTCAAAATTGGGTTAAAACCAGGCAGCCACCCTTCTGCACTACTGAGGAGCGAAGCACATGAACAACTCCAGGAGCAGTTGGCTTGCTTTTCCTCTTAAGTAAGCACCAACGTCTCTTATCACTTGGCGGTAGCAGAAATAGAATTATTATTAATATATGTGACATGCCACCATAGATCGCTTGCACAGGGAGGCTTACCTCGTAGCGGCTGTTTTGCTCTTAAAAGGCAAGTCATTTACTTTGTTTATACATAGAAATACTGCCTCTCAGTCAGCGACAAATACTGCCTCACTGTCACTAATCAATTTGTAATCATTTTTTTCTCTGTAAAAATCCTCCCAGGCGGAGCGCTGATTCACTGTAAGAAGAACCTTAATGGTCAAGTTATAATTCTTCCAAAATGAAGGTGTATAAACAACGCGATCGAAATATTCGTCCAAAAGAGTCTTAATTAAAGAGGTACTGCCACACGCTGCCAAAATGTCAATGAAGGTATAAAGCTGCTGGAGCCTTTACAAGTCTTCCATCAAATATTGATTGCAACTGGAGGCACGGTACCGGACTAAAAAGGACCCGTCTTATTGAGTATGACAAATTTTATGTTCCTATAATTCTATTTAAACAGAAGGTTGTTTTTTATCCTAGGGAAAGGAGAAATTAATTTGCTTTGGCCTCTGTCTGGGCTCGAGAACTGTCCTTGCTGGAGGGTAACACTGTTTTGCAGCCCCGTGTGTTCACCCGAGAGCGGCTCCCAGCATCTCGTGCAAAACCTGCCTTGGGAAATGCAGCCCCCCGGCAGGTCGGTACCCGCCGCGGAGCCACGGGGGTGGGCTCGGTCCTGCCCGCTCTGCTTTGCCAGAGGTGCTGAGCACAGCACCGTCCCGCGGGGACTGAGCTCCGGGATCGCCTCTTTGACGTGCTGAAAGTGAGGAGCGATAGTGTTACCTTTGGTGGAATGTCTTCCTCCTGCCGTAACCAAGAACTTCGGTCAAACTTTTCAATGCGAGGGGGCAGAGGAGGGTTTTCTGAGGTGGGGTCCGAGTTCTGCCTTGGCATCTCAGTGCGGTGAGAGGTCACCGTCAGAACCTCCTGAAACCCAGCCAGTCCCTTTGCAGGCTGTTCATGCAGTGACTGAGACCCAGACAAGGAGCTTCCTTGGGATTTCACAGTGACCAGATGTGGAATCTAAGCACCAAGTCAAAACAGAACTATCAGTACAAAATGGAAAAAAAAAAAAAAGAATAAAAAAATATATTTAAAAATTTGATTTAAAAAAAAAATTTTTGATTAGCACTTCGGATGCACTAAAAAGCCCCCTCGGTTTGAGATCAGCACTGCCTCAGTTTCAGGAACTTCTGACTTCTAGCGCTTCAACGCAAGATCTACTAAAAATCACGCTCGCACAGCTCAGCCTTTTAAAATCAGGCAGTGTCACGCTTCGGTCCTGACCGCTCCTGCGTGCGCAGGGTGATGCGGCTCGTGCCGACAGCCCCGTGGGTACCACCCCAGGAGCAGGGGCAGGCTCCCTCCTGCCAGCTCCCGCACGCGCCGTGCCCGCCCCAGGCTCTGCCTGCCGCTGGCCGCATTTCCAGCTCCTACGCCTGCACCTCCAAGGTTCTGCTAATGAGGTTTGGCATGGATTTTCCTTGTTAAAAATGAAAAAAAGAAGGAAACGATAATAAATAATAATTAATTAAAAAAAATCATCAGGAATTCTGAGGCATAGATGGCTTAAAAAAAATATCTTGAGGCATGAGTTTCTATAGGTCTATGGAGCCCCTATCCCATGGATCAATCCTATAGATCTAAGGGTTAGGAGTGAAAGGAATACTGACATCTGTTTTGGGAAATCGGAGAAATTCACAAAGTTAGAGTTTGTGAAATCAGAGCTTCTTCCCAGGACCCTGTGAAGCTGCACTTCTTTGATACAGTGGGGTTGTAACTTTTATTTGACATTTCTACATACACTTCTATGCACACATGTACACGTATCACGTGAATATGCATCTGTATGCATACAACTACATGGGTCTCCGGGTTTCAAACAACCTTTTCATTAGTATTTTACTGCCAAACAAAAGTCTTTGCAGGTGTTGACAATACAGGTTGTCAAAAAGGTCACTGAAAAGTATTTGGTCAATCAGAGAGATTACAGTGAAGTGGAGTTTTACCCACTTCCCAATGTATATAGACCATGTACATTGGGGAAAAAGAGCTGTTTAAGGGCTTTTCTGCATGTATTTTGTTTAAAGCTGGCATCGTGCTGTTCATACCACACATGGATGGCACTTAGTTGGTGCATTTCCCCATAGAAAGCCCACGTGGACATGGAGCAAAGGCTTTGTACTTCCCTCTGAAATCCCCGCTGGAGTCTGCGGATCTGCGGGAGCACCTCCCGGGGCTGGACCAGAGCCAGCACTGACACTCGGTGCAGGGCTCTTGGTGGCAGAGTACTTACAGACCTCGTGGCTGGGAGGAATTTTTAGATGGTCATGGTGATCTATGCCCTCTCCAGATGTGTTTGTGACTGATGTCAACTCAATGGAAAACCAAAACAAAACCTTGAATTAAAGCAGCAAAGAAAGCAAAACCTCTTTCTGATGATCCTCAGCATCAAAGCGTCCCGGGTCTTTTGTACCAGGCGCTGTGGTTTTTTTTTTAGACCTTTACATAAACCAGATCCAAAGAGGAACAGAGCAACTGCGGCACTGGACCCGACCAGCGGTTCCTCTCAGTCCTCCAGTTTGTTTCTGGCAGTAACCAGTACGTGATGCTTCAAAGGAAGGTATAAACCAGCGTGATGTTTCTAACACATGGAGGTGACAAGAGGAATCCACTCATGAATGTAGATGCTGCTCTTACTCACGAATATGCTTAAGGCTGAGAAACCAGGGAGCAAGACACTATTTCCCTCTAATCCGCTCTTGTTATCTTACCAGCACGCCCAGCATCCTGGCTCCAGTAGGTGAGCCTGCCGGGGGAAGCACCATTACCTGCGGGTCCACGGGTCGGAGCAGGGGTGGGGTCCGGGCCGGCTGCACACCGCTAATGCTGAAAGACTCCGACCGAGGAGGCAGGTTGGGGTCAGAAATCCTGTTGGCCACCTTATGGGGCATGGCCGGCGAGCTCTGGCGATTGAGCCGGGAGCGCTCCTCCACCTGCGGCGAGACGGGGAGAGTGGGTGAACGCCCCAGAAAAGGCCATTTCCAATTGAAAACCAGGGTCTGCATACACATATATATATATGGAGAGAGATATCTATATCTATAGGAAGCTCTTTTCTCTTTAGGTATATCATATATATTGTACAATCATGGAATCCAAGTTACCCAGCAGATTGTGCAACAAATGCATTTTAAAGACACCGAAAGGATTATCTGTATTTATGCGCCCAATTAATTTCCGAATATGAAATGGAAAAATAAAGAAAAGGCAACATGCCTCAGAAAGGTGTTTCTAGAAGATGACTCCTGAGAAGCTCTCGCTTCTTCTCAAATGTATCTTTAAGCAAGGGGACCCTTTTCCTTCACTACTACAAACACCACGAGGAGTGCTTTTGTTTGATCTGAATAAAAGAATAAACATGGCAGCCAGAAAATGGCTGGCTTTGATCTAGGTTTAGCGAGTCTGGCACCTTGTCATGTACGCAAGGAGAAAAATCTCTATTGCTGATACAGAAATAAACCCAAAGCCCACTGCTTTCAGTTACCCTTGATCAAAATACAGTGGTTTCAGCTAGCCCAGGCATACGTGCGATCTGGGCGCCCCTGCAGTTAGACTGTATGCATTGATATTCATGCAGCATATGCTATGCAGAATTTCTGATACCTCGAGATCTGACGTATATTTTAATTGACGTATCATTAATGTGTTAAATACCCTTAGCATGTCTTGATTCCACCATCTACAACGTCAAGTTAAAAGGCAATCCTTAAAACAGGTTTGCTTGGAAAGAATCACAGCTCTTCCTTAAGTAAATAAATACTCACGAAACAAAAGAATCATACTAATAAAAATTAATCTTTTCCTCTTTCAGATACTGAGCAGGAGCCAGAGTAAAATTTGGGTAAGCAATACGTGTTAAGGACTCTTTCCTTTCTAGTTCCTGAGGGACCACCTGGGCCACTGCTGTGTCCCAAGAGGGCGTCACAACTTCGCCAGGTGCTGCCCGCCAGCTAGCAGAGGCCATGCAGAGCTCAGTTCAGCGATGCCCACAGGAGCGGACGCAAGGATGGGAAGGAGAACTCTCTCTGAACAAGGGAGCAGCAGCATGAGCGCTGGGTTGCAGGCCCGGTCCAGTACATCTCCTTATCAGCCAAGCCTTGGCACGAACAGCAGGCAGAGACGGTGCTGCTGCCGAGTCCTCCGGCTGCTTGCAGGCGCTCTCCGGCACGCTGCCAAGCCGTAATGCGCAGCTGATTACGGAGGACTTCAAAGCTTGCGTGGAGGAGAAGGCAGGAGAGTGATGAAATGGGGATGTCTGTGTACCGGGAAGGAGAAAAGCACTTGGTTTTCCCACTGCCAGCATCTCCTTGCTAGCATTTTGTTGCACCAGCACAGCAGAGGATGCTCTTGGCACTCTCCAGCTGTACTTCATAGAGCCTTGCTGACTCCACCATTAAGCAGAGAGGGGGAAAAAGCAGCAAAACCCTGCAGGAATTCATCATTGCTCTGGTTCCAGCCATCTCTAATTGAACTCAAGGTTCCCCTCAAATGGGAAACATCCCTAGCAGCTTCTGTGCAGGTCCCAGTGGAACGCTGCTAATGTTTTTATACATCACTTCAAAGCGAGAGAAGGATAAAAGCCACGGGGACTGAAGGAGGAGCCGATGCGCGCGTTGGCTGCTGCAGCACGGCTCATGACGCACAGCTGAGCCCCGAGCCCCTGGGAAGCTCGGAGCTGCAGGAAAGCACCGCAGGGCCCGGCCACCGCATGGAAAACGTCCGATTAAACCCATCCCTCCTTTATACATAGTCGCATATGGCATAGACCTGCCCAAACCCATCCTTCAGCTGACCAAGCTTCTCTGTCACTGAGAAGTTAGACCTGGCTATCTGCATCACTTTGTTAGCAAATCCTGGTCCATAACAGAAGAGTCAGTAATGGAGAGAGCTGCTAATTACAGTACTGCTGCTTCGAGTGCTAATGCCACGTCCCTGGCTGGATCGTCAGAGGGTCCCAACATGATGTCCCAAAAGGCCCAGCTAGTCCTTGATTCTAAGAAGGGATGTGCCTGGGCAAACAGGGCAGGTCTGGGACAGCACCCAAGCTACATCCCAAGCTAACTTCCCCTGACATAACCCTTCACTCCCAAGAAGATGAGTAGAAGGGACAGCAGATGGGGATGTGCATCCATGCCTGTTGGTACGACTATTTGATCAGACTGTTTTGTTTAGCATAAAAAAGAGAAATCCTTGTCTGGCTCCAGGGAAGCTATGAAAGAGGCAGTACAGCCTGGCTCCTAACCCAGAGCTTTGTCTTCACCAACAGGCCAGTCCCTTGATGAGGGGCCGCAGGGACACAACCGCGACGTGAGTGGCACAGCCTCACCTTTATGCTTTGCCCCACATCTTCAGGGTCTGGGAGTCACCATGTGTGCGGTGGGAAAATAAGTGCATAAAGGAGAGGTATGAAAAGCAGAGAGGGGCATGGCACAAGGAGAACTCAGCTGTGGTGATCAAGCTCCTCAGAGAGAAGACTTGAGACCTATCAAGGAGCATAAAAACAAGGACGGCACGGGACATCATGCAAAATCCTCAGGAAATATCCCAATAAGCTCTGCAGAGCCTCCAGAAATTGTAGGCTGAGCACCAGACTTGTCTCTTCCTTGTTCCCAAAGGAAAACAAAGTGTCAGTATTTCTGTTAAATTAGCACGCACGGGTTGGGTATGGAAATTGCTAAACTATAGCAAGAACCATGGAAGGCTGATTAAGTATCAGCGCAAGTCTATCCGTACAGCCAGCAAGGGTGGTACTTCAATATTTGCAGCAAAGTAGATGAACTGTGCTAAAAGTGGGACTATGCAATAGATAAAACAGGGGATGGAGGCAAGAGGAGTAGTTTTGGGAAGTTCCCAAGGGCGTTGTGTCAAGGCAGTACATCAAACTGCTGCTCTCAAGACGCGGTTCTGCAGAAAGCTGCAGAGGCACCACCAAAGTGGAAGCCTCTCCCGTCAGAGGCGGCTCAGCACATCTGGAACATCTCATCTGCAGACCCACCTACCAAACCGCTTCTTCCACTGGAAGGGCTGGAGAACGACGCTGCAACTCTACGAAAATAATGTTGGCTGGCACATCGCCACCAAAAGACTCTGAAGACTAATCAGAAGGGAAAGGAGAAACCCAAGGGAGTATAAAGAGGTGAAAAGAGTTTTTGACATGCACATATATCTCTGAACTGTTCGTATTATTGGCCTTTGCTTAGCAACGGATAGCTGATTGAATTTCTTAAGCATTTGATGCTTGCGGGTATTGTGGATGCAGCTGAGGGTTGTCAAGAGGAAAGACCAGGAGACAGCTATGTGTTGGATGCACATTGCATCTCTGCCAGGACTAAAGGGTGCCAGACATTTGGCAGCAGGGGAAGAATAGGAGAGTTATTAAAAGATCTTTCTGCCCAGGAGCAGGGTTACAAAATTAAACCAACTAAACACAAAGAACGTTAGAAAAATTAATAGCAAGAGTGGGCACCAGTCTTACTGGAGCCACCACAAAGAGATTAAGGGGAAAGAGTTTGCGCATAATCCTGAAACCGCACCGCAGACAATGCATGTCTTCGTCTTTTTAAGACTATTCAGCCAGGCAATAATTAATATTCAAGATCTCACAATTGTTACAACAATTCCCTCTTTTTGCTGGAGAGAAAAAGAAAATGGGCAATGTGGCTTGCCTTCCTGAAAATCATGAAAGAGCAGCAACCCCAAGAGATACAGCCCTGAGCATGGGAGGAAAAGCTGTCTGGTCCTCGTTTGATTATGAGGAACTGAATTAGCGCTCAGCAAGGAACCCTGTACAACCGCCCTCGGCATTCGCCCCTGACCCCAGCAGACTTGTGGATGTGCCAGGAAGGAGCATCAGGAGCTCCTGGCATGCCCAAAAGTCCCCAGCTATGGCTGAACCCCTCCAGGAGGGATCCATCCTCCTCCTTGCATGCCCTCATGGAAAAACCTCTTTCCTTGCACAAACATACATGCAGACGCCAACACATTGCATTGAACTGGGAGTGTTTCCAGCACAGCTAATGGCATCTGCTGGAGGCTGATCCAGCAGAGCGCAATCTGCTGTATATATTTCAGACCAACCTGCGTGTCCAGCCCTGCGGATGCAGACAAGCACCACCATGCTCCTTGTTCTTGCCTACCTCCTTGGCCCATGCTGGTTTCTCGCTGGCATTTATCCCTTCTTTGTAATGGTAGAGGGGTTTCTTCTCTGCCGGCCTCTGGTCCTGCCGCTGCTGCTGCTGCTGCTGCTGCAGGGAGACCAGGTAGTCCCGCTCCTGCTGGAGCTGCCTCTGCAGCCTCTCCGCTTGCCGCTGCTCCTCCAGCTGCTTGCGCTTATACTCCTACCCAGAAGAAAACACAGTGACACGGGTGCCCGGCCAGCCTGTAAACGCAGGGCTGCAAACCGCAGATTTATCTGTTTGGGTGGAAAATTGAGCCTGAGTATCTGAAAGGCTGTTTTCTGGCAAAGCTCATTGATTTGAAAGACTTTGGGGACGGAGCTGTAAAGCATCCTGGAGGAGAGACGTTTGGGAGGACAGAGCCAGCAAATTCAGAGTTGTGACCCCGGCGTCGGGACTTTGCGGCCGGTGAACTGCCCTGTCCATCGGGATCAGGGGGTGCCAGCGCTGCCTCGCCAGGGAAACACTGTGAGACCCCCCCCAGGGCTCAGACATTCCCTTAGGAGTTACCATTGACTTCGCCCAGATTTTTCTGGATGGGAAGAACAAAGCATCAATCCGATAAGGTGCCAAACATCACCGGGTCAGCCAAAACCCAACCGAAGCCAAGTCCTCTGTAGGACAAATTTATTGTTCGTGGGAAGGGCCGCACAGCTGAGCCAGCTGTATGATCTTTCTGAATCCCTACAGCTCTGTGAGGTTTAATGAGCAAATAATTTTGAAAGGGCCTTTTTTAAAAGGCCAGGGCTTGTGCGAGGGATTTTCTTTTCCCTAAATAAAATTAATAACAAGAGAGAAAAAGAATAATCCCTGTGGATTAAAAGAAAACGCAGTGACAGTAACAGCTAACAGCATTAAAAAACTCAAAAATAAATTAAATTAAAAAAAGAGGACATCTAGAATGCAAAGAGCACGAGAGGGAATATACAGCGTTCCTGTGAGGAAATTAAAACAAAAGCCTTCACTCAGAATATGAAAACCCACACGGCAGGGTGGGTTTGCCGGGTGCAGGCACGCGACAGCTCGACCACGCTCCAACATGCTGCCAGCAGCCTTCGAAATTACGCGGCAACGGAGAGGGCCGCTCCCCTCAGGAAGGTACAAGCATGCTGATGCCGCGGAAGGGATGCAACGAGAGAGGCGTGCACCGCGAGGGGACCCGGCCCGAAGCGGCGGCGGGGGAATCGAGGCATGCTCGCGGCCACGGCGTCCCCCACGTCTCGGCACGGCAGGAGGCACTCGGGGGACGTGGGTGTACGTGGGCACATGCGGATGCGACACAGGCAGAAAGCGGCAAGCGTGGCCGGGGCCTCCTATTTACCAGAAGTAGCGCTTGCTCCTGCAACAACTGCTGCTGCAGGATCTCTAACTGTCTCTGCTCCTCCTCTAACTGTCGCCTGATGTACTCCTGGAGGCATGGGCAGCAAGGATCAAAGGAAAAAGAGAGAGAAGGTAAAAGAGACAGTATTTCCCAAGAGAAAGAAGAATGAGGCGGGCACCCGCATCCATCCCGCCCAAGAGCTGACACCGATCAATCAGCCCGGGCACCCTCCATCCCTGCCCAAAGAGCCTGGGGCATCCATCACTCTACAAGGGACTTCCGAGGGTAAAGGGGGAAAACCACTAGGAAATGGCAAACATTAACTGGGAACACCACAGAACCCCACCCCGGGAACCAGCAGGTGGGAAAAACCTGCATCAAGTGTCTCCACACCTGCGGGCCAGCAAGTGGATCCACATGGAAATAAATGACGGCGGTGGAAAGCGACACACGCGGTGTTAACAATTAAGCAATTTGCTCTCAAGTGGCAAAAAATATGAGTGTTTACAAGAAAAATCTCTGATTAGAGGAAGAGGAATCTGCACTGAAGGCGATCGCCCTGCTCCTGCCGGGTTACCTGCTCGTGCTCTGCGCGCCGCCGCTCCTCCTCCCGCCGCATCTGCTCCTCGTAGTGCCGCCGCTGCTCCCGCTCCTGCTGCTTCCGCAGCTCCTTCTCCCGCCTCTGCTGCTGTGGGGGCAGGAGGCACAGGTCAGCACCCCCGCTCCTCTCCCCGGGAGCTCAAAGTCCTTTTTCTCACAGTTTTTGGGGAGCCACCTCACCCAGTGACCCGCAGTGCTCCCGCCTGCCCGAGGAGATGCCCTGCCGGCAGGCAGGTCCCTTTGGGGTGGTAGAGGGGCTTGTTGAACCCACCTCATCCTCACATGCTCCCATGCCCAGCACTGGCTACGGAGAACTCACAGCATCCCCCCGGCCAGCACCAGACCATGCAGGCAACCCCATTTCTTGTCCCACTTGCACGTGAAGCCACGTGGGCATTGCGTGGCCCCCACTTACCAGTGTGCCCAACTGGTGGGTTAATCAGGCCCCGGACGCAGGGGGTCTCACCCCAGGAGCCGCACGAGCCCATCGCTTATGGGGACCTCATGTCTCGGCCCCAAACCCACCCGTGAGGATGAGGGAGGGTGCTGGGGGAGCTACTGCCCACCGAGAGGGAAACATGTCCTTCTTACGTTTGCCGAGACCAGAAGCTAACACGGAAGACCCCAAATCCAAGGGTTTTTCCTTTTTGAAACACAACATGAGCAGGGTGGAGGGGCTGCCCCTGCCGCCCTCAGGCCACCCCTGCCCTCTGCCTCTGGGGTTGTGTCCCTGCTTGCTTCAGCTCTGTAGCATCTTTGCCAACAGCAACCCAGGGCGTTCTGCGGTGACGATGACCTACAGCCTGCTGTGAGCCACCCAGGGTGTGCTGGGCACCCAGGTGACACCTACAGCCTGCTGTGAGCCACCCAGGGTGTGCTGGGCACCCAGGTGACACCCGCAGCCCCCGCACCCCCTGCTTTTAACCCAACGTAACTTCTCCAGCTACCTGCACCACCCTGCTCTCCCGTCCTGGGGAGCAGGGGCTTGCAGCAAACTGCTGCAATACTCTGCCATGAAGCAGAGGGGCCGCAGGCTGCTCCGCACCGCAGCCCCGCAGCCGGCGCATCGGCAGAGGGCACTCAAATGCCAATATTGGCTACCGGGGCTCTGCAGCCTGCCATCGCTCCATCATGCGCTGGGTGCAGCAACATGCGTGCAGCGCTAATGGGGAGGCAACCTGCTGAAGCATAAACCTGGTCCTTTTTTCTCCCTTTTTTTCTTCCCCGTTGCCGACACACAGCGGCTGAGCTGACTGCAGTGGGGAGGCAGGCACCGGAGGGGCTGGCAATGCCGTCCGTTAGCCAAATCACGTGGAGGGCTGGAGCTGGCGGCTGACTACGGCGGCTCTGCCCAAGGAGCTGGCTGAGCTATCCGGAGACAAAGATGCATCCGCTTTAAACTGCTGCTCTGCAGTAAACCTGCACTGTATTTGATATCTATATCTATCTATAGATAGATATCTATATAGAAAATATTTTCTATATAGATATCTATCCCTATTATACGTATCTATCTATAGAGATATTATATCGATATTATAGATATGCTCTAGATCTATCTCTATAAAAGATATCTATCTAGATTTCGTCTATATAGATATCTATCCCTATTATAGGTATCTATCTATAGAGATATATAGATCTATCTCTATAATAGATACCTAATACAATAGATCTATCTCTGATATATATATTTATAACAGATATCTATCTAATACAATAGATCCATCTCTAATATATATATTTATAACAGACATCTATCTAATAGATAGATACCTATCTATCTAATACAATAGGTCCACCTCTAATATATATGTATATTTATAATAGATATCTATCTAATAGATAGATCTACTCTCTTAGATATCCATTATAGATATTATAATTTTATTATATATCTATTCTATATTCTACTCTATATTCTATTATACATCTCTATCTATCTCCCTAGAGAAAAATATCTGTAGGTATCTTTATAGATAGATACCTCTAGATACATCTATAGACAGATATATAGGTATTTTAACAAACATTTAAAGACACCCCCACATTTCAATACAGGGAGGAGCCGCTGCCCGTCTTGCTGCTGTCCCCTCATCCAGAGGTAACATCCACAGCCACCCCGCACAAGGATTCTGCCGATTTCCCCCAGCGTAACGTTCGAGCCGCAGCACCGCTTTAGTGCCACCTATAGCCATATTTATCAGTGCTGTTCCACTCGCCTCAGGGAAGGAAAACCGCATCCAACCTGAAATAACCTGCCAGCTCCAGACTCCGGCGTGTCCCACGCCAGGCGCAGTCACTCGCACTGCCCACGTAAGCCGGGGATGCATGTGTTACTCTGTGCGTACGCCTGTCCTCGCCGCGCGCAACGCAAACGTAGGGCTGTTTGTATTTTTTTGAACTCCATACTAGAAATTGCAGAGGATACGCCACCGGGACATGGTAACTCTGCAGCAGTAATGGTAATACATGGGATTTCTTGGCTTCGCCAGCGCTCCCTGACCTCCTTAGATGAGCGCTGTTGGTGATGGTCACTGCTCCTGTGCACTCAGGAGCACGGATCTTTTGACTAACGGGTTGAATACACGTTACCCTGAGCTTCCAATCATCATGTGTACCACTCTGCGTTTGGGGTTGGTTTTAATGTTGTTTTCTTAGTTAAAATAGCATGCTGCTGAATAAAGCACATAATGCTTGTGTAGGCTGGGTTTGGCTGGCAGGAGGCAAGGCCCTGAATGCCACAGCTATTTCTTAACTAAAAATCACCCAATTGGCCTTTATCGCCAATCCGGCAGGCAAACAAAGCCAAACCCTTCCAAGGAAGGAGACAAAAGTGGTTTTGCCAGGGCGGGAGCTGTGTACCACCATCCTTCCAGGGCACCGTTTCCACACCAAAAAGCCTATTTAACCCCAGGAGCTGGGAACTGAGCCCCCCCGGCACAGTTTTCTTTCAAAGCCAGGCCTGATGCTCTTCTGCATATTTAAAGGACCTCTGCACCCTGCTGCAGCCAGGCTCTTCGGGCTGAGGCTGTAAGCAGGATGAAATATATACATTTATTGAGGCCAAGAGTACAGAGCTTCCCTCCAGCTCAAGAGCGTTTTTGTCAGGTCACATTATAAGCAAGTCATTTGTCACGGTCGCATTACGAGCACCTTCAGCCAAACACTGCATCGCTGTCTGAGCGTGGCGGGGCTGAATCGGCTGCGGCACAGCCTCCCGGCATGCTCAGCTGCCTTCCCCGTACGGCCCTGCTTCGGCAGCTGGCAAACATCTGGAGAGAACCTGGCACTGCGGTGGGCAAAGCCTCCAGCAACGCATCCATCTCCCCTCTGCCTCTGCTCACGCCGGTGCCAAACAGCACCGGGATGACGGGAACCCTGTTTAAAGTCGGGATTGAGCTCAGTGCGATCCAGCTGAAAACTGCATGTGGAAAGCAAAAAAAACCCAAAACACCTGAGAGATTCAAAGATCTCTCTTTATTTGCCTCCTTTTCTCCGTTTTCTGCCCTCCCTCTCCCACTGCGAACGCATACTTCCCACGTTTCTCCAAGCCTGAAACTACTGTGTGTATTTACACTATCCAGATCTATTATTCATGCAAGGCAAGAGCGCTAATTAATTAGGACTGCATTTATATAACTCTGCAGGTAAAGCTATATGTAGCTGCTTGTAAGCCAGAATGGGATCCTATTTGCGCTGCACTAGAAATGACAGGTTTTAAATATTGATGAGGGAAGACACACGAAGGCAAAACCTCTGGTGGGAAGGCCCTTGGAGGCCTGGCATGAAACAAGGACTTCAAAGGAGCAAGCTCACTTTGCTAGATCAGACGCATTTAGGACTATGAGCGAGGGGCGAGCTGGAGCTGCCCCGTGACCCCGGCGAGCTCGGAGAGGCACCAACACTTGCAAGAAGAGGCTCCTGGAAACCTTGGCTGCTGCTTCCAAACACGAGCATGACCCAGCAAAGAAGTGGAAGAGGAATTCCAAGTGACAAATGAAAACAAATATTCTAGGTGGTTGCGTTGTTGTGACAGGCTCATTTATCTGAGCCACCAGGGAAAGAGTGACTGTGGCTGGAACATCATCTTCCCTGACACACCGAGCACTGGAGCACGGAGAGGTGTTTCCCACTGGTAGAGAAACTGGGTCAGAACTTCCCAGCATGGCAAACGGGGATCTGATACGCTCTGAACCATCGCAGGAGCTTTTAGTCGGGATCCTCATGGAGGGATGCTCCATGCAGGAAGAGGCTCATGCTTCGGAAACTGAGTTCTACATGCTTTCTAACCAAGGAAAAACTAGAAAGACGTAAGGCTTAGCACATACCTGCACTACAGGAGCTGCTGTAATGCAGCTCTCCTTGGAAACGGGTACAGGACTGCTGCTGGGACCACTGCAGTGCCCCCAGGTACCACATTACTGCGAGGAGGCTGTCATCGTAATGAAAATGTTCCTACAAGCTATATGACACCTGCATATGCAGAAGAAAATAACAACCACCGTTTTAGCTAACCTAAGTTTATCTATAATTAATTGCTGGTATTTTTTTTGCATTGCTTTATAAGAGCTTCCAGTAGACGTGTCTTCTGCTGGTTAACATATAAAGAAGCTGCAGTAATTTTTTATCCCCTGAACATCCAGCTCTATAACTGCACTGAATGAAACCTGACAGGCAAAAAGCAAGATGCCTAGATTTGCCTTGTATGTTCCCTGTAAAGATCTGACCTTTCTTTTATACCTAGAAAGGAAAAAAACCCACAACGTGGCAGAAAAATGAGGTTATGTAAACCCGTCCCTGACTACATCTGCCCACTGCTGCCAAGGGGGCTGCACAGAGATTTGTCTCGCAGGATCCCCCATGCTCCTGACCGGGAGATGTGTTATTCCTACAGCTCAGCTGGAGTTTTGGTGGCTAAACTGGTGCAGCAAGGCTCATTCTGTGCCAGCAACAAATGGAGGGTTTATTAGGGAACTACATATCTCTAATATATGTATATATAGGGAAAAATTAAAATATATTTAAGCCTATTTGCCCTTCTGCATTACACAAATATCTTCCCTAGTGCTATTCGATCTATTGATCCTTAATTCTCTACTTTTTTTTTTTTTTGCAGTTAGTTCTGGTGCACATTTTGAATTCACGAGACCAACTTTCTGCACGAGGGAAAACAAAGCTGCAACTCTACTCCCATGAAAGTCCCGGTTTCAAAGCTAGCTGGGGGATTTTTACTTTCACCGCAATTAAAGACAGCTGCAAATCTGAATCTCTCCGGCTGCCTGGAAGAAGATTCAGCTTTAAAGAAGGAAACTGGTCAGCTGTCGAAAAAGGAGATTCAAGTGTCCGACAGATGCAAGGAGGCACGCTAAGGATGGCAGCAGGTCTCGGGGGCAGCATGAGGTGCATCAGGACACCACCAGCAGATTTCCTTACCTGACCCTTCTATATATGCATTCAGTGTTACTGCTAGAGCAACATTAGGAGATGGCGGATTTCCCCAAAAAGGCCCTAAAACGAGAGGTATTTTGTGAGAGGTTCAGAAATCCTCATTTAGGAAGATCAAGATGAGAGAAAAAATGGGATTCCTTCATTATGAGCTCTGCTGGGTGGGAGAACAGAAATGGTGGGAGCCCTATCCCTGGCAGTATTTAAAAACAAGACTGGAAAACCACAAGAAAATCTACTGAAGGTCTGCTCTGACAGAGGAATGGACCAGTTATCCCACTAACAGCCCTTCTCCAGCTCTTTTGCTGTGCATCTCCAGTACAAATTAACTCCAGGCATTTTTGAGCTTGGCATCCTCCGAAGCAAATCCTTTTGGTGCCGCGCTGGGGCCTGGCCGATGTGCTCGCTCAGCCTGGCCACCTTCACGGCGTCTTATTATGAGTCAGAGCTCTTTCTATAAACGCAGTAATATGCCTGGCACTACTAAACAGGCTGACTTAGGAGCCCCAAAAGCCAGCAGCTCCAAGTGTTTATTTGTCCCTGACGCTCTATTGGATTTTAAAGGTCAACTTTCTTTTGAAAATACAGTAATCTGAGTCTTCCACTGGTCTCTCCTCCCAGAGATCTGCTGGTACACTGCTGCCTATTGGAGGCACACCCCATCTTAGTCAGACCATAAAGAAGCACGGAAGAAACCACGTTCCCATTAACCAAAATAAGTCCAGAGCCAAGAGGCAACGACTGAAGTTATTGCAAAGCTAGCGTAAGAAAACGCAGAGAGGCCAAAAGGCAACACCCTGGCTGCTGCTGAAGGGCTTGGATGCTGTTGCGATGGGCAGGAGAGCTGGAGCAGCGCTGCTCTCTGGAGCGAAACCGCAGTGACATAGATGGAGTGTGCTGGGTGCCTCCGGGCAGCGATATCGAACTCAGCACGGCTGTGACAGCCGGTTTGGTACCTCTGCCTGGCCATCAGATGCTTCCTGCCCCAAAATACATGGGAAGAAGACCAAACTATATGCACCGCTGGCTGGCTGTGCTAGAAACAGTGGGACAGCCTGGGGGTGCAAACCCCTTCCCGTGTACCCGGGCAGAGGCAGCATCCCTCCATCCATCCCACGGACGCTGGGGCTCCTCCAGGAGCAGGAAGCTCAAGGGGAGGATGCTGAAAGCCGCTTGTGAGGCTCCTCTATCCCACTCCCTGCAGGAGTGACAAAACTTTCTGTTTGCTAATCTCTGCCTCCACTATTTTCCTGGTTTTCCTACAGCAGCCCACGGCATATACACGACACCTTGCAGCTGGCAAAGCCACAGCCAGCCATGCTGCGGAGCGTCCCTCATTTGCAACAGAAGGTTTGTACCTCTTCAAGGACTCCTGCTTTAATCCTCACCACAGCAACTCGGCTGTGTTTCTTGCTCACCACGCAAATGGTACCTAATAGAGAGGAGAGCTCATTTTACTCTGTGGCTGGAGATGCAGGTGAGGCTAAACCTGGCTAGACAGACCTGAGGAGATGGGCACCCAAGAAGATGCTGGGGCCAGCACGCAGCTGCGCACTCCGCCCTAATCCTGGCTGAGCCCACGGGGCTGATCACACCGGTGGCCCCACGCCGGGGCGGGCAGAGGATGCCCCTCGGTTACAGTCCCACTGTCTTTCCCCACTTCTCTGATGTGGCAGGAGCATGAAAACGCCTCTGCGCTGGCTTTGCCCCAGCACATCTCTCCCTTTCAATTCAGGTCTGAAAACTGTAAGGCAGCTGGGAAGAAGAGTGGGTGAAGAGCCCAGGGGGGCTGTTAGAGCCACCAGAACCAGAGGCATTGATTTTAAATCCTGGCTACGGTGACATTAGCTTGGAATGAGATGGGAGAAGGGACAGGGGGACCGGCAGAGCCTGGCGGGGCTGCGCACAGCCGAGCCCTGCAAGGCAGCGCCTCTGTAGCTCAGGGCAGCGCTCGCCAGCTTAGCAAGGGGATTAGTCCTCCATTCAAAACCTGCCTGGGAAGCGGCAAAGAGAGAGAACAATTTTCTTCTATGTGAAGAGAACATATTAATACAGCAGCAAGCATTGTATTCATTACAGGATTGCAGCTAATCTGGTGTCTGCCTTTATTCTGCTGTTGTTCTGCTCCTGTACCGCTTGCAGCAAGCAGACTGGGACAAAGGCACAGCCAGGCTTCCTTACGACAGTCCTCAGATCTGCTGGGGCAGGGGACTTTGGGGTGCGTCTTTGTGCAAACCCCATCCTCTCAAAGCAGCTCGCCGGCTTTGGGAAGGGCGCAGGACGCAAGCAAAGCCTGACCTACAATGTATTGGCCATGCGATGCTCTGCGCTCTGACCACACGACAGACCTACATATTTACCAGACTGAAAAAACGCTTTGCCTGGCATTTGCCCATGTTGGTTTTTGCCTCAGAGGGCCTCAGAGGACCACCTCGAAGAGGGGCCCTACCATCACCATCATCCTCACCATCAGCTGCCTGAAATTCCTTCCCGTCTGCGCCCCTGGCCTGGGGGCATTACCCAGCACACCCAGAGTCAGGTTAAATACAAGAGAACTCTGGCTCACACAAATTAAGGGGGTGGCTGCTCTAATAACCCATTTACTGCAAGTCCTTTTTTCAGACATATCAGTGACTTCTTCGGAAAGCTAATTTAATTACCCTTAAGGTATGAACCCTTCAGTGAGACACTTGCAGTGTGAGGGAATGGGTTTCTTTGTGCAAAACCACATCAAAATCCCCAAAACAGGAGAAATCCCCCCTTATTCTTTGGTGTACTTCTGCAATCCAGGAACTGAGAGCTAAACCAAAAAGCGAATGCTTCATACAGAGAATGCAGCCAGGCTGTGCAACTCATGGACACCCAAAGTCACCCGGTCAAATCCTGCAGCTGGATTTTAAATGGGGTGGATAATTTTATGACCGATCACATTTGTAGCTGGTATGTTAAGACAAGGGTAATGAAATCTTATGCTTCGGGGCACATATGGATCATTGCACAAGTCAGGCAGGCATCTGCCCCTCCCCTGCAAGAGAAATTGTAATTGGCAGGGACTGGAAGGACTAAAGTTGAAATTGGGGATTAAAGGGGACACAAGTGGCACATGGATCTGGGGAAAGGGCAAATGGAGCTATTCAGCTTCTTCTCAACTATAACAGTCCACAGCAGCAAATAAGGATAATGAACTTGACAGATGCTTGGATGAGTAAGAGTTTTGCCCACCTTGACTGAATACAGCTATCACCCCAATAATGGGCTAACTCTGCTCAGTAGTTCCAGGGATCCTTTCAAGTTTGGTATTTCAAGGGTTTATTTATAGCAAACCAGCTCTATTACCTTCACAAGAGTTGGCAACACTGACTATGGTGAGGAGAGTGGCTGGAGGCTGGTATCAAAAAGCATGAGTGGGGGTTTGTCTGGTACAATAAAACATTTGGGGTTATCGACTAGAGAGGTTAGGACATGATCTTCTTAAACCAGGCTGAGAACAGTCACTTGGAACCTGCTACCAGAAATCCCGCTGTTCCGCCCCAAAATGGCCTTTGCCAGCCCATTGCTTGGCTCTGGCCAGTTACCTCCTCCAGCCTTCGCCTCTGCTCCTTCTGCTCCTCGATCCGCTTCTGCCGCTCGGCCAGCAACTGCCGCTTGTGCTCCTCGTTCTCCCGCTGCTGCTGCTCCAGCTGCTGCCGGCGCAGCGCCTCCGACCGCTCCTTGTTCGCCAGCTGCAGCCTCAAGAAATCCCGTCTCAGCGTCGACTCCCCGGGCAGGTTTAGGATGGAGCTGCATGAGAGAGAAGCATCAGAGAAGATCCCCTCCCCACATCCTTAAACCTCTTGCCAGGGGAAGTTCGGTGTGATTTTCTGCCATGGCTCCTCTCCCCTTCATCCCAATGGCATCCCAACACCCGACAGAGCTTAGGCAGCAGCGGATGGAGGGATGGGGGGACCACAAATGTCGGGGCAGGGCAGCAGACAGTGCTCTGCTCACAGCTCACCAACAATTTATTTGCCAAAGGTTTCCTTTACATTAAGTTTCTAACCAAAGCCTCTTGTGCTGCAGTGGCACACACTATATTTAGCTGTTCACAAAGCACATTTAGCATGAATCACTGCCAGCTATTAAAATACTACATTATCACAGTGAAATAATGGAATAACTTGATACTAATTACAACGGCTCTGAAAAATGTCATCAAAGAAAGAAAGTTCCAGCCCTACCGTGCCTGCAGCAGCACCAGGGAGGTTTCATGGTAAAAGTTACATGGAAATCGGGAGTTACACTTAGATGTAAGGAACCGCATTTTGAAGAGTCTTCTTTAATTTCGCCTCACATTTTTTCCACATCTAAATACCCACATTCCCATGAGAGCACCCCACCGCGCTGCGGATCCCACAGGCAATGGGGTACCTGGGTCTTTTTCCCCAGCTTTTGGCCAAGGTGGCCTGTAGCATCAGTTTATGCCCACACACCATCTAGCAGAGGGAATATACTCTGTTCTGCCAGGGAATGGGACTGAGTGCTCAAACTGTCCTTTCTTCATCTCTAGTTCATAGAAGCCTGTAATCCAAGCCAATTTTACAGAGTTAAAGAGATATAAGGGCAGAAATGAAATGCTGATTCTTACCTGGGCTCTCCAGAGTCATTTTCCTCCTCCTCCTCCTCACTTCCACTGTACTCGTACTCTGTCTCATCTACGAACAGAATTGCTCATCAGTGCCCTTTGCTGGACTCATTTGTCTTTCCAGTGGTTGAAAACCCCAGAGCTCTGAAGGCAGAACAGACAACTCTCTTTTTCTCGCATGACAAAGAATAAGCAGCATTATTTCTCTCCATTTTCTATTTTTACGGGGGGCTGCAAGGCCAGGGAAGCATGGGCGGTCTCCCTGGGTGCTGGGACCTTGCACACCCGTGCTGGCCGGGAAGAGGGCTGCAGTCCCGGCCGCAGCGCCGCGGGCAGCACCAGCACAGCAGGCAACGGCCCCGACAACCGAAGACACTCAGTGTAAAGATGGGGGGTGTCCATAAAATAAGAATTTATCCCCATGTGACAGCAAATGACCCCCTTCTTCAGGAGGGTTCTTCAAAGGGAGGTGCACCACAAGCTATTGAAGCCACAGGCACTGGAAGGTGGGATTCAACTATAGCTCTGAAGGAACCAACTCCTCCCTCTCCAAGCATATGCCCTACCTATGCAAACCCACCTATTTTCCAGGCAATGAAGACATCTACGTAAAAGCCCAACTGCAATGTTGTGCTACATGCTGTGATGTCTATTGGGATATCATCTTTATCAGATGAAGGGAATGACAGAAAAAGAAAGGCTTGAATTTATCCAACTACTCTCCATCTCTAGGGTCCAACCTTCATTTGCCAGACGAAACACATTTAATACTTCACTGGGATCCCATTTTATTGTTTTGATTGTAGTGAAATCTATTACAAGGGGCTAGAAGGTATGCATGAAAAATTAATACCTCTACCAATAAGAAGAGAAATAGCAACATATTAATTTGCTGGATTATACAAATGAGCTTTCAAATTAAAATTCGGTTCAGAAGCAGCTGAATACTTTAACAAGTTTCTTCGGCTATCTGATCTTCCTTTCAGAGGACTTTGATAGGGCCTGGAGAGTTCTCTGAAAACATTCAGTTTAATAGGTTATTCCTAGTCAACGGAATTGCTTTGGGGCAAGGGTCTTATCTAGATGTTCGTTTGCACAAGCCTGCTCATCGCTGGTACAGCATGAATGTCATGTAGATCAACGGACTTGGCATGAAATATGTGAGCTGGGAAAAATTCAGCTTAGCAGCTTCTCCCTCCCACATGCCAGTACGTATATATGCAGATGTAAATTTTATACACACATTTTAATGAATCAAAGCTTAAATGTTCCATGTGGAAATTACCACTTGGACAAAAAAAAGACACCCATTTTTCACCAGAAAAAAAAAAAAAAAAGATTTAAAACCACTGCTTAGCTCTAATGACAATCACCTGTAGGCACTGTATGAACACTGCTTGGTTTGTTATGGATATTTATTTTCGTTTCAATGACTGAGAGGAACCAAACCAAACAAAATGATCTGACCTCAAAACCATAAGAAGCGTGGTCACACAGAAGGACCACACCTATTTCACTCGACCAGTTTGCGAACAAACTTAGCCATCTGAATAGGGGAAACTGGTACTGAGACCATGAGCAACCCAGTCCTCTTTGCCTTCCTTCTTTCACCCATATGTTTTGCCCACACGGACGCGCCTTGGTCTGCCCTAGGGATCTCCAAGCATGTGGCAGAGGTCAAGGATTGCCCAGAGCACTGCTTCGCCACTAACGTTTCTCCCTTCTCCACTAACCTTTCTCGCCTCGCTTCTTTTTAGTCCTGTCAATGTGGTCCTTGAGCTGGATGCGGACCTGCCTTTCGTTGGGCTGGTCTCGGATGAAGGGGTGCTTCATCAGCTGCTCCGTGGTTGGTCTCTGGCTGTGATTCTTCACTAGGCAGCTCTCAATGAAGGACTGAAACTTTTTAGACCTGGCCCAGGACACAAAAGGAAGGTATTGAAAAAAGAGGTAACTATATTGATTCTTGTATTAGAAAGCGAGAAACCTGTGGGTATTTGAGATTGTTTGGCTGCTACACAGTTCTTGCTCAGATGCAGCCTTCCAAGCGGATTCATGTGACTTCTCTGTTGATGCTTAGCATGGTCTCAAAGCAGCACCATCACATGTGCCCTCTCTCACTTTATCCTCTCCTATTCTTCCCGTGCACACTCCCATCTACGCGTTCCTGGTGCAACTACGAGAAACCACCATTCTGCTGAGTCTGGAGAAAGCTGGGAACCATCAGTATGACCGGGGAATCACCAAAGCCAAGTGTCATCAGTGGCAACCAAGAAAATGCAAGGAAGTGTTCCTCCTCCCTTCTCTTTGCCCCGTGAAAGTGCAGGTAGAAATGAGAGACAACACATAAAGATATAAATGCAATTCCTTAATGGATTGTTTACATATTTTGTGGCCCTGGGCAGTGTTTCAAGAGATGTACCTTCCTGAAGATGAGTGGGACAAGCTAGGTTGATGGTTTTTTTAGATTTAACCACCCAACATTACATGACTTGTTAAAGATCAGGCAACCTCTGGGTGATGCTCGCTGCCTGCAGCCGTTCCCTGCTCTCTCAGGGTGAGCCCCAGAGCATTACTGACCCACCAGTCCCTGGGGGCCACCGTGTCCCAGTTCCGCCAGTCACGGACCCAGGTGAATGGGATGTACTCTTGGGCAGCAGGGCTTGGGCCAAGGTGGGAACGTGGCTGCGGGTGGCAGAGCCCAGCCCCTCCTCACAGCCTGCCTTCCCGCAAACAGTTAAATTCAATCTCACCTAAAACAATTTCAGCCAAATCATTAATAAACACATTTCTCTTAGTCTCAAGCGTTGCATATCAAAAGTTTTCCTGGAACTAATTTCACCACATTATAAACCCAAGAGAACAGGGATTTAGAAGAAAGAAAGATGTTGTCAGACCACTATACTCTATGTTGCTTTAGCAAATAGGAAAATGAGTGTAAATTAATGTCAGAAGCCAACAGATACTACAGAATTGCATTAGAAGTAAAACAATAAGCTTTCAGGGATTTTACTTTTAAGCTGTCAGACTAAAAGTGATTTATCTTTTAAGTGCTAATCCATACAAATTGAGATGCAAAAATAACATACGCTACTAGATCCAATTAAATCCTCCCTCCAGCTTTATTAATGAGCAAATCTTCCTTCCCCACCTTGCCCCAAGAAACCTCGTGTCTCAGTGTATTCCAGAAGGGACAATCCACACGATGCTCAAAAAAAATCTGCTTCTAAAATACGATTCTCCCCTGTTGGTGTGAAGCTGGAGAGACTCCGGTCGTGGGTGTGTGGTCCAGAGCACCCACAAATACGGTCGAGCTGAAGTAGTTAAAAAGTTATCCTCCAGTAAGCGATGGGTTTGCCCGTGTCTTGGGGATGGGGGTCCCAGTGCCCTGCAATGCCCTAAGACACCTTTGCACCCCCAAGCTGCCTGAGCAGCTATGGAGAGGGACCAGCTCATGCCTCTGGTTTTCCTGAAATCTTCCTCTCCAATGAAGCAAGCCTGACCAGTGGCACAGTTCAGCCTTCACCAGGGCTGGAGCAGAAGACAAGGGCTTTCTCCCTGGCTCTGATCCAGGAGGACACCGTCACACGTCTCATCCCCTCCCTGGGCGCAGGTCAGCCCGTCTTCACGAACCACGCGCTCCTCCAGCTCCTGGGGTTTGTAAAGCTTAAATCAATGTTTGCAAAGTCTTTGCAGCTGCTTGGATGAAGAGTGGTATCACAGTGTAAATGTCACCTCATTAACAAAGAGGTTTTGTCATCTCTTATAAGGCAGGGCTAAGGAGTGTTTATGGGAACGACATCACTAAAGTTCAAGTTCGTTTTATCTTTGGAACATGGGAAGAGGAAAATAAAGCTTTGTTGCTGTCTAGTTTTCATTGGGAAAGACAATGATACCAAAGACTCTTTAATTTCATAGGAACACAGCACTATTTTAAAAGCACGTTCAAGGATTTAGTAAGCAACAAAAGTATTTTCCTCTCTAGGATTTTCAATTTGGGCCAGCTCCTGTGCCTGCTTTCCCTCCTGGCCTTCCGTGACTTACCCTTAAAGGTGCTGGAGTCACTTCACTATTTCTTTCATGTAAGAAAAAAGATGGTCTGCCCACTTGATGTACTTTCATGTGTTGCTGCACACAGAAGCAAGGATGAACCCAAGGTTCAAGTTGAACCTTTCATCATTTTATTTTTCTCTTGTGATCTGTGCTTGTGAATACCACTGACTGTGAGAGAACCGCTGTGAATGCCTGGTTAAATATCTCCAGTCTTCTTGGGTCGGGCTTGCAACACTCTGGGACCCCTTCTGGCCAGGCCCAAAACCTCCAGCTGACAAACGAGCCAGGGACTGCAATTTTGTCCAGTGTCCCACTGAAAATGCTGAAAAAAAATTGCTTTTAAGGAATCGGTGGAGTCGTACTTACTTGGAGCTTCATCTGGGTCCTTTGGAGTTTCTCATTGCAATGAAAGCTTGGAAGATGGATATAGGTTTGAGCTGCCTGGGGTACACGTGTCCCAGCTCTGCTGGAGACCAGAGATCCCTGCTTGCTCACGGAGGGGTAGCAGAGGCCAGGTGAGCACCACGCTCCCCTGGAGGGGTTCAAAGCTGGAGCTTCATTAAACCACGAGTTCCAAAGTGATCCCTTTCTCAAAGCAGCTGGGAAGCCATCCCTGGCGTGGGCAGAGCACAGCCCTGGACAGACCAGCCGACCCTGGACAGACACCACCATGGTTCACCACCATGAGACGTGCAAACCTGAGAGAGCCACCAGCCGTGTCAGGGGAAGGTGGTGCCAAGCAACACCCCAGCTTGCACAAAGCACATCCCGCTATCTCAGAGCAGGGATTAAAATACAACTTTCACCCCAGCTCAGCTTTTACCTTAAGGAGATAGATAGGGAAATAAACAGCACTTTTATATGAAAAATAAACTCTAAAGTCTTACAATCCATTTTGTGCCATAGCAGTGAGGATAATGAGGTAGGAGACTGGTGATCTGGCAGAAAACAAGCGTATAAACTATTTTCTCAACTGACTAATGGTATCCTCAAAAGGCTGTGCAAGGAGAGAGAGCATCTTTGACACCCTCTGCAGAGCCAGCCGGGAAAGGTCCCTCTCCTCCTGGTTTGGTACTGAAGCAGCTGATGATCGGGCTGACAAAATCAAGATGCCTCCTGTCAAAGCCTGGGTGAGTTTTTAGGGGGCTGGTCCTAAAACCCCAACACCATGCATCCGATGCAGAGGACTCCAAGCCCCTCCTGCTCCTCTCCCAGCAACAAAATACCTGCTGCTTTGCCACAAAGTGTTTTCAATACCTAGCAATTACTCTTCTCCTTTTTTTGTGTCTCTTCAACAAGATAATAAGCATAATTTCAAGGAACAAGGCAAAACTTCCCCCTGTGAGCTCAGCCTATCTAGGACTAAGGGGCAGTGCTGCCTCTCTAACATCTGGTAGATCTTTTCTGACCAAGCCACTACTGAACCTGGGGCAGGCAAACAGCCCAAACCAAAGATGAGTGTTTTTAAGGACTCCAGCTCCGTTGGTACAGAACATACAGTAACAAAACAACATCTGCTGGGCTTCAGGAATATTTTTCCTACGGGTTTTTATTGGCATGCCCTGTTTTTTTTCAAAACAGTGATGTATTTTTTCCTGCAAAATTTTAAAATAAAGCCCAAACTAAGTACAAATCTCCGCATTCCTGAGCCTTCAAGATAAACTATCCTTTTTTGGCCTGGATACATGTTTCCACTTGAAAACGGAACCTGACTGGAAAGAAATGGGAGCCAAGCGAAGTGTCATCTGGCTTCAGGCTGCACAAACCGCCTTGGAAAAGCCGACTCCGTGCTGTGAAATGGCAGCGTTAGAGAGCGTTCCCCTCTCTGCCTACCTAGGAAGCTCTCCATCCCACGGTGCACGACTCCTTCAGGCCAAACTGCCTCTCCAAAGAAGATCAAGACCCAAACCTGCACTCACCAGACCATCACCACCCCCTGAAGCTATATAAACACCAAATCCCCAGCGCGCCCGGGCTGCAGAAACAAGTTGCTCCAGAAACATTTTTACACGTTGAAGACTGAGAAAGAGACTCACCACTTCTTTGATTTCAACCTCGGGGCTGGGTTGCGGGGGATGAGGAAGAGGGCTCTCATGGGGTGCATGTCACAGAGAGCTGCAATGTGCAAGAAGAGGCATTAAATATGGCACAGCATCTTGCAGACCCCCCCAGGGTTCCTAAAGAGTCCACACGCCCAACTGGGGAGACCCAAGTTTCCTCTGAAGCTACAAGACGTGCAGGGCAGGAGGAGTTGCAGCGACAATCCACTGCAGACCCTGGCCTGGCAGCAGCCTGGAGCTCAGGTGAGAGCCGATGTCCCCAGCCAAGCAGCGTGCGTGTCCCCAGCACCGCTGGGCTCAGCGGCAGGGGCTGGCTGGGGACACCTGAGCTCCTGCAGCCGTGTGTCCCCAGCGCCCTGCAGCAACGGGCCCAGAGCACGGTACGGCTGCACCACGTGCCGCTACGCTCTGGTTCCTTTACTTGCATTTACCAGCATGCAAGGACGGACCCAGGATAATGCTGAAAAACCGTGGCAGTATGACCCCTGCAGAAGCACCAGCTGAACCCAGCGTGCCACTATCTGAGCCACCGTGGACGTCAGCAAAATACCAGTGCTGAGGAGCAGTGTTTTACCTACTTCAAATCCTACACCTCTTCTTCATATGTATTTTATTTGAGGAAACTGAGTTCCAGAGTGCTTAAGTGGCGTGACAGGAGTCACACAGGGTCGTGTGCCTTGGCTCGCTGGCCATCCTGTCCCCTGGGCCACGCTGCCCTGGCAGCTTTGTCCCCATGGACCCTGTGAGCTCCATCTCAGCAAGCCCAGGTTGCTTGGGAAAACCTTTGCATGGCGTTTCTTGCACAGAACCAAGCACTGGCTGGTGCTCAGCAAACCCCAGCACGTAACAACCCAGGGTTAATTAAAGCAGAGCGATGCATCTACTTACGGGGAGCGCCTTCCGCCATCTCAATGGCTGTTATCCCCAAAGACCACAAGTCGCTCTGTAAAAGAAAGAGAGGGACATATGTGATGCAGGGGAGCATCATCACAGCGGCAGGCACTGGGCGAGGGGGGAAGCGTAGCTCTCCCAGCCCAGTGGGCTCAGCCCCACGAGCTGGGTCTCCATGCCCCCTGCAAGCCCCCGGACCCACACCTTGGGAGCTTGTCTCATCCTCCTGCCATGTGTTGGGGCTTTAGAAGAGACTCCCAAACCTGCTGTTTATCCTAAGATTTATTTCAAAACCTTCAAGGCATTTTCGGTGTGGAACACGAGCACCTCGCTGGGGACCCGCTCCCAGCAGCCATGGTGAGGACACTGCCTGGGGAGATGCTGACGACCTGAAGGTCCCCCTGGTGAGGGCTTCTTAACGAGCCCTGTGCAGTAACGACCGAAGCCTCAGCTCCCGGATTAGCTGGTAACAAACTAATCCCCAGCTTCACGGCTGGGGTAAGCAGCAAACCTGGCTGCTGGCTCCCTGCTTAAAGCTGGGTGATACATCCATGGATTTGATACAGCTCCACAGAAAACAGGCTGCCTGGAATAGATTAAAAACATGAAGTATCTTGAGATACCTCGGGAGACTCTCGTATTATGGACTGCTCGTTAAATGGAAGCCTGAAAAGCAGCGTTTCACCAGTGGAAGGGGAAATGGGCACTTTCATTTACCCTGTTCCCAAGCCCTGCTCAGCCCACGTGGTTGGTTGAGTCTCCTGAATGATCAGAGCACAGAGTACGCATCTATTTGGAAAACTCTTTGATTTCATACTTGTATCACTCTTCCTTCCATTTTCTCCCTTGCAAACAGGGACATTTGTATCCCCAGCTCCCTGCCAGAGAGCAGTGGTGAGCTCGCCTCCCGCGCCTCCTCCCCACCCCGACATCACTGATGAGCTGTGGCTGCACCTCTAGATCTGGTAACGAGCCCCAAAGGAGGGCTCGGCTCTCCTGGACAGCAGCCGAGGCAGAGACAGTACGTGCCCAGCGAGAGAAAACGAGCACCTCCCCTAACAGCACTGCCGCAACTTGGGGTTTTTTTTGGCAGAAGGCGGCTAATTCATTATTCTGGACACTGTGTATAGGGCTGCTAATGATTCACAACCCAGTACCCATTGCACTGGGACCAGGACCCAGACTAATTTTGGTGCCTTCATCTCAAGCTCAGCCTCTGCCACATCTGCAGGGGGATGGAGAGAGCTGCCTGAGATGGGAGGGCGGCAACGGCAAGGGCAGAAGCCGCAGGCGCACTGGGGACCAGAACAAGCCTGATGCTATGTAGCTGCAGCTCATGTTTGCTGGAGACCAGCTAAACTCCAGTTAGCACATCAAAACGAGTAAATGTTGTAAATAGGTACATCTCAGGGTGGAAGGGATGGACTCTGCCCTCCATCCTTCCTCCTGCACCTCCAGCTCTCACGTCTTGCTCTCCCTTCGCCCCATCTGCCATGTCCCTGCGGTCCCACTTCAGTTTTCTGCTCTCCATTTCAAGAGCTGCCCTTTCCAAACTGCCTCAAGCCTATAAACCTCCAATTTAGCAAGTAAATCCCAGAAAGGATGTTTTTCCCAGCACAGAGCCCCAAAAGCTCAGCCAGAGCTAGAGAGAGCCTCTAGGGACCACAGGCACCTTCTCACATAATCCATCCAGGAAAGAAAACTTGGATTTTCAATTTCAAGGCACTTTTCCTCATTTGTAACTCAAGTTCTCCCCTAAAAAATGCCGTCCTTGCTACCTATCTTTGTACCTGCTTAAAAATTCTCTCTCAAATCTTATTTCCAGCCCTTTCGCAGGACAGTCTCATCCATTCTTTGTTTCTGTTCAGCTGGGATTTCTGCCGCATACTTAATTATCGCAGTCTTTCCACATGATTCAGCACACATGACCCCTTCCCTTTGGGTTGCCGCTGAACTCCCTCCAAATTCCTAGTGTGTCTTTCCATATTGAGGTGCCCAGTATTATATGCAAGATGCCAAGTGATCTTAAAGCTGGAGCAATATAGAAAGGGATTATCACCTCTCTAAGTCTCCCAGAGAAAGCAGAAAACTCAGCGGGAAGCGCACATTTTATAATGATCTGGAATTCAAGGGGGTTTATTTTTGTGTGTGTGGTTTTTATTTTTGAGTCTGAAAAGCTTTTCAGTCCACCCAGCAAAAAGACGCTGAGCTAATATATTTGCATTGTCTTCGGAAGGAAGCAAGCTTCCTTTTTTTCCCCCCTCTTTTGATTCTAAGCTTATTGACAAGATATCTCTAAAGAAAAAAGGAAGACGGGCTGGGGGAAAAAACAACAAATAACCTCAACAATGTGGGGTTTCTATTTGTTCTTTTTTAAAGTGGTTTATTTTTGTGAGGAGGTATTTACTGCCTCCTTCCATAGATTACAGAGGCATCTCTTTCTGGCTAAGAAAACAGTGAGATCAGAGGCTTTTTGTCCAACAGATTAAGCCTGCGAGGATTCCTTTTTTCACCCTATAAATCTCATCTTTTGTACTCACTATTTCAAGCCAGTCAGCTAAACCTGAGAGCATCTGATTTGCATCCCTTAAAAAAAAAAAAAAAAAGTAATTTACATTTTTTTTCCCCTTACTTCAAAGCAAAAGCATCAGGTGCAGGGATGTGATCCAGGGTATGGACTAATGTGCAGTGGCTCCCACATCACCACGAGCTCCGAAAACACCCTGCAATAAGCGTGTCGGCAGCAATCAGCCGCCTGTTTCACACCCCCAGCCAAGGGAAAACAATCAATGCCAACTTCAGAGATGCAAACGCCCGGCTCGCTACGAGCATTTGATCCTCAGGGACAATAGAGGGATTCTGGTCCTGGCGCTTGTGCGTCAGTCAATGGCATATTAAGTGCCCTAGTTATTCTGGAAAGAGGAAAAAAAAACCACAGGGATTTCTGTGGGTAAAAAGTAGCCTATGAAGATATCAGTCCTTTTTTTAAGAAAATAATAATAAAAAGCTGCGATTAATTAGAGCGTTGCGCCGTCAGAGCCAGGCGGCTGTCAGTGGAGAAGCGGCGAGAGCAGCTAGCGCGGGCTGCAGCCCTGCTACGAAGCGCTGCCATCAGCAGAGTTGAGGGAGTGCCTGTTGTAATTGGTTAATCAAAGAGAATTAAGTAATTGCAGATTAAACTATTTCTACGTGTCCTTATCATTAACGATTTACGTAACCCGGAGTCTGAACTCGGACTGGAGAGCTGCTCCCTGGAAAACCATCAGTTCAAAAGTTGACTGATGCACTTAAAAGAGCTGCAATACCGAAGCATCGCTTGGTTACTTTACATCCTTCATCTCTCAACAATTTCTCTGAGTGACTGGTAATTGCCCCCCAAATCGTACCACGATGGTGGGCTGTTGCACTATTATATTGCAGCGTCCTACCATTAGAAAGCAGCTACCTAGCTCCACACCAGAGGGTCTCAGAGTCCTAGAAATTCAAGTTCTGGATGCTTCAAAAAAGCAAGGGACAAAAACCAAGGGACATTTCTACAGATGTGTGTCCAGAAACTTGCAGTAAGGCAAAAACAGGATAAAATATATTAAGCTCTCCTTGCTTTAAACATCGGACCTCACAGTAGTTTTGAATGGGCAGGTGGGACTCATAACCCTCCTGCTGACCCGTGGCGTGGCACGGGGCTCTGTGCCACGTTATAACTCAGCAGCAATGTTGTGCTATCACCGATCCAAAAATAAACCTCAAACAGGCAAGAGAGACATGCAAAAAGTAGGTCAGCCCCCCAAACGTCTGATTGTGTGGCAGCCTTCAGATCTCCCTGCGAACACCAGCCTGCAGGCCAGAAGATGTGATTTTGCCCTTTCTAAACCTGACCTGACTTCTCTCCAGAGTGAACAGAGCAAATACGGCATGTTTGACTGTAGTATTTAAACACGCGGCACTGAAAAGCGGGCTAGCAGGTAGGAAGCCTCCGTCTGACACCTTTCCCAGCATGGGGAAAGACTTCTTCACAGTAAATTTGTATACGTGAACAGCACAACAAAGATTCACGTTGGACCTGAACTGGCATCTCAAAATCCAACAGCAGGAGGAGAGTACACCGCCTGTCAACATATTCTGCAAAGCTGCAAGAATATACTGAATTCCTGAGTGCTCAAGTTCGTGGTACTGGGGCATAAAATCTGAGATCATACCAAGCACCTTCTTCAGATGTTTATGATCACAACTCTCACTGCAAGCACTGGTAAGTGCTGCTTTAACTCCTTGCGTATGCTATTGGTGAACGCACTAGACTTTGCAAATATTACATCTGTAATGATGTATAAAAGAGTAGGAAGATGCTCGTTTAGGTACCTTGAAATCATAAGTGGCATCGGGATTTTCATCGCAGGCAATGACCTCGGGGGCCATCCAGTAAGGCGTTCCAATGAAGGTGTTTCTCCTGCCCACCGTTCTGTCCAGCTGAGCGCTGACACCAAAATCCACTGTGGATCAGAGAGACAACAGGGCATGGTAAGGTCAGAGAAAACCTGAGCAACTCTTCTGCTGGCTGTAAAACATTAAATTCATTCAGACCAACTTCTCTGCACAGTCAGGAAAGATGAGGCCAGAGATATTCGTGTTTGATCTCTGCTGGGATCAACAGAGGTCAGTCAAGGACGAACCTGATCATCTGATGTCCAGGTTTTGTAAGAAACCCTGTGCCTTTTCCTCCTTGCCAGGAGGCAATGAAAAGAAATCACAGCTCCTCATACTAATGAGAAACAGGGTTAGCAACATGAATAAGCAGCAGCCTTTGTTCTATGCTTTCTCGTTTGAATTAAAGCCTGCCAAATATTGGTAGAAGCCTCATTTTTCTACCTAAACTCTTGCTGGAAATGGCAGAAATGCAAAAGACTTAAGGAACTAAGGGCCAAGGACAAAGGCCCATAGGGAAATGTCAAGCAGAGAGCTGCAAAATGAAGCAAAACCTGATGAAATCAAATCAATGAGAGAATACTCTATGGTCGACTAAGTTCACTTTGCGCAACACAGTGGTTGGAGATTTGCCCTGGAGAATTTCCCCTTGGAGGGGAATCTTCACCAGCGTAAAGACAAACGAGCTGGTGGTGCCATCTGTTCAGCTGGGGTTTTATTCTGCTGTAAAGACAGAGGAGAGACATGGGAAAACAAGGCTTGCACCTCACTTTACCAGTGCAAGGGATCTTTCATCGCTAGCATAAATTAAAACACACAAAGACAGCCTTAATAACATTGGTGCTGGACAACTGAGGATATCAGCACGTCATCTCTGCTGATCTGCTGTCTTCCAGGTGATCTTCACGTGAATGCCTGGTCTTCTCCAGGGTGACTAACATCACATATGAAATTCAGAGTAGTTCTTGCAAATTAAGCTCTCTCCAACAGGTTGGCTTGGAAAAAAATCTGGATTATGTGACACTAAAATGAATGAACTATGATCCTGTAGGACAGTACTATGAAGGTGTGAGGGAACAGCCTTTGATAATGGCTGGCGATACAGAGGCTAGTTTTCAATCCAGAGCATGAAAAAAAACAGTCTTGATTGCTTAACCTGTATCTGATGGCAGAGCCACCCAAACTACCTGTCTCAACAGAAACACAACTGCAACTACATCTTTGCGTGCAGAACTTGGCCATCAACCACCGGCAGTTTATTGCATGGCACTTGGTCAACACCCAAGGTCATGTTATTGAGGCTGGCACAAGAAAAAACACGGAGTAGCTCTTACTACCCATCCCTTTTCTCCAAGTCATGTACAAATCAGTTTTGCTGCTTCGCTCCAGCCAGCCCGCTTGCAGTTTCCAAGAGCTCTAACCCGCTCTTACCTAGTTTAACTTCTGCATTTTCCGTCAGCAATACATTCTGTCCCTTGATGTCTCGATGAATTACTTTGTGCTGGTGTAGATGACTCAAGCCCTAGAGAATTCAGAGACAGGTTAGAGGAATCCAAGTTCAAAATACGTTATTTTCTGACATTCCTCCTCAACCAATTACGCTCCAGAAATGAAAGATTCACAGTTGGAGTTAAGCACTTGAGAACGCTTTTGTTTGTCGTGTGTTCAAAACACTGTCCTATGTCACAGGCTGGGAGGACATGCCCGGCAAGCGAGACGCCCACCGACGGGCTCTACGTGCTGCAGTGGGTGCTCTCCATAGCACGAGACAGGAACCACCAATTCCACAGGGATTAAAACCAACCTTTCAGTTTCTGCGGGAACCCATATTAACCCAAATTCCTCCGTATCTCTAGACATATTTTCCCCCATGTGCTCCCTTGCCTTAGGGAGCCACTTCTGTGGCAGAAACAATAGAATGGTTTTGTCTCCTTTCTGTATTTCCATCATCCAGAAACTGAAGAAAACAATTCTCTTGTTATATCAGTCCAATAAACAGGACTTCAATAGACTGATAAACCTATATTAAAAAAGCTACCATGCAAATACAAATATTATAACTTGTACATATCCCTAATGGAGATATAGCTCAAATTAAAAGCCTGTCTCACAGACTAAAGGTAAACTAGCTTTTCTGTTGTGCTTTTTTATTAGCTCATTAATTTCTTTTTGTAGCCTACATTTTTATTTCATTCACTTATTATTTCAGTTTCAAAATAACATCCACCTATACTGCCAGCTTAGTAAAACCATGGATTACTTCAAAAACTAATTTTGCATTAGGTTTACATTTCACATTAAAGATTCATACTTGAGGAAGAAAGTAATTTCTGCTATCAGTACTGGTAGTTATTAGTCATTTTACGCTTGTTACCTTAGGACAACACCGTGGAATAGATTATATCTGTATGGGAGCCCTTTTTTAGGCATGTTATACCTGGTTAGAGGCACCTTTCGTGCACTGGAGGCAAAGCAAAAAATTCATTGAATTTCGAGAAGTCCTTTAACAGCACAGGATCGAGTGTTGTGTTAGAATTACAATCGGTCCTCAATGTCTGAACCAAGAATGAGCCACCTTCTGCAGCATGAAAGGTGGGAGCCTCTCATCACCTGAAGCCCCGCGGAGGTCACCAACCAACCGCCCCAACACGTGGCCAAAACGCGAGCAATGACACGCGATGGTGGCCCTGGGACATGAGTCAGTGGCTGGGTTCTATTTTAAGAAGTAGGCTCACAGAGCTCAGACATTTAAAATAAGCCCATATAACTGTGGTTTCCTGGCACTGAAACCAGTGTCTGTACAACAGCTGATGAGATACAGCGCCAGCGTCTTCTGCACATCGTGTCGAGGCGGACAGTGGCATTCAGGGTCAACTGAGAAGTGCTGTGTCACCCCTGGACACCAGCGAGCCTCAGACTTGGCCTTTTGGAGCAGTCATTTTGCCTTGTTTTCTCTGAATGGCTCTTTTACAGTTTTCCTTCACACGCCCAATTTTTCTGTTTTCTCCTGAACAAAATCTCGGTTCACGGAGCGATAGAGTTCAATGTCGAAGCAACCCTGACGATCACATCATCTGACCTCAGTTGTGCAAAATGCAAGCAAGCCTTTGCTGAAGCTGCCACCTCCCAGTACATGAAACTCTGGCGCAGCTCATTTTAAGACATTCCAGTCTAACATTTGTCTTGTGGGTATAAAAGCTGCAGCATCCTCATTAAAGCCAGAGACGTGTATTTAATAAAACCTGGGGTGCTTTTTAATCATGAAGATTCTTTCCACTGACTTTATTAGTCCTCGCCTTTCTGTTAATTGAAAATATAATTCTAATGTAAATAAATCTTTGCCCTATTAATACTAAAGGAAATTATGTTTTTGTTGAAGGAAAAAGAGTGTTAAAAGTCAGGGAACTAACAGAGCTAAAGGGCCTTAAATAGGGCTTATTTATTATGCATCATACAAGCACATGAATCATTCATGCCTACCGGCACTGAAGAGGACCCAGCCCATGGCAGCGTGGCAGCCACGAAGCCTGCAGAGCCAAAGGCTTTCCGTGTCCGCCGAGCACCGAGTGCGATACTCCAGCACCCCCAACATTTAGCTCCCTCTGGACACGTACCCGTAAAATCTCTCTGCAGATGTAGGCGATCCACTCCTCCTTCAAGGTGTTCCCCTTCGTGTTCTTGATGAGGTCGGTGACGGAGCCCGCGCCACAGAACTCCATCACCAGCTGCCAAACGGAACAAAAACGCAATTACTGCAATGACACCGACAGCGTCCTCCGAGCTGCCCGGCTCCAGGGTAGGACCCCGACGCTGGCAACGCAGCCGTGGGGCCACCGCAGTGTTACGCAGAGCCACTGGGACATAATCTTGAACCTATCAGCTTTTCTTCCATGTGTTTTTTGTTATAAAAATGAAACAATAAAACACTGGAAGGCTTGAAAGACTTGTTGCTCTCCAGAAAGATGGGAACAAGAGACAGGAATCAGTCCAGTGCTGAAAATCAGCAGAGGAAATTGGAAACCTTGAAATCTCAGACCCCACCGCTACACACCCTACTTTATACTTATGACCAATGTTTAGTATCAATTTTTAGTATTAACAGCAATATAAGCAAAACTCTACCTCTTGCATGTAAGTTCTTCAACTCTGAAAATGTGAAGACAAGACAGATGTTTGAAAGCTTCCTACAACGTTAAAAACCAGGTACACTTCTCGAATTTTTTTTTACCAGGAGGTCTTTGCTTCTGACCACCTTTTTGAGCAGGAAACCTTCCTTGAGGGGCAGCTTGCTGTGCAGCTGCAGCTGGAGTCTTACTGCTTGGGTCGGTTCAAACGAGACTGGGCAAAACTGCTTGTACCACTTACAAAGTTTCATAATATCAAATATAGAAGTACAATGATCTAACCCAGGCCCAAACCTAATCTTGTCATTGAGCAACTGTGAAATAAACCTTATAAAAATAGCACAGGATGCGAGTCTGCTCCCAGGGACATCACGGATCCCTGGGGTGTGCAGGAGCTGCCAGCGTGCTCCAGAAAGCGAGCACAGCCCGCGTATGCAACGAGCCTCCTCCAAGACCTGCAGAAGTGTTCCTCTCAGATGTGAACCACGTTTTCCAATTAGATCAGCCTGCTACTAAGATATTCCCTTACAAGTTGTGCCTTGCCAGATTCTTCAATGTGCGTGTTTCAAGTTTCTTATCACATGAAGCTTACATGGCATTTAATGTTCTCCAAGCAAGTGACATCACGTTATTAAAAGCATGGGCCAAGAGCAGAAGAGAAAGAAACAGCAGAAGGGTTACTTCTAACCAAATTGATCAAACGCAGTGATTTAAAAGACTATCATAAATAAACGATCATAAAATCCAGAGTACTGCTATAAACCTTCAGGTTCAATAAAGTACTTGAGCAGACTATACCTTAATTGGCTTTGACCATGCTCCTATCTTTAGTTTTGATATTAAGTTTCTCTTCTCTTCCTAAGCTGACAGTTGAAAAATTCTTTGTATATCCCTGTTACGTCAGGAAACTGGCTTCAAGAAAGAGACGCGTGACTGGCCAAAGTCCGTCCTGTGCAAAGGCAAGGAACGCCGCGCCTGCAGCTCTTCCACCCCAGCAGGAGACCAGCAATCCAGCTGGGTCACTGGGACACGGCCCGACTCACGGGTTACTCATTGCTCACTGGATGGGGAACAATGGAACAAGTGGTTTCAAAGTTGCTTTTCCTCTCTTTCTTCCCTTTGGACGATTGACACGTGTGAGCGTCTGCACGTGTTTCTGATTAAATGAACGTTTGGGATACCACGGCAGCAAGCGTGGAAAGGAAAACCCTGGATAGCCGAGCCAGCCACGAACACTTTGCAACCCAAAAGGCTGACCCGCTCCAGTCCCCCTCCACGGAAACTCATCCACAGGCTCTCACCAGGGTTTGGAGCAGGAGGAAGGGCACGCTGTGCTATGTACGGCAGTCACAACGCTTAAAAGAAGATGGAAGAAATCCCATTAAAAGTACAAAGTCCATCCATTAATTTGCCAGATTATCTTTATGGGGTTGGCAGCTCACTCAGTCCTTTATCCTGTCCTTGAATTTCCATAGAGCAAAGATTAATTTTGCACGAGGAGGTGAATAATACGGCCACCTGCTGATGTATCCCAAATCTGTAATTGTGAAATCTCCTGGATATTAAAGAAAAAACAAAGAGAGGGAAAAGAGAAAGGGAGGGAGAGAAACTCCTATGGGGAATATTTCCCACTGGACTTTTAAGAGCTGCACAGTCCCGTACCATCCACAGGAGGATATCCAGCACCAGCGGCTCGCTGGCAGTACCGACAGGCTCCAGGTCCAGGTGGGCAGGGGCCGGGGGGCTCAGCAGCGCGCACGTGCTGCTAACAGTGAGGCACTTCCCAAAAGCTCTGCCACGAGTTCTCCAAGAAACCGAGCAGCAGAAAGATGACGAGGCTGCCCGAGTATCCCTGTCCGCAACGGAGAGCTGATGGACACCCGACGTGAAAGAACACCGTTCCCAGAAGGTGCGGATGGAACGGGAGGAAAGCTGGCGGCATGCTGCTGCGGCGCTTAGCGGCACTGCGATCCCTTTGATCCTCTGATGGAAGGGTGCTACAGAAGTCCCAACTACAGCTCACACAATGCAGCCTCCAAAGAGAGGAGAAACAGATGACGGCTAAGGAGTCACACCAACAGGCCAGGCGAGACCTCACCACCGCGTGTCCTGCTGGGCGACAGAGCCCAAGAACAAGAAACGCACACCGAGGCAGGTACGGGACGATGAACAGGTCTTCTCAGAGGACCCGAGGACTTGTTCAGCCAGCCAGGGGATGGATGGCTATGGGATATGAGTGTATACCGTCAACAGTGTGGACTGGTAAGCACCAGAGAGGGAGAAGAACAAAGTAGATACGGGCATAGTATCAATATATCAATACCCTATAGGTATATTTAGGTGGGTAACCAACAAACAGCCTTCCAGGAGAAAAGGGAATAAAAGTTTCAGCTGATTTTAGGACAGAGCTTAGTATACTCAGGAAAGGCTTCAATACTAAGATACTTACTCACCAGTCCCACGCCTCTCGGTGAGTGCTGTGCCCTGCACACACTTGCATCGTTACCAATCTTGTTAAAGGATGAAGTCATGATGGGGTAAGACAATAAACTTGAAACGCAGATTGAATTTTTATTAACCATAATTAAAATTATCATCAAGATGGGCTAAAGGTAAGATCGTCTTCTGAAATCTAATTTGCAAGGCCATTTATTGAGGAAGTATTTTTAAATACAGTTCATTTAGCATTCACTTAGCTCTTCATATCGGAGTGACAGCAAACTTCATAAGCAAGGCAAATTCAGAAGGAGCAGCTGTAAATCTCTGTGTCCTGCTGTCTCACAAATTTTTTGTTTAAAGAGTCTTCACAGCTTTCAAATCAACCACCACCTTCCCCAGTTTGGGAACGGCCAGTAAGACCTCTGCTCCCATTGCTGCTGTACATTACCTGGAAGGGCTCAAACCTGAGCATCCCCAGTACAGAAACCCCAAACCATCTGATAGTGAACTGTTCCACCTTGTCCAGAGGAACCCCCCAAAATCATCCAACTCCTTTATTCTGCAAGCCAAAGCCTTCTGTATTCCTGTTCTTCACCCCACAAACAATTTGACTTCTCTGTTACAGAAAACAAGCTCACAACACCCCCAGGCTAAATGCTGCTGGAAATCCTTCTTCTTGCTGCGTGTGTAAACAGAACCCGGGTGCAATGCAGTCCTGTATGCCCAGGCCACCCAAGCCTCCCATCCCACCCCACAGCCTGGCTCCCTTGCAGAAGGGTCCCTCATCACACACATCGTGGCGCCTGGAGCCAGTGATGGAGCGTTAAAAAAACCTTCACTTGGTGGATCAGCAAAGCTGATGCCCATTTCAGAAACGGAAATATTGATAGAATTGGTATTAAGCAGTGACTAAAATATTCTGTAGCAAGATAAGCACAGGTTTTAATTGCCTGTGTTGGTGCTACGGCGGGAGCAGGCTGCGATGCTGCAGCAGCACGCCTGGGTGGGAGCAGCGGGGCCAGCGCTGTTCTGCTCTCCCCTCTCCGACGGCAGCATCAAACTGCTCTCGCACACGTTCATAAATAAATGACTTGCCTGCCCTGCGCTTCGAGGCCAGCCAAGCAATTCCTGCTCCTTAGGGAGCCGGCGGGCAGCTGTCACCACGGGTCCTGAGCAGGCTGAAAGCTTTGGGCTTAGGGACGGCAGCGAAAGGAGCTGGGCTTGCAGCCTTGCAGTGTTTACAGCACTGACATCGCTTTGAAGAGGAGTGAGAATGAAATAGCATTGGCTTACTCAGCCAGACAGCAGCAGAAAGCATCTCTGCTAACCCCAGGCTCTCAGTTGGGGGCCCGAGGAGCAGCCCCGCTTCCCCCGGACCGCAGGGCTTGAAGGGACTAGAAAGAATTACAGCTCAACCGAAAACCGTCCCCTCTCAAATGTTTAATGATTTAATTCCTGTGATGCGAGGTAGCAGCAACTGCCCAAAACTATTCTTCAGTGCCTACAAGCAGGTTAAGAGCAATCCTGCCCCGAGCTGCACAGGTGCAACCCAGTGCTTCGATGGCTTGTGCTCCATTTTCAACAGAGCCTCAACTGCCCCCGTTTTTGCTCTCCAGACCCCTGGTGTGACTCCGTTCGTACCACCCTGCAGCGACTCAATGGGCTCGACACGGTGAAAAAGTGCATTAGAACTACACGGCGACAGCCCTGCGTGTTGCACGGCTGCAGCGGTGCCATCCTGACATAGCCTCTGGCCCTAAATCACCCTAATTCCTTCTTCCCCAAAACTGATCACCCACCGCGAAGGATGCACCGGAGGCCGCCTCACCGGCTCTGTCCCTGTGGGGGCCCTGTCCCTGCTCACCACGAGCAGGTATTTGGCAACCAGCCTGCTAGCGATCTTCCCCGCTTCATGACAGATGCAGCTCCGGGCACAGGCAGGGTTGCCATAGCAGCCATCCATCGGCAGCCAGCGCCGCCGCTCCCCGGGGACCCCCGGCGTGGGCTCTGCCCTGGGTGGGCTCCGGCTCTGCCCTGGGCTGCTGCCAGCCACCGCTCAGCCCCCGCGCTCTGCAAACCCCCCTCTGCCCGCTGCCCACACACGGCGGGGCTTCTCCGTTGATGGCTTCAGCGCACCGTGGATGGCTACATGCAGCACGGTAGCAGCCCTATTGCCCTGTGGATGCACAGGGTCTGTCAAGGTACGGGAACGAAGCAGAGAGCCTGCAACTTTCAGCAGCCGTTGATGATGTGTTGGGGAGGGGGTCCTTTGGGATGGGGTCACCTCCCCCATCAAGTGCACACTTCCTAATGAATGCCCCATCTTCCACCACCAAAAAAACCACCCAAAAATCTCAAAACACACCCCCCGCCCCCGGGTTACACGCAGCCTGGTAACCTATACCTCAGATCTGCGATGTGCGAGGGGAATTTAATGAGTTTAACTCCAAGAAGCAGCAGTTAACTGATCAACTGGGTCCTCACCATCCCCTGGGTCATCTCCCCAGTTTCTGCAGCCCACCCTCTCTTTGCCCCCTTGCACCACAGGCTGCCCCGGCCAGGACCCCCTTGTCTCGGTTAGAGATGGGCACAATCCCTCCCGAAGGACCACAGCACCCCCAGAAAGCAACACTTTATCCAACACTGGAATAACCCTACCTCCTATTTTTTAATTTTTTTTTAAATATTCCATAAAGGTTGTCCCTATGATTTTTACTTCCTTTTTTTCCTAATTTACAAGATTTGTGATGCATATCTCCATTGTCACCTGCTAAAATACCCTCCACAAAGCTCTTTAATTTCAGGAAAACTCACTGGTTTAGTAAGCTCGTCTTTCAGAGCGAGTGGCTGCTATCGAATGGAGCAGCAGCACCGACAGACCTGCTCACCACCGCGGCAGAAACGATGACAATACTTCATGTCAGAAGCCTGCCGCGTCTCCGAGAGATCTTAATCTCCACTGAAAGAGCTCCCTGTTTTTTATTTCCGTATCAGCCTCCCGAATGTCGATAAAAAGAATTACTTGGGCATTATCAGAAACCGTTTTATTTCAACAAAGGGCCAATGAAAAATAAACAAGCCTTTATCTGCACGGCAAGACTGATAGAGTTCACGCAAGCCCTAATTCAATCAGATCCCGAAACAACAGCTATTTAACACAGCGACACCAGCAGACCTCTCCTCCCTGGCCGGAGAGCTTTCCTGTGAATACTTCCACCAGCCTCAGCGCCGGGCATAGACTTAAAAAAACCTCACACCCCAGCACTCTTCATCAGTGCAAGGAAAGCAGCTTTTGCAACATTTTTTTTTTTTCACTAGCCCATGAGAAAGGCCCCAAAATTGAGAGGAGAGTTAGCTGGTCTGGAAGGGAATTTAGATTATCCAGCCTGCCTTTCCCAGGGAGCAAGGGACAAGCAGCACGGCTGGGTGATGAACACCTCCTCCCCTTGCACGGCTGGGTGACCCGCCGGGGGAAAGCCCAGGTTCTCCTCCTGACTTTGGCCATCTGAAGGTGACAGAGCACGTACAGCATCCTCTGCTGCTTCATGATGATGGGGATTGATGAAAGAGCCTCTCTTAATCCAAGGAGTTTTCTACTGAGCTTTTCTTTTTGCAAGTTTGGGCTGCTCTGGCTGGGCAAATCATGTAAAAAACATTGTTTTATTAACACTTATATGCCAATAGCTCTCTGCACTGGACCTGGAGGAAAGAAACAAAAACTTTCTTCCCTGTTCAGACCGTGCTAACTCCAGACCCAAGCAGCGTAAAGGCCCTGGGCAGAGCCCAGCGCCGGGGAGGGGTTCGGCACACAGTCAGTGGGTTTTTTTTCCCCCCAGGCACTCCAGCAGCACAAGGGGAAATGCCTGTTTTACTTTTTTTTTTTTTTTTTTTAAACAGATTATAAACCAGCTAAAGCCAAATGGAATTTCACGGGATGAAAAGGCATTTCTCAGCTTGACAGCTTTCTCCTCGCTGAATCCCAGGCCAGCTGCAAAGAACATGTTTTTTGAGAGTTCCCACCAAAAATAACCCCAACACCCAAGTAAAAAAAGCCCCTGGAGTCCAAGCCCCCAAGTCTTCCCAATAATTCACTGTACCACAAAGTCTCGGGTAGCAAAGCAGCGCAGAAGCCTGCCAGCTCCATTTCTGTCCCAGGAGGAAAGTCCTCTGAAACCCCCCGGTTCCCACAACCCCCCGATGCTCTGACATGTGGACACAGGGGCAAACAGCTGAAGCCACTGAGCCTTTTGCTAAAATAAAGCCTAGATTATCCAGAAAGTAAAGGAAAGGATGTTCTGCTGCTCTTCAGCATCTCCACGGTCTCCCAGCTGAACCACAGATATTTGTTACCCCTGAAAAATTAGGCTCTAGCAATCTTGTTCAGGCACAGAAAAACTTTGGAAACCACCCATGGATAACCCAGAACTGACTGGATGTACAAGATTGTGAGGAAATAAATGTTATTTAGATAACAGGACAACATCCAGGTCATTATAATTTAAGATAACTCAAACGTAGGCTTCTCTTCAACGCTGCCCTAATGAAAGCGGGGTCTCGAACATCTGGTCAGACACCCAGTGGCACTGAAGGCTGTTGCTCCACAGGCTTAGATCAGCACAGTTGAGCTCAGAATACAGCACAGTAACTTTAATTAATTTTTCATCCCCTTTAACAGCAGCGCCCGGAGCCCTGACCCGTGGTGCCTGCTGCCCTGCCTGGCCCCCGTGAGCATCAGCTGCCAGCGAGGAGGTGGGCTCCGACGCTCCGGCTGTCTCCGGAGACAGACAGTGGATTTAAACTCTATCCTCCGTGGTCTGGAAATGCCGAATTAATAACCGAGAAGCCACTGGCAAGGGAAGCAGCGGGAGGAGGCAGGCAAGGATTTATGGAGAGGCAAAGCAGCTTGCAGCCCTTCAGCAAGACGAGGCGATCTTCACCGAAATGGCTGAACAGCCACAGACCTTCCTGCCTGCCCTTCACCGTCCCCCCCGCTTTATTCGCCTGCACTGGCTCTAGGGAACATGAAGCACGAGAAGCAGTGCCGAGAGCTGGCAGGAATCACGCGTGCCCAGCATCCCCCGCCCAGCCTCCATCTTCCCAGCAACGCTCCCGGCTCCCTCCAACTGGTGTTTTTGATGCATTTATTTTCATAGGACGGAATAATTTTCAATTGAATATTGTAACAAAGATGTTGTTAGTGACAATTCAGAATAAAAATGGTTTTATCATCAGTCTGCAAAGATTTTATACCAAAATGAAGAAGCATTTTGCAGCACAGAAAGAGCCTTTTCAAAGCCATTACTTCAAAAAAGATAGATGCAAAATAAGGCGTTTTGTGCAATATAGGTGGTGGTAAGAGGACAACACGGAGTAAATCATTTGTGTCAAACCCCAGTTAGTTTAAAGAAAAGAAGGTAACTTACCCAGAGCTGATCATCCATTCCTGGTGGGTTCTTTTTAATAAAAGCACCATAATACGTAGCGATATTTCGGTGGTGGGAATACTTCTTCAGCATGTTAATTTCTTGTTTGATCTCTTCCTCTTCATCCTGGGATGAGGCGAAAACAAAAACAAATGCAGAGACACTAAGAAACTGCACTTCACAGGCTCCCATTGCTCTTTGTACATGGGTGAGCTTCCATGCACCCCATTCCTGACCGACCTCGCCTATGTTTCCTTGCACCGTTTTTTACAGCCACTTTTTGCAGCATGGAACTGATACCGGAGCCCTGGGAGCCTGCAGCCTGGACTGGAGACTAATGGGTTAAACTAAAACCCAGCTAACGAGTTAAACTAAAAAGCATGAGTGGAACTGGAGAAAACACATGCTTTGCCCCATTGCCTATCACATTTCTGAACCCTGAACCGGACAGATCTTCAGGGGGTGCAGAAATCAGAAATGATCATGGTGTCTCCTCCAGACCGGGATCCTGAAGGTGCTGGCAGAGTTTAAGGGCAGGCAGCAGCCCTCTCGCGTGGGTTAATGACCCAGCACCCCTGTGTGCTGCTTCAAACCCCGCGGCATGAGGGGGAGCGGAGACGCCGGGAACCTCCCGAGGAGCCGAATACCCGCACACGCCGCAGGCGTAAACGGGGCTGGCCAAGGGCACCGATCTGCAGGGTGGGAGTGAGGCAAGGTCTGGCCAGGAACCGAGTCTTCCCGTGGAGACACGCTCTACATCCAGAGGGCCACCAGTGCCAAACTTTGGCGTCACAGCTAAATTACGTGTTTTCAGTGGTTTAGACATTCCTCCATCTTTTCAAACTAATTCCTTTAATAATTCATATCATAATTTACATCAGTATCACGTCGCTCTGAAGCGTACCAACACTTGCGTTACCCCACTAAAGCCTCAGCACACGCTCCTAGACCCATCGAAGGCCCAGGAGGATGGTTTTCTAGAAACCGTTGCATGGCAGAAGTGCCCCTGCACTGTGCATCCCAGCCGGCCGACACACCGCTCCTGCCCACCCTGGAAGGACCGCCGGACATCTGGGGACACCGGGTGTTACTGGCGGTGCAGCGGCACCACGCAGGGAGCAGGCAGACGCTGCCTGTTCACAACCTCTCTGCCAGACTAACTCGGTCCCGGTGACAAGCACCATTCCCGTGGGCTGTCACGGCCCCTCTCTGTCCTGTCTGCAAAGCTGCAATAGCTGAAGCAGCCGAGGCAGGGGAACTGCACCGATACCTGTTCTGATGTCCTACCTCTTTGCTTTCACAACCATCAAACATGCCCTGGTTTTATTTTAAGCTGACCGAATTGCAGCCCACTGTAATTCCACGGGCTGTTGAGCGGCAGTTAGTGCCTTGATGTAGATAAGCTTTATTATAAAAGGACCAGAAGGGCTGTTACTTCTTTATTCTTCTTTATCACCCTTGTGTCCCTCACCTACTTCATCCTGACTTCAGTTTTACAAACCAGCAAAAGACAAGACATCTTGGCAAACAGCGAAGCTGCAGGAGCAGCTCGTCTTGAAGAGCGATGCTCCCTGACCAGGTGTCACGCAGCACAGACAGAAACACGGCTTTCTTCCCAAACTACCACGGAAAGTGATTTAATGACTACAGTCTTCAGGGAAGAACAGTGAAGATGAGGACAGGAGGAACAAATAAAAGAAGCAGCTAGGTGAAGCTTGTATAAACAACCTCCAATTTTATCTTTGGTAAGAACATGGAGAGCATAAGCACCAAAGAGGATGAGGAACGGGCCCAAATGTTACAAGGAAAAGCGGGGGACTATTCTCAAAGACCTTTATCACCTCTTTTCTTCAAGCAGTCAACACAACTTTGCTTGTTTTCATTTGCCCAGGAAACCAGGGAATATAACACTTAGTTTATCAGGCCCCAGAATTTTTTTTTTATTGAAGCCTTTTGCAACAAAAAAACCAGCTGGATGCTCAACGGTGCTGGGAGCAAGGAGGAGCGGCCAGTGCAAAACCCCACCAGCTCCCTGACTACCTCTAGCCAGCTCTTCAGTCGTCCCCCACATCACACCTGGCTCTCTTGGAAATATGGAGATAAGCCACAGGGACGCTTGGCCTAAGGTTTTATCTCGAGTCCCTCTTTAGGCTGAAGCATTCAAACCGGGGGGGGGGGAACCCCAAAATATCAGAACTATGGGTGGCACCTGAGGACACGTCTGCATGGCCAGGCTCAGGGGTCTCCAGCCCAACCCCCTGCTCCAAGCAGGACTATCGCCAGCAATCACACCACGAAATCCAGCGAGAGGGAAGAAAAATGAATTATCATCGCGAGCTGCTGTAACTACTCCAACCCCAAAACTGACAAAACCCACAGACCAGGTTTTCCTGCCACGCTTTGCCTCCATCAATCAATTCTATTACATCAATTGCTGGAAGTAGGGCATGCAGCAGGACCAGCCCCTGGAAAATTAATCCAAATTCTTAATTCAGAGATAGTTGCTGCCCAAACTGATGAAGTGCTGTAATTTGAGGGCCTCTATGCTGCCATCTTCCCTAACAGATAATTAGCGAGAGCATAGATGAGTTAAAGCATCGTTGTCAGGAGCCTTTGGGGGTTTAGTGCAAGGCACGTGGTTGGGATGAGACGCTGGCTGGGAGCTCACTTAGCGCGTGGGGGCTTTACACTCTAAAAACTTCCTCCATGACACCTATGGTTGGGATGAGCACACTAGTTCTGTTCTCTGTAGGCTTCTGAGACACGTAGTCATCAGGGACATGCTGGAAAAAAGGGTGGGATGGGAAGAACTGGACAAAATGAAGCAGCGGCATCAGTGAAATCAGTGCGTGTCAGGAGGTGGTGAAGGATTGGAGTGGATACGTTTGGGTTTTCACCAGCAGCCTTTGCGCTGAGCCTGGACCAGGTGCCAAACGTGGCTGTAGGCACAATTCAGGGACCAGCTTTAGAAATGATTCCAGAAGTGATTCCCGGGACCACTCCTGCGGTGGCTGGAGGACATGGCTCTAGATCTGACTTCACCATCAACAGCTATGAAGCACAGTCAGTCCCCTACCACGTCACACGTTTGCTCTGTCTTCACTGTGGTCATTGCCCGTCCTGCCCAAGCCTGGTCCTGCTCCCCGAGCAGCCTTCTGTCGGTGGCTAAGGGCCGGTGGCATCCCTTCAGAGGCCATGGGGGTCTCACCTCTGCACCTCCACCGATCCTGCTACCGCCTGCTAGGTAGCTACTTCTCCACTCATGCAGTATTGGGGTCACCCGAGGCTGAGAAGCCACCACACAGGGTATTCAGTGGGGTAGGGAGAAGGGGCAGAGAGCAGAAGTTTGGTTAGGGGGTTTTTTTAGAGGACTGACTTCAAAAATTTGCACGTTATATATTAAAAGAAAAATAGCCGATGTGTTTTAATATGGCTAAAAGCAGCTTAAGGGGAAAATATTTAAAGATCGAAATAACACATCCCATGCCAAATATCTGATTTACTACCTTGGACATTCAGAGACCCCACGTGAGACCCTGCTTAGGAAGGTAAAGGCATAGATCAGGAACACCTACTTAAAGATGTGGCTGAAAATACTAGTTGGGCAGGAAAATATTATCGGGCAGGATCAGATCTGGGCTACTTTTCTCCAACATCTTTGCTTGGAAGTGACTGTATTTTAAAACCACTGAACTAATTGTAGACTCAAGCCCCTGTTTGGCCTCAAAGTAATAGTCTAATTTCTCAGCTTAAATTTGTTGTGACCTCAGACTTCATCCCATGGGAATCTCACTGCCATTTATGCCATGGGGTTATCTTTCGTGGGTCTACCTATTCCCTTACAGCCTGCTTCCTACGAGAACTAGATAAACGGCACTTGTAGATATTGCAAGTAAAGGAAAACAAACCTCATTCACATTTACTGGCTAATTTCCATGCATCATTTCACCTGTTAGCACAAAAAAGACCCTGGATGAAGGTCCCGTAGATATTAATACCACACCACAACATCTAAGGTATTTCAAAACATACTCCTGAGGCCAGCTGACTGCTTTCACAGTGAGTCAATTCCGTACGTGCTGAACTCCTGAAAGCTAATTAAAAACATTAATTCAAAAATAAGGTGGGTAGATTGGGACCAAGTCCTAAATTTTGAAATATGTTATTCCAGAGGAAAAAAAAAAAACAACACCAAAACAAAAACCACAATAAAACACATTCTTGCTCCCAAAGCTGGTGTTGTTTTTGTAAGCAGGAACTTTGGGAGGTATCATACTGCACTTCAGAAAAATTTATTCAAGAAAAAGCATTTTCAGGTGACCCTCCTAAACACATCTGTTAGGTTTTTAGGGATCATAGCAATTCCACCCATTTTTTCTTCTCTGGCCATTGGGAAATGGTGAAACCATTTTTTCCCTATATCCTGTTATTCATTTAATAAGTTGTAAATTCTTGGTTTTCTTAGTATGATATCAGTTTCCAAAGAGTCACATTTCTGAGACCAGGGTGGTGCATTTTTTCCTCTGTATCAACAGGATGCACAGGAGTAATTTAACTTGCCTAGTAGAGTTATTCATAACAATACCTGCACATAGTTTTGGCGAACAAAAGCTTTTCCAGTGAAAAACACGGATTTGGAAAAAACGAAATGTGTTATGAATACATGATTCTGTTGCTCCAATTTTCTTCAGAATTTATTAACACATTCAAAAGAGCCGCTGCTGGAAGTGGATGCTGCTTTGTTTCACCGTAAAATTACTTAATCTCTAAAACTCTTCCAGATTTATTTTTCTCTCACACATTTATTAAACCCAAAACCTCTTAATGGCACATTTCACATTAAGGCAAAGGGGATTTGCTTCCCAGGAATACAAGCCTTCCACCAGCCCCCACATGTTATCACACCCCGTCCCCTTTCCCCTCTTATCTGTAACTTAAGGATGCAGGAGGAGGAGGATACATTACCCCGGTGACGTCCATAACCTTAATAGCAGCAAGCTGGCCTGTCTTAACATGACGACCCTGCAAAAGAAAAGGGAGAAGTTTGTTTGGTTTTGCTCGGTGGCAATGTTTTCCTTCCAGTGAACAATATTCTTCAACAATCTCCTCGTCCTGGCAGCATCTGCGCATTTTTTTTTTTTTGCTTTTTCAAGAGCATCTTCACAGCAGCCACGATGGGAAAGCAATTCCCTCCCCTTCCTCCTGCCATTACAATTAATTAGTAAAAGGCCTTCAATGCTGTATTTTCCTGGCAAACAAGTGCTGGAAATATCCTTTAATGCTCAGCCATGCAAAAAAAAAAACCAGCCCGGGGCCTCTCCTGAGCACAGAGCATGACTCGGCTGGAAGCGGTCTGCTGGAGCTGTGATGATGGCAATGTGCTGGCTGCGGTACCCACACGGCACCGACTTCGGTCCCCTCGTGTCCGAGCCCCAGCTCTCACAGACCTGGGGACACCCCAGGGACTCCTAGCCTGCAGGGCACCGTTATACCTTCTGTCCACTAATTTATTTATTTTGCAAAGCCTTGCTTAGCAGGCTAGACAGGTTTTTAAAAGCAGATTTGCTTCTTGGCTGTGGAAGCGAACCCATCTTCAGCGCTGGCACAAGCAGGGAGCGTGCATCTAGAGGAGATGCTCGAGAGCCAGTGCAGAAACAAGCCCCTTGACACATACGGCCTCCTCGCTTTGCAGCAACTGAAAAATTAGCAAATCACTGCAATAAACTGCTTGTTGCGTAGTGCTTGACTACGTTAATCCTAATGGAAAAATGCCTGGAGACAACAGGGAAAACTATGAAAGAGCCCTAACTGTTGATAGGGTCTTAAAACCAACACAACTGCTATCAAGCAAGCCAATTCCCAGCCTTTCCTCCTCTCCCAAGAAACAGATCACCCAACATCATATCAAAATTGCTCATACCAAAACATCCCCCCCCCCTCCACTTGAGGGCACATGCTCTGCTTACAAACCGGGCAGAGTCAGCGGAAAAGATGCTTCTTCTCCAGGAAAAGCAGCTGATGCTGATCCCGGCAGGAGAGCCGGGAGGCAAGGGGAAGCATCCCTGTTTTCCCAGTCACTTCTTACTACAGGAGCAGCCCAAGGCCCCATCACAGAGATACGGTGTGGAGGACACACAGGGAACAGCAGCTCCTGCCCTGCAGCGCTGATAATTAACGCACCAAGGGCACAAGGAGGAGCAGAGGCTGAGAGGGGACAAGCTGCAGCAGGGCAGAAACAGGGAAAAATATGAGCGTTCCCTAAATTGCAGGCTGCTCCGGCCCCCCCACCAGTGTGCTTGCTGATGAGCTGGCGTTTGTGCCCAGGTTTCCCAGCGCTCCTGCAGGCTGGAGATGGGTTTTTCACACCATCTCACCTCCAGCAGGAACCCCAAATTACCAGGCATAGGGACTTTTCCCCGGCCCCTCGGGTTTCCAGGCACGGCGTTGGGAAGCAAACCCACGCGCCGGCTGTGGAGCAAGGTGGCATCATCCTCTCCAAATTTATGACTTCACCAGGAAGCCAATTCACCCACCAGGGCTCCTCGCTCATTTATTAACACAATTTATATGTCCTGAGCAATTGCATGTTCCAACAACAGAAAGAAAGCTTTATTTTAAATTGTGCAACACAAAAAATAATAGAATAAAACACAGCCCAGCAGCATCAGGCTGTGGCTGAAGCATCCCCTGGATGTGGCCGTCGGGAAGGAGGGGTGCATTGCTAGACACCATCTATTTAGACAGCGTGATGTGCAAAAACAAATCCTCCCCTTCCTAAATTCATCCTTGTTTGCTTGGCCAGGAAGCCCCCACATTTACCGACTCTTTAATTAAAGCCAACAAACCACCAGCAAGAGATACGCTTGGACACAACCATGGCACACTGCATCTTCCACGAAGCGGAGGAGGGAGATGGGGATGAAAGTTGGGGAATTTCAAGGCATGTATTTGCTAGTTGTACCCGCCTTCATCTGACATATCACCACCTCATTTTGTATTTTAAGGAAATGCCCCAGCCTTGCTGCGGTGGAGCGCTGCTGCCTACCTCCAATACCGGCCAAGGGGAAAAGGAGCCCTGCGTGCCCACACCGTCCTGCTCCCAGGGATCTGCCACCGCCCCGTACCCCTCCCAAGTATTTACGGATGAAGGTAAGACCTTAATATTGTGTGAACATTTAGCAAAACAAAATAAACCGCTTCGAAATGTATGTTAACGTAAGCTATGAGGGACACTTAGTCATGCAAAAATCAGGCAAAGTAGAACCAATAAGCATTTAGCCTTGGAACTTTAGAGCAAAGATTTGCTTTTCGTATAGTTTGTTTGCAGCAATGGATTGTTGAGCTTCATCCTGGCAGATTTCCAGCTCCATCCAGGGAAACCAGGCATTTCCTCACCGGTTAACTGTCCCTTTTAATTCAACATACCTAGTGCTCAGCATTGATACTTGCAGTGAAACCATCAAACACAGTTTAGAAGACCGGTTGATTTTCACCCTACTGCAGGCATCCTTGGTTTTGCAATACAGGTACAGACAGGCTGGAGAAAGACACTGAGGACTGAAAGTGATAGATGCAATACAGGAATAAAATTAGCATCCAACCTGTCCACATTAAAAGATGTCACGGCAGCAACAAGCCCTTTCGATGGCGTTAGCCACTAACCACCGCCTGCGCGTTGGCCATGCAGAATTCAGTGCCCGTGCCCAAAGGCTGGAAGCTGGACCGGGAGCGCCTGCGTCCCTGCAGCCTTTCCAAAGGAACTGGGATGGACCAGGCAGCAGAGCCATTTCTGCCAAAGCCAAGGCAAGCTGAAATTGTTAATTAATGACTGGGAAGCGCTAAATTCTCCAGTGTGAACCCTGCAATGCTGTTAAGAAGCTACAAATGGGGATTGGGGCAGCAAGACCAAGAAAAGCACCAGAAAGCCCCTGTTGCAATACGCTTTTAACTCCTGCGTGTCCTCCACCCATCAAAACTTGCTGGTTTTTTTGCCTTTAAACCCTCGCCAGAGCAGGGGCCTCAACTGCAAAACCACACAATGACCGAGCCCAACTCCTGCTCCTGGGGTCGCTTCTGTTTCCCCAACAGCAAAAATGTGGGTCGAACCAGGTAAAATTGCAGGTGCCTACTCAGAATTTCAACAGAAATTCTCTGCTTTTTCAAAATTCCTCCTTTTTGGTGCCCCCGTACTTGGGAGCGCACCCTGGGGATGCTGGAGAGGGTGCAGATGCCTGGAGGCAAAGCGTTCAGGAGGATGAGACCCTTCCAGGTAAGACAGTCACTTCTGAGCCTTCAGACCACACTGCCACCGACATTTCTGGTGACCGGAGCGAAGGAAGCCGGAGGGGAGCAGCAATCATTGCAGCCCCCCTTGCCCCCCGCGCCCTCCTCGCCTCCTGCCTGCTGAATAATCTATGCCAACAGCCCTCGGTCGTCTGTCTGCCTGCGGAAAAGGAGCTGAGCTGCTCTTTAGCGATCTGTAACATTTTGTCTTCTCGCCTTCTTTGTCTCCTGGCATTGTTCAGGATTTTTCTGCTTGTCGGTGGTGGGTGAGCTGCTTGCAGCTGCTCGTACATAAGAGTGAGAGATGCAAGAGGACCGGCATCCTCCCAAAGCCCAAGCTGCCACGACATCCCAGCATCCGAAATGTGGTGCCGCCAGCCCCATCCTGCCCTGGGGCTCAAGCTCCTGCATGCCATTGCCTTTGCTTTGGGTATAAGCATGGGTTTACCCTCCTCTTCCTCCCCACTCACACAGGGTGGCGATTGAACACCCCAGAAGTTCAAGGAGAGGGAGGAGAAGATCTTTCCAGGAGGCACTTTCACCACCCCACATTGGCTGTTCACAGTCAGCACCACAAGGTTTGAAGGACCACCGCCAGCATCACCTGGGGTACAGCTCTTGGAGGTCTCAAATACACAAATATCCTCCAACACCTCCCTGATCCTTTCCCCAAAGCAGGTTTTGCATCTGGCTGCATGACGCCCTGGCTCAACTGCAAGATCTGCTTTCATCTTCATAAATTCGGCACCGTTACAGACGCCATGATGGCTGCGACGGCGTAAAACAAATAGGAAGAAATCAGAGCTACTAAAGCATTTTTCCCCTCTCCAGATTTGCTGTCAAGGTTCACTTGGGTATAAACCCACATTTCAGCCTCAAGATTATTCAAGCGTGAACTTCAAAGCTGCCGCAGTTTTTAAACAAACATCCATCTGGGCATAAATTCACGCTCCTAATTACTCTCAAACTGTTGTATCAACTATCACTAACTTGATAGTGTCAAGTATTCACGCTGATTTCTGCGAACGAAGCAGGCACCACAAGTTTTTCTTCAAAGGTTGTAGTCCTCACACTCCATAAAGCATAATGGACCAGCACACGATGGGAACATTGGTAAACGCCTTTAAACCTCAATTGATGCATTCAGGCATTGTATTTACTAAACAAATAAACCCCGGCCTCAGTATCAGCCCTTGTACACAAAACCTGCATATTCTGGCCCAAAATTCAAGTCCACATTTTAAGGACAGGACAATGATTGATTGTTGCTTTTTAAAATTTTGCTTGCACATGCATGGATTTCACCTTTAAGCAAAAACTGCAATTTCTGTACCCAGAAATGTATTCCACTGCATTTACTTAACTTCTGCTGTCTACTCCTGCTTGTTCAACAAAATACATGACCCACCACCTGGAGCAACCAGCGGGACACAACCAGAATTGTCATTCTTTTGAGAAATGCAGAGCTCCCATTTCCTTCAGCCGGGCAGAGCATCATCTCTTAAACCTCTCAACCAGGGCACCCAGCCTCCAACCCCCCAGGTATACATAATCCCCATAGCAGGCATTTCACGGAGTAACCCTGTTGCAGGTCTGATACTTTAAAGCAAACCACTTGGGAACCAGCCTTTTTGCAATGCCCTTAGTCATGCAACACGTAAATATTAAATAAGTGGGATTAGGGTGCTCTTGCAAGGCACTGCAGATATTTCAACATGGTCAGCTTTGCTGGGGCCAGTATAACCTGAGGAACACTCCATTTCATACAGAAATCTCAGTAAACTCAGACAAATAACAAGAAGTCTCATAAAAGTCCAAATATTACCACTTTGGCAGGACAGAAGCCTCCCAGCTAATTTTCTTCTATGACATTTTTGTTGCAGTTAAAATACCAAGCTGATGCCAGCAACGCAACGACTGCCCTTTCTACTGGCCAACTCCTGCCTCTAAACCATGTTGTTAGACAGCACATCCTCAACACCACCAACTCCAGCACACACATATTCTTCCTACAACAGGAACGGCGTGGGACACCAGAGATTTTGCCAGGTGAGAAATCAGCAGTTCATTTTTTGACGTTAACATATCATTTTTGATACGTGCTACCTACGACAAACTCTTTGTCAAGCCCTACTTCTGCAGACACACCATCAAGGTGTTCACTGTTGAGTCTCATCTCCGGTTCTGTTTCGGCATCCCAGACCTTCTGCAGCGGAGCTCTCCTGGGATGGGCCAGGACTTCACGCAGGTCTCTGCTCCAGGTCCTGCAGGTTCCTTGTTTTCCCGTAGTTCAAGGCAATTCAGGGACTCGGTCCAAGATTTTTAGCATGAAGGCACTTTAGCACTAATGCACTGAAAATTGCATCCAATTTTTCCTGGGAGAAGAAACTTTGCTTTCCAAATTGCCATCCTGCAGTAAATTAGACCATTTTCTAGCACCCAGTGTGATTTGTCCTCAGCTTTTACGGAGTATAGGCACGTTTATGTACTTTGTTTCACATTGAAAACAATCCTGAGGGCGCCAAAAAACCCCCTTCCAATTAGTTTAAAGGGGCTAAAATACTTACTGATGGAAAAACAGGCTTATCCTAATGTGAAAATTCAGCAATCTCTAAAAGAAGCTGTTTTTATAAACGATGTACTCTGGCTTTGCACTTGGTTTACACATCTCTTCAAATGTATCTGAAATAAAACCATGTCTCTGAGAAGGTAATTAAAACATCAGATACTCTAAATATCAGGTCAGCATAAGAAGTGAGTCATACAATAGGATGGGAAAAATGTTTATTTTAACAAAGAGTAAAATATCTGTTTGATTAAAACACAGCAATCGTGGGCCAAACCTTATTGTTCCTGCCTGCACTTAACCCCAGCTGCTGGCAGGGGGATTTCAAGGCAGCGGGGGCTCAGGACAGCCCTGCAGACTGGGGACCAGGTCCTCACCCTGGCCTGGACTCAGCCCCATCTCGCTGCCTTTCAGCCAAACGTTGCAGCAAAACCTCTGCCCTCTCCAGCGGGAGCTTGCGCAGCCCTTTTTGAGAGAAACAGCACGACGATGACGGCAGTGCATTTCCCTCCAACGGCACGCATGTCCACCTCTCCATCATTTCACGGGTTCACAAGCAGCTTCGCAAGAGCTTCAGAGCAACCCCCCTGCCCCAAGGCACTAAAGGACACGACGGACTTGATGCAGTTTCTTTCCACTTAGGGCAAACTCCACTTGCTTATGGGACTACCTAAAACACCCTCTGTTCCCCCCAGGCTTCAACACACTCTGCAAACGGCATCCTCCCATGTACACGGCATGCCTGAAACTCCAACACTTTGACACCAGAAATGGAAAATCTATGAAAAAGATAAAAAGGTGGAGCCAATCACTTGACATCTCATTTGCTGGCCAGGTGATGCTTCCAGAGTTGCTCCTCTGTCCTCCTGAGCTCTCCTGCAGAAAGCTGGCTGCTCGCTCGAGCACGGCTCTTTACCTTGGGGTGCTTTCAGAGAGCAGAAGACCTTCACTGAGCAGGACAAGCACAAGTTTTACTTATAGCCAATCCTTCCTCACATCTGTCATCTCTTCCAACATTTTAAGAAGTAAAACCTTGCAAAACATTCAAAAAACTCAAAAGAGAAACAAAAATAAATAGAGTGGATTTTTTTTTTTTGGTTCTCCTCAGTTGGGCATTTTCATTAACACTTCAGTTTGGATTGAGCAACCAGAGCTTCCCTTTGGAAAGGCATAAATCCTCTCCCAGCACAGACGTCTCTAATTGCACAGGGCCAAGCTAATGCTCTGTGTTGACTGAACAAAGCCGACCTTTGGACTGAAATATTTCTAATCCTCTGTATCAATCCAAGCTCTGATCGGGGCCGTGCAGCTGGGAGAGCTGCAATTCCATTACTGCAGCTCCACAATAGGTCTGACATGAAGTAAAGAAGGCAGGATTATTAGATTAACAAGCTAAATTGTTAAATTAGCATATTATTCATCTCCAGAAATAACACTCACTATAGCACATAGGTGAGCAGGACTATAACTTTATATTCCCTTTATATATAAGGGAAACACATCCCTTACACCAATGCTTGCACTTATGCCATCCCCCATCTCTCTTGTAGCTCGAAGGAGAGTGGAGACAGCAGCCCTCCTCAAGCTCAGGAAGAACTGAGAGGTTTCCTTCTTCCCTGGATAAAACCACTGGCGTAAAAGGTCCTCAGTCAGCATCAGAGATCCCAAATCCTTCCAGAAGTTTCTGTAGACTGTTCCTCTAGATGTGGGTTGCACCCCTTCTAATTCCCACCCAGGGAAAACCACTGGTTACAACGGGCTTCCCCCCAGCCTGCGGCATTGCCACCATTTAATACCAGCAAACTGGCAATGGGGGTTGTGTATCTGCTTCACACTCACACAAAGGACCGTGCACAGATTTTGGCCACAAGTGTTTGAAGCTGTAGGTTTTGAAGAGCTGTGCTTCACGGTCACAGGAAACCTTGCGGCAGACCCGATTTCAAGACGTTTCTGCATCTGGCAGGGCTTTCCCAGGACACAGGAACCACCATTGCTCTCCTAAAATGAGGTCAAAGCCTCAACAAGGGAAGGTCTAGTCTGGAAGATGAGTGGACTGAGCGTAATGCCATGGAGCAGACAGATACAGAGATCCATAACAGACAGCAAATACACTGAAAGTGGGTTTAAGGAGCAGCCTATGGAAACCTGAGGCACCAACGGACTAAGGAGAGATGTTCCTGACAAAGAGCAATGTATAAAAAAACAGAAGGACAAACCGTGCCTTAGGAAAATACTCCCAGAGCTGGTCCCACGCTGAAGGCAGCAGGATTCAACAGGGCACCAGTGGTATGCAGGAGGAAAGGGATGCTGCCAGTTACCTCTGGACCCCTTGCAACTTTCCTAGGCCCTTGGCGAGCTTTGCTCTTTGCTCCGGCACCCCCAGCACACGCAGGTCTGGGACAGCAGCTGCCAGCGCGGGGGCAATCCCCCCGGCGCTCTGCCAAGGGCAATCCACCCATCGCCTGCAGCCCCCCGGGGTAGGGAGGGCAGCAGCCGGTCCCTGGGGGTGCTCCATGCCCTCCTGCACAGCCCGTCCTCCCTTTGCCCCCGGCTCCTCTGCTTCTCTGCAAATACACAATTTTGCAGCTAAAAGAAAGCAGTACAGTCTGTTCCCAATAACATTAGTTCATGACAGCCATGTTATTACCACCCCTTAACACCCCCACTGTGCTTCTGTTTCACATCACTGCCTATTCAATGCTGCAGTATTCATAACTAAAATTAAATCTCCTTTTAGGAGACCCACAAGGCACCCTTTCACACAGGCCGCGTCTCTGATAGCAGCACCATGTTGCTCCTTCCAGCGGGAAGCACTGAGCCGTGAGGGGAACCGTGCTGCCCACGTGTGCCGGGACCACCCAGTCCTCTAAAGGGAGACGCTTGGCTCTTGAAGGTGGCCCAAGAAAGACACAGCCTCCTCTGATGGGCCAGGCTATCCCACCAGCTGACACCGTCCTCCAGACCCTTGCTGCTTGACATGTGGCAGGGGACCACCACAAACCTGGCCAGGTCTGGACTGCAGTGGAGACCTTTCACATCTCCAAACACCAGGCAGACCCTGATTTCCATGTGTTTTTGCTGTATGCAACCCAGTTTGCCCCACAGCCAACATTTCTGCATGGTCCCAGGGTACCTTGGCTTTATCGCAGCCACAACCACACCGGTTTCGACATTCAAATGCAAAATCCAGGATGAGCCCACCAGCTTCAGGACACCAGTTCCCATCACAAGTGAAGCTGGCTGTGCGCAGGATACGGGAACAGACGTCCCAGGGCACCAAGGGAGCTCTCTAAGCCCTTCCCTGTAATTACTGGGGCTGCTCATGACCTCAGACTATCTGCTTCGGGATGACAGCAAGCCGCTGTGTCCAGAGCTCAGGGGCACCAAGCAAGGTCTCCACCACGCAATGTGCTTTGGCAGGGCTGCTGCTGTTTCTTCTGTATTTGTAGGGAAAAAAAAAAAAAAAAAAGGTCCCTTCAAAACAGATTGCTCCTAACGTGCTCCCTGCTGCAGGGCAGACAGGGCTTAATTCCTGCAAAGGTGTGCTGCTGCCTCCCATGGCAATTCATCCCAGAACACTGGAGAGAAGCAGGTACCTCTCAGTCTCCTCAGGCTTTTGGTACCCCATTTATCTGTGCCACGCATTAATCCACTGCATTTCAACACGTGAAGTCTCACCTTTAATCCATGCCCTGAATCAGTAACTGTCTTGCAAACTGCAGCTGAGTTAAAAAAATGGCCCTTGCGGAAAAAACACTACACATGCTGATGGAAATGTGGTTTCTTGAAACACCTCTTCAGTGCCATCTGCTTGACTTCGGCTCTAGTTTCATAGTAGCAAGATCCAATTTTGGAGGTGGCATGTAAAGTGCAAGGTGGCTGTTCAACCAACAAACAGCGAGGAGAACCACCTCCCGTGAACCTGAGTGCTCAGCATCCCCTCCGGCAGCGGGGACGGGCGGCACTGGTGGCAGGAGACAGCCACAGGGGAGCCAGGTAACACTGAGGTATCCGTTAGCTAAAGCTGATTGAGTAATTTTTTATTTTTATTTTTGTCCCTGTGTAAGGAAAACTGTGTATGAAGGAAAGCCCAAATCTTCTTAGTGACTTTCTGTCCAGGAAATTTAACTCTATGGCTGTCGATGGTTTTCCATGAAAGGCTTCCATTGCATTTCATTGAATTGCCTATGGCATAAAACAACCGTGTCCATGTCCACGTGAATTACCCAAGCTGACCGAGCAGCCCAGCCTGCTTTCCCAGCCCAAGTTTTTCCCATTCCCTCTGTTTCTCCATATAACTGCAGGACAGTATTTCTTTTATCTCAGCTCACAGCACGGTACAGCTGTGTATGCTGCCCCACAGCCCCCCATGGCCGTATGTTTCTCTGCAGACACGATGACCCAGGATGAGCTCCTGGGGTCCCACCTCGGATCTCTCCAGATCTGATAACCAGACACTTCAGCAGGGGTTATCGAGGCAGTTAAATGGGGCTCTCACCTCTTTCACCCCCACCTGCCCCACGTCTCTCAGCTTGCAAGAAGGAGCCTGAACACAAACCCACCAGGTTCTTCTGTGCACCAACCCTAACGCCCCAAATCCAGCAGAAATTTGGGCTGAACTTCGGAGGTCCAGTCCCATTGCTGGCAATGGCTGAACCTGCACAGCAGGAACCAGGACATTTGTCTGGTACCTTGAACCAATTTCTAAGCAAGCCATCCTTACAACCCTTCCACTGCCTCACTCCTCAAGTCTCTCCAGTCCTGCTAACACTTGGATCGGTTCAGGTCTAACCACCTTGATTCCCAACCATGTGGCAAGGCTGACCGGCATCTGAGCCCATTCGTACATTCAGGCTTCATACATTCATCACTCGTAAGCAAGGCTCCAAGTCCCTGTCTCAGAGTGGTAGAAGTAACAAGACCAAGATGATAAAGGTACTTATGTTTCATGGGGCTCAGGATAAAATGCCACAGCTGCCAGAAGCTTTCACGTATACCGCTTGGGGTGAGTTAGGTCTTAGCGTTAGGAAAATAAGCATAAGAATGACATAAGTAACCCCACACCTAGTGCTACAGAGGGCTGACATGCTCCCCTAAAGCCCAGTGACTTTGTAACTCAAGATACTGCAGACCCCGTGTTGCACGTTTCTATCTATGCCAGCTCAAATATCAATTTTAGACCTCACGTACTTGAAAACAGCTGGGCTTCACACTCTCTTTTATCCAGAGTTGCCTCCAGGGTTTTTGTCTGCCCTGAGCAGCCTTGACAACTTACTGTCCATCCTATCCTACTCCAAGTCACTTAGTGTCAGTAGTCAATAAACATTTTGCAGCGCCTATGTTCTACTGATTTAAAAGACCCAGCCATGCCTAGAGCAATAGTATGTGATATACACACTAATTCATCTGTACACAGCTACATCAAGACTTTCATGCTGTCCGCTGCTTTAAGCAAGTCAAGTATTGGGTAGCAAATTTTTAGAACCGCTTATTGGAAAAGGGAGTCCAAGAAATTACATGTAGACCCTTTATCCTTATATTTGCTTTACGTATGTCACGTGTGCATTTGCTGCTTTGTCTGGGATAAAGATGGGATTTCTGACTCTGCTGCCGAACAGCCCCACTGTGGCTCACCTTCTAAGCCAGCCTTGCAGGTTAGGATCAACTGAGTTTATCAGCAGATTAAATTGCATTGCTTTCATAGCTTCCCACTTTCCGAGCCTCCTCTCTCAAGCAGGAATTTCCTACCCTTACATTGGCTAGGCAAAGCTTTTCTGTTAAGAAATAAGGCAGCCAGATCACTGCCTTTCCCTGCCTTCCCCAACAGACCTGCAAAACGGACCTCACCGCACCCGAGGGCAACGCTGTGCTGCCCTTGCTTGGCAGAGGACCCTCCTCCTGGGACACCCGGCGCCCAGCAGTCCTCATTTCTCTGCAAAATGGAGAAACGGGGGTGCGAGGGCTCCTCTAGGAAAGGAGGGAGCCCTAAAAGACCGCGCAAAGCAAAAGATCCCCTCTAGCCCCACACACGATCCCCATCCAGCCTCGCAGCAGGCAGCACAGCCGAGCGGGGGGCTTTAGCCAGAGATTTGAAAGCAGGGAGGAGAGGAGGAGGACTTGGGATTAGCAGGGGAAGGTTAAACCGGTACCAGGGATTGCATGGGAACGGTACCAGTGATTAGACAGGAACAATACGGCTCAGGAACGAGTGGGAGGAGGCCAGAAAGGACCGAGTGTCCCTGCTACCTTCAGCGCTCGGGGACACAAGGGACCAGCTCAGCACCGGCACAGCACGTCGCTATTTGGTAATTAAGGGACTCCAGCCACTGCAGCCACTGTCTGATGTGGTTATCATCACAGGAGGGCTATCTAGCCATTAAGGGTCCTATTTACAGAAAAAGAACATGTATAGACACAAATCGATGCTGTACAGTTTAAAGGAACCGTCTGAAGGCTATGGATTTTACTCACTGTTATTTGCAAAGTGAAACAAAGCAAACAAAAAAGCTCTCAAAGCAGCCCGAAAAGCTGCCTGCAGGCAGGGCGCCTGCCAGAACGTGGGCAGCTCGGAGGCTGCCTGCAGCTTTGCAGGGAGAACACATATGGGCAGGGGGTGATGGCCTTTTATTCCACTGGATAAAGATCTTAGTGGAAATCTGAAAGGCTCGGCGTGAAACCTCATCCACAGCTAATCCAAACCTCAGACGGGCTATGCCGTGCTGTAGGCGCGTCAGGAAGGACCCAAGGCCAGGCGCTGCATCGAATCAAACCACGAACCTGCAATTTCAGCTGTACTGAGAGAAAGAAAATGATAAGATATTGCTTTATAAGCATCCCTCTGGACGGGCTGCTTCCTGCTCCTACCTAAAGGCAGCTCAGGCCACCCACTGCCCCATCCCCTAAGGCCAGGATAAGGTGCCACCCCTCCGGCGCTTTTAACCCTTTCCCAGCAGGATCGATGCTGGCTAAGGACTAAAAGCCACCAATATCTTACAGGCAAATTCATATTAAAAATTCAAGATCTTTCCCAGCGGCAAGAGCTGGCTGCAGGACAGAACCGCAGTTTGGTTTTGCTGCTTGGTATTCAGGGTCTGGGCATCTGTGACGGAGCAGGTACAGGCAGCATGTAAAAGTCCACCACGACACAGGAGCGGGGAAAGACCTCCCTGCATTTTTCCAGGGGGGAAAAAAAAAAAAAAAAAAAAAAACCCCAAACAAAAAAAACCCCCCAACCTTGCCAATTTGCCCACTCCTTCAAATCCCCACAGCTGGGGGTAAGTTCTGATACACTTAACAGGATGTATAAATTCCCCTTATATTAGATCCTTGATTAAGCTAATGTTGATTTTTAAGTACGCTGCGGAGTCTTAAACTCCAAGGAAGGAGAGAAAGCGCAGCCGGCGATGCGCGGCGTGGGCCGACTTCCCGGGAAGCGGGGCCAAGGCCGTGCCGAGCAGCTGGGCGCTATTCCTGGATCCCCACCAACTGCACTCGACCTTGGGCGAGACACCAGGCTCTTCGCCGTTCAACTTTGTCCCCCAATAAAAGGGGTAAAATAATACTGTAGCTACCCCATAAAGATGATGCAATGCTTGATGCTATATTGCAAAAAGCCTCCAAAGCCTTGCCTAGACATAGAAGCACGTTTGCGAATAAAAGGAGCTGCTCCTCACACAGCCATAAGCTGCATTAGGGCCCTGATTTGCACCTTCAAACAAAAGCGCTCTATAAATTCTTAATTATTTTTTTTTTTATATAGCAGAGAGCTTTCATTTTCCCAGCAGCCTTACAAAAAAAAAAAAAAAAGGAAAAAAAAAAGAAAAAGGCACACAATTTCTTTACATTTGTAATTCAAATGCTCCTACACAGCATTTCCACAAGACTGCTTAAAAAGCGCACTGGAAATTGTAATTAAAAGCTGATCTTCTTTACGAGATGACTCAGGCTTCTGCAGGCTTCAGCCCTGGCCTCAGACAGCTCTGCCAGCGGAGCTCTGTTTCCTAATGGCACACGGTCAGCTGCCAGCATTTATCGAAGATTAGGGGAAGGTTTGCTTAAAAATGAAGAGCAAAAGATAAAATGAAGTTATTATCACCTAATTTCTGGGCATCATCAGAGGGGACATGAGCAGCCCATGAGAGCAAAGGACCAAACCCCTCTGTGTGCTGGAGGAGGTGGCTTCGCAAACAGGGAAACCATGTTTTTGCTAATGATTTTAAAAACAGAAGCCTTGTCACAGAGTGAAAGGGTTTTCCCACAGGACCTGGCAAGGGTCAGATTAAAACCCTCAATGCAAACAGCCAGCAAGCCCAGCGAGGGTGCCAGTGCCGCGGTGAATGCAAGAGACTTGGCTCCCTCCTGTTTAGATCCAAGGATCGGCTGGTCTTCGGCATCTCCAAAGAAAACACCAAGCAAGGGCCCCTGCCTGCAGAAAGGATCAGAAAGGCCGAGCTGGAGGCAGAAAGGGGACTGGGGAGGGGTAATTCAGGGCACCTTCGTTTCTGGGGTCCTTCCCCAAACCCAAGGGGATCCCAAGATCAACTCAAGCCAATTGCAAAAGATGAGAAGAGATGGGAACTACCTTGCAACCCACCAGCAAACCACTGCTGAGGACCTGGCTCTCCTCTCCAGTTTCTCCATCCCCTACAGCAGCCCAAACGCTGCCTTGTATGAATCTCGCTTGCTTTTCTCAACAGCCTCACCCTCCACTTGACCATCCCCACGTCAGCCCAGGGGGCTGGTGCTGACACCGGCGCTGAGGAAGATGCAAGGGCTCCATCGCTCATCCCACGCTCCCCGGCATGGCGTGCGGTGCCAAGCCCAGACAGAGATGCAGAGAGGGCTCAGGAGATGACAGGCGCTCATCTACCAGATCAAAGGCAGCATTCCCATACAGACACCAAGGAAAGCCCCCCTCCTCCGAGCCACCTCCTCGCAACCCAACCCATAACCAAGGCATTCATTTACTACTGGTCTACCCCATCGGGAAGCCATGAGGCAGGCGGTGAGCCACATGGAAATGGGGTGCTGAAGCCCCCCTGGACCACCAAGGGAAGGAGGGAGGCGCAGGGGATGGCAGCACCCTGGGCAGCACTGAGCCACCCCGCATCCCTGCATCCCTGCTCCCCTGGGGCTGGCAGCAGCAATCCAGTCCTTTGCAGACAGAGGGTTTTACTGCTGTGTGCTGCATCTTACCTGGCACAAGACAACAGATTATTTTCCACACGGTCTCCCTGGTCTTCAAGGACTAAGCCACCATGTCAGCTGTAACCAAACTGGCACGCCCTTAAAACCAACCAGAACCCAAACTGTGCTGTTAGCCTTTAAAACCGGCATTAAAATGCCCATAAAAATAACATGAAGCTCATCAAAACACGTGGTTTTTTGTATAAATACCATCATAAATGTAATCTGCCCCTTTGCCTTCAGAGCAGAAAACTGCCTTGTCAAACCGCCTGGTATTTCTCACCCCTCCCACCACTGTAGCTCAGCAGGACACACCAGCCGCAGGAATATCACCCTGGGATTTAATTTCTAATATTTCCACAGGCGTCACATTTCCCTCAGGGAGCTGCAAGATGTGCCTGGCCCATTTTTTTTTTGTTGTTTGAGTAATCATGCGGGCGAGGGGGTGAGATGAGGCAGAGATGGTGTGTCCTGGTGCTCCTCAGAGTGATGGCTTCTGCAAGAGGTGACCCTCTGATGGGGACTCCCAGGCAGGTGAAGGTAGCTGGGAGACTCCACGAGGGTAATGAAATGCCAGGGCTACATTTGCTCAGACAGGAGCAGTGCTGTGAGAAGCAGAGGACATTTACAGCAAAGGCACCGGGCGGCTGCGAACTTAAACCTCTGGATGTGTCTCTACATGGGGTCATTCTTCTCCTGTTCTCCAGGGTGCACTTGTACAACCTGGATCCTCCAGAGAGGTGAAAGATGTTCCTTCCCTCACATCACAAAAGAGCATGCAGATCCCTTTGAACAAAACAGCTCCTCCAAAAGAGGGTCATACTATACCACAGAGATGAGTCCATGCTGAATAGGAATACATGTTTTTAACATGCAAAGTGCAGCACAGGCAAATGGGCAGGGAGGCAGACTTCTGCCACCGTCCAAGTACTGCAGGGCTGTGCCCAAAGAGAGTCAGACCCGAGTGCCGTTCGAGTATCAGACTTGCAAGATAGAACCCGTGTTCAGGGTACGGTAGAGAAGACCAACATAACCCTAAAGTCCATCGGTCATTCACTTAATCATACAAAAATGGAAGACTAGACAGTGGAGGGGACAGACAAGAAAACAAATGTGACAGGTCATTTTTGTTCCCTCCCAGCACCCAGCTTGCCTGCATTCAGGTCACCACCCTCAAGAGGCAAGACACCAGGAGGAAGACTTCTCAATCGAGCATCTCCTGATGGAAATCAAGACCACAGCAAATGGGCAGCACGTGTTGAGCAGAGACCAGCCATCCCTACTGAGCACTGGGTTTTCACACTTCTTCCTCAGACTGACAGCTCTCAGGTCAGTACAGAAGAGGTTAATTAACCGCTGCAAAGTTTTGGGCCACTTTATGCGTGGGTGATGTAGCAGTCTCCCCACCTGCAAATGTTCATGGTACCACTATCACCATCACCATCACCGACCCTAAACAAAACGGCTTTCCAAGTCCCGCCAGCATAGATGTAAGCACTCCTCAACGCTTGGCTTGGCACCCACCAGTCTGGCCTTTAAACCTCCTCCCTCCCCTTCCCACTGTTGGAGGGATTTAAAAGTTGCATAAAGCTAATTCTCACAAATGAAACATGGAAGTGTGGAGAGAACCTTTTAGCTGGGAAAAAGCACACCTAGGACAGACATTTCCCCTAATTCAGGCCCTCCTTTCCAGGCCCCCGCTCCTGCCTTTCACTCGGGGAGGCTTGCTGACCCCAGCGTAACTTCTCTAGATGTTGCCTCCAACCAAGCTCACTCCAGAGAGCCCACAACGCCGTTACAAATCCATCCTGGCTATTTAATTACAAGTGAATAATTGCGGTTAATGCTGACAGCGGTGATGCGACCGAGGAGTGAAGTCACTAGCAATACGAGCAGCACCACCGACTGCGCAGGAGATGACTGCAGAAGCCACAACTCATCAGCGCTGCCTACAAGCCGTGAGCCCCCAGCGCTCTAAACAAAGGAGGAAGATGAGTAATTTCAGACAAAAGAATGAGCCCTTGTCAAAACTTCTGAAACACACATCTCTGGACTGGATTAGGTACCTGTGCTACAACTTTCTTTTTTCTTTTCTTCTTTTTTAAGCTTTTCACATTTTGTTTCCCTCTTTCAGATTTCCAAATTCCTACCCATCTCTGGAAGAAACAAGCTGAAGTATTCCCTGAAGGCTGCTGTTCCCAGTACCTTTCAAAGAAAGAAGAACCAGAGATTTTAATAAATGTAGTCCCTATTCACCCCACGCGCATCCCCCAAAATTTCTGTTGCAATATCTTTCCTTGTCTCCATGGGATCTCAATGCATTAATGTGATAGACCAGAAAGAAATGGGACTCAGCAAATAAAACCTGCCCTGAAGATAAATGGCAACACAGAGGGGATAAACCGCCTCCGTGTAAGTGTAGATCCACCTGAAGAGGTCGGTCACCACTAAGTTGACCTGAATGTTGGCCAAGTCAGGCTGTTCCCTGCGGGAAAGGCTGACGGGGAGTTGGGTTTCATGGTCGTGGAGGGTAGTTGTTAAGAATAAGAGATTTCAGCAGCTCTTGCAGACTGGGAAAAGCTCCTTAGACCTGCTCAGGACATGCCATCTGTAGCAGCCTCTTAACGTGCTCTGAAACGATGGTCCCATCCCTCCTGAAAAGGCTTATGCTGATGATAAATTAAAGTCATCCTCATAGTCCTGTCTTAAATGCTGAGGGGGAAAGAGTCTTTTAAAAGCGCTCTTAAAACCTGCCTCAACAAAACTATCAGTAACGCACAATGTTGTGGTTTAATGTAAATATGTCCCAGTTCTGCTAAAAAGTAAGTCAGAAAGAAGAAGTGAAAAACACCTGATGTAACAACAGAAAAGAACCACCTGATCTCCCGTGAAACTCCTGGACAGCTTGAAAACACTTCGAGGAAATCCGAAATAATTTCTCCTTCTGAAAGCTTAGTGCACAGGTCAAAAATACAGCTGTCCTTCCAAACACCACAAGCCCCCTGCTTTCCTGAACAATTTTATGCAAACTGGATTAACCACCCGTTGCTCTTCCGCTCCGAGGTGAGAGTCGCTTGAAATGCAAACACTGACTTAGGAACATAAAGGAAAGATCTTCTGACATACAGCAAACCTGGTCCTGGGTCAAGAGGCTGCCAGTCTGGTAAATCACTATTAAACAACTGACTAAGCCAGTTTTCCAGGAGATAGGCTGGGTCCGCGCCCACCCCACGCAGTACGTGGTGGCTCCCCGGCTCGCTGCCACCTTGAAACACTCTGCTGCGCTGGGGACCAGTGCCAGGAGTGATGGGGTGGGAGGATGCTAACGCCCCTGGCTCTGCAAATGCTGAGGTTGGGAGGAAGGAAAACAGAAGTGAAACAAAGCCTAGTGGAGCAGGTAGCAGGAAGACCAGTCATTTCTCCCGTTCCTCCCCCAAACCCATTATTTACAGTAAAGTATAAAACCACGTGTCCCTAAAAATACAAGTTCAGGCTTCCTGTGGCATTGTCTGACGGCTGCTTGCCTCCAGCTTTCGAAGCCTCATGAGACCCCGCTGCCTCCTTGTTGCCTTCCTCCTCTCTCCCCTTTATTTTCATCCTTTCCATTTTCCTCCCCTTCTCGCTTTTCCCCGTTTCCTCTTCCACTGCAGTCCTGGTAAGGATGGTGAGGTCTCCCTCCGATACCAGGTATCCACCTGGTAAAGTATCTATCCGAGAAGGATGCCGGAGGACTTGGTCAAAGCCACTCACCCCATGGTTTCATCTCAAGGAGGGGTTCAGGGATGGGGCTGATGGGAGGATTCCTCCTCTCCCCCACCCATACTTCTCTAATTGTGGCACCTGGACACAACATAAATTAAAACTAAAAGCACCTAAGAGCATGCAGAATGAAAGAGAATAATTCAGAAAAGCAACAGTACATCTAATTTAGTTAATGAGAAATGAACAAATGGCAATTCCAAGGCTGCAAAATTATCCCATTCTGTAGAAGAATATATATACTTTTAAGAAAGGGCAAAAAAGCGGGCAGAGAACATTTTCTATTTATGCAATTAGTTTTGTAGGACCGGGCCATGCCGCCATACCTGTAATAAGCAGTTCCCCCATCTTGCCGTATATGCAGATATAAAGATCCACATTTCTCAGGTAACTCACTTTTTACTGCAGTCCTAAGGATATCTCTGCACCCTTGTGGTTTTGTTTTTTTGTTTGTTTCTTTGTTTTTTAAAAAAAAAGGTTAACTGAGCATTGCTGCCATCTCTTAAGCCAGGTCATTATATGAACGTGGGTATCTGCCATGCAAAGATCTCGATTTTCCCATCTTTTCTAAACCACCAAGCCTGCCCCAGCATTTCAGACTGAAGACTGATTTCCAGCAAGAATTACAATCATTCCAGGATTTCTGTAACATACGGAGGAATACCTCACACTACCCTTCAACCTACTAACTTGCCTTCTTGACCCTATTACAGGACAGAGCCCCCACGCTCTTGTATCAGGCACACTTCTACTGAAAGCTCTCCCCTCGGGGCAAGGGCTCCCGAAATGCACATCGAGATCCCGTACGGTCCAACGTGGAGAGACCCCGGAGGCTCAGGCTGGAGGGTCTCCTGCTCAGAGGGTGTCACCCCTTCTCAGGTGGGGACGAGGGCAGCGGGGCTGACAAACGAAGCACCTTCCAGGGGGCTAGGAGACGCTATTTATTCCTATTGACGTCTATGCCGTGGCACTCCCAGAGAAGCAGCTTTGCTTTCACACAGGCGCGACCACCTCCTGCCTGCCCCCAAAACAGTGAGGTTTACCCCAGCGCTCAGACCACATTTGGGAAGCTGGTGCTTACACAAAAAAACCCCTCAGCGTTCACTTGTAAGCTGATTTCCCTTACATACAATGCTATTAAAGCACAAGTGCATAAAGCACCGTGCCACTTCACGACTGCCAAACCACACTTCAACGTGCTGACCACACACATTCTTTGCTTTCCGAAGCAAAGCACACAACCCAAAATCCTCAGTGCTTGGACTAAAAACACACCATCCCTCTACCATTTTACCCCAGCTTCCTTAGCAACAAGATGACCCAAAGATCTGACTCACGTGGATGGGTGCATGCATGTGTGCGTGCTTGTGAGTTTTAATGCTATTAGGTAGCTTCAAAGACATCAAAGATAATTATTTTCTACCAACTTCATGGAAACAGGCAGCTGGGTGGCAAAGGATGCTGGACGCAGCCATTCATGAGGTTTATCTCCAACAGCTTTTAATCCCGTCGGCCCCTTTCTCCAGTCAATTATAGCAGCCGCTATGTTGCCAGAAAAGTAATAGGAGGGAGAAACTATAGGTATAAGCAGACATAATAGAATCCTAATTTAATTAGGGAAGTACTCAATCAACCAAGAGACATAAATACAAAGGAAACCAGGTTTATTAGTTCTGGTGCTTGCAGAAATGCCCATTTGGTTCCTGATTACTGCAGGAGGGATTAAAAAAAAAAAATCTTAATAATCTTAGTAATCTTAATAGCACAGTCCTAGTTTGGTCTTTCAGAAGAAGTTAATAACAAAACCAACCAAAACTCAAGAGTGTCTAGAAACACGGCACTCATGATGGACAAGTAACTGAGCTCATTACGGGGAGAGCCTGGTTCTGCTTTAACTGCGGTTACAAAATACAAATTACAGCTTGGCCAGCCTGAAGGGAATAAGTTTTCGACCCCAGTTCTCAGGTCTGATTTACACCACTGCTTCTCAGTGACTCCAGTGCCTTGCTTTCCCCCATGTAAGAGGAAAGTCAGGATCACCGGGTCTAACAGCACACACCAACAGGCTTTGAGAAGAAGGTGAAGCCACCAGTCCCCAGTGCTGAGCCCAGCAGGGGTCACTTCGCCCGCAGAAAGCTCCGTCCTTTGCCACCCCACCCTTCTTTGGGGTCTGCAGGTTCAGAGCTGGCTTAGGGAAACAGCGGGCGTATTTAACATTCATGCTTTAATGCCTGGATAAAGGTTTTGCTGAGAACGTAATAGCACAAAGCGACTAACGAGGGGCTGGGGAACTATTTGGAGATTAACTAACTGATTTCGTGTTATGAAAGAGCAGGTTTCAATTGTAGGATTAGAAATCCGTATTTTGGATGTCAATACCTTCCACGAGAAATGGGCCAGGAGCAGTGGCACGATGACGCTCTAATCCATCTGCGAGGAGCTGGCAGGGCAAGCGGAGAATGAGCCATCCATGCCAAGAAACTCTAAAAAAATATAATAAATCTGCCACAAACACCACTGTCTCTCTTCTTATTTCTCCAGTAAAATGGTCCCTCACTGAGCAGGCTAACGCGCACCACCGTGCAGACTCCCACTGCCTCTGCTGGGGTTCTCCAGCTACAGCCACAAGATTTGAGCGCCTGCCCAGTGACGTGGCAGGGTCCACCCTACCGCCAGATGGGTCCAAGAGGAGTCCTCCACCGGCCAACCATCCCCACCTCTCCCTGCAGCCTCCAGGTACTGCTGACAGCACTGAGAGGTGCCAAAAAAAAGTATAATTAAATGCTAGATAGAGAAAACACCTATATATGCAAAGCCATGTGGTAAGACTGTCTGAGCAACTCCTTCTGGCACTAATTCAGCGAGACTGAGACCACACAACTGCACCGCTATTCTTCCATCCTTGCCTCGGTTTAAAGGAGGTAGTTAACCAGCCCCAAAGGACCGTGACCTTTCTGACATCCCAAGAAGTCCCAGCTTCAGTGTGGCCTTCGGGTTTATCCATCCAGGATAAGGAGGAACCCTTCACTACATCATGGCGAAGTTCTCAGCACCCTGCAGGGGTGCATCTCCACCAGCTCAGCCTTCTCCAGTCCCCAGTGAAAACCAGCGGTTCCCCGTTACCCCAGTAAAGCTGCAGGGCAGCAGTGGGTCACTCTTGACACTCACTATGCACATATAGACACATATACCCACACATATATGTACATATATATAACCCATACAAAGTGCTGAATCAGCACTGCACATCCTACCTGCTTTCCACCAGTGCTATCCCGGCTGCTGGCTCATCAGGATAACCCCCAGGGGGGTCAGGGGTGCAGTTTGATGAAGCCATGACTATTTAAGCAGAACAACGGTCCTCTTGCTGCCTGCAGTACTCGAGGCACTGTCTGAAGGTACGTTAAACACAATATTTATCTTACCAGGCGCTCGGTGCTTTATGTTTTGAGATTTTTTAGCTTCCAGTTACAGGGAATTTTGCAGGCTCATAAAAAGAAAAAAAACCCACACTGTATAGTGGACATAACTTACCAACATATTTTTCATTTAATTTCATTCATTTTTCCTCCTTCCTTCCTATTTCCGTCCAGTTTTTCCTCTTTCTCCCCACCTCCTCCAGTTTAGGTTACTTAAAATTTACAAAGTTTGAAACAAATAAAGCCAGACTGAAAATACACAGGAAGTCTTCAATGCTGCAGAGGTTAAAAATAGGCTTTAAACCAGCTAATGTCAGCATCAGCATAAAAGAAAGGACACCCTGACAGCTCTAATTATTACATTCTCTTGTTTTGCACTTGTGAAGAGCAGCAATTAAATCTCTGCTTGGGCTTATAAGGAAAAAGTAAAGTGCTCTGCACCTGCAAAACGGATTCTGTTCTATCGGAGGATTTCAGCTCCCCAAAGCACATTATCCAGGGCAGCCTGCGCAACAAAACCCATCCTCCCCTTTCCAGCAACCGAGGATTTTGCAGCCGGTTCACGGGGAAGAATACTAATAATGGCAACCCCTCCTCTTCTGCCTTCACTAGATAGATTTATTTAAGAGAAAGCTCACCATTTCTGGACAAACCAGTCGCAGACTATGTATGTGTGCAATGCCTGAAACTGCCATATGGCGATAAAAGTATTTTTATTCATAATCATTTTTATTGCAGTAGCCTCCGGGGACTTGAACTAGGTCACTTTCCCATCAAGGCTCACTACAAGCCGTTAAATAAGTGGTGCACGCAGAGTCCTTTAAGCATCTTTTATAAACGAGTGATTCTGTTCCTTAAAAAGGTAAAGAGAAACAAGCATCACAGTTTATGAAACCTATTTTCTGCCACTCATAAATATAAATTCTTTGATATTCAGTAACCTAATTGGGTTTAGTATTTGCAGCTGTTCCCTCAGCAGCATCGAGGGCCTCTCGTTTATTCTGATTACCTGTCCTTGGGAAATCTGCTGGAACTGCCCTTCTCAGAGACCTCTACTCTTTTGTCAAATCTGGCTGGGATCAGCCAGGAGGCTGGAAATCTCCGTGACTTGGAGATGGAGGAGGAGTCTCACTGATAGCCATGCAAGCTGCAGCAGCTTCATTTCTTTAGGAAATTCAGCTAAAAAGCATATCATCGCTTTCACGCTCAATTCCAGGCTGGCATGGACTAAAGATGGCTTAAAAAAAACCCCAAAACATAAAACCAAAAAACACCCCAAAACTTGCCTGCAGATTCATTTCCCCCAAAAATTTAAATCCTGGAACATTTCACTAAAAATATTCTGAATATTTCACTCTGGAGGGTGCTGCGGGGAGCCAGGTGCCCGTCCTCCCTGGCGGGCTGCAGGACATGTCCCACCGGGGCGGCACCTACGGGCTCTGGGTTTTGGCTGCACACACTGCCTTCCTAGAAACTATGTAAAAACAAAGTCAAGCCTCTCCAGGGAAAACAAACTAGTAATTTGCATAAAAGTGTATTCATTCCCCCCCCCCCCCCCCCCCAATGCAAACCAGTTTTGACCAAGAGCATCTGAGCAGCCCCTACCAGTGACGAAGGGAGGACTTGGTATGCGCAGGAAGGGCAGGCACCAGCTGGGACGCCAGGAGAAGAAAGGCACAGTGTTTCCATAAAGCCAGTGGAAAAAAAAAATATAGCTGGGAACATTTTTCTGGCAGAAAATGTTCACTCATGGAAGTGAAGCACTGATAGCCAAGGAGAAAGCTAAGCTCGCTGAGCCAGCTCTCCCCCTCCCAGGGACACCTGCAAGTTGTCTGCTGCGGGAGCAGCCGGACGGGGACATAAATAAGCTGCCCACGCTCCATCCCCAAACCCAAGCGACCACTAACGCCTTCCAGTTGATCTCAGTGGGTTTCACATCAGCCATTGATCCAAAGATCTCTGGCCTCCTTACGGAGGCCGATAAATCCCATCCATCCTGCGTGGAGATGGACCAGCCTTTCCCACTCCAACCGAAATCACCGCCCTGGGACACCGATTTAGATCCTGCCTAACGCGGTCAGCAGCCTGCTTAAAATATTTTCATCATCTTCTTCCAGACTGAGGAAAGGACTGAGCATGCCCTAAAGCTCAGGCAGCTTCTCCAGCTCTGCCGGCTGTTTTAATAAAAGACATTACCTCTCACTACAAACCTGGCTTTTCTTTTGTCCCTGGTTCGTCATGGCTACAACAAACACCACTTCCAAATATTTCGCTTATTAAGTACACAAAAAGATTACACAGAAAAGCTACCTCTGTTCCAGACATTTTTAATTTACTCCTAATTTTACAGGTCTTGAAAACTTTTAATGGAACTTATCAGTCTGGGAAAAAAATGAGTTAGCCCTATTCAGCTCACTGAGCAACACAAAAATGCCATATCCCTCCACAGCCCTCTATTGCCGTCCTTATAATGGAGCAAAACGCTGTGATAACGTCCTTGCAAGGTACTTCATCGCAGCAATAATGTCACACAGGATAACTCAAGGGTGTGCTTCTAGTGTTTGTCTTTACCCTATAAGTCACGAGTTTATCTCCTGGTTGCAAGGGCCAAGAATAAAAGAGCGCGTTGGAAGGTGCGCGCCGTGCCCAGCGCGGCTCGCCGGGGCAGCCTGGCGCTCCTGGTGTCGCACAGACCGCCCTGCAGTCGCTGCCTGTGCGTCCCCCCCGCGCTCCCGCCGCGGGACCTGGGACCCCTTCAAAGCATCGCCGGGGCTCGGAAAGCTGAAGAGCATCACCGAACAACTCATGAAACAACTCATGAGTTTAACTCATGAAACCGAGGGAAGCACAGACGAAAAAACCCACCCAAGCCCATGAACGTGAGAGCCAGCAGCTCCGCCTGTCCGTGCATCAGGGCTCTGGCTTTTTCCACTGCTCTTCTCGTTCAGAGGGCTGTGTGCCTCCCAGCCATGCACTAAGCACTAATAACCCCAATGCAAAAAGAGCTGCCATAATTCATCCCTAAACAATGAGAAGTACCTTAGACTTACTTAGTACTAGTACTAAGTACTAAAAATCTAGTACTTAGATTTTTCTGGGTGTAAAACACCTTTATTTTTTAAGCCTGATGTTTGCTCTGACAGAGTTCATATTTTTCATACCTTACAGATGTGTTACAAAAGCCTTATTGACCCTACACAATATCACTTATCAATTCCAGGTAGATCACTCTTGTGTCGAGACAGGGCTGGAAGTTAAAATAAGTCCTGAAAGATGTTCTTTTTTTGGCAGGTCTTAGGAGCTGGCTCAGCACATTCCCATCTCCTGCTTCATCTAAAAATAATAAAGCCTCCAAAGCGAGCGGTCGGGATGATCTGTGCTGAGTGCAGGCATGTGGTGTGCCTGGTCAGCTCTGCGGCTCCCACCTCCAGTCCTGTCCGGGAAACACCAGCGGCTTGAACCAAGGCGGGTGGCCGGCCGGCGCTGCCAGCAAAAGGTGACGGTGCTCAGAGTGACATGGAGATCTTCCCTTCGCTTCCCGGTGGTTGGCCGTTGTCCACAGCGTCCTCACTTTTTTCTTTTTTAAACATATAAGGGTATAGTTTGGAAGGGACCTCCACCTGGTCCAACCCCCTGCAAGGCAGGGCCACCATGGACCATGACCTCCCAGCTGCCAGAGCAGACCCATGGGAGAGAGCAGGGCTCTGTCCCAACTCCAGCTAGTCAGAAGTAAGCTCAACTGCTGTCAGAGACAAAAACTCCTCCACACACCATTCCCTCAAGGGTCATTATGGATTTTATTTTTCCTTTTTTCAAGTCTTTTAGAGTGGGGATGATATCTTTGAATGGGGGCTGCAAAAAGCCAAATCCAACAGGATTACCGATCCACAGCTATATCCCAAAGGCTCCTATGTGTCACACCACCACGAAGAGGTCCTCGTATCATCATAAGCATCAGCAGAGACTTCGTTAAAGCAATGTGTGTTGCTCTTCATTTTGAATTGGTCTACAAAAGAAAAGCACTGAGCACCAACAAGACCGTACTTCCAAAGGCACGATGGCCTGCGAAGGCCCCTCAGTTAGGGGCAAGGCTCTCCTCAAATGTGATCCTGGCCCTCATGTTTGGATGCTGCGCCTCAGAAAGCCACTCATGGCATCTCCAGGTCAACGGCTGTGTCAAACAGCCCCAACACACGAGTGACGAGGACACCAAGCAAAGCTGAGAGGTTCAACCACATGAGAGGAGGGAAGCGCCCTGCATGATGCACAACATGATGAATTAGAGGTCAAAACTCCAAAAGTGGTTGGGATTTCACCATCAGTAGCTTGTTTAAGAAGTCATCCCTCCTCGCTGAGGGATGGAGACCTCCAGCCACGAGGCAATAGCGGTCCCACCCCGAGCTGCTCCGCCCGCACCAGCACAGCCTTGGGCAGCACCAGCACACACAAGTGCACAGCACTGCTCTGCAAACACAGCACACAAGCCGCTGCAGCACAGAGATGCTGGTGGACGCTCTACCAGTCTCCACCACCTCCACCAGGTCACCCGCGTGCTCCAGTAACTAGCTGTAAATTCAGACTTTCAATAAAACCAAGAGCTATCAAATTTTAATGCTCTATTATTGGCACGACTGTATCTGAATTCCAGGAGGCATTCTCCAGGCTGGTAAACCTAATCTACCCACCACTTTTCAATTTGCTGCTGTAATATAGGTGCATCCCGCTTCTTTGAACAGCAAGTATGAGATTGCTCTCTCCTTCAGTGTGATATAAGAGCATCCATCCCACTTACGGTCCCATCTATTTCTTGCAAATACACAGCTGAATGGGATTCTCCTGTAACAGTCTGCAAGAACACAGCGGTTCATTAGAGCCATTTTTTTCATTATAGTAGTTTGCCCCCTGACTCCTGCAGCAGCTAGTGTACATGCACGGTGCTTGGAAGAGAAAATGGTCTCAATCTTTTAGGAGGTTCTTGTCTGAACCTCCATCCTGGGACTGATGCCATTCATTCCCAAGGTATTAAGAAGAAAACAGGTATTAAGGGATTAAGAAGGACAAGAAAACACCACAGACAGGGCTTTGCCACTTGCACGGGGCATGGGCACCAGCAACATGATGGTCACTTGTCTGTTAGAGAAGTCACTCATTCATCTCTGCATCTCTGCTGCCTTTTTGTTCTCGGAGACACTGTCCCTAGCTGTTCTCAAAGCGGGCAGGAAAAGCAAAGCTGACTGGGTAAAACACTGTTTATTTAGGTGGCACAAATGAACCCTCACGCTACGCTGAGCTCAGCTGACCTGACACATCAAAGCCTTTGATTGCTTTCCAAGCACTGACAGCAAGGACCCCACGGCAGCAATGCTGTCAGCACTTGGAGAGGCACCACAACGTACAACGCTACTAACAACCCTACCGTTAGACATGACAAGGAAAAAAACCCACAAAGAGCAATGACTATCAAAGAGGAGGATGCTTTTGGCACAACAGGAGCACTACAATGCTGTGATGGTATTCCCTGAGGTCACCAGCAGTTCTTCCAGCCCCAAAAGCGACCAGTTTGGCAGCAAAGGAAGGAGAGCAGGACATGTAATTAAAAAAGTGGTTTGGGTGACACCTCACCTGGCCATGGCTGAACCCACCCGTGGGTCAGGGCATGGTCCCTGTTTGGTTTTGCTGCTCACTGGGGAAAAAGGACCAGCAGTCCCGCTGCTTCTACAGCAAACCCATACTATGGCATATGGTCTCTCTGGAAAATAATGCCCCTGGACATTTGAGAGAGGAAGGAGCAGCACAATTCAGTCGTTCATCCCAACAGAGGGAATGTGTGTTAAGCAAACAGCCAAGGAAGGAAAGGGGGCATAAGGGGAGGGATGCAAAGCAGTTGCCTCGTAGAGTTTAGTCTTTAATTAAAAGGGTTGAGCAGAATGTTTCGAACACCACATGGCTATAATTTAAAGAGCAGTTCGTACGATGAGTTTTCATCTTTAGCGTGGGTTTTCATGTATTAACAATAAATAGAATTTTCATATCATTTCCATGAACTCCAGCCTTTGTAAAAATCACGGCTTTTTTATAGTGGTGCAGCCAAGGTCGACAGGAAACTGTCCGTACAAAAGTCATTCTGTGAAGACCACAGCTAGGTCCTGGGTATTTGGTCAGAAACATAGCATCTCTCAAAGCCGCACAGAAACAGGACTCTGGTTTTCTTACAGTAAGAAGCCTGTGGTGCAGACAGGTACAGAGCAGGATCCAGCTTGGTGACACGTGTATGCCACAAGCTGTGGGGGGCACGGGGACAGCTCTGACCCCGCTGGCCCTACTTAGTTTAAAACTGCTGCAAAGCCTTTCTATCCACACCAGTATTTTTTAAAGGGTGCTTCACAGATCACTTCCAGCTAAATTCACTGTGCTCCTACCGCAGTCATCCATTACCTGCTCATCCTCTCCTGCGCTCTCCCTGCGGGGCTGCGGCGAGGCTGAGTAATGTGGTCCCTAACAGAGTATTACATATTGTAATTAGTGCAACACCAGTACCCAGATCAAGGCGTTTTATCACACAGACCTCCCCTTTCCTTTACGGGATGGCTCACAGAAGAGCACAAGGCTGCTCCCAGAACCAAGTGTATTCCCAAACAACAAACTGCCACGCTGCCCAGGTTTTAAACCTGCTCCCGTGGTGGGGCATGTGCCATACATTCATGGAAGCAAAACTCTACTCCTTCCCAGGAACAAGTACACTTGCTCGCTAGACCCAACCCTTCCATCTGCACAGGCAAAAATGGGTCCACGACTGAGTCTTCTCCGTGGGAGATGTGATCTCCCGCAAATGCTTCCGAAACGCAGACCCAGAGGCAGCGCTCAGAGCTGTCGACACCCCTGTGAAGGCTGTGGAGCTCCTCCTCAGCTGCAGGCACGCTGCTCCGCACCGATGCGCACATCTGCGGGGACCGATGCCCATGGAGCCCTCCTGCAGCCGAGTACCCGAGTCCCCCATGACCCCTTTCTTAACCAGACCCTACGTACTACAGCAAGGACCCACCCAGAGCTTCACAAGGCTGACAAGCCCGTTCACCAACTCCCTGGGGAGACAGGAGGACAGACTAGAAAATGCGGTTTTGGCATCAATTACCCAAGAAATGTAATAAAGTGAGCAATGTTCCCGTTGGGCTGACGGTACCGATGAGCCAAGGGAGGGACAGAGAGGTCAACAGGCCAGATCATACCGAAAACACGTGGCACAGCAGAAACATTCAGCTCTTCAATCTTAGTCCTGTGCTTTAACCGCATACATCTGCCCCCTTTTCAAGCTGTAGTCCACTTGGCATTATCTGACTAATCCTGCAGCAGGGAAAACCCAAAAGCTCTATTTTCCACAAACAACAGTTTCTCAGCACCGCAGTTCAATGACTTAAACAGCAAAGAAAGTCACGAGGAGTCACTAGTGAAAGCCCTTTCAGAAAGATGCCCAGTTAATTACCAAACCACCACAGAGCCCAAAGTCATCGCAAATGCATCAACATGGCGAGAGATGAGTCATCTCAGGAAATGCCGGGAGCTCCTCTGTCACCAGCCACAAAGGCAAGGCCAGTTTTTGCTCCAGACAGGAAGAAAAACACTGGATAATACGAAACGGACCACATCAGTCACTGGACACGAGGTAGCAGAACATTCAGATGGCCCGCAAAATTTGTTTGTATCACTGAAAAAGAAGTGGAGATGGTTTTCAACATGCTGCTGTGTAGGAGACGCGTCCTACCTCCTTCCTCATCATCGCTTCAGAGAGAGCACAAAGAACGTTCCTCCGAGAGGAAATTATTTAGGCAGTCATCTCAGCACGTTATTTCTGCTCATTTCCGAGGAACAATATGGCTCAACCTGGGATTTAAACCAGCAGCAATGAAATGGTGCCCAGTTGACTCCACCTCCAGAAAACAAGCAGAGGACGGACACAGAACACCGCGAAACCACCGCTAATACCGGAGGACGCAGCGTACGCTTGGCGTTGGCTTAAACGCGGGAATACAACTAGAGGAGCTCTGGCTCTCCAGCAAAACCTGTTCCAGCTTCATATTCTGTACAGCTTTCCTCCTAGAAGGCAGTTGGGTTTTCTACTTTCACGTGAATTACTCTAATCTTGCTGTGACAGCCTAGAGCAACCAGAGGATGCTGCAAGTTAAACGTCACCACGTGTCTGCAAGTTTTAAGAGGGAATAGGGCTGTCAAATCAGACCACAGCAAAGCTAGAACCTGACAGCTATAACTAGGGCAATTTCAGTTAGGGAAAGATGAAAATAAATAAATAAAGGAAAGAAGAAAAAAACCAGAGAAACTATACATTACAAGAGGAAAGGGAAGCAAGAAATGCAGCTACTATTAAAGACAAAAGTTGGCTATTCGCCTATTTTGATGCTCTCTTCAAACCAATATCGTGTTCCCCGTGTGCCCTCTGCACAGTTGTTTAATGGCAGCCTGGAAGGGAGGCAACAGAAGAGAGAAAACCCCAGGGTCAAAGCACAACATCTGCTTGCCCCATCGCAGTCTTTTTAAAAGTTACAGCACCACAGATACGACTTGGCCAGCAGCACTGATGGAGGCACACACATCTCCCAATGTTTATCAAGACGGTTTCAAGTCTCAAGCACGTGAACCCTGCATGGGGAAAGCCTGTGCTGCGACGGGACAGCCAAAGCAGGCAACAACCTGATAGCTTGACCCTGATCTGCTCTGAATTCTAGGTGATTCAAAGAGGGTCTGTAATTAATGAGACTACAAGAAAATCAGATCTACCTGAGCCTTCCCCAAAACAGAGGCCAAGCCTCTCTGCCGCCACCAAACCCCTGTGGGATTATAAAACGTTAAGCTGGGGGGAAAAGAAAAAAAAAAAAAAAAATTAAAATCTCAGGATTGTCAGTGAATTCAGACCTGCAGCCACCTAAATAAGGTTGCAATCTTTTTCAAGAAATATTTTCTCAAGAACCACTCTAAGAATTAAAAATAAATGCAGACTCCATCTAGCTCCAACCTTTTATCCTTTTCTCTTTCTCAGCATTAGACCCAGCTCAGGCAAGCCGTCACCGAGGCCGGCCCCCATCCGCCCAGCCGAAACAACCCCACCACAGAGGCCCCTGTTCTTCAGGGTACCTGGCCCAGCATCCAAGGGGGACTCGCTGCTGCACAGCTCTTCCCAAGCAGAGTATCTGAAAGATGAAGTTCTCTATAAATCCTTTCTGGTTTTATGCTCATCTCAAAGCCACGTACATTCAGAAGTTAAAGATTAGAAGCATTTGGAATCCAGAAATACTCTTTTCTTTTTTTTCCTTCCAAAAAGAGGAATCCAGTTTTAAAGCCAGAGAGCCCCTGGTGTGTGTGGACGGTTTGGAAGCAGGGCTGAAGCCTGGTGGTGAAGGAGTGTCTTTTTAAAACCTGCACTTTGCAAGGTTTTGCCAACATTTCTTTTTTCATCTGGACCTTGTCACAATTATTTTTCCGTTTCTGCTCAAGACCAGCTCATCACAAGGGTCTCTATCAGGAACTAACCCTGAAGACAACTTTTGGAAGTGTCAAGCAGTGTCATGGGAGAACTGCTGTCACTCAAGGAGACAGGGAGCGGATCCTCCCCAGCACCCGGCACAGCTCGCTGCCTGGACACAGCCTGCGTGAATAAGAGTGATTAAAAAAAAAAAAAAAAAAAAATCCACCCAACGTTGTGTGTTAAAATTGCAGACACTCAGCAGCAGAAGCCTTTCTACGGCGCATGCAGAAGTTCAGCCCTCGGCTGTTGCTACAGAGAGACAGTCACGCTGGGCTGTTCCCCCGATACCTGGCTGCTTCCAGGGACACTCGGTTGTCCTGCTAGATCCACGATACCTGCAGTCAAGATCTCTCATAACCAGCAACCAAATACATGCCAACATGCAGCAGAGCCATCATCCCCAGGGACGGCTTGGGCAGCAGAGCTGAAGCCTCCAGCTGTAGGTCCTACGCCAGAGAAACTTCACGTTTGCCTTCCAGCAACGTCCATGTTAGCCCTAATGAAGACATATATTGAAGGCGAATCCTTTTTAATCTCCTCATCTGCTACACGTACCAATCCCCGTTGTAGGACAGCCGGTGCCCATCAGGGTTGAAAGGGAACGGCAGTTGAACATGACCTTGAGCTGGCTCCGGGCACTGGAGCTGAACCCACGGGCAGGCTCCCCGTAGCAGGCAGCAGCGAAGCCTCCGAGCTGCCCGCGCTTCCCCGTGACCCAGTTCCATGCTGCAAAACTGAATTACGGCTCCCATTGATCCAACTTGGTTTTCCGCTTTGATTTTGCTGGTGAAGCAGCGAAAGAGGTCATCCCTCTCTGCTGCGACTGCTGAGGCAGCTTCCTACCTACCCAAGAGTGGAGCTTATCTCCTTGGAGCTCCTTGCTAGTAACCAGGAGCCAGACAGCAAAAATATCTTGGAACTGTTAAAAAAAGAAAGTGTGACAAACAAGACATGTTCCTGGATACACAGAGCACCATCCCAATCTGTACTCACAAGGCTTAAAAAAAAAAAAAAGGGCTGCCAGTACATACTACAGACAGTATTTTATATATCTCTACAGTGTAGTCCACACCAGCATCCATCACCGAGATACTGATGATGTGCTGAAGGACAAGACATTTATTGTCAGCAGGAGATACCCATCACAGCTGAAGATTCTGTAATTACTGTTTCTTGGAGAAAATGAAAGATTTATTATTCACAAAACAGTCAATGAAGGTATTTTCTGGAGTAGAATAGTGGTTTACTTACAGGCCTTCGTCTGTATGTCACATTGTATTATGCAAGATTAAATAGTTTAATTTTTTCAAGCTGTGATTTTAGGTAATGTGTGGATTCTCCAGCAGTAATTAAAAGGACAGAGGCTACTTGTACTGTCTGCTGTGCCCTCCCCAGGCAGGCTGGTACAGGGGTACCAGTGGGGACTCTCTCCTCCTGCCCAGTTTCTGGCTTTATTTCTTTAAACTATGAAACCACAGGTAGAGAAGATTTATATTCTGTCATTGGATAAAGGTCTTCAGCTGAGATCAAAGCAGTTAGCTATAATTGCAGAGAGAAGGTTGCAAAACAAATCCTAATTTATCAGTAGGGATTTTTCACCCCCTTAAAGTATGTACCATCTACAGCAGGCAGAAGAGAGAGGAAGGCAGGGAAAAAAATCATCAATCATTAGAGAAGCTGCCCTCATTCACAGTTTTGCCATTAGCTAGACAGAAATCCTAAACACAAGATAAAATCTCAGTGCTGTGTGTTATTACGTCTCCCTTAAACATCTTTTAAATGAAGAACACCGCATGCACAAAGCCACAGGATCTGTTCCTGCCTTCTCTCCATCCTCTTCCTCCCAGCCTCTTGCTAAAGCTGAGACCAGATTGTTTCACTCCAGCAGAAACTTCAGGAGAAATCACAGTACCAGAAAGAGGCAGAACATGGCAGACGAAGACCATCCAACGACTACAAGCTGAAGACGGACAAAGTCTAATGGGAAATAAGGTGCATCATTTTTAAGTGAGAGTAATTAATCACCAGCAGGGATTGATGGGAGAGCAGTGGAACCGCTGATGCTTGAAGGCTTTACACCAAAATTAAAAGTTTGATCTGAATAAGGTGCCCAACCTGCAGCTCTGCCCACGTTGCAGAAATTAACGGGTGGAGTCCATCATCTGCCAGATGACAAGCTAGGTCTGACCGCCCCGAAATCCAGGATTTCACAAAACCAGAAAGCTATTTCACAAGGAGGGAACCCCGCTGCTGGAAAGCCCTTACACCTTCGTGTTTCAAGCACCGAGCTCCCCAGCTGCAGGATGGCAGAGAGGCGCTGCCCAGTGCGACTGCCCTCGCTTACAGCAGGCAAGCATCTGCCCTACGGTTCCCTTTTATTCCTTTCCCACCAGAAAAACATCCTCTCTGCGTGCAGCAAGTCATGTCAAAAGAAGCTGCTGCAAGCTGTAACCAAATGGTCAAATGAACTTATGAAGCTGCACCCCCTTGTTTACACTCCCAAATCCTAATCAGTACATTTAATTCTCACTTAAAAAGCCCAGGAGGCATCCTACCACCGCACGGGCACTGGAGGCTGAGACCTACCCCACCTCATCTCCACTGCAGTATCTCAGGGCTACAACATCCACCATTAGAGCCCTCTGTCATCATCCTTAAGATATGGAAACTAATTCCAACCTTCTAAAACGGGATAGAAATGACCAGCATAACCAGCCCCCAGCCCTGCTAGCAATGGGTATTGAGCACAGAGTCACTGTCCTCACTGCCCCTCGTTCACCACCAGCCTTGGCCATTCAATCCCATTCTCCAAGATGTATTGCATTTCATCTCGAATGCTGGACAAATCTCTTGAAGAATTAGTTACCCTGCTGTGGTTTTCACTCCCCCTCTCAGCGCATCCCAAAACCACCCCAATTTAAGGACCTTCCACTGAAGAGTCTCACCAGACCTCCTGCCTTGGTCCATGAGTGTTCCCACCCAGTCATGTCTGAGGAGCAACAGCCCTACGGCGATAAGGACAGGGACTGGACCAGCCGGGCTGTTTGGGAAGGAATCTGACCAGTTCACCCTGAGTACAAGTATCTACCCTGTAGCATGCCAAAAAAAGCTCAACAGTCATGGCTCTGGTGCTTGGATGCTGAAAATCCTCTCCACTGCATCCCTGCTTTTCCAGCCCAACTCCCATCCCTCCCTTCTCCGTGCGCTGCCGTGGGAATGTGGTTCAAAATCCCCGGATTTGGAAGTCAACGGGTCGGTACTGGATCATTTAGAAACGTCAGATCTAGACATTTCCAGGATTTATTTGCCATTTTATGCATTTTATTTGCTACTTTATGTACATATCCTGCTAACTGGCCTTGTAGCACGTCCTTTTGAATTCATCTGACTGGGGTCTGAGCTAATGACTCACTTGTGGGTCCCACAGTCACACTTGTACGTGCTTATCCCACCCACATTACCCACCGGCCTTGGACTGCTCAGCTGTAAGCCAGCCACACTGACTTATATTTAACCTTAGAAATAAAAGATAATTCATCTGGTCACGCAGCTATGAAACAGAGGGCACGGGGGTTATCTGAACCCCCCCCGGCACACGCACCTCCCACACCAAGCCTGCAGCCAGCCAGCTTTGTCCTGTCAACAGTATGGGGACAGTGACAGCATTCAATCCAAAACCCAGCCAGACTGGTCTTAAAAGTCCCATATTTTAGCAAAATTAATACAGTGTTGCTCCTAACATTCCCAAATACTCAGCTATTCAGTGCCCAAAACCACCAACTCCCCCCCGCCCCATCCTCAGAGATTTCTGGGAAGTAGCACGCTGCTGCTGCAGGCCCACGCTGCCAAAACAAACACATAGGGGCTAAATTAGTGATAGCATAATAAATGCAACCCAAATATGAATTAAAAACTCCAGGTTAACTCTCAGGATTGCAACAGGCTGCTGTGTTGGTGATAAAACCTTCACAAATGTGGCTGCGCAGCTGGGTCCCTCTTCCTCCCCTGCGTGCAGCAGAGTCCAACCTGCAGCTCTATGCAACAAGCTTCTACAGGGATTTTCATTTGTGCTTCTTCTCAGATAATTAAAGTGAATCACATAAATGAGGGGCAAGGAGAAAATCTTGCTTTTGAAAAAACTTGGCACCCTCTGGACCCGCAAACGTCCCCCGCAGCCCACCGCAGTGCAGCCACCCAGGGTCTTCTCAACATTACAGCACAACAAATAGGGTTGGAGACCCCAAACATCCTTGGTCCAAGCGTGTTTCCCTGGCTGAGCGGGGCACTAAGGAGGAGATGCAGTGCCATCCATCTGCCTGCAGACGGGCACCACACCACCACTTCAACCCTCCACGGAAGCTTTCAGAATTTAGGTGTTGCACAAACTTTTGGGACCAGGCTGAATTCCCACTTGTGAACGTACCATGGGAGTTTTGATCATCACTTAAGCAGTTCTTCGGTGCAGGAGAATAAAAGAATAAATAAACAGGGAAAAGAGGAAGGGCATCCATCATGCACTTGACTACCTCAAACATACAAGGTAAAAGGGAGGGAATAAAGAACAGTATTTTCCCCTTTTACCTCAGCCTAGCATTAAAAAGACAAGATACATTGCTAACTATAAGGCTGTATGAATGAAAAACTGGCAGAGTCAATAAAATGTGAAGTAAACTTAATTCATTTTTACTATATGACCTACTTTCGGCAGGTTTTGATTCACATGAGCGGCTAGAACTTCAAGGTGGTGATTCGGCAAGGTCTGTTCATTAAAGTCATTCTTTTCTTTATGGCTTTCAGCTTCAAGGGATAAGAAAACACATTTCTGTCAGAGACATTCTCCAAAAAGGCCCCCTCGGCACAAATCTCACAGCAGCCAAGGAAAAAATGGATACGAATGCAAATGCTGCTTCAGAAGCAAAAGAAGACGGGAATGAAGAAAGTCTTCATCGCTGGAGGTAATACCTCCTCCACCACCCTCAAACACCCACCGGGTCCCACCCGAAGCCCTGCGGGGCGGGCAGGGATGCTCTGGCGGGGATGAGGGCGATGGTCCCCGCTCCCCGAGCATCCCCTCGCTGCGGCCGTGACTCAGCTGCCGGCCTCGCAGGTGCCCAGCCACCACGGATCCCTGCTTGTCCTATGAAGGAACAACATCATCGGTGCCCGTTTGCTCTGACAGGCCAGGATGCGACCCCGGGGCAGGGGGCCAGGACCCTGTAACACCACCCCAGCAGCAGCAAAGCCCCCAGGGTTTCCACGCAGCACTCCCTCCCGCCCTCTCACTCTCTGATAATTGATACAGCCCTGACAGCTTAAAAATGACTTTTTTCTTTTCCCCCTCCTGTCTCCAGAATAAAAAAGGAATTTGAAACAATTTGCTAGCTTTTAGTTTTGCATCACACTCAACTAGTCCCGGAGCAGTAACTGGGACTGGATCTTAGATAAAATGCTATGGAAAGTAATTTTCCATTTTGACCCGAGCATCCTCTCCCTGCTGCGCTGCAGGATCTCCTCGGCCACCGCCTCCGCCAAAGGAGGAGGCTTTCTTCTTTGTGGTGCATCTATACCTGCCTGCCCCTGCCTTATACACCCATGCAGTCTCACGGGAGAAAAACATAATACAATTTTATCTCCTGAACATGTGAGGACCAGTAAAATAAAGGGAAGCATGGTTAACTTGGATCAGGCTCGTAGGCACAAAACACTTCCCCAATATTCACCCTTAGACACAGAAGCAGCCCCATTTGATTTCAAAAGGGCTGTTCACAGGCTTGGGCTGAGCATGTAAATAACTGTATTAGGAACTAATATGGATGAGCTTGAGCCAGTCATCGTTAAATAACCACAGAGGTGATCTCCTTTCCTTACCGCAACACCAAGCAAGCTGGGTGCCTCGCCTCTACACAGCCCAAAATCTGTGACCCTGTGGGGAGCTCAAGTTAACCAACAGAAGTTGTTTGCTTTGCAAGCAGATACCTCATTCTGTTCAAAATAATACGTTTCGACATTTTTCACAGGCCAACCCTGACATAAGCTATTCCAGAGGGTGCATGTCACATCCCTATTCCCTGCGCTGCCCGGGGCAGCCGGGGATCCCGCGGGGCAGGGAAGGATGGATGAACACACAGATCCCTCCGCTGCAGTTTGCACTGGCTGCCCAGTCCCAGCTTCAAGTACCTCTGACAGCATTATGCAAAATTAGCAGAAACAGTATTTTGGCAAAGGCTGTGAATGCCGTACCGGGAGAACGCGGCTCTGCAGCTGAGGTTGGAGCGAGCCACCGCTCGCCAAACTCACCGCGGCAGAGATCGGTTACAGGCCCTTCAGAAAGTCAGAAGAATCTGCCAAAATAATAGTAATTAGGAAATAAACGGTTCATTTCTGTGCTGTCACACCGCTGGCTAACAGCTTTGCTCTGGCTGGCAGACGAAGGGCACTGTCACCTCCGCAGCCACTGCCAATTAGCTGCTCCCGCAAAGGGCGATCCCGTGTTCCTGGAGGAGCAGAGATGCTTAACCTCGGGCCAGGGCGCAGAGGCAGGAAAAGGCATTTGGTTGAGAAAGGGGAGCCTTGGAAGACCTCTCATTAACTGTCTTCATGTCGAGTGAGGAGAGCTAGCTGGAACAGCAGCAGCTCCCGCTGCAGAGACACGCTAAAAACAAAGCAAAACCCCAGAATGGGAACCAAAGCTCAAAAACAGTGCATGTTTCCCAGACAGGTTTTGCACTATATACACATTTTGGGACAATCCAAAACCAAAAAAAAAAGTTCTTTCTACCAGAAAACCATCATTTGAATATTTTGGGTCAGAAGAGTTTCCTTCCCCCAACACCAAAGCAAAGGATCTGGGAGAAAATGTCCTTCCTGCAAAAAGGGGGAAAATAATTTCTGGCTTGAGCCTAGAGAACAAAGCAATAAACCCTCTAAAGCTCAACTGAATAAAATGCCATGCGAGCTTTTAGGCGGAGCTGAGACTGACCTTCAAGCCTGGCCTGGCTAACCCTAGCCTTCTCATAAGGGAGATCAAATAAAAATAAAAAATCATGCCCTGTGCCTTGGTGTTCTGATGGACACAAATGCCCTCCTGGCATCAGCCTTGCATTGCCAACAGGCAGTACATTTAAGACTTAACTTACTTATGTCACTTTGAAGCAAAATACACAGTTTTACAAATGTGTATTTTTCATACTTTGAATGCAGTTGGGGGATTATTGAAAAATAAGTTGCTATTGGCCTCCTAGGAGACATGAAAAGGTCATGGAGCAGGCTACAGAATATTTTCCCAGCCTTCCTCAAAAATATTTAAACCTACATGATTTCTCTATTTTAAGGCCTTCTTTGGGACTTTTTCCAAAAGTTCCAAAAAATAATCAATTAAAGTGAAAGCGCTTCACAAAAGGAGGACGCATAAGGACAGCGAGTGTCGGCAGGAAAATAGATTTCGGTACTTCTATGAACTCTGGCAGCAAAGACACAGGCAGATGGGATAAGCAGCGAGGGAGCTCAGCTCAGCTTATCGTGTGCATGAACCCAGCAGGAGGGTACCCGTGCCATCCAGCACCGGGCACCTCGCTTCGGCGCCGCAATTACCATTCCTCGATCTCACCGCTCTCCGCAGCCGGAGCGAAGGGCGACCTCCGTGCGGAGGCAGGGGCTGATCCCGGCATCGCCCACGGGCAGGCCCGCGGTGCCTGTGCTGCAGGCAGGAGACACCGGGCTGGAACCGAGAGCGGAGGAGGGATGAAGGGGACAGGGAAAGCGGCGCAGCCCGCCGGCCTCGCTGCCTCCCCGGCGGCCGGGAGGCTGCCAAGCCCATCAGCGGAGATGCTGCAGTATTGCGTTCGCTTGGCTCGGCACGCGTCGGGAGCGGAGCTGCCTGTGAGTCACAGCTCTGCACCACTCGCTGCCCGCTTCCCTCCCCTTCTAACTGGCTTGAGTATTATTTTTATTATTATTCCTCTCTCTTTTCTTTGGTGTTTTTTTTTTTTTTTCTTTTTTTTTTCCCCTCCTCCTTTTTTGACTCACTGGCTGTTTCACTGCTAGCCAAAATATCTCCTGCTCAAGGGAAAGGGCTGCGGAGAGCGAAAGTCAGGGCTGATGGGGGAGCCTGCCAGCCCTGGCCCCAGCAAGCCCCCCACGGCCCCAGCGGAGAAGCATGTGGGATGTGGACTTTTATGTTCCACTCATTCAATCCTAGGAACTCCTTGAAGGAGATTTGCTAGTTCTCTTAAAGCTGCAATAACAAACCAGGTTTTCAGCGTTTGATTCACAACACTGACTCAGGCTCTAAAAGCCTCTAATTCCTCCATTAGCTCCCGGCTAACGGGATGTCACCAATCTCACCAGTGGGCTCCTTCGTGCAGGGACTCAAGTAACCTCTGGCACAGGCAGAAGATATTCTTTTTCTTCTCCTTTCACCTTAATTATTACAGATTTTTTTTTTTTAATATTAAACCAAGTTCACAGAGCCAGGAAGAGTAAGTGCCCCCGCTGTGGCACTCCTGCCGATATCTATGGGAATGTGCCCACCCAGGAGCTGATGGGAACGGATTCACAGCGTCGCTCTCCAGATACCATAGCTCAGTGCAACTCTTTGTGCTATGAGACCGTTTCTCAGGATGACATTTGATGAAGATGCAGGCTGGGGACACGCTCCAGCTGGGACACGGTGGACCAAGCGGCAGCTAACATGGCCATGGGTGTTGCGGTTGGATGCACAAACGTGCCGGGGTTTGAAAGGGCAAAGGTGTGTACATCATCCATGTTCAGTGTTTGCATAGGACCCACCATACCCCAGCTTATGGAAAGAGCTCATGGGTGGTACTAAAGGTAAGCGTTCATTGTGAACATACCATAAAAAGAGGTATTTGAAGCTATTTGAAAAGAGCAGATGACACCAATCTTTGAACATCTGACGGACATAGCCTAAGCAGACACACACAAATGCTTTCGGTCTTACCACCAGCATCTAAAGTCAACTGGGTAATTCAGCCCTGTCTCCCCATCTCGGCTGCTGGCAGAGGGGTTGATGAGTTACCTTCAGAAAAAGGGGTTTGTCCCATTCCAACAGCCTATACAGGCCAGAGAGACAAAGATGCCACCAGCAGAGCAGAGTCAGGCCAGGCTCTGCAGAAAGAGGTTTGCGGCTCCGACTGGCAGCTACGGTTTCCATGGTTAAGCTTTCATCCAGAAGTCAAAGCTACCTGCATACAAAGTGAACTAAAACCGTTTTAAACAGCGAACCCCGTAGCACTGTGCAGTCACCTTCCTCTTTAGAAAAATGCTGCTCTTCACAGATGCCTTCTGCTTGTTGAGATCTAAGACATGTTTGCATCCTCCGTAAGAGACCACAGCCGCTGCCAGGCCCTGCGAATGCACAGATTGTGTGTGGTGCCACCAGAAACCATGCTGGGCCCAGGTAATCTGTGTCCACAGCTGCCCCCTCACTCAGCTCCCTTTTATCAATTCTTCAAAACATCCCCCGATTCTGTTAAACGTGATCTTGTTCCTGCGCCGAGCTAGTCAAAATACAGTTTGTTAGCATCAATTCTGCACTCAAGTAGGCTTTCTCCTCCGCTGCTGAAGACAGACCAACGTCTCTGTAGGATCTCAAGACCTGCAGGGACCACAGCCAAATCTGCAGCTACCAAAAGGGCCTCCTTCCTTTGCACGATTCGCACCAGCAAAGGCTCTTTAGAGGATGCAGCGACTGGAAAGCTCATTCCCGCCAGCTAACAGCCTGTTCTGTACCAAATGTTGAACCGAAGATGTGCTGAGACTCGTCTTTTTTTCAGCAGCGGTTTCCCCTCAGTACTGACCCCAAAGCCAGTTTCTCCTTCCTTGAGGACTCAAGGTCAGTCGGACCTTGGGAGAGGCCGAGGGTATCTGCTATAGGACGGCTGTGCACGTACGGGGCCCATATCTCAGGTGAACCGAGTAACCTGCATACTTTAGTACACGAGTTGGTGCTTACCCGAACATATCCTGCAACCCTCATGCCTCTTAACCTATTTGCTAAATACAGTGTTTTCTGCTTCAGTTGCACCTCTGCTTTTTCCTCCAGGTGAAATCTCTTTTCTTTCACAGTATTTTCCGCACTTCCATTCCTTTTGTTAAAATTGGTAGTACATCTTGTAGGAGCCCCTAATGGTGGGCATCAATAAAACATGCCCAGCCTTCCAAGTCTTTTGTTTTCCAGTCAAACATATATTTGCCTTCTCCCTTTCAGTACTATTTTCCTCTAAGTGCCTGCTCCGCTGGGGGACTTCTGCATCACCGCTGCTGGGCTGCCATCATTTAGATGGATGTTGTGGGACCCGTCACCCCCGAGAGCTGCCCTACTCCTCCATCATTCGGAGGTGCTCATCTATTACAAACATTTCCCTTCATATTTTCCTTCGCCGCTCTAACAAAATACTAACATCCCTAGCAGATGCATTATATTTGCTACACATTTGTAGGTACCTCTGCTCCACGCCATTTTATTAGAAGCCTTTGTACCCATTAAGGCCTGGAAGAATGAGTGCCAATGGCCTTTTGTAGGTTAATCCACAAGAGATCAAGAGAGTGCAAGACATTCTGTCTATTCAAATTACTCATTTTACAGTATAATAGTATGAATATTAATATTGTCCATTGAAAAAGTGTGTTAATTAGGATGCTGGCAGTTTTCTGGACCACTGCCACCCAAAGTAAGCACTCAGGGATACGTGACTATTCAAGCCGAGGTCTCGGATCGCTGTTATCAACAGTGGCACGCTCAGTTCAACCACAAGAGCCAAATAACCAAAATAATTAGCGAGGGAACAACCTACAGAGGGTTAATGTTACTTATTTTTCCTCCACTAATTTCAGTTATTCCCCTTCCTAGAAAAACAGTATTTAACCAGACCACAAATAATTTGCATAGCGCACATGTGCTAGCTGCTGGGAGGTTTTTAAGCAAACAGAACAAATGCCTCATTAATAACTAAGCGCCAAGAAATGCAGAAAGAATTTTGTACCAGACTACCGAAAACCATAGTAGCTTGTTCTTCTGATACTTGCCTCAAATTAAACACTATGCTCCTTTGATAAGACTAGTTTGGGCAGATAAGAAAATGGAGGAGGCAAGGTCCATGTATGTACAAGAAGGACAGATACCTGGCAGGTCGTTAGAGTTCATACACAATTTTCTTATGCAGGTAAAGCTTCCATATGCTCAGGATGAGGCCTGGTCACTGGTACGTTAATAGCACGTAGATGATCTTTAACAGATACCATATTCCCCCTTTCCAGTGTCTGTGTCTATTTTTATCCTATAGCATGGGTGTGCAATCTTCACTATCGTCTGCTGATCTCAAGGTTAATCTTCATTTTCTGCCAGCAAAATGAAAGGTCAGCTGCGGACCAGACACCAGCAAGGTCTCCCAGACGCCCGGGTATTTACGGACCTGATGAACTGGGCGTCAGCAAGCATCTCGCCACAGAGGAAGCAAGCAGACGTGCGGTCCTGGGTACCGCTGACCCCAGGACACCACCACCAGTTCCCCCAAATGCTTGAGATTTGCAAACGCGTTTTTCTTCCACTACGGAATAAACCTCAAACCTTTTGGAAGTTTTTGCAAGAATGAGATTTGCATTGAAGGGTCCGATTTGAATGAAAAACCCATAGTGGCTGTGGCGTTTTCCCAAGGTGGAGGAAAAGCACATTAGACCCTTTGGACCTTGCTTGTTCTGCTTCAGGGGAGGTATTTTCCTTTGGGATCACTCTAAGTTGGGAACACGAATCCCAGTTTCCCACCTGTGAAGTTATAAAGGGTTGAGTCCTTTCTACTCCTCAGAGAGGTTGTAGCCAAAACCTATTTTCACAAACTGGGGTTTCTCAGCATGGTGGGACTGACAAAACTTACAATATCGCCCTCTTCAAAATATTAAGAAGTGCTAATTTTGGCTCATATCCATCAGTCAAGAGATCCAGTTTCTCTTGCAGCACCTTCAGCAAAGCTTCCTAGCCCCATTAACCAAAGCAGAAACTTTGAAAATATCTGCTAAGATACGAGGATTTCGTTTTCAGCACCTCTCGGCGCCCTGACCCGCAGCGCATGTCAACAAAAGAAAGAGGTCTACCAGCATAGCTGACAGTCAGATCCCTTTTTGCCTCAATGTAAACCAAGGCATCCAAAATGAAAGCAGACTTCTGCAAGCGTGGATGACCAGGGCCTCTGGTTTTCGGATTCCCAGCCTGACACATGGGGCTGCAGATGAGATTTTGCATGTGCACGTACATCCATAGGCATGGGGTGAGAGAGAGGTTCAGACACGAAGAATTTTGGGCTGTTGAAGACCATCGGCTGGAAGCAGCTGCAGAAACCTTTGATAATTCCCCAGGTTACCAAGCACTTTGCTGCTTAAATCTCTCCCTGGCCAGAGCTATCGCTTGTCACCCCCCAAAAGCTAATCCTCTTTTTTTCTGATTTCGCCTCTATCTTCTCTTTCCCCCCCTCTCCATATGAGTGCAAAGCACCTTTAATCTTAATTTCAGATGTACCTTTCATGATGTTGCAGATGTGTTATCTGCAGCTGACAGTATTCGCCACCTATTTCTCCTTAAAGGACATTGCTTGACCTTGTAACAGCTTCCATGCCTCCAGCTTTAGAGGCTGAGCCTTTCTATTTGAATGGATCACAAGTAATCACTTTTCTGTATCCATTATTAGCAGTGAGCCAGCTACCCAGAGACCTCCTGCTTTGGGTTTGGTTGTGGTTTTTTTTTTTTTTTTTCCTCCGAATGCAGCATTTTCCCCAGGCAGAGACATATTATGGCAATTCAGACACTGACAACTGTGTAAATCACACCCAGGCAAAAGTTATTGATGACCTCATTCCAGTAAAGTATGAGATGATCAGACTGCCCCACGGTATTTTGATCATCTGAGAACCCTGAAATTGAAAGTCGCAGGCCCCATTTTGCTTGGAAATCTAACAAAAGGCATTAACTGTGACAAAAGGCACTTAGAGCATTTCTCTTAAATTATCTCATTTCACACCAGGAATAACAAATACTCATTTTCCTTTATTAATACACTCTCCTTGCCCATAACTGTTCTCATTTTTCTAATTTTGAATTAGAATGCTTTCAAGTTATTGATCCCTTCTGCTAGAAATCTTTTCTTCTGCTTTTATTAGTTCTCATACACAGCCTAATTTTAACGATACGAACAGTGCATCCAACACAACCACCTTTCTAGCAGACCTGTCTCCCGGGAGTCGACGTGATTAATCTCTCCTGTGCAATGCAAGTCACGTTCTGCAGCCCCAGCTCCTCCAACACTGCCGGCATGCTTAGATCGGTGCTCTCACATCTTTTATTAAATTATGTAATTAGCTTATTTCTTCTCAAGTGCCTTCCCAAATAGGTTGTGAACGGTCACCAATAAGGGAACAAAAAGAAAAAAAACCAACACTCCGAGTGTATGCTGGAGCTTTCAAGAGCATTTGCTCTTCCCCGCCATTGGATTTCTCCCCACGCCAACTCATCCGCGGGCTCAGGCAACCCAAGCGATATTCCCTAGTATCGGAACAGGGCTGAAGGCAGTAATTCGCAGAGGTTAAGGCGCACGCTGCCGCAGGTACGCCGGGAGCCGCATCCCCTCCCCAGGGACGCGGGCTGCCCTCGCAGCCCGGCTGGGGCTTCTCGGACCCTCACCAGCGGGCACGTCCCGCTGCCGGGGGCTCAGCCAGAGCGAGGGACGGGCGCACACGCTGCCCCCACGCCAACCTCTTCCCCCACTGTATTTAAATCCAACCGGTGATATGCTGAGTCCTTGCTAAACACGACTCCAGGCACCGTATCACAGGTTTAGGGCTTTTTCTAGAAGAAAGGCGGCAGATTTGGAGGAAGAAGGCTCGTCTTTGTCACACGGGCTAGCCCAAAACTGTGCTCTTACCATCAGCCCTTTGGCTAATCCACGTCCCTCGCTACATGACCTTGCTGGCTGCTGGCACCGCTCTGCACGCAAACCTGCATCTGCTGCAGAACAGCATGGGAAAGGCACTAATTTTCCTTGCCTGTGCCAAGTTCCAGCTAATACAGGCAGATGCAAAAACAAACAAAAAAAAACCCCAAATCCCCAAAGTTAGCCATAAGGGAGAAAAAGGCTGCAAGATGGAGGTGCAGCCCTGGCACAGTGTTGTAGCGCTTAACCAGGGCAAATAAATACGCTGTACATACGCTGCAGCAAAGCTAAATGCAAACGATTCAGAGAGGCCAAGTCAACCCAGCCAAAGACACACACAGAGCTCAAGAGCAAGCCTCTCCCTGTCCCCGGTGCCCTTCCCCAAGCAGAAAGCTGTAACCTGAATCTGCCGTGCCCTGCACAACCCAGCATGCCAGCACAGCGGCGTGCGTGCAAATCCATTTACAGTCCGAGGAGTTACATGGCAGCCAGCGTGAAGCAACCACCCGCCCCGTCAATGCCAGCTTTTAAAGGCTAGACGGTGACAGACCTCGACTCTAACTGTTCCCGTGGGGGCTGAACCCCATGGGCAGCGGTCGCTGCTGCGGGGGGCTGTGGCCCGGACCACCGCCCGGCCGAGCAGCTCCCCTGCGGTACCCACCGCCCCCCGAAACCCCCGACTCCATGGATGCTAAAGGCAGAGCATCCCAAACCATGCTGCGACTGCCATGGCTCTTCTATCCCAACAGATGCTGTTGTTCGTCAATTTAAAAAAAAAAAAAAAAAAAAAAAAAAATATATATATATATATATATAAAATACTGGAGAACCCCTTTTGGTAGACGTTCAAGGGACCAGCTCACTGCTTGGCTGCTATAGGATTTTAGGCAGATCCTAAGCATTTTCTGTGCGACTCGGGGGATTCACCCACTGGATGCTGCCCTTCAGCACCAGGGATCAAGACTTCGGTCTTCTGCATTTTGGTCAGGTTCATGACTACAGCAAACATGATTTTTGCAAAATCCAGAAGTGCAATTTTATGTTGCATTTCAGAAGCCTGCACAAGGTTTCCATTTTCTTTTGCGAACTACCCCTTGCATTAGCCCTATTGGCATTCACATACACAATTCGCAATTCATCTAGAACAGGCTATTTACAGAAATTCTGCTGAATTGGCTGTCTTTCTATTAGTTATGTAGAGAAGAAAAGCTTTGGCCTCAATCCTGGACCTGCTGAATTAAAGTGTGAAAGAGAAAATCTCTGAAGCACAAGAACGCGAAGGCATTTCCACGGTGCACCAGCAGTACTGCCGACTTCGGCTATAACCATAATTGCTCTAACAAAACAAGAGATTAATGGCAAGTCCAGTGGTATTTGCAATTTTTCCTCAGCCCTGATCACTGCTTACATGTGAATTTCTACTTCCATAAAACATAAAGATGCATTTCCAGCCTTTCATGTTGTCCGTAAGAGCTTCCAACTCTAAAGAGGTTTTTATGCGCCAGGCGGGGAGGGGGAGGTCGGCTGGAGGCTTCTGAATGCTCAAGTTCGACACTTAATGAGACATCATATTCCCAACTAATGGTTTTGCTCAGGGATAAATTGCAACACCAAGGAAAGTATTAGCATAAAGACTTAACAACTGCAAGATGTGGTGGAGCAGAAACATCCCATCTTTTCAAATGGGGATGCAAAGCAGGAAAAAAAGAATAAGCTGGAAGGATTAAATGGCTCCCTGTCTTGCATCTCACGGCTGCCAACGTGGGGCTGAGCCCAGAGACCCTGTCAGGAGAGATGATGGTCTCCCCCCAGCACATCCCCTCCACTCGCTGGACCTCAGCACCAGCACCAGCAGCGTGCCGGAGCCCAGGGATGCTGCTACCGGAGGCCAGGGATGGCACGCCGTGCTGCTGACTCCCACAGGTGCCACCAGCTGCTCGGCACGTGGAAGACCACACAACAAATTGAAGGTTCCACTCCTCACTATGCTTCATAAGGATTTTTTCTTTGTCATACAGAAGCGGTGAAATATTAGGATTAAACCTAGTAGGTCTGAACGTGGATATATCGGTGTCAGAAAACGTGGGCAGGGACCTGAGCAATTCATCAAAAATGGGACTGCTACCATGAACGTCCCATTGCAGTGACTTGCTTTTCTTTCCGCTCCTTGGCGTGAAGCAAACCAGCTTAATACACAGCAGAGATAAGTGCAGTACTGCTCTCCGTGGCCATGCCTCAGTCTTGGCTCTGTGAGGACAGATCCATCATGTGGAGTTTAAAAGGAAAAAGTTTAAAAGAAAAATTTGCTTAAATTTGTTTTCTTTGTCATTGAGGTTAACACATTCAACCCCTCCTCAGCAACAGTCACCTATAAATATATTTTCTTTTAAATGCAAACCAGCACTACCACACAAGACACTGACCCACCTGTAGGCACACAGCCCCGCCAGCCCAGCGCCCTGGGCGCTACACCCTCACTGGGAAAATCAAGGATAAATGGACAGGGAGAAGTAGAAGCCTTGGAACAAGCTCCAGGCTTTCCTTTTCAACCCTCTGCCTGGCACGCTGACCGCCACTTACCATTACGACAGTGTTTCTGGAGGAGGAGCTCGGATGAGAGCTCAGCAGCAGAGGCTCCCATCCCATCCCATCATTTTGGGGTTCCCACCAGAAATCCCTGCAGACACCCCCAAGTTGCTTGCCCAGATGGAGGAACCACCCCGAAGTTCACACACCAACAGTTATTTCAAGTAAAACACAATGCCAACCTGTGAGGAACCAAGCACACCTTTTAACTAATCAGGAGGCATCCACGAGTTAAATATTTTTAATGTAGATGTTTTACTGTACAAGCCTGATCTCATTTGATCTAGATACCATGCAGAAAAACATAAAATATATTTCTTCACACTGACCCTGTTAATAACTATTTCTCAAGGGAGCAGAAGAACTGTAACGAGCTAACACTATTTGTTTATTTGGAACCCAATAGCTAGACTTACTGAAAGAATATCCCCACCCAGCACTAGCTGGAAAAAAAAAAAATTAAGAATTACATCAAGCTAAGGCAACATCCACTGAAACGCGATCAGACGGGAGCGCGGTGCATCGCCCATTCCCTGCGGCCGAGGTGAAGCCTCACCTCCAGTGCGAGAAGCACGTCGCGCTAATGGGTCTTGCCCAGATAAGGTGCTTCTGCCTCTTGATCTTTAATGCCCGTGGAGAGCTAACAAAGCCAGCACACGGCTTCCAGACCGGGCTTGTGGGCAGCTTTGTAAAATTAACTATGGACATCTGAAATCCAATTCTCTGTGCTTTATGCAACTCCCTCCCTTCCACAGCTCTCATTTTTAAACACATTGTGCCAGATCACCTCCCTGTTCCTCTTTGCCCCTGCATGTCCAGGTCATTTCAATATCGTTTGCTGTCAGGTTCAGTTTCACAGTGGGTTTAAAAAAAAAAAAAAAAAAAAAAAAAGACCTGCAGAAGGCTACTCATTTTGGAAACTCACTGCCACAGGTTGCAAGCGCCCCTATAAAACAGGAGATACCAAGGCAGAGCAGCATCCCTCCCCCTCCGGGGTGCTCCTGCTGCCGATGCTGATGTGACCCTTGGTGAAACCCCCCAACCACGCAACTGATGTAACCCAACAACCGAGAAGGTTCCTACAGCCCCTGAGTCCAACTGCCACACTTGAGCAGAAACGCACACCAAGAGAAAGCCCACCAGCCCCAACCCAGCACCTGCATTTCTCATCCTCTTGCAGACCTGCGGACCACAGCTGAGTCTCCTGGATGCATCCCGTACTTCATGTCCCCTCTGCCCGGGAAAACTAAGGTGATGCATGAAAAAAGAGCACGTACCAACACCACTTTAAGCGCACTGCCCTGCCCCCGGGACATCACACAGAGGCCTCTAGCTCAACCCAGCCCAGGGTAGGTGACCGCTGGCAGGGACCGGTGAGCTCCTAGCACGCCACCCTTGCCCGGGACGTGCAGCACCGAGCACGCGGCCGGGGATGCCGTGCACCCACGGGCAGGTGCCGAGCCCCACATCCCCACCAGGGCACAGGGAGAGGGGTGGCCGTGGCACCTCGCCATGCTCGTGATACCACACAGGACTCCCTGGGCTGGATCACCACAGCTCATGCTAGTGAAGGCTCGGTTCCCCCGCATCCCTCTCCAGCTGATTGCAGCGCAGTTTGAAGCCCTAATTGACCTCCTTCTCAGCCAACTACATGAGGACCTGAGGGGGATGAGGGCTGGGGGACAACAGTGGCATGGTGGGGACATGGGGATGGAGCTGGGCTCCTAGCCACACGCTTCCATGAGCACATTCAAACACAAGAATTTAGAGACTTAACACATAAAAAATGTAAAGACCTAAACAAGAAAAAAAAATTTACACCAATCTGCCATTCTTATGTGAGGGGAGGAAAAAACCCACAACATTTGGAAGCAGGCTGTGTTTGCTTGGCACTTTCCATCTTTAGGTAATTAGTGTAAAGGGCTTCCCAGGTAAACCTAAGAATAAACTGCAGATTTCAAGAGAGAGAGACACTTCTCTCTGCAGCGAGCCTTCAAAGCGTAACCAGAAGAAGATGCAGAGCTCCAACCAACTCCCCGTAGGCATTGCTTGCCTTCAAGTCTTCAGAGTCAGCTGCAAGTCAAGCTGCATTGAAATTTGAAAAGATATAAAAAACGACAAGCAAGAAACGCCTTCTCCCACCTTCTGAGCTGAGTGGCACCTTCAGAGCCAGGAGGAACAGAATACATCCCAGCTCCAAAACCTACTTTTCAGAGCTTCTTTAGGCTGTTTGGCTCGGCTGACCTAGTAACAGCTAACCACTGCTGTACCTTGCTCCTCTGGGAACCAGCCTCACCCCCAACCTTTTGTTTTCAAAAGGTTGGTGCAGGGGCAGCTAACACACCGTCTCCTCACAGGTGGCTTTCCAATGCTGGTACCACCAAGCAGCTCCCAGCTCTGCCCCCAGACCACCGCCGTAGCCCTGTTTCTGATTTTATGGGGAGAGAGTTGAAGACAGGGATGGGAAAGGAGAAGAGAGGATTTATTTAGCAAAGGTCACCAGAGAAGTCCATAACAGCGAGAACTTGGCCCTAGGCTTCCTGTACACTGCATCAGGCTCCAATTCACTAGACGAACCCAATACTCCTTAAATACTATAAATAAGTCAACAACAACAAAAATCAGCAGGTACCAGCTTCTACTTAGAGCAAGATGCTCCTAACCTGCTTTTTATAATCCACCCGGAGCCTTACAGCATCCATAGCTTACCACTGGCCATGACCACGCCCTTGTAACATACTACATACTATTGTAAGATACTACAGTGAGCAGAGCAATGAAAGCGTCAGTAGGACAAGAAGCTGCACCTCCCAAAAGAAAGAGTGATGCTTTCACATGGAATAACCCCGATTCTGAAAAGCTGGCTGTTTTCTAAACAGCTACCCCCACACCCTCATCCGCCAGCAGCTTGAGCAATGCAGATGGTAGCTGGATGCCCAGGTACATCACCATGAGCAGACCCAAAGAGCCTGACCAAAGTCAAGGGACTTTGAGCAACCTCAAGAGCAGCCACGCAAGCACAGAGCAGCCTGAAAACTCACGCGGACCAATTTCTCCCGGGGAGCTTGGAGACCTCTAGGCAGCGAGTCTTCTCAGACCTCAGTATTAGATATAGCTACGTGCGTCCACGTCCTCACCTTCCCAGACTGCCCTGCTGTGGTTCCGCTTGCATAAAACAGGCCGCACATCCAGCAGCGCCGGTCCACAACCGTGTAACCTATGGGTACCAGGCTGTACAGCCAAGCAGTGAATTGGCCCACTGTAAGTGTCTTCACAGAAGACTGGACAAAAGACGGGCCTGAGTTCCCAGCCTAGTCATTCCCATGGGACAGGAGAAGGTGTCACTGGAAATGGTGCTTGCTCGTGACCTCTGCAGAGCCGGTGCTTGCACAGAGCATCTTCTAATCCCCACAACTCAAGAGGAGGGCTCTCCCTCCATCCCTATCCACGCCTGGCACCCACGCAAACAGTGCTGCAAGACCCACCACCACGTCCCCCACGCTCTGCAGCACACCATTGACCTACCATCTCCAAAGGCAGATTTTTCCCCCCCCCATGCCATTGCAGATTTTTTTTTATCCTGCCAAATTTTGCAGTATTTACAGAAGCAGAGCATCCAGCAACACAAGGGAGAGTGGACAAATGCCACTTCACAGATGCATTAATCTGCTCCTGACCTTCACCTTGCCCCTTCCCATTGCAAACTCCGGGGGAGGGGGAGGAAGGGAATAGAGATTAAAAGGGAGACAATACAGGAACATTTTTAATCACCTTTTATAACCTGTGTTCTATAGGATTGAAATGTAAAAAGCACCTTTCCCTTATATTATTCAGAAAGCAGCGAAGTTAATGTGACATATTGGTGCGTAGGTGTGTGTGGGCTGGTTTCTTGGGGGGAGGGAGGGAGGGCTGAGGGCTCTCTCTGTGTTTCAGAGAAATGAAGCAGCACAAGATGTACTAGTTGCTCTGGTAACAAAGCTTTTTTTTTTTTTTTTTTTGCTTTTTTGCCTTTTTTTTTTTTAAAAAAAAAAAAAAAAAAAAGAAACATCATTTTAAGCATTTTCCAGTTAAGACTTCCTTGCCTGCATGGCAAAAACAAGCCCCCATTTCAGAAATACACCCCCCCATTTGAGTCAGCAAGGAAAGGACCTTCTCTTCTAGAGATATTTTAACATCATAGGGAAGCTGATAAATTGAGGTTGCCCATTTTCCTTCTGATAAAGCCAGCACGCGTTATCACATACCAGTGCGCCAGCCCAGCCCCTTCCCACGACCCAATAAGAGCTGATAAAAAGCCCAGCACCAGCGTGAGCCGGTGCCTATGGGAGCAGCAGAGACCCCCGCCCCGGCGAGCATCCTCGCAGGGCAGCACCGCCATCCTCTCTGCCGGCACAGGGAGCCATCCCAGCGGAAACAATGGCTTAATATTTAATACTGTGTTTGTAATACGGAAGGATTATGAAGCAGCTTGCAAGTCTCGTAAATCCATTCACACTCGCACAGCCCTTATGCGACCTTGAAGATGCCGGGCGGCCGGTGCCCACCCACGCGGGTCCGTATCTGGACGTGGATGTGAGTGGTCCCAGCCACCACCAAAACCATCCCAGTGGAAAGAAGAGCCCTGGCTGGGGCAGGTCAGCTCGGCGCTGGTTAACTGCTTTGCTGCCCCAGTGGGGCAGAGGCACAGTGCTTCTCTGTCTCAGCCCTATGGAGCAGGCTCTTAGCACACCACCAGATCACGGGCAAAGCCGAGGAGCGACCCAAAGCAGAAGGTACCAGCCCCTCGTGTTTGCCTCAGTCCGCAGCGACCATCAGACTGTGATGAGGGATGGCTTTACACATACAGGCGCATGCGGTTACGCTCAGCCTGCCCTGCCATGCAGCAAAAGCAATCTCTGAAGAGTCTGAAACCAAAAAGAAGGACCCAAAGCCAAGGATACGACGCTAGAAGAACCTATCTGGCTCATCACACCCAGCCTCACAACACCGCAGTTCATTTTATAAACAACAAGAAGGTGGGAAAAGGGAAATGCTTACAATGCACCTTCAAATGCAATAGCTGGCTATCTAGGGTTAGAGCTGTTTGTTTAGATGGCAGGACCATGGAGCTCTGAATTCCCGTGACAGCGAGCACCAGGTGCCCTCTGCTCAGGACCACCACACAGCAGCCACCACCGCAGGACGGGTGTTTGGACGCGGGGTGGCCAGCAGCGTGACCCGCTCTGCAGGCAGCGCACGTGGTTTGCACGCATTCAGCCCCATCTCTCAAGCAAGGCCCAACAGTCAGTCTTCAGCTATAAAAGCTGTGTATGTAAACTAAGATTAATTCTTTACAGCAACAATCCCCAGGAAATATTAATTGTGTGCAGCATGGTAATGACTTCCACATGGCTAAAAGCAACAGTGATTAATTATCAAACTATTGACCACCAGCCTTTCAGAAAGAGAGACAATAAAATAACTGATTATTAAAAACAATTAATGTCATTTTTGACTCAGGCTAATTATCTGAACTGCTAATAATGACCCAGGAACCTGCAGAGTCTCTCTTCTTACCAGGGCTGATGCAATGGCCCAGCGCTTGATCAGCAGCAGCCAGGCTGAGCCAGACCTCAGGCAGGCTAAACATGGCACAGACTGCACATTAGTTATTTTCTCATACCTCCCCTCCAAAAAAAAATGTAAAAGAAAGAAAAAAAAGTCTTCTAAAAGCCTTTTTTTAGCATATTCACCCGCTACCCCACCAGCCTGCAGCGGTGGGATGCCCAGGGGTGCCACGAGGAAGGATGCTGCTGTGCAGGGGAGCACACGAGCAGCACCCAGGAGGGCAGGACACGCGTTATCCCTCCTCCTTTGGCATCTGCAAACTCCAGGACAATGTCACCAAGAACAGGCTTGTGCCCGAGACATTCTCAGGGGTTTGACTCAGGGACCAAAGCGTCCCAGCAGCCCTGCTGCTCCCAGCTCTCCAGCAACAGGCGACCGTGGATTTCAAATGCTTTATTCACTGTCTCATACCCACACACCTCAACATCTTCATCTGAGTCAAACCTGGGGGGTTTGCCTCTAAGTGGATCAGTCCTGGCTTCTGGCAAGTGCCAGCTGGGTAATAAATAACTAAACCCTGACAAAAGACCTTGGGATGCATTTCTCCAGCCTTTTCCCCCATGTATTGCACCCCAGACGTTGCAAAAACCCTGCCCTCTTCAAATGGCTGCCTGACTTGTGCTGGCAGGGGAGAGGGACAGCCCGTGGCCAGGTGCCCTGCCTGGGGGCAGCTGGTGGCACCCCGAGGTGGCTCCCGGGGGGTGACCCCTGCTCTGCCCCATCCTGTGATGATGATGATGATGATGGAGGAGCTCCCTGGGGAGCCACAGGTCTGAGACTTGCAGCTCGCAGATCCCACACGCTCTAAATGAGAGCGCAGAATAATGCTGCGTAATGGCTTAGCGATTATATGGCATTTACCAGCTAATTAAACAATCAATAGTTATTGTGCAGTTATGGAGTTAGCCCACAGTACTGTATCTTGTACCCTGTAAAATAAAGCCTTGCTAAAGCTGTAAATGGAGAGCTGCATCCCCAGGGCACTCGGCAAAGCAGCACTTGGCATTAATGACCGTTGTCCTCCTGGCATGGTTGGGAAGAAGCACGTGAGTATGTAATCTCAACATCATTTATTTCCCTGTTAGATGTTGTAAAACTGCACAAGATGAAAGAAGCAAAGGTTACCATCTGACCTGTTTACTGCTGGTTTTTTTCACTACTGTAAAGGCTTGCATCAAAATTCTGCTTTGGCGACACTGTGCATGGGCCGGCGTGTGAACGCCCATGGCTAAGCAGCTCTAAAAACACCAGGGGATTGCTTCGGTTTTTAACCTATTCAGTGTACAATAAGGAGCCCGCTGCATGTCTTCCCCCAGCTTTGTAACGATCTGTTGGAAAGGTATTTCTGAGTAACCTACTGTCCTTCTACTTCCAACCCACGGATTTATTGGTGTTTGACACACCAGCAGTTGCGGCCCTGGTGCTGTGATTTATCCAGGCAATCTAAGCATACACAGTATTTTAAGGACTTTTTGCTTGCTCTCTAATGCAAAGTAGAGATAAGCAGTAATAATAATGTTCTGGAACATAAAAGCAGCGTTTCCTCATACTTTAGATAATGCTCTAAAGGGTCTTAGTGATTTTTACGTTTACAGTTTTGCTTTCAGCCATCAGCTACCTGCTAAAAAACACTGAGGCAATGGCTCAATTCCCCAAGTCCAACTCATTGTATTCCTGTTAGCGATTTCTTTAAACACCTTAAATAAAAAAAAAAAAAAAAAAAAAGAGAAAATCCAAGTACACAAAAATCCCCTACTGCAACAAGGTCTGGCACAGGAGCTAGCAAGCTCTCAGTCTTTTATCAAAAAGAGTTCACAATCTGTAACATTAGATGCGGGATTATTAGAAAATAAAGAAAAGCTTCCGATTCAATTAGAGAGATAAACCATCACCAGTGCGGTCCCTCATTAAAATAAAAATCAAGCTATTCACAAGACATTGTCAAGCAGCGAACGAGGAATGTTATTCCTCTCTGCAATTATCCAGAGTGAAGAGCTTGCGGTTGGGGTTAGAGGAGAGCGAGCAGAGCAGGTCGCTGCTGAGGGCTCCTGCAGCGTTCAGGTGTCCCTGGGGTATGGCCAGAGCTGGGAAGCACCACAACGATGTTTTAACCTGCAGTCCTGAGCAAAAAAAAAAAAGGCTTTTACTTGAAAATACAGAGATCAATCCAAACAAGTTACCTTTGCCTCTGAGCACAAGCCTCAGAGAACAAGGCTTTGATTTCCAGAAGCATTGTGTACCACCTGAAAGGGATCTTCAAATCATGACCCAGAAAGCAAGATCAAAGCAACTTGGCAGCGAGCTTCATCCCGGTGCCTGTGCTTCGGCAGAAGGGTGCACTCCCTTTGGGAGCTCTTAACGTGCACCGTACTTGGCCAATAGCTCTTTTCTCCTACAAGCAAGGAGAAGGCATGTGCTGTGGCAGGGGCTCCCCAACCTCTCCAACACACCAGATCTTGAGGTTGGCTCCATGAACCACTGCTCTCTGATGGCTCCTGTTACTGTGGTACTACCAGACTTTCCTCAGGCTCCCCACGCTGTCAGGCTGCGATATCATTCAGTCGCCAGAACAACACAACCATGCACTTTATCCCATGGGATCAATGGGAGGTTTGCACCTTGCACGTGTCCCTCCAGGTCCTGTGCAGCCCAGCTGGTTACCACCAGGACACCTGTAGTCTCCAACACAAATACGCGCATGCCATTTTGCGTTAGAGCTGGCTGCTAAGTCAGGTTTTCTGGGGGAAACATCAGGGCTACAGTCCTGTTTCGACAGTCTTGCAGCACGCAAACATAAGATGCTCTCCGCTGCCTGCAATAAGCATCTCACTTCTGCCTCTTCCCAATGGGAGAGCTGCTCTGCTTGCTTCGGAGAGGGACCAGTGAAGGGGAGGTGATGCTCACCAGATAACCTGGCAGAGAGCACAGGGGTTGGACCTGCAAAGCCCAGGCTAGGAAGCCAGCACCAGAGCAGGCACCACAATGAATTACTCCTTCCACATCTAAAAATATAACTAGAGGCATGCACAGCCTCTCAGAGGACAGCGATGGTGCACATCGGGTAGCACCAGCACAGAGGGGTGGGAAAACCCCAGCCCCAGCTGAGAAGGGTTTGAAACGGCAGTGGAACAAGCATCTAATTACAGAGGACACTGCTCCTAGGTATGGACCACTTCTAAGGGCTGTTTTAGAAGGGAGCCAGAAGGTCTGTGTGTCGTGAAAGTTGATCCACTTGTTTTGCTGCAACAGATAAATACAGCGGTGGTATCTGGAGGAAAAGACTCGCAGAGATCTTATTTCCCCGCTAGGTTTTAGGGTGGGACACCATACACAGTCGTGTATGCTTTATATCAAAGTCTCCTTTTGTTTACAGAGTGGGTGCTACTCCAAGACTTCAGTTTAAGCAAGCTCTGAAGTCAGTCTTAGCCTGAACTCATACCTCAATACTTACTAATTTGGTTTGGACAGCAGTGTTCCCCACCCCATCACCATCCCGTCTGGCACCGGTACCAAGTGAATCACACCGAGGACAATCCAATTACTCCAGCAAGTTGGAAACAGTTAAGAGGAGGGTTTTTTCTTGTACAGCAGCAGTAAAAGGGAACACAGAAATGTTCACCTCCCAGCAAGCCCACACGTGGATGTTTCTGGGTGGTTTTTCCCCCCTTTGAGGTAACACACAGACGCACCGAAAGAATCCAACACAGCAAGAGGAAACCCAATCAGCAGCGCCAGCACCAGCCAGCGTATTTCCCTTTTCTGCTCTCCACAAAAACATGACGCTTTCAAAAGGCCGTTAAAGGCGCATAGTTTCCACTGATTGTTAGAAATATGCACCAGTTAAAATTAGGTCACCCTCTACCATTATTTTAGCAGCTGAGAAGAAAAACAGTTCAGAAGGGAGCTCCCATGGCAGGGAGGGAGCGCATGGTGGAAAAACAACCAATACCAGACGGAAGGTTCCCTGGAATATAACCGAGAATATAAGAACAGTTTTGGTGTGGGGTTTTTTTTTTTCCTTTGTTGTTTTTTTTTTTGGTTTTGTTTTTGGTTTTTTGTTGGCTTTTTTTTGTTTTGTTTTGTTTTGTTTTTGTTGTGTTTTTTTTTTTTTTTTTTTTTTTTTTTTTTAAACTTATTCCAGTTCAAAAATTCACACATTTGAAACTCCAGAAGTTCCAGTTCATCTTCGGTTCACTTCAATCCCTCGATTCTCATACTGACGGGATTAGCCTACAGCAGCGGGAGGATGGGGAAACCAGAATTCAGAACAAATATTTCCTGACAGGTAGCTTTTTAAGCACCTTTCTCTTCTCTTCAGCAGGGGCAGCTCGCTGTCTTTTACTGCGTGACAGGCAAGAGCTGTGCCTTCCAAGCAACCAAGTCAGAGCACACGAATATATTATTTTCTACAGTCAAAAAAGAATATGGGCATGACAGGTAAACAGGATCCCTGCGTGCACACACACACACGCACACACACACGAGTACACAGATATACAGAACTTATGCCCACGCATACAGAAGTTTTTGGAGAATGGGGCCCAGGGGAGCTATTGTCTCCCAGCATACCCGAAATATTTGGAGAACTCCTCATGCAACCGTGCAATCTCCCCACCAATATACTAAGTGCAGATAAATTCAGACTTTGAAATAATTGAATCCCTCTCCAACCACACAAGAACCAGCCACAGAAAAACCCCACCAAGACGCCAAATTCGGGAAATCCCCCAAGCTAAGAGGTGTTTGGGACAGGTGATGTAATTTAGCAAGGGTAGACATTTTAAACATTCTGGTAAAGAAGTTCATGGGTTTAAAATTCTGTTCTCCACAGCCCCCTCACTATGCTCATCTGGAGAGCTGCTTCCAGATGTTTACAGAAATTTAAAGCAAGCCTATTGACTGTTGTGTTTTTTCTCCTGCAGCAGGTTTCTGCCGGTAGAAAGGGTGGCAGGCAGCCTGCGTGCGAGCAGAGCACTAGACTGTAGCAAACTCATTTGGCAGCCTATTGCAGCCATAAACTCAGCTCTTAGAAGAGATCAAGATTTATCTATTAAAGTGCAGACTTTTCACTCCCTTCTCATCATATAATCAATAAAAAGCAACTGGGGGGAGAGAAAAAAAAAAAGGGCGATTTATTTTTTAGTGACAGTTTCAGAACTAATATGAATTGCTTATTATAAGAGCTCTGGGTGCTACACGGTACTTGCACACAAGACCAAAAAGCCGGAGTTCAGCAAGGCTTCTTGTCAGGCCTGAAACAGGTCAAACTTAGCCAAGATGATGTGCTGGGATGCGCCATGTTCAACACATGGCCAAGGCAAACGGGATCACTTCGGGCAGAGCCCTTACCTTATAGACCTGCCCGTAGGTACCATTGCCAACAAGCTCCACCAGTTCAAAGATTCCTGCAGGATCCTAGGAGAAAAGGAAGAAAAAAAGAAAGATGTATTTAATAAGCAATACTTACAGGTTTCTGCAAAAAGAAACATTCAACAAAGATTAGCATTTCACTGACAAACGTTTTGAGTGTTTTAAGCTTTTCAGGCTGCCCAGGGATTAGCAGTACAGTGAGGATGAGAAGCGTGGCACTGCCCGGTGGCAGCCCTGCCTGGTGGCAGCCCCGCCGGCGCAGGCAGCCGCAGCACCGCTGGCAGCACGGCTCTGCCCAGCGCTGCCCACCTCCAGCATCTGGGCTGCGAGATACCACGCTGGTGCCTGTGAGCCAGCCCCGGCCCGTCGGACTGTCATCTGCTTGAATTGTGAACGCTCAGTGTATGTTTTAAATGCAAGAGCAGTTTTTTTGCTATTAAAACTTAGGTTTTCTTATGCATCAGCTTTGGAATAAAACAAGCTAACTGGTGGGATGTCACTTTGGGGCTTAAAACAGGGTTTATTCCTGAGGTCAGCAGCATTAGTGTTACCTGGCCTAAATGTCATTTTTGGTTTGGTGCATCCTGGCCATGGACGTTCTGGTTTGTCAACTGAGATGAGCAGATCTAGGGCAGCGCTATGTGAGGACACAAGGATTTGGAAGGTGACACCGAAGCACCAAAACCCGTCCCCAGACCCCCCGTCCGCCCGGTGTGTGCCCAGCTGGGGGAAGGGCAGTCGCACACAAGCGCACACGCGTGCAGAGCCGGAGCGCACCCGCCGGCACAGTGAAAAGACGATACAAGCCAAGAGGTACGAGGGAGGGTGGGGAAAGAATAAACCAGCGCTGCTATTTTCTCCTCTTGGTGGGTTTTCCCCTTCCAGAAGCTTTATTTATACTTTTCTGCTCCTCCTCCTTCTCCCATACTCATCACTCCAATTTCGGATAGCGCGATCCCGCTGGAAGCTGGCGGATACAGAGGCTTCCCAGCACCCCGGGGGTCTCCCAGCACCCACCCACCCACGGCACGGGTGACCCCAGCACCCACCGCACCGCCAGCCTCCCTGCTGGGTTTTGAGTCACTTGAGCTACTGAACAACTCGGTGTCCCAGCGAGCAAAGGGCTGCCAGTTGCGATCCGAGAGGATACAGACGGGTCGATTAACAGGCAAAGGAGGATCAGCCAGCAGCACTCCTTGGGAGACGGGAGAGGGACACCCACCACCGTGGTACGGACATAGAGGTTTCATTCATTACAAAGCCTACATCAGTTCAAAATGATTTCTGGGTCCAAAAGTCAAACACTGGGTCTTTGTGAGGAGCTGAGAAGCAAGGTTCAACACATTAATAACACCGCAAGTCAATTAGTCCAAGCCTTGATGTGACTTGGGCACCTTTCTGCCCAGCCCAGGACGTGCGCTGCCGCATACCTGCTGGGGTTCGGCACACCTCCATGCCAGGGTCACAGCGATCCCTCTGATCACCCCATACATTTAGAAATGCCGAATCCCGCTTCTGCCTGTTTCTCCATTGTACATGCCGCCTCCTCGGGCTGCCGTGCGGGAAGGCCCTGGGAGCCCAAGCTCAGCCTTTGGTGGTACCATCTGCAGCAAAGGGCAGGGAAGCTGCTCTGGAAGAAGGCTTGGAGATCGCTGAAGACACGTCTGCCTTGATGCAAATATACCCCAACAAACCTTCAACTGGACACCTGGGCAACACGGGTGAAGCTACGGCACCACAGGTTTCTAGCACCCAGCATCTCGGCCGGGTGCAGACGTCTCGTGGCTTTACTGCCTTGGTACCAGGTAGGGAAATGCCACGAATGGATGGGAAAGGGAACCAGTGGTACGCTGGGTTTCCACAAACTGGGTGAGAAAGGAGGGGGGAAACATGGCAGCAGCTGCTGCTTATTTTTTGAGTTTCTTTCCTAAGGGTTATTCTCTGCAGTGCTGAAACAGCTCTGGAAGAAGCTTTTCCAGTGCTACAAGTATATCTATTTTTGAATATTCACTAGGAGATTAAGGGAGAAGAAAGCTGTGCCTGGGGCAGATGATCAGGAGGTTTGGAGAAACATCCAGGGAAGCAGCTGGCCATTTCTGATAAAGAGAACTGTTCTTCACAAGATGTTTTCCAACCTCTTTCCACAAATCCTCAAACCAAAGAGTACCCCCTCCCACCATTCCAGGTCACGTCTCACTCCTCTCGCGCGTGCAAACGTCAGGCGTGGTGCGGTTCCACCAGGTTCGCCCGAGTCCATCCATCACTCGGTTGCAGACCCACCAGCCCCGTGCCTGCCGCCGCTGCCACCACCCCGCTTTGGCCGGGGCAGCTTTGTGCGAGCCCAGGGCAGCTCGTGCACCAGGAGGGCTTTCCCCCACCGCTCCCACCGCCCACAGCTCCCGCTCCAGCTCCCACCCACCGAGCAATTTCTCTGCTGCAGGTCCCCCCTCCATCCCGTTTCCTCTCCACGTTCTTCCAGAAGCATCGCCAAGGTAACCGGGCATCTCGCAGCGCGGCGCTGAGTGACACTTCTCCCCTGACTGCTGGCACAAGCCGCCCCATCGCAGCACAGCCATGGCAACACGCCGGGAATGCCGGCAATGCGCCGGCAGCGAGCTGATCTCTCCTCCCAGCCACGCTGCCCTCCTCGGCCCATGCCGCAGGCAGTCGGAGGGACAACGCTGCTCCCCAACAGCCACTCTTTGTGCCCAGGAGTAATGTGTTGTTAACAGCCTTTCCAGAAAACACACAGCAGAGGATGGGGCAAGCAGAGGGGAAAAAAAAAGATCCCTCTTTCCACTCCTGGACTGGCTCTTACGTGGAGAAGAGCTTTGCATCTTAATGGCTGCTGGGGAACAGGCTGTCCCTGGTACTGGGGAGGACATCCTACACCGGGCACCCTGCAAAGCCCCAGTTGAGATGCTTCAGGAGGGTACCAGAGAGCAGCAACAGCAGCTCGGGCAGGCTGGAGCGGGCAGCGAGGGAGGAAAATACAGAGGCACGCTGTATGGGGGCTTTTACGTTAGCCAGGGGAAAAGAAATCCACCCTGCAGAGCCCTGATGGGGACCAATCCAGGCCAAGCAGGGAGTAATCTCAGACCAAATATAGCCTGCGCTGCAGATCAGGGCTGACAGCAGCGTGCTGCGTTACACTTGGCTGGAGGTGGCCTCAAAGCTCATTACAGGCAGCTGCTTCCAGCCTGGCACCGACCACCTCCTGCCGATGCCCTCTTCCCCATCGAGGGGGGACGCGCGGTCGGCGCGGCTGTGACCCTCCTGCTACGGCAGCCGCCTCTTCCCACGCCCCAGACTGTCTCCACAAACTGCATTTATTTTATTTTTTTAACTGAAAACATCCGGACTAAATAACAAGCCCATAAATAAAAGGAAAAAATTGAGGTGATCTGTTAGTTTAGGAAAAGAAGATGCACTGGGGGGGGAAGAACCAGTATTTAAGACAAACTCACAAATAATTTTCAGCTCTACATTAGCTTCAGGCAGAAAAAGATTTGCACGGTTGTAGTAGCACCAGGGCTCCCCTGAGAGCCCTTCCTCCATATGAAGGTGCCGCTGGCCCCAGCACGGCCGCTCGCCCACCACGGCACACAAAGCCTCGTTGAGGAGGACGAGTTACTCGGGATTTGTGCCAGAAGGCACAGGAGCAAACTCAAGGATGGGGCTCTTCATAGAGCAATGAAACACTCAACAAGAGGATCTTTCAGCTGCTCATGGGATGAGAAATGTTTTACATAGTGGCACCTGTGGCAAGGGCCGCGCAGACCCGGTGGTCCTCTGGCCAGGGACGGGCTGGCACCCGAGCTCTCCCGTGCCAGGATCTGGCCCTACTTCCACAGCTGCAGCCAGGACAGGCTCAAATTCAAGTGGGAAATTGTTATGCTCCTCACCCACCTCCCAGGAAAATCCGCGGTACTAAAGTCTCAGTGGCTAAAACCAGTCTGAGACACAGAACAAGGCAAGAGCATTATCTTTTCCAGCAGTATCATGGGGGGGGAAAAAAAGCCCACTTTATTTCGATAAACAGTATATTTAAAACTGCTGCATTATCAGAAAAAGGACTTCTGTATGTGGATGATAAAGCAGGATGTACCCAAATTTCAGCAATAAAACAGGCATCTCTTTTGAAGGACTTATCGGCGTGGAGCACGCAGCAGCGGGGCTCGCAGCAGGAGCACGCTCCTGGTTAAAACCGCTCCGCTCCGCCTAACCCAGACCCCGCAGAACTAAAGCTGAAAGACGTCCTCACCTACATCACGACGCCTCAACGAGTCCAAGGCACAAAAGAGCCAACACTTCCCTTGAAGAGACTATTTAGAGCATAATATCCATATCCAGGGTTAAGTCAGCTAAGGGTTGAGGGCTGCAAGTGTGTATCAGTGTTGGCTACGGGGACCACTGAGTTAGTACATCACCAGTTAGTTGCCCTTAAATATGGCCATGCAAGTCCCCAAACACAAGAAGCATTTATGCGCAGTCTGTACACCAAACTTGCTTGTTTTCCTTGAAGAATCCTCATTTTTCTCCCTTCCAGCCCACACAAAAGGTATGTAACAGAAAGGGTTACACGAGGAGACAGTGGAGAGATGCTTGGGGGAACCGAGGGGCACACCAATTAAACCACAATTGCTGTGAATGCACAGGAGGGGAAATGAGAGATCAGAGCCTCTATAATCATTGTGCACTTAGTCCCCCAATTCTGAGCAGCTAATGACAACTTCCAGCCAAAAATCATGGAGATAACCAGTCGTTAAGCAAATGTTATAACCCCAGAGAAGGAAAACACACTGAATAACTGGAGGCAGCACACAGTTATGGGTCAGTAACAGAGGAGCATCCCCAGGCACTAGTTAGCTAAAGCAACTCCATGGCACTAGGAGAGGGGTTTTTTTTTTTTATCTCCACTAAGAGATTAAAGCCCGTGCAACTAACGTTCCCAAACATCAGGATTTTATGAGCCTCTGCCTTACAGCTCCGTAATAAAACAACCTCAACAGGAGATCCCATTAAACTGATCAGGCATCCTTAAGAACCAAAGCAGGCTTACAAAGCCATTTACTCACGACCCTCAACACCAGACCCAGTGAGCCCTGCCTGCGCGCAGGTGCCTCTGCTTAGACAAGTCCTGGCAGTCACAAGGAGAGATTTTGGCACTGGGAAGCACCAAAGGGTCATTCTTCCCAAACACTCGGCTCCTGTAAATTAATGGCAATGCCATGGCACGCAGACAGCACAGGAGAGCCGTAATCCCACCCAGCATCACACAGCTCGGCATGATGGCAGCGGGCAGCACTCTCAACACAAGTGGTTGTCTTGAGATGTAGCGTACATACACAACCGGCTGGGGAAAGTCGAGTCTTCTAACCCCACCAAGCTCCAACCAGGAGAGGAAGATCATTAATTCAGAGTGTGAGAAAGGCTTTGCGAGGAATACAGGAGACAGAAAAGCCCTTCAGCAGTACAGTTCAATACGTAAAAATGTGATCAGGGTAAGGTATTTCTGATTATGCAAAACGTCACTATGAGGAACGACTATAAGGATCAAGCCCTTAGTTCACATGCTATATACTTGCCCAGATTCTGTTTCCCAAGGCCAAATGCCCAAACCGGGCCACGCTCTGTGAAGGCATCCTTCATGTTAGCAAAGTCAGAAGCTCTGCAGACAGCCATGCCTATCTCCCAAGCATCAGGGCCCAAGTAACCTCAAGCTCTACAAAGTCAACTGCTATTCCTTCTGAAGACACGTCAACTCACCCATTTTGCCATACTTTTTACACTGGCTTCTACAGCAGGAATTGAAGCACTTGTATGATTTGACAAAACAAGGTCCAGATCACCTTGGGGAAGCTACCCCAAATGGCACGTGGTTCGCAGAAAAACAGAGGGGTTTGAAGACACAGTTGCTTTTTAGTAATCAACTAGTTGTCTCCATCTCCAAGGCAGTTGTAGTTAACAGCCCTGTGAGTAATATGAAGATGGACTGCACAAGCCAGGAGAGGATTGCTAATAGAGCTGCAGACAACAGCAAGCAAAGCAAGAAGGCAGAGGCCAAGGCAACAAGATATTGATCGAGCTACTGGGAACTTCCAGAAAAAGAGGTTGGGGACATTACCTTTTTGAGCTTCAAACACTGCCTTCCCATCACACAGACAGAACCCTAAGCCTGCCCATTAATTAAAGCAGTGCAAAAAACACCTCAACAGGCTGCCAAAACCAGGACAATGGGTATTTTTGAGATATTTTCCTTCAGTTATAAGCCAAGTAATGAAGCAGAACCACGCTGGACTACTAGGTGCTATTCAGCCCTCACGGGGATTGCTTAATCTCACGTCTTCTCCTCCTAGCTTTGCTACTTTTCCCCTCCTTCGCCCACCCATCCAGAGACTCACAAGACAAGCTATCATCAATGCCATCTACCACTGCACCTCCTGCCTACTCAAGCAATACAAGCTGCTCTACTTGGAAGAGTAATAAGGAACTCGTCGAGGGTTTTGTTTTCATTTTGAAGAAGCAGTTTGTCCTCCCTCACCCCCAAACACCCAGCTCCGTATCTTAAATGAAGATGTTAGTCAAGAAACAACACTCCTATACAGCATAAGAAAAACTGTTGTCAAGGCTAAGTTATTAACAGGAGAAAAATTTCTCCACTTGACAGCTGAGAGAAGCCTGTTTACAAACCTATTTGAACCATTCCTCATCAGCATCTCACAAGGAGCCGTTCCTCCAGCCCCTGAGAGCCACTTCTGTGCTCTGCCCATCTCCTCTTCCCAAACCATAAATCAACTCTCCTGCGTCTCCAGCACCCCTCTCCCTAGCTTCTTGCTGCAGTAAAGCTCCAGTCACCACACGTGCACCTCTTTCCTTTCCAAAATGTTAAGACGTTCTTATAGTTTGGCAACAGCAAAATTAAATAAGAACTAATCACCATATTGGGCTTTTCACTTAATAAAGCTGGATTACTTCTTCAACTATAACCTGTTCAATTTAAGACGCAAGTGGGGATTTGTAGCCACCAGCCAGCAAAGGTATAGCCAACACCACTACTGAAGGAAGAAAAGTAAAAAAAACCCACGCACATACGCAGTCCAGTCCCACTTGGTCCTGCTGAGGCCAAGCCACTGAAGCTACAATATATTGACCTCTTCCAGATTCCCTGCTCACAGACTAGCACCTGCATACACAAAATCAGAGTTCTTCTGACCTAGTTTCTCCTTCCTACCATGTCAATAGATAAAGCAGCCATTCTGTACACCCTCCACAGATATGAAACATGGGAGCTCCAAGCCAGTAAGGAATGCATACAGACCTGGAAACAAAGATTTTCCAAACCAAAATGATGCATTTGTACCACTGCAGACAGTGGGTCCCACAGATGCAGTAGCGATGCCGGGAGAGGACAGCCATGACTGCACTGACACACATAAAGCTAACCTTCCCCAACAGAGCATGCTGGAGCAGCCCAGTCTAAGGAAAAGCCATCCACAAACTACACACTTACACTAATCAATACAAGAAGGGTCCAAGCCTCGGCCCCATTCCTTCAAAAGCCTGACCTAAGCATCACTAGCAACAAGGTGACTCCGTCTCATCCTGATGTCACTCAAGCAAGAGGCAATGAGTTTTGACTTGAAGCTAATGAAGATCAACATCTGGCCTCCATGAGTCTCACCATGGTAAGAAGATGCTGACTGAGATATTCGATAACCCTTAAGACAATACAATTCTACTTATTCTTCCTCTGAAGTTGGACTCCTTCCAAATCAGACAATCCTCTCTCATTTTTAAAGCTCTACAGTACATCCCCTAGATCCCCAGGAGGGACTCCACGAATTGTTTGCAGTTGTATGATAAGCCCTCCTTCAGTTCACAGAAGACTGTTCATCTAGAAGAGTTAGAAGTCAATCAGTCCAGAAGCACCAGCAAAAGCACTACTGCTAAGTGAACCCTGAGGTTTTCAACGCCGTGTTAGATGAATGCAGCCTTAGTACAATCAGCCACTTCAACATATGCCTAATTTAAGCACACAACTTCAACAGGACAATATATAAAAGGCTTGGCTAAGCTCAGTGTCTCTAAAAAGCTACAGTGCCAATTATAAATCATATCTATAGTCCCCAGAAGATCTAAAGTCACTACTAGTATTGTACCACACTTCTTCGGATGCAGACATCAATTAGAGCACAGCAGCTGGACGCTCTCCTCACTGATAGTCACTTATCTGCAGTTTCAGACCAATAAGATATTATTCCTAAATGTTTAGATCTCATCCCTCTGAGAAATAAAGAGTTTCACCTTGGCCAGCAAATGTTTGCATCAAGCTGAAATTGCTACCTACTAGTAAATGCTGTCAAAGGTTTATGGGGTCTCAGGGGAGCTGGTTTAATTACTTACCAAAGCAGCTGTTTTGGGAACTACAGCCTCTTAACACACCACTCCTAGAGGCACACTTTGAAAAGCAAGGTTGCTGCCAAGCTCACACCGAAAGCAGAGAGCCCTCTCTCACATCCAGGCAGAGCTTCAGTCTCCAACAGCAGGCCACATCTGTGGTTTGGTCTGTGGATGTCTGCAGGGGTGACGGCTCAGAAGCCAGCCTGCACCTCTCCAAGTCACTGCAGACTGGACATCCCAGCTTCTGCAGCCCTCACAGGAGGCTGCTGAGGACAGCCATCTGGGATTGCCTTTGGCAAGACAAGACAGCCTTGCTCCTTCCTTGTAGTGAGAGTTGTGGCCAGAGGAATGCCTTAAAATGGGAGAACGCCTCACTTACAGATGCATTTAGGAGCAAAAAAAGCAAGGCAATCTTAAAACCCTTTGCTTTTTAAAAGTAGGATGGTTTTGCAACTCTATGTCTGTTTTTCAGTTACGGTTGAGGACGTGGGCTGAGCTGACCAGGGAAAAGTTGACAGGAGTGAAACGGTTGTGTAATTGCAGCACCAACAACCTACAGACTACAGCCTTCAACAACAGGGAGCTGTGCAACAACCAACACGCAGACTGGGCACGTACGCATGCACGCCAAGGAGCCTCAGAGAGACGTAAAGCCAAGGGAGAGCTGCAAAGGCCTCCGGGCCAGAGCTGTGACCATTCACGTTCACCCCGCAGCAGCAGATGAGCGGTACAGCCAAAGATATGGCACTTGGGAGGGCTTGGTCTTGTGGAGCTGCTGGGAACCCTCCATGCCATCTGGACAGAGCAGGAGCCGGAGTTAGGCGTTGGCCTTAAGAGAGACAACGTGGGTGGAGAGCCTTGCCCATCAGAAATCACCACATCCCAGTTTAAAGTGATTGCCATTGCTTTTTAATATTCTGTTGGAAACCAGGCAGAGTCCCTATATACGTGCCTGGAGAAATATCACCTTCCTGCTGGATTCAGTTGAGTTTCTCACACCGGTCCAATTTTCACACATCATCTGGAGATGCAGTTATCTGCTGGTTTAGCGCTTTTCAAAGAGTTTACCCTCTGCCCATCACTCTTCATCAGCTCCTTACGGTTGGTTCTGCAAGGGCTGGTTAGCAGGAGAGGATCAGATAACTCTCCATAGCAATAGTTTCAAAAAAGGACAAAACAGGGAGCAAATTACATCGAATTATTGAGCATTCAACTAGTTGCGGAACTCTGCAAGATGCAGCCAGTAGACTGTAAAAAAACACAACTATACTCAACGAGCTCCCTAAACTGTGCATTATAAACACATTTTTTCATAGAATTGTCTTGACAAAGCAGCAAAATTATTTAAAAGAATATCAAATACATGTTAATGTGCATGTTGCGTATCTGGAAAGACCTTTCTCACCCAAGAGTTAACAAGTTGTGGGGAAGGGGGAGGGAAGGTTTCTCACCTTTTTCCTACATTTCACAGGCTGCCTTGAGTAATGCCAGACTCGGCAGGGAGTCTGAAGGTTTGGTCTTGACAGACGCTCACTTAAACTGGGGGGGGAAACAAGGTCCTGCAGCAAAAAGCAAGCTCCTGCCTGATGCATGCCAAAAAAACGGTCTGAAAGTCAGAGCCAATCCACAGTCGCTGAAATGATTTGCAATAATTTTTTGCCAGGTCGTAAAGTATTTCCCATAGCAAGACTTCTGTATTTCTTGGTGGCTTCTTACATTGTGAAACACTCTTGTAAATTCAGGAATATGCTTTTTATTTCAAATCCCAATGCCCCAAGTTACTAGACTTGGCGTGGGGGGCAAGGATTATTTAGTTTAGTTCATTTGATATATGCATTACGATAGCACTTCAGCCAAGACAAAGCAGAGGGCCCTTTCTCACACAGGCATCCTAGGAAGATGCACTGGTTTTGCTTTGCAAGTCACCATGATGCCCCGTAAATCCAACCACCGCCTTTTGCTTTACAGGATCGGTTGAGCTCCCCATCAAATTACAGCCCTGTGACACCTCCTGCCTTGGGAGCTCTCTGCTAGCTCCGGTCCCTGGAGCCAGCTGTGACATTATCTGGCCTCTGCCTAGCAAAACGCTCTTGCTAGAGCTCCGGTTTTATTTATTAGCTCTCACAAGCAGGCTGGAAACATTAACACACCATGCACACAGCAGCAAAGTAAGCCCTGTAAGACCACAGACCACCAGCCTGCTGAAGACCAGTACACAATGGGAAAACAAAGGAGGTGGAGAAGTCCATAGCACTCGGATTTTCAACAGAGAAATCCCACCCAGCAGCAGACCAAGCCCTCCTGCAGGCACAAGGTGCCCCAGGAGCCCAGCAGCCGCCAGCTGCCCATGGCACCCCTGCCCACGGTCCTTCCCCATGCCTGGGCGCGGAGGAAGCTCAGGTCCACCCTCTCCAACCCAAAGAGAGACAACTGCACGTCCCCAAGCAGGATTTGGCCCACAGTCGTAAGTGGTGAGATTAATCATGTGGGTGTAGGGATGCGAAAAGGGGATGGGAAACATTCGTAACTGCTTCTAAATTAATTGCCGTTATTGTTGTTTGATTTGCTAAACCCTCCAGGGCTAGATTTTATTTTAGAAAACTATGAACATATCAGATTAATCAACTTAAAATAAATGGGCTCAATTTATTTATTTCTGCTGTATCTACTCCTCTTTAAGCTTGGCAAGTCACTGCATTCTTTCCATTCTGTGAAAGAAAAAGAACAGGGGTTTTGATTTATTATTATTATTTTAAAGGAACCTCTACAAAGCTTTGCAAGTCTAAATCACGGCAAAGGTATGCTGCGAAGGAGGACAAGCGCAAGGCGGGAGCTGGTTTCCATACGCCGCAGACGCCGGCTCGGTGCTGGGAGCCCACCAGGAGAGCCTCCGCACACAGTCCAAGCAAATCAGATCTATTCACCAATATTTTAGATATCCAGAGAGTGGAAAGATACCCTATCACGCAGCAAAGCCTGATGAGCAAACACAACAGGGGCCATCCCAGTGCGAGACACCCAGTCCCAGCCACACTTCTTGCAGGAAAGTCCTGCCAGCGAGGGAGAAGTTTAATCTTCTCTAGCCAGATTTCACTGTTCCTGAATCCTCTGGAAGTTGGGTCAGCATCTTCCCCCCTCCCCCCGATCCCCTGCCCTCAGCTTTAGCAATGCAGCAATGCCTCTGCCAGCAAACCAAAAAGAAAAGCCCTCACATACATTATGCTGAAGAAAATTAATCTTGCGTTCCACAGAATATTAAGTGGATTACATCTACAGCCTCCAAGGAGAAAAATGTTGATTTCCATGTTTCTTGTGCTATTATTCACCTCTATTAGTTTTTCTACCAGCATAAGGTTAGTCATGATAATTTCCCGTTATTCAGTGTAGAGCTCAACTGGCTCAACAGAGCAAGGGACGAGAGCAAGAGTGGGACCTCTCAGCGGCCACGAGGAAGATCAAACCGTTGTGGCACTGTTGCTGCACAGGACAACGTTCAAGGTGAACAACACAGCCGGCTTCATTTGGTTTTGGATGACTTGATGGTGAGATCACCCTTCAACATCAATGTCTCCTTGTAAAGGTAACAGAATAGCACAGAACCTTTAAAAGAAAATTGCTAACATCACTTAAAACGTGCCATTAAACTACATAGAGCAAACATGGCGAGACGGGCATTTCGGACCCCTGGGGAATCACGGGGGGATGGAGATCCACCAATATAAACCTGAGGTGCCAGATCTGACACCCAGAAGGGATCCCTGACCCCCGGCCGAAGGAGAACACCCCCTCCCGAGGGCGATCCCCACCGTGCATGGGAGCACCAGCTCCCCACCCATGGGCACTGCAGTCGCCACCAGCACCCATCCTCAACCCCCTCTGTTCCCCGCATTCCGGGTAACCATTCAAACCATTGCAAAGTGCCACCAGCTGACTTACTAGAGTTTTACACTTTCTTTGCAGAGGTGTTAATGACTCTAAAAAAGCACGAGACTCGGATAAGCAGCTTTAATACCATTTAAATGCTTACCATTAGGAGAAACTGAGAGAGCTTGCAAGGGCCAGACTCTCAGAGGGCGGCATATCCATTGAAGCTGCTGCTCGTGTGAGAGGAGTGTAAATTACTCAGCACGAGTAAGCAAGATCAAAGCCGCTCCGAAAGGATGCAACCCACTGCCAGTGATGCAAACTCAGCCCAAGCTTTTCTGAACATTTCACAAGCAGGCTGATGAGTTTAAAAGGCCAAAAGGAGTGTTTTGATGATGCTGCACAAAGTAAGGAAGGAAAGGAAAAGAAATACCAGGACACGTGCTTCTTTCTAGACATGATGCATGACCAAGAACTCAGCCCCAGTTTGATGCATGGAGAGACTCATACTTTCCATTTCCATCTCTCTGGTCTGCACAGGGAAGAGGAACACAACTTCTCAGCTGTAATTCTCAGGCTCCATCCCCTTTTTTATAGCTCCTAGAATAATTTGAATTCTAGACAATAAACGTCAGAGCTGATAAGAGAAGCCTTATCGCATGAAGTAACTTACAGCTTCCCACGTGGGCAAGACAAAGAGCTAATGGCTACAGAAACAGATAAGGGTGCTCATAACCAGAAATCAAATCCATGCAAGAGTTTCAGCAACAACACACTGTCTCAGAAAGTAAAACGAATAGCACAACCAACTCTGCCCGGCCACCCTAAATCCTCAGAGAGCTGTCTGCAGCACCCAGCATCACCTCACCCCCCCAGCAGACCCGGCTGGCCCATCACCGTCTCTTCTGGTCAGAGGGGAGGGCAGCTGCAGCAGTTTTATTGTAAGCAATGGCGGTGCGTGCTCAGCTGAGCTCTCGTCCACCTTACAGCCCCAGGCTACGGTGAGGAAGACAAATTACTACAAGACCAAGATGCCCTTGTAATCCTTTCCTTCTCTGAAGACCTGACGTATTGGAAAGGAGTATTTCATTACGCTGGGAAACCAGTTCAGCTATCAGTGTTTCCCCAGATTGCAAGTGCCCTGAAGCCAAGATGGGAGTTTTTGGTCGGGGTGACAGCGAGTACCGTGCTACTACAATCCACACTGTGAGAAAATTCAGAGTTCTGTAACCAGACCCATCAAGAACCCCAACATTCAGACATAAAGTTAACCCCGTTAACTTTAGCATCTCTCCCATGGCCCAAACAAACTCCAGCACCACGTCTCACCATTGCCAGAGATCCAGATTGTTCAGTAATACTGAAACCCATGGCAGGCTGCCAGCAGCACAGTCGCACCTTGGCTTCCCCACATCCCTTACTCTAAAGCAGAGATGCAGGATGTGATCCTCACCGAGTTCGTCCAAGAAGTCTAACCTGTTGGGTATTATCTCCCCATCTGATTTCCCTCCTGAAAATTGACACCTGCAAGTTATTTCCCTTCCCTCATGTCCCCAGTCTCACTCTGTGTTGGCGAGTATACAAGAAAAGCATTTATTCAAAGGAATTTGCTCATCAAGTCTTGCAGACACCAAAACCACATTATCTAATCTTAGGAGAGCGTAGCTTAATGGCTAAAGCACAGGACAAGAGGTCAGAGGGTTTGACTTCTCCTCCCAACTCTGCCAGGGCCGCATCGCCTGTAAGTGAATCTAGAGAAGACACTTGACCCCTCCTCACCTTGATTTCCCCTGCTATGAGCCTATCCTAGCATTCCTTTCCTCACAGGGGATCTTATCTATACACTCCTCATTAGCATCTGAAAAGAGTTACGAATCTCCGGATGTGTATGTAAAGCGAAGTATGAAAGAGTGGAGAAGCACCACTGGCCACGGAGCCTGGAGACGCATCCTCTTCAGGGTATTCAGGCAAACTGAACCGCACTGCACTCCACACCTGTGCTTAGAGAGAAATTTTAATCCTTTCCCTCTGCAAGGAAGAAAAAAAAAAAATCCAACAATTCCTTTCTTTTTGAGAAGACTCAGAGAAGAGATTAAATTCTGGGTCTCTACAAGTCAAGGAAATCACATGAGATTCTTCCAGCAAAGCATCCAGAGACCCCATGTTGTGGTTTAACCCCAGACAGCAACTAAGCCCCACACAGCCACTTGCTCACCCTCCCCTGGTGGGACGGGGGAGAGAACTGGAAGAGTAAAAGTGAGAAAACTCATGGGTTGAGATAAAGACACAGTTTAATAGGTAAAGCAAAAGCCACACACATGCAAGCAAAGCAGAGCAAGGAATTCGTTCCCTACTTCCCATGGGCAGGTAGGTGTTCAGCCATCTCTAGGGAAGCAGAGCTCCATAATGCATAATGGTTACTTGGGAAGACAAACGCCATCACTCCAAACGTCCCTCCCTTCCTCCTTCTTCCCCCAGCTTTATGTGCTGAGCATGATGCCATACGGCATGGAACATCCCTTTGGGTTGGGGTCAGCTGTCCCAACCGTGTCCCCTCCCAGCTCCTTGTGCCCCCAGGCTGCTCGCTGGTGGGGTGGGGTGAGGAGCAGAAAAGGCCTTGACTCTGTGTCAGCACTGCTCAGCAGGAACGAAAACATCCCTGTATTATCAACACTGTTTCCAGCACAAACCCAAAACACAGACATCAACCGCACCAGTGCCAACAACAGCCACTGCACCAGCTGGGACCGCTCCAACACAGCAAGACCTTTGCTCCCAGATGGGTCCATAAACCCGAGTGGCAAAAGACAGTGCAGTGATGGACCAACGGTATGTCCACTCTGGTCTAGCTACATGGAACAGAAATGTCTCAGAGGAGCAGCTGGCCCAAGAACTTGAAGAAAAAGAAAAAAAAAAAAAGGATTAGCTCTTTTTAAAAGAAAAGAGAAAAATGTCCTATTGTTCCATAATTAATGGAAAGCAGAAGAGGTTTTATGGAGTCATTGAGAAACAGAGGGTGAGCATTAGAAAGCACATTTCAGTATTTCATGATCACAAGGTGAGCTGCTTGCATAATACTCACAAAGAATATAAATGCTGATATCACAAGGCAGTTATGAAACTTGGGTTTTAAATGCTGAATAACAATAACACAGCAATTAAGTCTCATAAGTGATTTTTTTCTTTTTTTTTTTCCCCCCCTTAACTGCAAAGTAGATGCTGCAACCCTCAACTGAGGCATGACTCTCTTTGGCAAGGTGCACACACGACGGATGCCCCCTGCTCCCGCCACCTCGCAGCACCAGGGATCCATCCCACCCCACAGCCTCGCCGCCAGTCATGTCACTTCTTCAGACCTGGGAAAGGCTGCGAACCTGCGAGGAACACGAGAATGAGGGAATAAACCTGAATAACGGCACTTTGCAAGTTAACTGCTAAACCCTGAACAAGCTTCTCAGCCCTCCTTCCCGATGGATTTTGACACGAGCATGTGCTCTCGTGAATTGCTCCAGTGTGACCAGGACACACAGTCTCCCCTACAAGACACATAATATGGAGCAGCAAAATGTCATGAAAATCAAGGGCAAACGAACACAGAAGACGGTCCCTCCCCCTACCACCACTTCTATTTTTAGGCAGCCAGATTAGCTTGGAGCAGTTTTACTCATTTCTGATAATGAGCAGGGCTCTTGCATCTTCTCTCGAGGACGCTTCCTCTGTGCAGGCACTTTGCTTTACACCAACAGCACGGAAGAGGTCACATCAACCAGCAAAAGCAAAACCACAACTTATTGTGAAAGGGTCTTGAGAAAGCGACTCCAGCTTTTAACTTATGCCAACATCTCCCTTGTCAACCACACAGCTTCGTGTTTGGGTTGGGGGGGGGGGGGGGGGGGGGGCGGAAGGGTATGGTCTGTCCACCTACAAGGCATCCCTCCCTTTGAACCACATGATAAAGGCTTTGCCTATTCAAAAGCATAATGCTTTTACTCCACCCGCTTCTCAGAGGATGGGAGCCGGTACACCTTGGAAGCGCAGGTCTCCATGTACAGGACATTTGGCCTTCCCAGGCCTCAACACGTGTGAGACATGATGGAGAGGCAGCCCAGCCACCCTTCAGCCTGTAGTGCTCTACCCCACCTCAGCAACCCCAACTCCACTCATGGCAAAGAAACGATGGTCCTCTCGGGGCACCCCCAGGTCTAAGGGCCAGTCTGGAGATCACCCCAGGAGGAGCTGACACCCAGCACTGGTTTGCTCTACCAAAGAGTAAAAAACTTCCTTACTGTGGGTCCCCTCTGGCGCTGAAGAGAGAGGCACGATGAGAGCTCCCGAGAGCTGCCACAGCAGCAGGACCGCTACGCTAATGGTGGGAACTTGCTAAAGAGGATGATAATTATCAAAGGAGCGAGACAAAATGAAGACGTGTAGAAGATTTGGGTCCCACTGTGCTGGCTGTTTCTTTTCAGGAAGAGATGTTCCTCCATCCCTCAGAGAGATCTATTCCTAAGGTACCACACATCAATCTTCTGCAATGCAACCACTCATACATTCAATGTCCTTTGGTCGCCTCAGATTGCCTTGACAGCAACATCTGGGTGCAAAGCTTTCCTTCTTCAGGTCCACCCCTTCTCATCTCCTCAAGCCTCAACCTTCCTCCATAGCCCTTCACCACCACCCTCCTGTCTCCTTGAGGACCACACCGGTGCTGCGTAAGGCAGCAGGACCTGGTGGTCCGGTCTGGACTGCTAACAGGCAAGGTCCAGAGGGCAAGATACACCTTGAAGCACGTGGCAGCAGTGTGGGACGGTGGAATTAGACAGCTTCTCACCCAAAAAATGAAAGCATGGCAGAAGCAGCCCAGGGATCTCTGGCTGTTGTGGTGCATCACTCTGGGAAGACAGAAAGCAAGGCCTCACATTTATCATCATTTATTCTTCTGAATTTTCAATAAACTACTTGGAGTCTTCTATTTGCCCTCTGGATTATGACCTTTTAGGAAGGCCTTATTTCCATGCTTCTCTACAATTATGACATCTAGGAAAAAATACCCCCCTCTCAAGTCAACTCCTGGTGTCAGGACTTCACAGGATTTCATGACCACAGACAAAATCATCAGGCTTTTGACAAGTCAGAAACCCTTTCCCAGGAGCACGGTGCTCCACTGCCGTACCTTCCTCTCGCCCCCCTGCTACGTGGAAGGGCAGGGAAGAGCGTGCCTGGGGCACCGACCCCCAGGCTGAGCCCAGGAGCTGGTCCACCTATCGCATCTTGGTGAGCTCCTGCCCCTGGTCACAAGCACCTTCACACCAGGCTCTCGCTTTCTTCTGTGGATTGCAAAACCTCATTTATGGAGGAAAAACGCTCATTCAATACAAGGAAGCATTTAAGATGGCTAGCAGATGATTAACAAGTGAGTGCTCAAGCCAATTGCTGCAGGAGCAGCACAGGTTCCTTACAGCCATAAAAACTTCTCATCCTGCACCCATTTGGCAGATGTCAGAGGCGAGGAGTTCACAGAGAGGTTGTGCCTGGCAAAGCCCTCACTGCAGGGGACGACATGGCCAGACTGTTAGCTCTTCGCCTCTCTCTCCCCCAGCCCCCCATCTGCAGGTCTCCAGCCCAGGGCTCCCCATCAGTGGCACCCCAGGGGCATTGCCATGGAGGATCTTGTTCCCACCTTCCTGCTTCCCCCCGGGAGCCAGGCTGCTCCCAAGACCTCACTCCTCGTGCTAAGCCCTTGCCGGGCAGCCGTTGCAAAGTTGGCCACAGCTTTCCATGCTCGCTGCAAAACTCACCACTTACCCACCTCCCTCCCATGAACAGGCACTTGCCCTCGGGCCAGTGGAGCTGTCTGGCAGGAAGGAAAGCTATCAGGGTCCCCACCCTTGGGCAACATCACGTCAACACAGAAGGCTGGGGAGGAGAGGTACAAAGTGTGTCGTGTGGCTCTCTCAAACCGAGGCCAAAGAAGTAGTATTCCTGCTCAGGGCCTTTGCCTTTTCATGCTAGAGTCCCCCAGAGCCAAGTAAAGGTGCTTCAGTGCTCTTAAGTATCAGCTATTTTTAGGCAACAATATCCTGAACACCCTTCTTCATCCTGGCTTTTATATCACACAATGAAGAAGTTACGGGGATTTGGCACTTTCTTCTTAACAGGCCATCATTAACAAGTGACTCATATTATATTGCAGCGTGAGTCATCTTGGCAGAGGTCACCATCATAAGCGACAACTAGTCTTCAATTATTTCCTTCAGGTTGAATTAAAGGTATATTGTTATGCAAATTTTACATCTGCTCCATCCTATCTTTCCATCCACTGTCTCCGGAGCAACCTGGGATTTCACTTCATGGCCCAAACTGCCTCTGGAAGAGCTTTTCCACCACAGTATAGTTACAGGTTGTCACAAAACCTGGGCATGCCAGTGGGATGTCTTCTGGATGGGTTTTCAGCTATGGCATCTAATATCTAAAGCAGCTCTCCATCCCTCCTCCCAGTGCTGCTCCACAGGGATAACAAGCTGCTGCCCCTGCCACCTTCCTGCTCTGTTCATACTTTACCGTGATGATTTTCCAAGGATCTGGGGCTTGCCCAGTGCTCATACACAACCTCCTCCAGGCTGCCACACCACATCATTGCCCCCAAGAGCCACGGCAAAGCCCAACAAACAAAATCACTTTGAACTATGCCCAGCTACACATGAATACTGAAGAAACTATTACAAGCCATCAGCAGGGCGGGTAGAAAAGGAGGCATTTTCAGCCATTTCCATTTTCTAGCCAAGCAGCCCCACATTTCAACGTGACGCCAGCCTCTCCCCATCATTCCTGCTCCCTTCACTCACCCCACACACAACGTACCCATCACAGCTCCCCAACCGGTGAACCAGGAGAAGACAGCATCCCTGCCAGGGCAGGGCACAGTCACTGCAGGGCGCCTGGCTTGGGGAACATGGTTTTTCCCATTAGAAAACACGGCCATTACCAGCCCGGTCACCAGTGGAACACTTTCTGTTTATATTTATAGCAGTCAAACACAGTCACACTGGCTGCGAGGTTCACTTTGGAGAGCATTTGTAAACCGCTCTCACTACTGGAATCCCATTTAGCTATTACAGCCTCTTCAGCCATACTAACACACCAATCCCCACAGAATAGCAATGGGAAGAGCAGAGTCATCACACTATTTACTGAAGCTAATCAATACGTAAAGGCTGAAGATTTATTGCAGTGAAGACAGCCTGTCTGCATAGCCAGAAAATGCATTTAAAGCCCTTTTAATTTTGTTGCCTCGGCCTCTGGTGTTGCTCCAGGAACACAATTTCTTTGCACACCCATCTTTCTTTCCTCCCAAAATGGTGGCATCCGCAGACACACAAGAGAAGCCCCCCATGAGCACCTACCGTGAGTATTTAGTGGGAGGATACAACACAAAAACCAAGTTTAAGGACACTGTCCCTTCCTTTCCAGCCAGGTTTCACATGCGAGAACAGGTCTATGCCTAATTCAGCATCTCCCATTTAGGTGGGTAGCTTGGAAAATTTTGGCCTGTGTTTTGAAGAAGGTCTATGTGCCAGGTACAAGGACACAGGCTGTGCCATTCACAGGCACACTAGCCCACCATGCTGTCCTAATCCACTCAGGAGGGAACAGTTAGATCCACACTTATTTTTTTATATATATAAATATATATTTATATTATATATACATATATCTTTTACATTTATATTTTATATATATTTCTTTTATATATATTTATATATTTTATATTTTTTATTTTTATATATATATATATATATATATATATATATATATATATATAAAAGAACTTTGTAAGTGCCCCCACAAAGCAGACAGCATTCCTGACTTGCTGTGTTTCGGGGGTGACCACCTGCAAAGCTGAGATACCACCTGGGTATCACGACTAGTGAGCCACAACCAGAGAGGTCCTACGAACTGCACCATCAAAACTCCTTCTCTGGTTTCATCTCGGTTCATGCTTTGGGGAGCAGAAGCGCAGTAGGCAATAACCTGCAGGTTTAGTGCTTCTGGAGCACCAACATTAGAAGGACCACCAGCTACTGGGTAAATGCAGTTGTTTTGGTCGCTGTATCAGCTATATGGCCCATCGTGTTAATACATCTAAGAAAGATGGCAGCGAGGTAGGGAGAAGATCTGTACCTTCGCCTTTGCCAGTTTATCTCAAAATCATACCAAGCTTTTATGCTTGTGTACAAAAGAGAAAGGAAGAGGCAAATATATTCCGATTTACAGGGAGATTTCTACTGCTGCCTGGACATCAAACAGCACCCAATTAGTCCTGCAGGGATCTGACCCACAAATTATGAAAATAAATGCCTCCGAAGCTTTGATCTCTTGTATTTCTCTAGCATGCTACAGCCGTTATTAGACACATTTTATTAGATTCAAGCTGTGCGATCTCTTCCTCGGCAAAGGCTCTACCGCCTCCAATGCATCCTAAAGTCTCCATCCAGCAGATTAAGGGCACGGTCCCAAACAGCCACTTCTGTCATGCACTAAACACATGACTCAGCTGGCAGGAGGCTTTTTCCTGCTGAGTTTCAAAATTAGGAGCAAAGAGAATTTTTAAAAGCGGGGGAAAGTGTCAGCCACCTAAATTAAATTTTTGATTCTTTGTTAGTTTCTAAAGGAATACGCATCCTATGCAATATCCTTGGCTTCTCAGAAGCGTTGCTTTCAGGAGAGCGAAACAAGTTATTTCATTTTGCACTCTGAAATACCATTGCCGGAGGAAGCAAGCAAAAACTGTAACAAAAGGTTTCACGTACTGCGAAGCTGGAAACCACACGTGCACTCACAAGAACAGACACACATCCACCCACCCTCGCTGCAGCGACAGCGCTTAAAACCAAGAGGATGTTAAACTCAGATTGCTAAGGCTTTACTCAGAAGGGCAACTCACTGTTCACAGCCCGCTGCACAAACTAAGCAGCTACTGCGCTCGCCAGAGGCCACGGCTGTTTTCAGCCTGAGTGTGTATGTAGGAAGGACGGGGCCATGCGAACCGCTCAGGTCTCACTTACAGGCAAGAGGGTGGTGTTTGCACAAAGCCATTAATATCTAATAGGGTTTCTGCAGCAGAGGAGAGTTGGTTATCTGCAGCAGAGCAAAGTGCATGCCTTCTGCTGCACGCGGGGTAACTCGGCAGCCGAGCTCGGGGCAGCACACGCTGTTTGCTCACCTACGATGGAAGGAGGAAACATCGGTTCTCAGCAACGCCAGGCGTATCTGGATACTCCAGTGCTGCCCGCCTGATTACAATCATCCATCATTTGCTACCAACACACCACCTTGAACTTCTGGCAAGCACCGCAGAAAATTAACGTGGAAAAGCAACATGCTTGATCAAAGGGGAGGAAGGTTTTCTGATTTGCCATTACAAAATAAAATCAGGCGTGCAGAGAGATATAACTGAGTTCCAACTAAACTTCTTATCAGTGTTTCCCAACCTTGGTGGCTTTCCTCTCCTTTCACTAACAAGCCAGTGCAGGAGCACCCCAGGGCTGGGCCCTGTGTGCCGAGCATCCTCGTCCCTCTGCGGGAGGGGTATGCTTGGCCCTCGCAGAGCTCATCTTGAAACCACCGCGGAGGGGGAACGCCGAGAGAGGGGGAGTCTCAGTTTCCCAGGGACCGTGTTCGTTAGACAATCCTCCTTTAGAAATCATAAGCGATTTACATGAAGAACATCAAATCTTGCTTACATAAATTGTTTTCCTGAGCCCAGAGCAGACAGCCCATCGGTTTCAATGTGCAGCCACAGTTCAAAGCAACAAAAGGGGACAGGAGGAGGGGCTGGGGGGGGGAAGGAAATCAAACCTGCTGGCTTTATAAGTGGGAAATACAACCTCTCATTTAATGGAGCTATCAATGACCGAGGCTAGTAGTTTTCGACCCGCAGCTTGCTTTAATGGCTGTGTGAAAGGTAACGAAGAAGAAGCCTGAGCATCAGCAAAAGCAAACCTCGTGTGATGGAGGTTCCACGCTTCCCGCAGGTGAGCAGGGCACCCACAGAGCAGCCAGGGCCAAAACTGCTGTCAGCGGGGAGGAAGAGCCAGCCAAAGCCCCGGAGGAGGAGCGGTGCCAGCTCCCAGCACAGCTCTGCCGTGGGTCTGTGCATCACCCCGCAACGCTCCTGGTCTCTTTGCAGCTGGCAGCAAGAGGGGAAATGGCACGTATCCTGCCCGGGTACCCTGGGTGAGAAGCTGCCTTCAGGAGGTAGGTCTTGAACCCTCAACACCATCTGCCCCACCCCAAGGCACGACAGCTTTTACCGATGCTGTTCCTCCACACCATGCACCCTTCTGCCTGTTTGTAACTTTTTACCGGGGGAAGCATGGGAAATCTAACAGGATTCTCCCCATTTATATTTGAGGCATGAAGAAATGAGACAGGGATCAATACTCCGTCCTTGGTCTGCAGGTCAGAGGCAGAGAACTCCCGCTGATGTCTATAATTACCCTTGCAAAGTGACTGGGGGTGCATTAGAAGGAGTCAGGCAAGGGTTTGCGGAGAGCAGCTCGGAGCCCGAGCCCAGGAGGTGACAGCAGCTTTCGTGTGACCTGGCCCCACGTGAATGATGACTTCCAAGGACACCTCTTCCTTAGCCGAGTAATTCATTTCTGGAGATTTACATACAGATCAAATGGAAACCATTTCCCGCCTCACCCCGTGCAAACTGTACCACTACATTAACTAGAGCCTGGCAGATAAAAACTACCTTCACGTAGCAAGGATAAAAGCCTCCTCTAACTACTTCTTGCATGGATTAAAATTCAGATGCTTTATTTTAAATATACACACCAATCAAATACTTAATCACTTCAAACCTCAATTCCACAAAACGCCTGTGCTCCAACATCAACCTGTTCAAGCACATGTTTCGCTACAAATTCACTCCAAATTAGTAATTCTTACAGCTGACCAGCACAGGAACACTACTGAGAACAGAGAGACTCTCCATGCCTTTAAAAGCGCCATAAACACCTTGTGGAAGAAGTCCAAAGATGAGGAAGAACAACCACAGCACCAGCGCTGAAGGAGACGTGGAGAACTGCAGAAGAGCAGCACCTGGGCTGCACAACTCCAAAAGGTGAAAAAAAGAAAAAAATAAACCACGCAGAAAGATTAGACAGAAGACAGCCTTGTTTCTGTTGTAACTTTTCATGAGCACACACACAAGAATACACATGCACATGTAGAAGATAAGTGTTTGCACCACTATCAGCACTCCTGGCTCAAGGAATGGAAGAGAGATGCAGAAAAAAAAAAAGGCTTAGAGTTGGACATTGTCATCCCTTTGGGATGATTCAGAGACCAGTATTGTGCTGCCAAGGTTTTATGGTTAAGAAAAAAAAGGCTCAAAAATATACAAAGTACATGGACACAGCCACGGTCCATAGCTTACACATGCACTGAATCACACCAGAAGAGGACAGATGAAGTCCCTGATGGAAGACCCCCAACAGCGTCCGTCCTCAGGAACTGCAGCTATATATATACATTTATTGAAGATACATCCCAAATTTTGCATGGTAGCATATTATGTAAAACACAGCACAAATAAATAAGCTTTTCATGTCTTTTTTTAATCTCCAGAAGTCATCTCTAGTCAAATTTGTTCCTCTTTCTATTTAGGAAGAAGGTGACCTTTGCAAAAGCTGCCCAAATTCTGTCGAGCTACAGAGTTTTTTAAAAGGTGCTGGAAGAAGAAACATAACATAACTTTGCCAGGATAATGCTCCTGAGTGGTAGCTTGCAGTGCTTATCCCCCATTAGAACTTCTCCTAAATCTTTAATGATGCTGAAATATGCCATAAACTGATGAAGTTCTGGAAACAGGACAAAGCCAGTATGTTTATTTGGTTTGGGTTTTTCTTTTTTTTTTTTAATATGAGAGCTTTTATCTTCAATGACAATGATCAACTAATGCAAACAAATGGCCACCGAAACTTCACTTCTCTACAAAGCAAAGCTAAAGGAAGAGTAGTGACATTTTTGGGTTTCATCCAATTCTTCCCAGCAACAGCTAATACCCACTGGCTCCTTAATTCTGTGCCGTCTCCTCTCCAAGCCTGAGCATTAAAGGCCAGGCATTTCTAAAACAACTAACGATTTTAGGATCCAGTTTCCAGAGAGTGCAGAGTCAGCACTTTGCGAAAGTAAATAACAAAAGCTTGGGTTTTGTTAATGAGTTCAAAACAAAAGCAACATCCAGGTACAAGAAGGAAACAATTACTCCTTCCCCAAAAAAGGCTCTTTCTAAATTCCCAGGCTTGCAGGAAGCCCTTAGCCAAGCCCTACAACCCAGGTGAGCCTTTCAAGCCCCCAGCCTTCAGCTGGGACCCGAGCCCAGAGCGAGCCCCTCGCCAAGCAGACAAGGAGCAGCTGTGAGCAGGGGGGCTCCTTGCCCCAAGCCGGTCCCACCCCGGGTGTTATCAGCTCCCCGAGAACGGTTTTCCTCCCAGAGAGCTTTTATCACCTCCCACACACCTTGCAAAGCGTCCCAAATGCCTCCAGCTGTGGCAGCTACTGCAGAAGAGCCCACTGCCATCGCCGGTACATCAGCCAGAGGCCCGTCCCTGCAGATGGATGCAGCAGAGGAAAAGCTATTGACCTGAATATTTTAGAAGGATCAAGGCCACTGCCTTCAGCAAGAGATGACAAGCTCTTGCATTTGCTGAGACAAAAAAAAAAAAAAAAAAAAAAAAAAGGGTGGAAAAAACCCCAAAACCCAGCCCCATCTTTCTGCTTGCTCTCCTATTGGATTCAGCTGTGCATTTACCACCAGAGAGCATAGCCCACTGCATCCCTCCTCATGCTCATTCTCCTTTTATTGCAAAAATCTGCTTCTCAAACACGCCTGTCAACAGCCTGTGCAAATCCCTGTGTTAATCATTATTCTGCTAATAGCACTGCCAGGTCAGTCGGCTATTAAACATGCTGAGTGGACTAGCAAAAATATCTCCCAACCCATACAAAAGAACATTATAATGTAGTTTATCTTATCCCCTTGTCAGTATAATATGCAGCACTACCTGTTCAATGGCCTCATCATTTTAAATTACAGTTTTCTGCAACATTAACAATACTCATTACCAGCACCACCACCAGAAGATCTCCATTTTAAGAATCCTTCTGAGGTTGAAGGCTTGACCCTGCCCTCTGCACCAACACGGGGACACTTGGGTACCATGGCAATGAGCACGGTGCACAATGATGGATAGAAACACGTCGCAAAGAAGGCAGGAGAGAGCCCGAAGTGTGCTTACTCGATGCACCAGGCCGTGCATTTTAATCAGAATTCAGTGCTTTGTTCCTGGCCCAGCCGCCAGCACGTCAAGCAGATGCACTGCTGCGGTGGAGCTCAACTGCGTGGCCAAGATAAACTCTAGTGTGGCAAAACCAGAAGCGCCTGCTACCTCCTATGTTACCTTTCAGCCCGGCTCTACAAATCCTTCCCTGTAAGCTAGCGGGCAGAGGCAAGCTGAAATGCATGACGGTGTGCAGGGTTCTGCTTGTGCCAAGCCGTGCGCAGCCTTCGACAGCACGCTCTCGTCCTGCAAATCCACCTTCCTCCCTTGTGACAGAAGTAGGGAAGCCAAAGCAAAGGACAGGGCAAACCGGCAGTCAAAGGTCCACCTTTTATATATGCATTTGCTTCTTGTTCATAAAACCCAGCCTCCTGGAACATTTCGGTGACTCAAACTTGGAGATAAGCGGCCCAAGCGTTTCCTTTCCCCACTGCTGGGAACAAATCATCCCCTCTGCCAGATTTTGAGTCACTACCTGCTCCCAGCGTTTCACACAGCCATCCCTCACCCCTTCAAACACGTAGGCACAAGAGCAATGGCTCCTCCATCCAGACTCATCTACAAACCCGCAGCAATGTGACACTTCTTTTCTAATAAATGAAATTTTGCAAGGCTTGGGGAATTACTCCTCCCTGCCATGCTTTGTGCTCAGGCAGCAAATTTACTATTGATTTCTGATTCAGACCCCGTGGAATGATTCACGCTTCTTGCCCTATCTGCTGAATTTATGACCTTTAACAATTATTCTAAGTGCTAAAAGAGCTTAGTTTAGAAGAAGATCTATTCCTTGGCAAATTAAGCTCCTATTCCCGTCTCACTTACAAACCAACACATCTCTCATCATTTACAGGAAAGCGCCGTAGCAGGTCTCTCCCCTTGAGAATGGGCAGAGGCCCAAGCGGCAGGAGCCCCCCTGCAGTCCCCGGGGTCCTGCCGGAGCAGCCACTGCTGGGCAGGGGGACACGGCTGGGCAGGGGGATGCGGCTTTGCACTCCCACCCCCCCATCGGTCGGGGTTTCAGGTCCCCTTGTCTCCAGTTACCCTGAAACATCCAGCACCGCTCCGCTCACAGACCAGGCGCTGGTGGTGGGTCTCAGGGGGATGGAGGGAATATACATTTCCTCCTAAAGCGAAAACAAAACGCTGACTGTATCTGGTGTGCATTGCTATTAAAAAGCCACAAACACAGAAAAAAAAAAAAAAAAAAAAAACAAACAACTAAGCATGTGTGGATACTGTTTTAAAAAGAAATATTGCCCTAGTTCAAATGAACTTCCTAATGCAGATGTTAAAAAAAAAAAAGAAATCTTATTTTCAGGCGGTGGGGAGAAGGAGAGGCCTCCCCCCCACAAATGATGCTGCTTTCCTGGATTAACTCCACCAGCTTCAGCACCCTCTCTCCCAAGGCACCTTCCAGCTAGCAGGGGAAACAAGAGCTCCAGGTCTGTTTTTAAGCTGGATGGTTCCCCCGCTCCAATCTCGTCTACAGGGTGTATTGCTGAGCAATCATTTACACTATTAATCAACCAGAAACTCACCAGGAAGAAAGTAGGGCAAGTGAATAAAGATAGACTTCTTTCTCTTTTTTTTTTTTTTTGCACTGAAGCAAATAATATCTCTAAAAATACACTTGTGCAAGTCTTCAGCGGATTCTGCTTAATTTTATTTATTTATCTATGCCAGCAGGTTGAGAGAAGCAGCCTCGCTGTTGCCTCCCCAATAAATGCTGCTTCTCTAAATGCCTCCCCACGCTCCGTACCAACTAGCTGTTCCTTACGACCAAAAGGATGAAGAAAGGGGGGGAAAAAGGAAGAAAGTTACAAGAAAAATAGACCGGGGGGGGACGTCAGGCCCCAGCCCACGCAGAGGCTGACACGTTTGAGGAGCCCGACATTTCAAGGGTACATGATGAGCTTCATTTCCAAGGGGGGTGAGGAGGAGACGGAGCGAAGGGGCACGGCGGGAGGGGCATGCAAACGCCGCGGGGTCCGTGCCGGTGTGGAAAAGCGGGGCCTGGCGAGCAGCCCCCGGCTCGGCGGTCCCCATCCGTCCGTCCGTCCGTCCGTGCCGCAGGGGCGTGCGAGCGCCCACACGCGGGGCTCGGGGGGGGCCCCGCCGCGGTCCCGGCTGCAGGGGGGGGCGGCCCGGGGCGATGCCCGGGGTCCCCGGAGGGGCCGGGCAGCCGCGGCCCCGCCGCGGGCAGGGGCGCGCAGGGGCTGGGGCGTGCGTGTGTGCACACACCTGCGCGGCCGCGCCGGGGGACCTGCGCGCAGGCACGCAGCAGAGAGGGATGATCTATAGATATATACATACACACATGCGTACACACGGCTACAGGCACGCACACGGTTGTATCTCGGTATTTACATGCGTGCACATACACATACATCCACGCATGCACACACACGGCCCCCGCGCCCCCCCCCTCCTCCCCGGGATGGATGGATGGATGGATGGACGGACAGACGGACGGATGGATGGGGGGGGTGGGCCGCTCCCGCATCCCCCCCGGGGCCCCGAGCCGCGCCTCACCCGCAGCGCCGAGAGGTCGATCTCGTCCAGGCTCCGCGCCGGGGAGTCGCTCGCCATGTTTCCGCCGCCACCGAGCGGGCAGTGGCGGCGGCCGCCGCGGCGCTGGCGCTATTTAACGCCTCTCCTCATGCGGGGCGCCGGGAAGGAGAAGCCGCCGCCGCCCCTGCCCCTGCCGCTTCCCCTCCGCCCGCAGCGCGGCTAGGGGCGGCCGCGGGCTGCCGGCAGGCAGGGCACGCCGCGGGCTGCGCCGGGATGGCGGCGGCGGCGCCGCATCGCATCGCCGCCTCCCCGGCCGAGCGCGCCGCCGGAGCTGTCTGTCAGGGCGCGGGGAGGGGGCGGCGCCGGGCCCCGCCGCCAGGGGGCGGGGGCGGGCGGGGGGCGGGCAGAGCATTCCCCCCCCCCCGCGTCCTTCCCGCCCCGCGGCGCTCCCTCAGCGCTGCCTCAGGGCGGCCGGGGGCTCGGCCGCCGCAGCCGGGGTGGCCCGCGGGCACCCGCGGGGACACACACACACACACACACACACACACACACGGGCCGCTTGCTCCTGGCATCCGGACCCTGCGGAGGGGTGCGGTGGTTGGGGGCGAGGGGTCGCGCAGCGAGGAGAACGCCTGTGAGAACCGCAGTGTCTCCCGCGGGCTCCCCGCCCCGCCGCGCCTCACCGCAAAGCCCCACCGACGGGTTTATTCAGCACATAGACACACACCCCCCCACGACAAACCGCGGGCAGAAAAATCCAGGCTCCCTGGATCCCCACCCCAGCGCCAGAGCAGTTGTGCCCGTCAAATCCGGTGGCAAAAGTTGCCGAATTTCAGGTGCCGAACCCGAATTCGGCCAGGCCGGGGTGCGGGGAAGCGCTAGGGCCTGGTCTTGCTTGGGCCAAAGGAGCGGCCATCCGTCTGCTCCGCGCACCTGGGGATGCTCGGGTCGAGGAGTGGCCCTTGTCCAGCTGGATCCAGATGCCAGATCTGGTTTTGTGGCTTCTTCCCTGGGCACTCGGGAGCCATCCCAGCCCTATCGACTCCTATGCCATTCCTGAGGAAGAATAAGAGATTTATGCTTCCTCTGGAATTGCCCAAAACCCTTCCAAAGCCAGCAATAGCTAGGTAGATTCAGCTTTTACTGTTTTCCTTATTTCCCTTTTTCGGATGTGGTTTCTGCCAAACCAGGTGCCATATATAAATATATATGTATAAAAAAATCTGTTGCCTTTGAGAGAACCGTATGGAAGCTGTACTTACAACATCAACTTGTGTCAGGAGCTTACAATATGCAGATCTGGGAAGCGGAAACCCTACACATGAGTCAATTGGCAGGCGGATGGGATTTTCTTACGCTTTCTGGTTGGAGATGTGCTTAAAAAAAAAAAAAAATACAAAATTGTATTACAAACAATCATGCGGTCGTGGGGAGGCTGCGTGCTGTAGCTGGTGCCGGAGGTGCAGCCTCTCCGGGCTGGACTGGGATGGACAGACGGACAAAAGGCCAGAAAGGAGCTGCCGAAACCTCCCCAGGAGCAACAGGATCCGACGAGGCGGTTGCAGAAGTCGGGGCCGCAGTTGCCTCCGCCCTCCGCTCGCCGGATAGCCCGCAGCGGAGCGACTGCATCGCTGCCTTAGTAGCGTTATTAGTCCCGATGGCAGCAGGGCTGCTGGGGGCTGGGGACGGGAGCGGCAGCGCCGGCGTTTCGGCTCGCGGGGCTGCGAGGGCGCAGCAGAATGTGATTTTTTTATTATTATTTTTGTAATGAACTGCTGAAGCGGCAGGTAGCGGAAGGCGCCTGCCGCGGGTGAGACGCGCAGGGCTGCGCAGCGCCCGCGGGGACGGCAGCCTGCCTGGATTTATCCCCTTTTCCCAAACCACAAATCATCACTCCTCGATATCTCGCGTAGTCGCGAGTCCTCAAAATTTGATCAAAATGCTAAACTCAATCAAATAAACACCAGGGACCGTCTCGTTGCCTCTGAGCACCCTCCTGACTATTTAGTGGTGCTGGGGTGTTTTTTTTAAACCAGATATTGTCTGTGTCTGTTCAAACCTAGGTATTGCAATGTTTTGCTCGTAGTTGGGAAGCTGGAAGCAAAACTGCCTGGAAACTGGTAACAGACCAATGCGAGACTTCCTCCTGCTTCCATTGTTCTCGGGGAGAGAGGGGAAGAACAAACAGGATGAGAGAGGACACTGCCTTGTTCTAATGTGCTTTCCACCCAAGAATACACGGGATTATTCATGAAACGCATAAGGATTTTTAAAAATAAATAATATACTCCCAATCCTGCAAATAGATGGATTGCCCTGCTCCTCAGCATGAATGAGAAATCCCAAGATAAAGTGTGATTTAATTACGATCTATCCACTGTCTATCAAGATGGTAAAAATGTAGAGGACCCTTCTGTTATCGCTGACATAAGAAATGCATAACGTGATAGCGGGAGGTGAAAGGAAAATCCCAAGGAGGGCTGTCCTTCGCAGGCTGCTCGGGGGAAAGGAGCGCTCTCGGCAGGGAGGCACGTGCGCCGTGACCGCCCGAGGTGCTGGGGCTGCTGTGCAGGCTGTACCGGTGCCCGGGCAGGCTGCAGGAGGACATCCACAGCCACAGCTGGGCAGATCATTCTCTACAGGAAGCTTTTTCTGTAGAAAATGCAGTTTCCAAGGTGTTACTTTATTTTTTTTTTTACAAGCAGGTGTATATCTGTGCCTTTCTGTAGACTGTTTTTCTGCCTCAAGCATCTAAACAAAATTTTGCAGTTGGAATCACTATGGCCCGAAACAGAACTAGTTGAATCAGCCCAAAATATTTTGCTGTGAGTCAGTTCAGCGTGAAATTGTGTTTCCACCTGGCGGGGCCCGCCCGGGAATGGCGGCTGGACCCCGCTGTGTCTCACCGCAGAGCGCCCCGTGCTCCTGGCTGCGTCGCAGCGCTGGCACGGCTATACGTGAGCTGCAGCGTGGGCATGGCGCTGCCGAGCCGAACGACGGCATTAAGCTGCCACATCCCATCCTTCGTGAAGCAAGAGCCATGGAAGAAGAGCACATCCCCTCCTAGCTCGGCTGCCCGTGTCTCTCATCAGCTCCGTACCTGGCATTTCTACTGCTGCAGAAGCTGGGAGCATTTTGTGACAAGTCGTCGGGTTTTTTGCCATTTCATCCCCAATCGGAAGGTGGAGAAATGTGAAAATATCATGTTTTCCTACCGAGTGGCAGTGCCCAGCCTTGGTCAGCCCCGGTGAGCAGCGAGCACCTTAACGAACCGAAGCTCGGCTGTTGGCCGTGGGGGGGCTAATGTCAGCGTCAGTATTTTTGATTTATTCATTGAAGGGCATCGGCTCACATATAAACTATCCAGGTCATTTGACCTCTGTATAAAACTACATTTAATTATCTAACAGTGACATCACTGTTAATTATATCATGAGAGGGTATATGCAGAATGAGTAAATCTAAACGACACATGAGGCCTCAGCTGGTTTGCAAGGGCCTCAGGTGCTTCGGGCTTTGGATCATTCTCCAAAAGCTGAGTGAGAAAAGGAATGAAGCAAACCAGAAAGCACATTTAGGCCCTGTTTTGGGCCCTGTCGCATGATTTTTTTCCGCCAGCTCATGTGGGTCGCTTGTTCCCAATAATTCTGTGACCACTCGGCTCCACGGCTGGCATCAGCGTAATTTCTCTGGTTCCCGACGTCCAGGCTGGTTTACCCCAGTGTTTGCCCGTGTAATGCAGTAGTTAAAGGACTCTGCCCAAATTGAATGGAGGATGCTGAAAAATTAATACTGTATTAAACGCATAATAATTGGGTTTTAAGCTAACATGATAACATGCAGCTGTGTTAAAAGACACTCAGAAATGAATGGCTACATGTGTCCTAACCTGCATCTATTGATCTTCTCAAATGCACTTTAACTGATTCATTATCACTTACTGATTGCTCATCCTTTTGCTGACACGGGCTCTTCTCCTCTCCAGGGAGAGAAGTGTTTTTCCATCGCATCCTTGGAGCTGAGCAGGACTGTGTGTGAACCCTGCTGCCAGGATTTTTCCTATAGCTATATTAAAAAAAAAAACCTGTAAATAGTTAATCGCTCCCTCACTTAAGCATTGTTCAACTACAAAACCCTGTAATCACCGCAATGGGGGAGAAAATGGAAAATCAGCAAGGCTCTTTGGAAAAAAACCCTACCTCCACAGATTCATACCCGGGGAACAGTAGGGTGCATTTAAATAGCGAAGTCCTGGGGCACTGCAGAGAAAGAGAGGGTGGATGGTACACATCCAGGAGCTTAGCTCGCCCACAGCACCCCTCCAAGCTGCTGTTCTTCCCCAAAATATTTGGCACTGAGGGCCAGCACTGTGTTTCCTTTATGCCCCTTCCGCTGCAGTTGCATTTGCCTTCTCTTGAGGGCTGCCACCACGGGCCAAAGTCACCAAGGGGACAACGGCCTCGAAGCACTCCCCCAGCAAGGCCAGCAAGGTGCTAAAAGAAGCAGGACTGCTTGCTGTGCCCTTCTCTGGTTTATGTAGATCAGACCGGCTAGCTGACTCGCATGAGTTAAAGGAGGCTTTTCCAGGGTAGCAAGCGCCCGCGCCCTTTGAAGCGCTGCTGTATTATTTACTAGAATACTAAAATTTAAATGAAAAGTTGCAATTTTTAGGTAAAGCAGAACTGTACGCAATAACGTGTGTGCCTCCCCAGCAGATGCAAGCAGGCGTTGATGCCTTTGTTGGTCTCCCATCAGCCCGGCTGTAGCATCGGAGGCCTGACGCCTTGTTGATTTGGGCGATACATTTCCATGTCGCTATTTGAGAGCATGCCACACTAGCGATGTACAACTTTGTTTTCTCAATTAACCTCTTTCCTTTGTGCCTCTTCTGCGAAGAAAAACAAAAACAAACAACAAAGGGCAGCCCTGCTCTTCAGGAGGGTGTCAAGTCTTTTATAGTCATTTAAAATGTGCCAATTCTGGCTGTTTAGAAACCAATCAAAATCCCATTTTTGCCCTGCTTGCAGAAAACTTAATGCAGCCTTGCCCCCAGCAAACCACGTTCCCACAGAGGAATACTAATTCCTCCTTTCTTTGCCGAGATCTCAGGGATAACATCAGTAAGCGTAAGGTCCGGAACGCGGGAGCTGCTGGATCAGAGACGTTCTCCAGAACCCACCTGCCACAGCAGGGAAGTCCTCTGGGACCTCTGCCCATAAATACCTGCTTTACAACCCTGTCCACGGGGCGGAACATCTGCTCCATTTTTCAAGTGCCTTTTATCAAAACTATTTAGCATCCCAATATGTTTTTTATGCTGATCAGTCTGGAGCTGAGCTACCCTAAGACAACCAGTATTTAGACTTTCTCTTTCCCTCTTCTTTTTTGGCTTGTCTTGCAGACCAAAGGCAGCCCCAGGCCTGGGAAACACCTGACCCGAAGCCACCCCCATCTGGCATTAAGCATAAATCAGTAGAACAAGAGAAACTGGCTCTATCTTTTGTCAAATGCAAATTGCTGAGAGTTAATTAAGACACATTTCAGGAACAGTGAGGTTGGTTTTGTTTTTTTTTTAATGATAATCTCTCCTGAGGTGTGGGTAGGGTTCGACATCTCTCCTCGGGAAAGGCGTTACAAAACTGGAACTGCGCATTGCAGTTAGCAAAGGTGCTGACAACAAAGGTCCCACAGGGCTTTGGCGGTGGCCAAACATACAGGGTGTTCAGAGACCTGTGAGATTGGAGGCAATCCAGGTACAAAACCTCCTTGGCACGTATCTTTTTTCCAGATTTTAATTTATTTTTAACGATCGGTGTCTTCACCATGGCTTGTGAGATGTGTTGTTCTGCAAAGAAGGTAGAGCCACAAAGGCACTGTGCTTCTGCCTTTTTGCAAGCATGTTGAATACTTATCATTTTGCCCTGCAAAAGGCAAAAGTCTTTTATAGGCAAAAGAAAAAAAAAAAAGTGAAACCACAGAACAGACTTTCCAAGTCTGATATTTCAGGCTTCCCACTCATCATCAATGACCAAAGCAGAAGCGAGTCAGAAAACAACTGGAGGTACTTAAAGCAACTTAAAGTAATCGTCTGAGTGGTGCTTAAAGTGTTAGTGCCTGAGTAGGAAGACAGGGTTTGAGCCAACTGCTGCTGCCTTTCTGGGGAGGCTTTGCTCAGAGGTGTTTACTTCCTCATGCCTTCACGGAGATGTGGCAGTGTATGAAAGCACTCTTCCTGGAATTAGATGAAAATGGTTTAAAAAAAAAAAAAAAAAAAGGGTTTCTAGGTCCTGTCATAACAGGGAAAAGCTTAAAAAAGCTAACCCAAATGTTCACGGAAGGCAAGACATGCTGCACTTTTATGAAATGGATGGAGAATTTCAAAAGCAAGGGACTTTCTGACTTGCTGAAAGATGAAATCATCATCAGAGCACCCAAAAATACTGCTTCACCATCTCAGAAAGGAGCTGCTTGGGTCTGGATTTTATGTATGGAAGGTCTTCTGCAGCATGCTGCTGCATGGCAGGGAAGTGGGTGAAGGCTGACTTCAGGCCCAGGAGATCCTGTAGAGTTTAGATACTCTGATTTACAGCTCATCAGAAGACTCTGCAGAAACAGCAGAATTCCTTCAACGTCAGTTTTGTGACCCTCAGAAGGCATTTTTCAGCCTGCAATATGCAACAGCCTTCGCTCCTACGAATCCCAGCTAAAGGCATTAACATCACCTACAGATGGAAAAGTCTCCGAAAAGGTGAAGAGCCAGACAAGAGCCCTGGCCAATATGGCCACGTCCTCACCACTGCCATTTGGCCTAATGACTAATGCTGTTAATGCAACTGCAAACGTAGCACAAAAGGGTGGCTAACACCCTCAAGGGCCGTGAAGATTACACCACGCCACCAAGAAATACCTCCAGAAAGCCACAAAGACAGACAAGCAGGACTCTGAGTTATTAAAAGCAGGGGAAAAGTCCTTGAAACACAAGCGTCAGGTAGTCCTAGGAGGCAAACCCATGAAGAAGGGAGAAGGGGTCACCTAGTTGTGCAACATCCCACTGGTCAGCAGAGACCTGGAAATGAAGTGACATCCAGGATGGGAAAAGCATGGTCAACACTTGGTTCAGCTCAGGGATATACAGAACAAAAGAAAACAGGTATATTTAGACAAGTTGATGATTTTAGTGTCAACACGTGATTTCTGAGAAACTACCAAAACACCAGGCAGGAAACTAGGTGGTTTTGAAAATGTCTATGAAAGGCGTGCTGCATGTTCAGTGGAATGACTCCATCTTCAGTTAAGAGAGCAGAAAAGAGTGGGCCAGTCCTCGGAGCCGGGGGAAACCCTGCCCAGACTGCGCCCGCAGTCTGGGCTCTGACGCGTAGGTTACAACAAGGAAGCCATCAGCAGGGAACTAAATAGGAGAGTCAGAAAAACCTTGGCAAGAAAGGTAGATCAACCCCAAATGACAAAGACGTGACCGAGCCTGAATTCCCCTGTGCACCAGTGCTGGAGTGGGAAGGATGAACTGGAAAATTTCCTTTGAAATTCTGGCCCCTACAGGCTCAAAGCAGCCCGCGTGTTAGAGAGACTTTTAAAAGTGACACTATATACTTAGTGAATCTGGGGGGTTCAGAAGTTTGTGGTTGTCAGTTTGTGGCTCCTGGCACTGGCAGTACTGTAGCTTGCCAGAGGTTACCGGGAGCTTTGCCCCCCCAATGGTTACAAGATCAATCCCTTGAAAGCACGCGTTGATGAGTGGGAAGAGACGCACCACAGATGACGGCAACTGGAGAGTGCCTTCTTTGTCCATCGTTACTGTCTGACACCGTCAAAGCGGTGCTCCAGCCACGTCCAGTGCAAGGCTCCGGAGAGCTGAGACACCAGTTCACCGGGAGCTTCTCTCCTTGCTCTGTTCACAGAAAACATTTTGAAAAGTCACGTCAAGTTTGCATCATTGAAATGTCTAGTTTATAGTTGAGTTTGGAGGTAGGACCACTTTTTTGATACTGTTGTGTTAACGCAGTGTTTGTCCATACACTGCACTACTACTGGTGCTTTTCTAAACCAGCCTCTGCTGAGGAGCCTTCTGAAAACTTTGGGACAGTGGCAAAGGCAGGAGATATTTTTGTGCCCTTGTCTACTGGATGAGATCAAACCTGTTTTGACAGCAAGCGTCCTCCTCCCTGGTGCGCATCAAGGGGGCTGTAAAATTGAGCTGGCGTCTCGGTCCACCTCCATGTCCTGCTTTACCAAACCGAATTGCGCTGAGTTGTGTCCTGTTGTCCCCCTCCGCCATGGGCCTGTGCATGGACAGAGGGTGAGCGCAGCTGGCTGTGAGATGGGCTGTGCAATGCCGCCGGGGTGGGAAGTCTGTCCTGCTGCCACGTGGGGCGAGCTGGGACCCGCAGCGGGACCGGACTGCACACAGCAGCTGTTGGCCCCATCCCATGTCCTCCCACTCTGGCTCTGCTCTGCCATCTCAGTGAGAGAGGGCCCTGGCTACATCGCATGAAAGAAAGGTTGGCGAGAAGGGTGCGGCAGCAACGTGAGGGAAACTGAGGATACTTCCCAAACGGATTCATTTCTTGCCATCCATTCCAGGCCACTTGACTTTTAATAACACATCCACTATGCACTCAATGAAGAAATAATAACGGGAAGAGAAAGAGTCCTGAGAGCTGAAAACATGCAATTTCCCTTACCTGCGATAAATGACAGCCCAGTCACGGCATGAAATAAAGTCAGGAGGTGTTGCTGTAAAATAGCCAATACATCAGTAAAATGAAGAGGGAAAAATCTGCATGTGTGCCTTGACTGCTGAAGGAGGGAATGGACTGAGTCTGCCCTGAAGAAGTGCAGAGCGACCGCTAAGGGCACACATTCGGGCTGTCACTGCAGGGGGAGGTAAACAGGGGGACACAGAGGTGGCTGAGGCGGTGAGACAAGCCGGACGGGGATGACAACCCAGAGTGATGTGCAGTGGAGATATTTTGAAGACGCTGAGCTGGATTCTGTGGTGAGCAGCATCGTCCGGAGGTCGCTTGGCACATGGTGGGTAGATGCAGTGAACCCACCAGTGCTGCCCACCCTGGTCCCATCGCCAGTCCCTCCTGCCCTGCCGCCTCCGGCCCCTGCCCCTCGCCTTGCTCCCCCATCCCATGTGCCCTGCTCCCCCTCCACCACCTCCACATCCCAAATGGGGGTGAATAAATAGGTATTCATCTGGAGCTTTCCACCTGGAGAGACATCAGTAGGACCCAAGTGTCAGTCGGAAAGAAATATTCATAGGATTAAATACTAAAGCTCATCTCCTACAAGCAATGCTTGACTGATTTCAGCTGGTCATCAGTGGCAGGACCTAACCAAAGACACTCATTGCTCAAGTTTGTTAGTGAAATCCCCAAGCCTTAAGACCACAGCAAGCTGCAGATGTCTCCAGAGGGATAAATCCCCTCCGTATCGCAGCACCTCGCCAAAATGCATGGAGGGGAGGTGCCGACAGCCCTGCAAGAGACCTCTCTGCAAAAATTCTCTGGATTATTTAGCTGTTAAAGAAGATTTCAGTGCTTTACACAATATCTTAAGAAGCAAGTTAGACATATCCTAACAGAAAAATCCACTATCCGCTACGTAGGCAGGTGGGGGATTTAGCACTTTATGAGCAATCACGCTCCCAGAAGCACCAAATGACATGTACAGCAAAGTATGAGTTTTGCAAGCGCCGTAGCTGACACAGGCTGTTTGCTGAAAAGGAATTAGCCTTTTCCTCAGCAAAACTGAGCATTAAGAGCTAGCCTGACTGCTAGTCAATGGCAATTAGGCTGCCAAAAGCCAAGGTTGCTTTTGGAGAATAGGACTTGAGCTCCTGAAACACGCAGGCCCTCTTTCAGCTGTGTTTTTCCTTTCTTTTCTGTCTCTAACATGTACTAGTGTAAGAGCTGAGATGCAGCTGACCTGAAATTACCCATTAAGAATAATGAAAAAAACCTGTAAGAGAACTGTAAGACAACAGTTTCTTCCAGGCGTGCAAAACAGCCACGTTTGCCCTTACCAGTATTGCCTGTGTTTTGTTTCAGGTCCTGACATTGCAGATTAAGCAATTTGGGAGCACAACGAGCGTGTCAGCCTAATACCGAGTTCAGATTAAACATAGTGAAACCACCAACAGCAGTAGCCGTTTCATCAGAAAGAAAAAGCACAGAGGGTCAGAGTGACATTATCTCACATAGCACTGGAAGATGTCCAATTTTATCAACAAGATGCTGGGCACCTGCTAAACACAGCTGGACGATGAAATCAGAAAACTAGCAAAAAGCCTGTGTACCAGTAAATCTCATATTAATTTTTTTTTTTTGCAGATTTATGAACAAAAGGAGAGTGCCCGAGCCCGTTCAGAAAGGACGGTTCCTCCAAGCGGCATGTCTGGGTGTTACTGTGGGGAGGGGACGGAGACAGCGTGCTTGATTTTTGTCCCAACTCTCACTATATACGGCACCTTTGCAGATCCTGGAACAGCATGTCTATACGCGACTTTTAGTTCTTATTTAAAAATAAATAAACAACTGAAAGTTGTAGCCCTAGGGAAGCAGTAGAATATGATCCTTGGGAGGGCTGAAGAAACTAAAGGCAAGTTCAGGTGAGCTGAGGGTGGAGGTGATGTGATCCGTGAGGTCCCAGGTCGAAGAGAGCATCCCATCCTGCGTGAGGAGGGCTCCCTGCTACCTCGGCTCCATTCCAGCCTTGCTGTAGCCTTACCAGAAGTAAAATATTGGAAATATGGGTGACAGCTTAGATTACACATCGTTAGAAACAGCCAGGATAATCTGCCACCAGCTCCCTAAAAGGAAATCTTTAGCTAACAAATATGCTCCAGCCTTTTGAGCTGGCAGATAATGATGAAACAGTGAATAAAATATAGCTGGATTTCAGGGAAGTGGTTGATGTGGTGCCATGCAGGGGGCTGCTTCGCCAGGCCAAAGCGAGCAGTGCAGGGCAGGAGAGCTGCTTCTGGCACGTCTCAGCCAGGAAGAGGAAGAGGAGGAGGAAGGTGGAGGTTTGGTTTTGCAGGGTGTTGCAACGCGCCACGCTGCAGCCCCAGCACTGCAGGGACGGTCAGCGTGGCCTGATGGGCTTCGTGCTCCGCTGCCTGCTGTGCCTCACAGGGGTTTCACCATCTCCGTGCACGAGGCAGTGTCCTTCACACGACACTACAACACAGGTTTTGCTAGAGGGATCCAACAGCGGGTCAAAGAAAAGCATCAGTTTACTTTATAGAAAAAAATGCCTCACGTGAGAACCCTACCCATCACAAGGACAAATAGCATATCCATGTTTCCACTCTGCTCTGTCCTACATAAGGCTGTCAGATTTCCAGGGCAGGGAAATGCTGTGGATTTAGGTCCCTTAGCAGCCCGGGATCCTGGAGAGGTGCACCACAGTCCTGCAATGCACATGCGTAATAGTGCTGGTGCTGCTGCCATCACCACCAGTAACACAGGACAAGCGGTACTGGTCTGAGTCTGTTCTGAGGACAGGAACATTGTCGACATGGACAACTGGATTTTGCTTCTGCTGAGAAAGTCTCTGTTTGAAACAGCACGTCTCGGCGCAGGGAGACTTCTCCTGCTGAGACATTTTGAATAAATTCTTCATAAACCTTTCTGATATGGTAAAAATATTAATAATGAAATGGCAAGACACAGAAAGCATACAGACACAGTGGAAACCAAATTTGAAATGATTTAGATGATTCAGGCTTTTTTTTTAGGGTAATAAGCAGCTAGAGCAGCTCACCACACGCTCGCACAACCCAAGAGCTTGAAGCCAGCACGGAGGTTTGAATGAACGATTCATTATTCCACACACGCTCCGGCTCCTCTGCCACTCCAGCCCGCACCCAGCTGGATCGCAGGAGAAATTCCTAGAGTGTGTAATCGTGTATAATGTGATCATCCTGCAGCAGGAAACAGGTTTGTAAGCATTCTTAGCCAGTACAATTGATGTCATACAGATACGGTCTGCAAGGAAACAAAGTGGAGATATAAATTGCAGCGAGTCGCTGGAGAGCTAATACAGCCTTCTGGGAGTCACATTTTAGGCAGGGAATGTACGTAAGCCCAAACAGGCAAGGTATACACGGTATTTCATTTTAAAATGGCTCAGTGACAGCGTTCGGAGGGAAGGGCTGGCCTGCGAGCCCCCGCAGCAGCCTGTCTTTGGTGCAGCCAGCCAAGGCCACATTTGGGGGTGCACCCCACGGGGGTGGCATCTTTTTGGGAGAGGAAGGGCCGGGCTCCCACGGGAGTCGGGGCACGGTGGAGGAGGGAGCCTGACGGGGTTATGTGCCGTAGCTGCGACCTCCTCCCCACAGAGCTGTGGCTGTAGGGTCCTGCAGGCACGGCAGGACCCAGCACCCCGGGGTGCCGGTAAAGCGAGCACCCATCTTTCTCTTGGGTGAGCACATTAAGCCCGCAGCACCCTCTAGAGGACCGGCCCTTGTTTTCAGGGAGGAGTTGGATGCACCGAAAAGCATCTCTCTCCAGCAATGATTTGTCAGACGAGTTTAATCCATCGCTATGCACCAGCTCGTCTTGGGGATGCATCGCTGCTGAGCCCTGTGCGTCTCTGCTGGGCAGCATCAGGCCTCCAGCTTGTCCCTCCGGGTGCCACCTCCATCCGAGATCTCCATCTACATCCCCTGGGCAGCGCCGCAGGCGAGGGCTGGGATGGAGAGGACGAGGCGGAGCAGGGGCTCCCCACCAACCTGGGGAGCTGCGCCCCGGGAAAAGTCCTCCGAGCTCCTGCATTGCAGGGCTCCAGGTCCCCAACGTGTCCCCAGCTGCAGCCAACGTTGTCTCAATGGCAAGTTTAACCCAAATTGGAAGTCGAGTCCTAGCAGGTGCAGAGACGGGCACTTGAATCCCACACGCGGTCCCCAGGGGGCTGTAGGCTGCAGTTCAGTTTAGCCCAGCATCCCTACTCTGCTGGCACAGCATCCCTACACTCGCCTCAGCAGGGTGGCTGCTCTCCTCGGGCTGTGGCAGGCACGAGAGGAGTTAGGTTGAATGTTATTTAAGTGATCTATCAGTGAAATCACATTTTAGTGTGGCCCCAAGGAAACATAGCTTAAATTTCTACATGTAATTAAATGCCCAGGTTACATCCAGATGATGTAATTCTCTTACCACTATCTGCTATACCCTTTCCAGTCAGTATGTGCTGGTCAATACACAATCCTAACACACAGATGGGGTTCACCTGGGATTTTCCATGTAGAGGACACGAGACACCCGAGGCCAAACATCCTCCAGCTGCTGTACTGTGCTGGTCTGTGGCTTGTGGCTACAGCTGCCTTCGTTTCCAGAGTTCCCCTGTTCCACGTCCGACACTGGCCAAAATGGGGCTTTTCTGTATAAAGCAAGCCATTAACTATGCCTACTAATTCTGTATACAGTATCTAGGTCATATTTATGAAGTTACAGTGCTTTATACTTTGTCATGAACCATTTATCTATTTCAAGAGGAAGCATGTCTGAAAAATGAAATCCTAAAGTGTAAAAAGACCCCAAAATCTGAAGTCTCAGACTCATCTTCCAAGTTGGAATTAAAAAATGCTGGGCAAACACACCGAGTCCTCTCCTGAAGGATACTTTTCCCATTTCTGCCTTGGATGTACAACCTGCACGTGCCAGCCTGTGAGTCTACTGAGGCTTGGTTGGAGTCCTTTAATGTATGCTTGGTTGGTAAAGAATGAAATAAAGAAGGCAACCCAGAGAAGAGAACATAAATACTTTTCTGCCTGTTTTGTGGGATAAGTTGGCACCAAGTTGGGTGGGAGTGTCGATCTGCTGGAGGGCAGGAAGGCCTGCAGAGGGACCTGGCCAGGCTGGATCGATGGGCCAGGGCCAACTGTGTGAGGGTCAACAAGGCTCAGTGCCGGGTCCTGCACTTGGGTCACAACAACCCCATGCAACGCTACAGGCGTGGGGAGGAGTGGCTGGAGAGCTGCCTGGAGGAAAAGGACCTGGGGGTGCTGGTTGACAGCCGCCTGAACATGAGCCAGCAGTGTGCTCAGGTGGCCAAGAGGGCCGATGGCATCCTGGCTTGTATCAGGAATAGTGTGGCCAGCAGGACCAGGGCGGTGATGGTGCCCCTGTACTGGGCACTGGTGAGGCCGCACCTCAAATGCCGTGTTCAGCTTTGGGCTCCTCACTACAAGAAGGACATCGAGGTGCTGGAGCGTGTCCAGAGAAGGGCAACGAAGCTGGTGAAGGGTCTGGAGCACAAGGCTGGGGAGGAGCGGCTGAGGGAGCTGGGGTTGATTTGGTCTGGAGAAGAGGAGGCTGAGGGGAGCCCTCATCGCTCTCTACAACTGCCTGAAAGGAGGCTGGAGCCAGGTGGGGGTCGGTCTCTTCTCCCCAGCAAGCGATAGGACGAGAGGAAACGGCCTCAAGCTGTGCCAGGGGAGGTTTAGGTTAGACATTAGGAAAGACTTCTTCACCGAAAGGGCGGTCAAGCATTGGAACAGGCTGCCCAGGGCAGTGGTTGAGTCCCCATCCCTGGAGGGATTTAAAAGCCGGGGAGATGTGGTGCTTAGGGACGTGGTTTAGTGATGGACTTAGCAGCGCTGGGTTAACGGTTGGACTCGATGATCTTAAGGATCTTTTCCAACCTTAACAATTCTATGATTCTATAAACTGGAGGTATCAAGAGTAATCAGGCAGCACACCAGGAGCAGGACAGAGCTCCAAAGCTGCAGGCAGGAGGGAGACGGGAAGGTTGGTGTCTCTCTGAGTGACAGCTCAGCCTGCTTGTCCCCTCTCTCCCATCCCGGGAAGGACCTGGAGCGAGAGAGAAGCCATCCGTCTGGAGACACCGGAGCATCCGTGTGACACACCTGCTTTTAAACTGTGCCCTTCGCAGGAATGTAAGGGAGCGTACAAGGACCTGGCAAGGGTAAGAGAAGCTGAAGACCAAGGTGGTGGGATGGCATCTGCCTGGACAGCGTGGTGCACCTGGGGGTGCCAAAGCCCTGGTGCAACCACCTCACAGCTTGGCCCTGGTCGTTTCTCCAGCTGAAGAAGTGGGTCCAGCTCTTACCTGAACTTCTCTTGTGCCCACACCACCTTCAGCGTCCCTCAGCTTCCCTCCCCAATGGGTGACTTCCAGCAGGACTCCAGCACTCCTCTGCCTCACTGCCTGCACGACCCTTGGCTCAGGGCAGGTTTCCCAGCAGGGACGTACCGTATGGACAGGCCAGCAGCGGAGCACTACAAAGCTCCTGAGCAGCATGCAGACGGCTCCTCCGCTTCTGCCGGGCACCGGTCATCTCCAGCTAATAGAAACCTGGGCAGCCGTGACAACACTATCTTCCCGGCCTTCTCTCCTTTGTCCTCAAATGGGAACTCACAGTCTCTTTAATTATTGAGATCAGGCTGAATATGGAGAGATTACTCATCACTGATTCTGGGTATAAACAGTTTCCCTTACAGAAAAATTTCTGTTTTAAGAACTACACCCCTCGCCCAAATTAATTTCCATCCCAGCCATGAGCCTCAGCAGAAAATCTTGCCATAATCATTTTGAGCTAAATATTCTGAGTAATCAATCAAAGCAGTGGAATCGATTTTGAAACTGTCACTTTTAATTTTTCCAATAAAAAAAATTGAGCATTTCACTCACAGTGCTGTTGTGATTCAAGCTCTTAAAACCTTCGCTCCACTGCATCAGCGCTTCAGAGTATGTACTTGAAAATCTGAAGAGCCGGCACAATTGCAGAGAAACTAAAACAGATTGATTTTTAGCAGTGAGAAGAAACCGGTTTCTTCATGTGCCTTTAGACCCGTCTCACAAAAAACTTTTTTTTTCTTCCCTACTTTCCTCCAAAAATAACTGAAGAGTATTCATAATTTCATACATGCAAAAGGCTGGCACTAATTAAAAAGTTGACACGTTATTGAGAGCTCAGTGCATAAATGCATGGCTAACGAAGGCCCAAAGAGCAGAGCTGCTTGGCGCTGGGGTGGAGGAGAGGATTTCTCCAGCCTCCGGTGCGGGATGCCTGCGGACGCATCAGCGATGGAGGAGCTGACCTGCGAGAGGAGGCAGGAACGGCCGCGGTACAAAAGTGGCTGGAGAAATCCATGCTGGAAAGAACAGGTCTATTAAACATACTAGCAACGTCGCTTTGTGTTCAGGGTACGCGTGGGCTGCATTTCTGCTCAGCGTGGTGCCATCAAATTAGAGGCTTTGCAAGTCGTTCATCAAGCCAAGGCTTTGGCTGTAGGAAAGTCAAAGGGAGTTTTGCCATCGCCCTCGCGGAGGCAGCGCGTTCCTGCCTCCCCTGCACGGCTTGTGCCAGCTGTAGCCCGTAAGCTGGCGCTCACTTGGATTTTTAACGGGCTGACGGACGTGGATGAAGTTGTGCCCAGTACAAGCATTGTGTGCCTACGTGTAGGAGAGGGAAAACAGCAAAAGCAGCAACAGTGCCCTCAAGTTGGGCCACTGCATCATGTAGGAAAGGATCCTTCCTACAAACGGATACCTAAACTCTCCAGCTTCAGGAGCGCTTCTGGTTTCACATTAATTTCACACTGAGATAAGCTTGCATTGAGATAACATGGCTCTCCTGCGCTGCTACCACACAAACCAAGCAATGCCGGCAAGACGGAGCCAGCGACGGCTGCCAACCTCAGCTGCGGCCGCCTCGTGTCACCCTCACGCCTGCACGGCCGCCAGCCCGCACCTCCGCACCCAGCGGCGGCTGGCAGCTCTCCGCATCGCTCCCGCTTGCTGTTATCTTTGCTTGCAAGACCTCCTAAGCGTGATGCAGCAAGCATGTAATTAGCTGCGAGATGTCGGAGCAGCAGCAGAAGCTGACGGTGTCAATCAGCAGCTGCCTGCCTTTTACCAACACACCCCCGCCCTGAAGCTCCGGCTCCCTTACCCTGGTTTATTGTGTTTATCAAGGGCGCAGATTGGATCTGGAAGTTTTGCAGATGCAGACAGCCCTTTGGCATTTGAGGAAGGAGATGAAACCTAAGAAACAGAGAAGTTAATATGTTTTCAGTTTGCAAGAGAGCCTGGAAATGCCACTGCTGCTTTATTCATCTCTTCTCCCCCTGGAGGACAACAGTAATCTGCTTTTTCCTCTCTCTATGCTGAATTTCCTTTACTGAAAGTTAAAAGGGACAGTGGCAAGTTAATTCTATTTCGGAGACAGACCATTTTTGTCTGTGCCTTTCATAACGCCTGCGGATTATTAAACCTCCTTTAAAACAGGATTTTTTAATTTAAGAAGTCCAATTTTCTCTTTCCATGCTGTTTCACTTCAGCAATTTCTCTCTCCCAGGAAAACCCAAATGACTCAAGTCTAGCCATTTTTATTACGACCCTGGGCCTTTTCCATCACGTCTCGGCTGCTGGGCAGTGCTGCCAACGCAAGGCAAGGGCAGAACTCAGCCCGCAAGCAGGATGCGGCCACAGTCCCCAAAACAAGCAGAAACAAGACCAAAGCCAAACGTTTTGACACTGATGATAATCAGCTGTATTTGCAGTCCATTAATACACATTTACCAGATATGAACGGAGTGGAAAGGAAAGCAATCGTTAGCAGAAACAAGGATACAAAACTCAGTTCCAGCAGCCTTCATGGAAGGGAAATTCAGCGTTCACAATTGCACCGTTGGAAGGTAGAGACACACGGAGACCCGCACTCACACTCAAAGTGGAAGCTCGCCTTTTGTTCATTAGTTTAGCTAAAGACATGATTAGAAAAAACAACACAAACATTCCCAGAACTGTGACCTCCAACACTTTTTCTCGTTTTCCCGAGTGTCAAGAAAGAGTCAGGTAAGTCAGAATTATTTACATGGAGGAAATGAACACACAGTGGGAGGTTAAAAATAGAATAATCACAAATACTGGAAAATACAACAAGAGAGCAGGCAGGGGGAAGAAAAAAAAAAAAAAAAAAGAAGAGAAACCCCAAGAGGATCATTGCATTCAGTGGTCGATGTACAGTTTGTGGGTCTGCTCTGCTTTGATCTACCTTAATTTTGCATGCTGAACTTGATTCATGGCCATGGCGTTAACGCTCCTGGTTTAAACCTCGATTCTGCAAAGCTCCTGGTTTCAGTAGGATCTCAGCTGCGCAGAAGACATGGCACGTTTGAAACGACGCCACAAAACGTGAGAATGCATTCGTTGTCTTGCAGGCCATCCAAGAGATGCCAGCCTCTACCCATATACCTGGTCCGCAGACCACTTGCTTTCTTCACCTTGACCACCACTGTGTCCTGCAGACCAAGTCCTTTCTGGCAGAAAACCAGCAGCTCCGCAGCTGATGGAGGTGTGTCAGTTTAGACCAGCATGGATTTAGGTCTTTACATTCAGCAGGAGGAGAAGGAAACGGCATTAACCTAAAGGACCCTTCGTTTAAATGTCCCCCCCAAATGCAGCCTCTGTGCACAGATTACAACCCCCCGACTGTCCTAACCACAAGTGCACAAAAGACTCGTTACACTGAAATAACAATAGCAAACCACATCTGAGCTTGATTGTGCATGGATGTTTCCTTGGAAGGAAACGAGATACTGTAAATTATTACTGCCAGGGTCCCGGCTAGGCAAAACCTGCACTGAGGTCTCCCCCAGGGACAGCACCAGGATTGCGAAATCGTGTTGTGAAACCTGATCAAAAGAAAGGAAAACGGAGTGTTTGGGGTTTAATCCAGCAAAGGTCACATCAAGTCAGGCGACAAACTGAGACTAAGAGACCAGAAACTGAGCCAAGCACTTTGCATCTGCCATGGAGCACTGGAATAGTTCTCATACAGATTATTTTTTAGTAAAGTTCTTACATATGATGACATTTTATCCCTCTTTTCTTTAAACCATGCATTAATTTTTACAGTGAAATATTTATTCAGTCCAACATCTATAAAACAAAACACAGATTTTAAAATATCAGCATATTAAAAAGATATGGTAAGGAGTGCGAGTTCTCAAAGTGGCACATGTTAAGGAATAAATTGAAGGAAAAAAAAAAAAGTGTTCTCCTCAGGTTGAACTACAAAATAAAGTCTGAGCCTGGGAGAAGTTCTCATTTCCTATAGTTCTAATAAGTAAATGCCACAAGAAACAGTTCATGGTTCTGGGTTTGCGAGTGCTTGAATCCGTATCACTTGTTACAGTCGTTGAGAGCGACCCTCTCCAGTTTGAAGGTATTAAAAATAAACCTGCGCTGGTATTACGGACTAGAACGTAGTGATTGTTTAGGTGCGGAAATTAACTCTCTCAAGGTGTTCAACCTCACAGGCGCTTCTTAATATAAGAAATAAACCTCCAGCTGACAGCACCCAAGGAGTCGGCTCCGAACAGCACAGCCCGCAGGTGTGAACAAGAGTCTTGCCTTCACTGGGAACGGCTCCAGCCCCATCGTCTGCTCGGGGCGAGCAGTGCCGCATCCATGGGTATTCGGTGGCCCCACGAGCCCCTGGGGATGCAGGGCTCTCTGCACTGTGCCAAGGCTGCCTTGCAACACCTTGCTTGCATTTGAACGCTACTAAATTCCTGGTATCAGGAATTTAGCACCAACACAAGGAAGGGATCTTCAGCACTGCTCCTCTGTTCCCACAGAGGGAAACCTTCTCCTGGACAGAGTCAAAGTGCGGCCCGTCTACTACTTTAGTCACGAAAGACCTCCTTAATTAGCACCTTTTCATACAGAATCAGTCAATTAAATCTCTCCTCCGAGGCTCTGCTGTGTCGCTGGGGAGCAGCAGCCATCACACGGTGGGCTGAGTGTTGCAGAACCTGGGTGCTTTTTTTCCCCAAAGCAGCCTGGCAGAGGGGGCCTTAATACCACTGGAGTTATGAAGCCCCCAATAATTAGCTACCTACCACCTTAAAAGTCAATATAAGGATAATTCAACAATTACAAGAATCTTTCCTAATATGAGGATGGGGACAATAAAAGCACTTAGAAGATGACAAGAGTCTTGCGCTTCAAGGTTCACGTGTACGGGTGGCGGGGTTGAATGCTTCCCTTTCAACTTTGAATACAGATCTGTGTGACTTAATGATTCTCTGACAGGCTGTCATTGTTTAAAGTTAGCAGCTTTGTTCAAACTAAAACAGCTAAAAACATATCAAGAGATAAAAAGCTCTGAAATAGCACTGACGTGAAATAACAAGACACCTTTGATCTTTCTTGATTGCAAATGGTCGAGGCAGATATTGCTCTGGCTCTGCAGGGGGTGACCCCAGGTCAATTTTTTTAAGGGAAAAAAAATCAAGGGAACATACTTCTCTGCTTATAGCATGCCAACTAAAAGCATCAACCCCCTGGACCAAAGATCATCACATAAAACGCTGCACACGCACTTCCAACAGGCTAACCAGACCACAGTACACCAACCAGACAGGAGTGAAAGTGGCAATTGCATCTACAAAAAATGAGCGTAAACCAGTGGAAACTGTAGGAAGGAGCTGCGACTCGGGCTGCCCTGCAGGAACATCTGGGGTTGTTACTTACTCGGGTGATGCAGCAGGTACAGAATTACCTGGTGCCTATTTTCAGGTCTGAAGACACAGAAGGCAATCAGCTAAAACATGGGGCCAGCTATGTTTCGGGGCTAGCTAGGTGACTGGTGCAATTCTTCTCCAGATAAAACCAGGTGAAACTGTTGGAAGAGCCAAAAAAAGGAAAAAAACCTTGCTTGTGAACTAAAAGTAAATGCCAGTTCGCCTGGTCTTTTGACCAAGGAGAGTTGGGCACAGGGTTAAATCCAGCTAGTGAAGGGATCCCCCCGGCCATGCTGGCAGCAGAGGAGCTCAGCCTCCCACTTCTCCAGATCCAGCTCTCCTTAGGTCTTTCTAATGGTCTGATCTCTTAGTGTTTGACACAGCATTGCCACCCACGGGGAACACCTCTCCCAGGACTGCAGCTGGAGCCAGACATGAAATTGGGAGACGCAGCTCACTGCGAGATGGAGGATGGTGTAAAGACCCAGGACGGCACCCATCACGCAAAGTCCCGACCCAGGGGCGGTAGTGTTTCGCCCAGGGATGCTGAATTGAATTGCTGCTTCGCTGCACAGTGAGTCGCAAAATAGCTTTGGAAACTGTCTTACAGAAATGGGAAACAGGACTGGGCATGCTGTGTTTTACTTGTGCTTGGGAAGACACGTCCTGCATGACTGACCTCAAGATTGTGGCTGGTCTAATAGCAAAGTAGACCAGAGACAAGGCTTTGCCAACTGCTCCCCTTCCCCCTTGCACTCCCCCCATCTACAAAGCGACACGTCAGCTCAGTTTGAGCGTGGCTTCAGCTCTAGCTTAATGGCCTTTCCCTTCTTTTAGATAGGGAGGAAAGGAATGGAAAGAAACGTCTACCTATGTACTGCAATCTAAATGCATGAATGGAGGACCCAGAGCGCAGAGTTTAGTCCGGCCCATGCTGGCTTTCGAGTTTCTGTCCCATTACACGCAGCGCCTTGCTTTCCTTCAGCTCCGGAGATCTAAGGCTTGACTCTAAACCTTGATCCTTTCCTGGAGAAAGCCTTCACACACAGTTTGAACAAACTGACATGCTGCGTTTCTGTAAAGGCCAGCAAACTCCAGTGATTTCCAGCACCTCCGGCTACATCGAGGCTGCCCTTTGCCAAGACCTAGGCAGCACTGTGCTGTGCGTGAGGATTGCCCATTGCTCTAGCTGTGGTAGAAACACTTTTTTTTCCCCTCAGAGGGGAGAAGAGACCGAAATGCTGATTCTGATACAAGATTGTGAGTCCGTTTCCATTTAAGAGTGAAACACCAACACTTGGCAAGCTGTAGGACAGCCCAAGGCAGCGCCGAGCAGCGCTTCCCGACGGCGCCAGGGCTGCAGGACATGCTCTGACGGCGTACAAAGGGGTGAGACGGGGGGACTCCAGCGAGCCAAGGCACGGGCACCCGAAAGCCTTAGAAGCACACGCAGCCCACGACTCCTGCGCAGCCACAGCACGATCACAGTACGTGTGCAACCACAGTATACAGCTGGCAGTAGTAACAATATCGACTGGGATTTGTTTCCTGTCCTAGGAAGTGGCCTGCATCCTTTAGGTGCTCAGAACATGTCTTAAGAAGTAACTCCTTCAGAGGGTAAACTCCTCATTTGCCATAATTTCCAAGTCTTTCTGCTCCTCTCCTTTGCTAGTGTTGTTTTGCTTCAAGTTCCTCCACCAAAATCCTTAAGAAAGGCACATGAGCTTGGTGGAGATCTTTTTCACCTCCCTTCGAAATAAAAAGCTTTCCAAAATCCCATATCATTCATCAACTTGTCTCTAGAGAACCAGACTTTAAAACGTGAAGCAGTCTGCATCTTCTTAAGTCCAAACCTCCATGGGTACCATGGACTCCTTTGTTCCTACGGAAGGAAGCAAGTACTCTTCCTCCAGAAAGCGAAAGGGGAATTGTACTAAAAACCCACGAATCTTTTTTAATTCTTCTGCTGCTTTCGCAGGATCATCATTCGCTAATTTGGGCTTGTTGATGAAATCACGCAGTTGGGTTAAGTTATTCACCTGGTCACTGGGAAGGCATCGAAAAACCTGATCAAAACAGAAAGAAGAAGTGGCATGTCAGTGCGGGGGAAATACTGCAATGCAGAGCTCCCGAGAAAGACCAAAACATCTAATACAAGTTTCTCGGGATGGGAGTGAGACTTAATTAACAGCCTGGAGAACGGGGAGGGAAGAGGTATGTGCCTCTCGGTGATACGGCTAGAGCAGGCAGAGGGGAAGCTCCAAGGCTTTTTCTGATCACTGCAAAAGCTCATTAGAAATAATGAGTAAAATTTGCTTCTACTCCAGTTAGGCTATGGCCAACTAGAAGCAATATGTACACCACGGCAATTCACCGCAGCTACAGCCGATACAAATAAAAGGAGAAATCACAACTGTCACCTTCTTGGGCTGCCGCCACACTTTGAGGATGCACAAACTCCCGTGTCTTGTTCACAGCTCTTGCATCCAACACTACTCACTTCTTCCAAGCATCTCTAAGGTCCAACCCCAGGAGCTGGACCTGCTGCCCTTGCCCTCCCCGTGCTGCTTCTCCTGTTGGCATCTGCTGCCATCGCGTGGGGAGGAGGGAGGGGAAAGGCACCGCGTTCCTCACCTTATCAAAGATGGTGGCATTGCGAGCCGCCGTAGAAATCCACACCTCCTTGAAGAATTTGTCACAGACGGGATCCTGGTGTTCCAGGCTGAGATCGGAGCCGCCAAGGACAACCCTGAGAAGACAGAAGGATCGATGCGCGTGGAGGCTGAAGCACCCAGCCCTCCCCCTCTTGAGAAATGCCAGGGGAGGAAAAGTTTCCTTGGGACTTGCCAAACCCTGCGTGCTCCCAGCGCCCTCCTGCTCCCATCCCCTGCAATAGTCTGTCAGCCTTAACGCTGCCCGAGTTTCTCTTTTTTTCTGTGCAATAACTGTCCAGATGGGAAACAGGGTGGGGGAAAAAAAAGGGGGGAAAAGGTCTTAATGACAAAACAGGCATGTGGGCCAGATGGCTGCTCCAAGTGAGGAAACTTCCCTTAGAAAGAGACACTGCCACCCAAAATTAAGAGAGTGTGAAAACAGGATCTGGAGGCAAAATATCACTGTCTTGTTTGAGCTCTCCAAGCAAAATCCTCGAGCAAAACCATTTGTAAGCCATGCTGCCGAGCTGAGGACAGGAGTGGCATGAGAAAGGCTAATTGCCAGTGAAACAGCAGCAAAACTCTGGGCTAAATCCAGGCCAGGCAATGCCAAATCTGAGCAGGCAGCAGCAGCCCCGTTGGTTTGAAAGGCTGCGGGCAGGCATAAGCCTGAGCAAGCCCTGCCTGCATCCCTGCTCGCTGCCCGCGCTCGGCCAGCCCCGCACATCCCACCTGAAGCACCGCAGACGGAGGGACTGGGCAAACTTCCCAGCACTGTAATCCTCCCCGTCCATCACGGAGGGGACGGTCTCGGTGTCCTGCACGATGATGGCCATCTCGCTGTCCCGCTTCCCCAGCATGCTGCGGTCGTTGATGTTGGCAGAGCCTGGTGAGGGGGGAAATGAAGCACCAGCAATACATCACCTGCTGCACGAGATGCTCCTGCACACCCTCCATCACCACCCACCGCCCCCCAGGCCCTCCGCATCCCTCGTCTCCATGAGAAACTAGCTATGGATTCCCTAGGTAAAACCCCGGCCAGAGGGCTTCCTTATGGAAACACAGATCCCAAGAACCAGGATGAGGGGGGAAGGCGAAAAACCCCCTAATTTCTGCAGGCTTCTACATCTCCAGGCTTGGAAGAAGGTTAAATCACAGCCAAGCCCAGGCCAACATTTTCACAAGTTCACTCCCTCTGTAACATCCCAAATGCTTTTGCTGAAGGATGCCACAGCTTTCAAAGGTCTTTACTGCATTTGGTTTGGATACCAAGTTACCTGACACAGGATGGGCTCCACAGGTAAATCCGCTCTTATCTTTGGTCGTGTAAAGAGGGGAAGTTTTTCATTTGGGAGGTAGGGTTTTTTTGGGAGGGGGAATCTAAGAAGAACGTCATCTCCTTTCTGTGGGTAACCAACACCCAGACCCTCCTGTCCTGCCGGGACCACACTTTTGCGTCTGCAGATGCAAGAGCTTAGGCAGCGTCCCTGCTAACGCAGCAAGGCAGTAGCGGACCCCAGGGCTCTGGGGGACCTTCCGACCACGGGAGATGTTTCTTCTCTACTCCTTGCCCTATTCTTGCCGCAGCACTACTACACACTCTGTAACACCCAAACCCCAGAAAGGAGAGAGGTGCTTTCCAGAGGGGTGCTGGGGGGACAGGGACGTCTTCCCCAGCGGTGGGACCCATGGGTGTCCTGTGCACAGGTCCCCGCTTGCACCCTGGGAAATAACCACTTCAGTCCCCAGCAGAGCTGCTGGAGGGCAGCAGAAGTTGCATTTCTACTGCATGGCTCTGGCTGTGCATGTCGGGGGGGGGTCCCTCTCCAAAATGCACCACCCCATGCATGTAAGGGTTCGGGTGCTGGGCTCGCCCAGCGGCTCCAGCCCTGGCTGCGCAGCCGGGTGGGAGCTCCCCAGCCCGCGTGTGCCATGCTGGGCCTGACACCCGCAGCACCCCTCGAGACCAGCTGAGGCTCTGTCCCCCAAACGGGTTTCTCTGACCCACGCAGCCTTCAGAAGGCAAGGGATGGGGGACACCACAGCGCTTGTCGGCTCCAAAGGAACAGCAAGATGCAGCCAGTGATAGGAGTCATCAGGTCATTAACCCACAGAAATGACCAAACCACCAAAAAAACCTCCAGACGCGGCCCCCAGCTCCGTAAGAGACCCCCAGGCACCGGTTAGCCATTTAGCCTTCCCAGCGACTGAATTAACTCAAGGGGAGCTAACACCTCCAGAGGAAAAACAAGCTAAGCCCCTCTCTGTCCTTTCACCTCCCTCTCCTTCACGGTCGCCCCATCAGCATTTTATTTCCATGCACCGTCTCTTTCTTGGGTGGAAGAGGGATGACACTGGCTCCCCAGCACCTCACCAGCTGGCACAGCTACACATGCTGTATAAAAATCCATCCTCAGGCTTATAGGCACAGAAAATAGAAACTAAGAGCCGTCTCAGGCCCCCAGACCATCACAGTTACACCACCACTGCTCCTGCTGTAATATTCAAACCTCCTCTGGGCTGCTCTGCGTGCTGGAGACGGGGTCTGACCCCCGAGAGGGTCACAGAGGAGCAAACCTAACCACAGGTCATCTGAGACTGCAGGCTGAACGGCTGCTTTGAAGGAGGGGAGTATTTTGAGTCTTGCAAAATCTGGTATTAAGTTATTCTTTGGCAAAGTTTTTGTTGCTGATATAACAGATCGAAAAGGGTTTCTTTAAAGAAACAGGCTAAAATTCTGCTTTTCTGCTGCGATGTAGAACTCTGAGCCTGAAGTCCCTCGTCTTTGCTTTGTGATCTTATAATAAATATGGTAAGAAAAATGGATGAAAAGATATCTATTACTTGTTATAACATATTTCCCCATTCTTAGGAAATGGAGCTGATAAATGACACATGTTGTCCAAACCTTCCAAATTTTACGGCACATTCTGTTCTTTAAGGAACAGATGACAAGTCTCACAAGTCTTCCTGCTAGAGCAGAGTTTGATACAAGACAGATGGACAATATTCCCTGCACTGGGATTCTCTTCACTGTTACACAGAGATTTAAAACCATTTTAGAAAAACAAATTAAATGACAGCCCTCCAAATCCTTTCCCCCCTCCTACCTACCCTCCTGATGAATTTATGAGTTTGTTTTTTAGTGTTTTGTTTGTTTTTCTCTTTTTTTTTTTTTTTTTTTTTTTTAAACAGCAAAATATTTCACAAGAAAGAAATCACGACGTGGAAAAGCACACGGCATCGCAGCCTGCGCTGAGTACAGGGCAGAGAAGCAAAGGGACTAATCCAGGTGTAATCGAGTGGTCCAAACCCTTCCCGCAAGCCCCCTGCTCACCGATTATAACTGTGTTGTCATCAGCAATGAGCAGTTTGCTGTGAACATAGATGAGCTCCGTGACTAGTCTTCCTTCCAACTCTGCATATGTTCGAAGTCCACAGAATGATATGTAGTTTATCCACTTATCTCCAACTGAAAATTAAAAGAGAACAAAACCACCGGGATGAGGGAGGTGGAAGAGAGGAGAAAGAAAAGACCCTCTTTATATAAAGACCCATATGAATAACAGTTCACTTTTGACTTTTTAAAAAAAAATAATAAACGAACAGATAATAGAAATAAGCTTCTTTAAAAATAGACTTTAAAAGCTGCCTGTGGGCTCTCTGTGCTGCTCTGATCCACTGCCTGCTCAGATACTTCCACTTTGGTGAAAAATGACCCAAATCTCCCTCGCGCAGCACGCTAGTGCTCACAACAGATACCAACATCTTAAAATAACTGGACTATGTGACTGTTTTTCTGCAGATCCTGCAGAAAGGAGGCTGGAAGCAGGT